>NC_140590.1:1313407905-1314058905 GCF_964204655.1 Triturus cristatus
GACCTAATGGTTAAGGTCTTAGACTCTTACTCTGGCCTAATGGTTAAGGTCTTAACTCTTACTATGGCCTACTGATTAAGGTCTTTACTGTTACACTGGCCTAATGGTTAAGGTTTTAACTCTTACTCTGGCCTATGCTTAAGGTCTTAGACTCTTTCTCTAGCCTAATGGTTAAGGTCTTAACTCTTACTCTGGCCTAATGGTTAAGGTCTTAGACTCTTACTCTGGCCTAATATTTAAGGTCTTAACTCTTACTCTTGCCTAATGGTTAAGGTCTTAGACTCTTACTCTAGACTAATGGTTAAGGTCTTAGACTCTAACTCTGCCCTAATGGCTAAGGTCTTAGACTCTAACTCTGGCCTAATGGTTAAGGTCTAGACTCTTACTCTGGCCTAATGGTTAAGGTTTTGACTCTTACTCTGGCCTAATGGTTAATGTCTTAGACTCTTACTCTGGCCTAATGGTTAAGGTCTTAGACTCTTACTCTGGCCTAATGGTTAAGGTATTGACTCTTACTCTGGCCTAATGGTTAATGTCTTAGACTCTTACTCAGGCCTAATGGTTTAGATCTTAACTCTTACTCTTGCCTAATGGTTAAGGACTTAGACTCTTACTCTAGCCTAATGGTTAAGGTCTTGGATTCTTACTCTGGCCTAATGGTTAAGGTCTAGACTCTTACTCTAGCCTAATGGTTAAGGTATTTACTCTTACTCTGGCCTAATGGTTAATGTCTTAGACTCTTACTCTGGTCTAATGGTTAAGGTCTTAGACTCTTACTCTGGCCTAATGGTTAAGGTCTTAACTCTTACTCTGACCTAATGGTTAAGGTCTTAGACTCTTACTCTGGCCTAATGGTTAAGGTCTTAACTCTTACTCTGGCCTAATGGTAAGATCTAGACCATTACTCCGGCCTAATGGTTAAGGTCTTAACTCTTACTCTGGCCTAATGGTTAAGGTCTTGACTCTTACTCTGGCCTAATGGTTAAGGTCTTAGACTCTTACTCTCGCCTAATGGTTAAGGTCTTGACTCTTACTCTGGCCTAATGGTTAAGGTCTTAGACTCTTACTCTGGCCTAATCTGTTAAGGTCTTAACTCTTACTCTTGCCTAATGGTTAAGGTCTTAACTCTTACTCTGACCTAATGGTTAATGTCTTAGACTCTGACTCTGGCCTAATGGGTAAGGTCTTAGACTCTTACTCTGGCCTAATGGTTAAGGTCTTAGACTCTTACTCTGGTCTAATGGTTAAGGTCTTAGACTCTTACTCTGGCCTACTGTTTAAGGTATTAACTCTTACTCTTGCCTAATGGTTAAGGTCTTAGACTCTTATTCTGGCCGATTGGTTAAGGTCTTAACTCTTACTCTGACCTAATGGTTAAGGTCTTAGACTCTTACTCTGGCCTAATGGTTAAGGTCTTAACTCTTACTATCGCCTACTGATTAAGGTCTTTACTCTTACACTGGCCCCAATGGTTAAGGTTTTAACTCTTACTCTGGCCTAATGGTTAAGGTCTTAGACTCTTACTCTGGCCTAATGGTTAAGGTCTTAGCTCTTACTCTGGCCTACTGGTTAAGGTCTTAGACTCTTACTCTGGCCTAATGGTTAAGGTCCTAACTCGTACTCTGGCCAAATGGTTAAGGTCTTAACTCTTACTCTGGCTTAATGGTTAAGGTCTTGACTTTTACTTTGGCCTAATGGTTAAGGTCTTAGACTCTTACTCTGGCCTAATGGTTAAGGTCTAGACTCTTACTCTAGCCTAATGGTTAAGGTCTTAGACTCTTACTCTAGCCTAATGGTTAAGGTATTGACTCTTACTCTGGCCTAATGGTTAAGGTCTTAGACTCTTACTCTGGCCTAATCTGTTAAGGTCTTAACTCTTACTCTTGCCTAATGGTTAAGGTCTTAGACTCTTACTCTAGCCTAATGGTTAAGGTCTTAGACTCTAACTCTGGCCTAATGGTTAAGGTCTAGACTCTTACACTGGCCTAATGGTTAAGGTATTGACTCTTACTCTGGCCTAATGGTTAAGGTCTTAGACTCTTACTCTGGCCTAATGGTTAAGGTGAATAGTTAAGGTCTTAGACTCTTACTCTAGCCTAATGGTTAAGGTCTTAGACTCTAACTCTGGCCTAAAGGCTAAGGTCTTAGACTCTAACTCTGGCCTAATGGTTAAGGTCTAGACTCTTACACTGGCCTAGTGGTTAAGGTATTGACTCTTACTCTGGCCTAATGGTTAAGGTCTTAGACTCTTACTCTGGCCTAATGGTTAAGGTCTTAACTCTTACTCTTGCCTAATGGTTAAGGTCTTAGACTCTTACTCTAGCCTAATAGTTAAGGTCTTAACTCTTACTCTGGCCTAATAGATACGGTCTTAACTCTTACTCTGGCCTAATGGTTAATGTCTTAACTCTTACGCTGGCCTAATAGTTAAGGTCTTAGACACTTACTCTGGTCTACTGGTTAAGGTCTTAGCTCTTACTCTGGCCTACTGGTTAAGGTCTTAGAGTCTTACTCTGGCCTAATGGTTAAGGTCTTAACTCATACTCTGGCCTAATGGTTAAGATCTTAGACTCTTACTCTGTCCTAATGGTTAAGGTCTTAACTCTTACTCTGGCCTACTAATTAAGGTCTTTACTCTTACACTGGCCTAATGGTTAAGGTCTTAACTCTTACTCTGGCCTAATGGTAAGGTCTAGACTCTTACTCCGGCCTAATGTTTAAGGTCCTAACTCTTACTCTGGCCTAATGCTTAAGGTCTTAGACCCTTACTCTGGCCTAATGGTTAAGGTCTTAACTCTGGGTCTTAACTCTTACTCTGACCTAATGGTTAAGGTCTTAGACTCTTACTCTGGCCTACTGGTTAAGGTATTGACTCTTACTCTGGCCTAATGGTTAAGGTCTTAGGCTCTTACTCTGGCCTAATGGTTAAGGTCTTAGACACTTACTCTGGCCTACTGGTTAAGGTCTTTGTTCTTACTCTGGCCTATTGGTTAAGGTGTTTGACTCTTACTGTGGCCTAATGGTTAAGGTTTTAGACTCTTGCTCTGGCCCAATGGTTGAGGTCTTAACTCTTATTTTGGCCTAATGGTTAAGGTCTTAAACTCTTACTCTTGCCTAATGGTTAAGGTCTTAACTCTTACTCTGGCCTAATGGTTAAGGTTTTAGACTCTTACTCTAGCCTAATGGCTAAGGTCTTAACTCTTACTCTAGCCTAATGGTTAAGGTCTTAGACTCTTACTCTGGCCTAATGGTTAAGGTCTTAGACTCTTACTCTGGCCTAATTGTTAAGGTCTCAAACTCTTACTCTGGCCTACTGGATAAGGTCTTAAGTCTTACTTTGACCTAATGGTTAAGGTCTTAGACTCTTACTCTGACCTAATGGTTAAGTTCTTAGACTCTTACTCTGGCCTAATGGTTAAGGTCTTGACTCTTACTCTGGCCTAATGGTTAATGTCTTAGACTCTTACTCTGGCCTAAAGGTTAAGGTCTTAACTCTTACTCTGGCCTAATGGTTAAGGTCTTAGACTCTTACTCTGGCCCAATGGTTAAGGTCTTAACTCTTACTCTGGCCCAATGGTTAAGGTCTTAACTCTTACTCTGGCCTAATGGTTAAGACTCTTACTCTGGCCTAATCGTTAAAGTCTTAGACTCTTACTCTGGCCTAATGGTTAAGGTCTTGACTTTTACTCTGGCCTAATGGCTAAGGTCTTAGACTCTTACTCTGGCCCAATGGTTAAGGTCTTAACTCTTACTCTGGCCCAATTGTTAAGGTCTTAACTCTTACTCTGGCCTAAAGGTTAAGGTCTTATCTCTTACTCTGGCCTAATGGTTAAGGTCTTGACTCTTACTCTGGCCTAATGGTTAAGGTATTAACTCTTACTCTGGCCTAATCGTTAAAGTCTTAGATTCTTACTCTGGCCTAATGGTTAAGGTCTAGACTCTTACTCTGGCCTAATGGTTAAGGTATTGACTCTTACTCTGGCCTAATGGTTAATGTCTTAGACTCTTACTCTGGCCTAATGGTTAAGGTCTTAATTCTTACACTAGCCTAATGGTTAAGGTCTTGGACTCTTACTCTGACCTAATGGTTAAGTTCTTAGACTCTTACTCTGGCCTAATGGTTAAGGTATTAGACTCTTACTCTGGGCTACTGGTTAAGGTCTTAACTCTCACTCTGGCCTACTGGTTAAGGTCTTAAATCTTACTCTGGCCTACTGGTTAAGGTCTTAGATCTTACTCTGGCCTAATGGTTAAGGTCTTAGACTCTTACTCTGGCCTAATGGTTAAGGTATTAGACTCTTACTCTGGGCTACTGGTTAAGGTCTTAACTCTTACTCTGGCCTACTGTTTAAGGTCTTAAATCTTACTTTGGCCTAATGGTTAAGGTCTTGACTCTTACTCTGGCCTAATGGTTAAGGTCTTAGACTCTTACTCTGGCCTAATGGTTAAGGTCTATACTCTTACTCTGGCCCAATGGTTAAGGTCTATACTCTTACTCTGGCCTAATGGTTAAGGTCTTAGACTCTAACTCTGGCCTAATGGCTAAGGTCTTAGACTCTAACTCTGGCCTAATGGTTAAGGTCTAGACTCTTACACTGGCCTAATGGTTAAGGTCTTAACTCTAACTCTGGCCTAATGCTTAAGGTCTTAGACTCTAACTCTGGCCTAATGGTTAAGATCTAGACTCTTACTCTGGCCTACTGGTTAAGGTCTTAGACTCTTACTCTAGCCTAATGCTTAAGATCTTGGACTCTTACTCTGGCCTAATGCTTAAGGTCTTAACTCTTACTCTTGCCTAATGGTTAAGGTCTTAGACTCTTACTCTAGCCTAATGGTTAAGGTCTTAGACTCTAACTCTGGCCTAATGGCTAAGGTCTTAGACTCTAACTCTGGCCTAATGGTTAAGGTCTAGACTCTTACTCTGGCCTAATGGTTAAGGTATTGACTCTTACTCTGGCCTAATGGTTAAGGTCTTAGACTCTTACTCTGGCCTAATGGTTAAGGTCGAGACTCTTACTCTGGCCTAATGGTTAAGGTATTGACTCTTACTCTGGCCTAATGGTTAAGGTCTTAGACTCTTACTCTGGCCTAATGGTTAAGGTCTTAACTCTTACTCTGGCCTAATGGTAAGATTTAGACCCTTACTCCGGCCTAATGGTTAAGGTCTTAACTCTTACTCTGGCCTAATGGTTAAGGTCTTGACTCTTACTCTGGCCTAATGGTTAAGGTCTTAGACTCTTACTCTCGCCTAATGGTTAAGGTCTTGACTCTTACTCTGGCCTAATGGTTAAGGTCTTAGACTCTTACTCTGGCCTAATCTGTTAAGGTCTTAACTCTTACTCCTGCCTAATGGGTAATGTCTTAACTCTTACTCTGACCTAATGGTTAAGGTCTTAACTCTTACTCTGACCTAATGGTTAAGGTCTTAGACTCTGACTCTGGCCTAATGGGTAAGGTCTTAGACTCTTACTCTGGCCTAATGGTTAAGGTCTTAACTCTTACTCTGACCTAATGGTTAAGGTCTTAACTCTTACTATGGCCTACTGATTAAGGTCTTTACTCTTACACTGGCCTAATGGTTAAGGTTTTAACTCTTACTCTGGCCTAATGCTTAAGGTCTTAGACTCTTTCTCTGGCCTAATGGTTAAGGTCTTAACTCTCACTCTGGCCTAATGGTTAAGGTCTTAACTCTTACTCTGGCCTAATGGTTAAGGTCTTAACTCTTACTCTGGCCTAATGGTTAAGGTCTTGACTCTTACTCTGGCCTAATGGTTAAGGTCTTAGACTCTTACTCTCGCCTAATGGTTAAGGTCTTGACTCTTACTCTGGCCTAATGGTTAAGGTCTTAGACTCTTACTCTGGCCTAATCTGTTAAGGTCTTAACTCTTACTCTTGCCTAATGGGTAATGTCTTAACTCTTACTCTGACCTAATGGTTAAGGTCTTAACTCTTACTCTGACCTAATGGTTAAGGTCTTAGACTCTGACTCTGGCCTAATGGGTAAGGTCTTAGACTCTTACTCTGGCCTAATGGTTAAGGTCTTAGACTCTTACTCTGGTCTAATAGTTAAGGTCTTAGACTCTTACTCTGGCCTAATGGTTAAGGTCTTAACTCTTACTCTGACCTAATGGTTAAGGTCTTAACTCTTACTATGGCCTACTGATTAAGGTCTTTACTCTTACACTGGCCTAATGGTTAAGGTTTTAACTCTTACTCTGGCCTAATGCTTAAGGTCTTAGACTCTTTCTCTGGCCTAATGGTTAAGGTCTTAACTCTTACTCTGGCCTAATGGTTAAGGTCTTAACTCTTACTCTGGCCTAATGGTTAAGGTCTTAACTCTTACTATGGCCTACTGATTAAGGTCTTTACTGTTACACTGGCCTAATGGTTAAGGTTTTAACTCTTCCTCTGGCCTAATGCTTAAGGTCTTAGACTCTTTCTCTGGCCTAATGGTTAAGGTCTTAACTCTTACTCTGGCCTAATGGTTAAGGTCTTAGACTCTTACTCTGGCCTAATGGTTAAGGTCTTAACTCTTACTCTTGCCTAATGGTTAATGTCTTAGACTCTTACTCTAGACTAATGGTTAAGGTCTTAGACTCTAACTCTGGCCTCATGGCTAAGGTCTTAGACTCTAACTCTGGCCTAATGGTTAAGGTCTAGACTCTTACTCTGGCCTAATGGTTAAGGTTTTGACTCTTACTCTGGCCTAATGGTTAATGTCTTAGACTCTTACTCTGGCCTAATGGTTAAGGTCTTAGACTCTTACTCTGGCCTAATGGTTAAGGTATTGACTCTTTCTCTGGCCTAATGGTTAATGTCTTAGACTCTTACTCAGGCCTAATGGTTAAGATCTTAACTCTTACTCTTGCCTAATGGTTAAGGACTTAGACTCTTACTCTAGCCTAATGGTTAAGGTCTTAGATTCTTACTCTGGCCTAATGATTAAGGTCTAGACTCTTACTCTGGCCTAATGGTTAAGGTATTTACTCTTACTCTGGCCTAATGGTTAATGTCTTAGACTCTTACTCTGGTCTAATGGTTAAGGTCTTAGACTCTTACTCTGGCCTAATGGTTAAGGTCTTAACTCTTACTCTGACCTAATGGTTAAGGTCTTAGACTCTTACTCTGGCCTAATGGTTAAGGTCTTAACTCTTACTCTGGCCTAATGGTAAGATCTAGACCCTTACTCCGGCCTAATGGTTAAGGTCTTAACTCTTACTCTGGCCTAATGGTTAAGGTCTTGACTCTTACTCTGGCCTAATGGTTAAGGTCTTAGACTCTTACTCTCGCCTAATGGTTAAGGTCTTGACTCTTACTCTGGCCTAATGGTTAAGGTCTTAGACTCTTACTCTGGCCTAATCTGTTAAGGTCTTAACTCTTACTCTTGCCTAATGGTTAAGGTCTTAACTCTCACTCTGACCTAATGGTTAATGTCTTAGACTCTGACTCTGGCCTAATGGGTAAGGTCTTAGACTCTTACTCTAGCCTAATGGTTAAGGTCTTAGACTCTTACTCTGGTCTAATGGTTAAGGTCTTAGACTCTTACTCTGGCCTACTGTTTAAGGTATTAACTCTTACTCTTGCCTAATGGTTAAGGTCTTAGACTCTTATTCTGGCCGATTGGTTAAGGTCTTAACTCTTACTCTGACCTAATGGTTAACGTCTTAGACTCTTACTCTGGCCTAATGGTTAAGGTCTTAACTCTTACTATCGCCTACTGATTAAGGTCTTTACTCTTACACTGGCCCCAATGGTTAAGGTTTTAACTCTTACTCTGGCCTAATGCTTAAGGTCTTAGACTCTTTCTCTGGCCTAATGGTTAAGGTCTTAACTCTTACTCTGGCCTAATGGTTAAGGTCTTAGACTCTTACTCTGGCCTAATGGTTAAGGTCTTAGCTCTTACTCTGGCCTACTGGTTAAGGTCTTAGACTCTTACTCTGGCCTAATGGTTAAGGTCCTAACTCGTACTCTGGCCAAATGGTTAAGGTCTTAACTCTTACTCTGGCCTAATGGTTAAGGTCTTGACTTTTACTTTGGCCTAATGGTTAAGGTCTTAGACTCTTACTCTGGCCTAATGGTTAAGGTCTAGACTCTTACTCTAGCCTAATGGTTAAGGTCTTAGACTCTTACTCTAGCCTAATGGTTAAGGTATTGACTCTTACTCTGGCCTAATGGTTAAGGTCTTAGACTCTTACTCTGGCCTAATCTGTTAAGGTCTTAACTCTTACTCTTGCCTAATGGTTAAGGTCTTAGACTCTTACTCTAGCCTAATGGTTAAGGTCTTAGACTCTAACTCTGGCCTAATGGTTAAGGTCTAGACTCTTACACTGGCCTAATGGTTAAGGTATTGACTCTTACTCTGGCCTAATGGTTAAGGTCTTAGACTCTTACTCTGGCCTAATGGTTAAGGTGAATGGTTAAGGTCTTAGACTCTTACTCTAGCCTAATGGTTAAGGTCTTAGACTCTAACTCTGGCCTAAAGGCTAAGGTCTTAGACTCTAACTCTGGCCTAATGGTTAAGGTCTAGACTCTTACACTGGCCTAGTGGTTAAGGTATTGACTCTTACTCTGGCCTAATGGTTAAGGTCTTAGACTCTTACTCTGGCCTAATAGTTAAGGTCTTAACTCTTACTCTTGCCTAATGGTTAAGGTCTTAGACTCTTACTCTAGCCTAATAGTTAAGGTCTTAACTCTTACTCTGGCCTAATAGATACGGTCTTAACTCTTACTCTGGCCTAATGGTTAATGTCTTAACTCTTACGCTGGCCTAATAGTTAAGGTCTTAGACACTTACTCTGGTCTACTGGTTAAGGTCTTAGCTCTTACTCTGGCCTACTGGTTAAGGTCTTAGAGTCTTACTCTGGCCTAATGGTTAAGGTCTTAACTCATACTCTGGCCTAATGGTTAAGATCTTAGACTCTTACTCTGTCCTAATGGTTAAGGTCTTAACTCTTACTCTGGCCTACTAATTAAGGTCTTTACTCTTACACTGGCCTAATGGTTAAGGTCTTAACTCTTACTCTGGCCTAATGGTAAGGTCTAGACTCTTACTCTGGCCTAATATTTAAGGTCCTAACTCTTACTCTGGCCTAATGCTTAAGGTCTTAGACCCTTACTCTGGCCTAATGGTTAAGGTCTTAACTCTGGGTCTTAACTCTTACTCTGACCTAATGGTTAAGGTCTTAGACTCTTACTCTGGCCTACTGGTTAAGGTATTGACTCTTACTCTGGCCTAATGGTTAAGGTCTTAGGCTCTTACTCTGGCCTAATGGTTAAGGTCTTAGACACTTACTCTGGCCTACTGGTTAAGGTCTTTGTTCTTACTCTGGCCTATTGGTTAAGGTGTTTGACTCTTACTGTGGCCTAATGGTTAAGGTTTTAGACTCTTGCTCTGGCCCAATGGTTGAGGTCTTAACTCTTATTTTGGCCTAATGGTTAAGGTCTTAAACTCTTACTCTTGCCTAATGGTTAAGGTCTTAACTCTTACTCTGGCCTAATGGTTAAGGTTTTAGACTCTTACTCTAGCCTAATGGCTAAGGTCTTAACTCTTACTCTGGCCTAATGGTTAAGGTCTTAGACTCTTACTCTGGCCTACTGGTTAAGGTCTTAGACTCTTACTCTAGCCTAATGGTTAAGGTCTTAGACTCTTACTCTGGCCTAATGGTTAAGGTCTTAGACTCTTACTCTGGCCTAATGGTTAAGGTCTCACACTCTTACTCTGGCCTACTGGATAAGGTCTTAAGTCTTACTTTGACCTAATGGTTAAGGTCTTAGACTCTTACTCTGACCTAATGGTTAAGTTCTTAGACTCTTACTCTGGCCTAATGGTTAAGGTCTTGACTCTTACTCTGGCCTAATGGTTAATGTCTTAGACTATTACTCTGGCCTAAAGGTTAAGGTCTTAACTCTTACTCTAGCCTAATGGTTAAGGTCTTAGACTCTTACTCTGGTCTAATGGTTAAGGTCTTAGACTCTTACTCTGGCCTAATGGTTAAGGTCTTAACTCTTACTCTGACTGTGAGAAGTTGGCCTGGCATATGCTGTTCCTAGTTATAGGGACACCTTGCACCAGTCCAATTCGACTCCTATTGATGATAGGTTTAAGACAACCTTTAAAGAAAGCTATCCTAGTGGTAGCTGTGGAGAGCAGCCTTCAGGCTAAGTCTTGAAGGAGTGTTAAGCTTATTGTTTTACCATAATAACCTCTTGAATAACCAAATGAAAGAGTAGCCCACACAGGTATATATATAAAATATATGTATTTATTCTAGACAGAATCCCACAGTCACTTTATGTGGCTAGTGGCAAAGTTACACTTCAAACAAGCATTTATAAACACAATAAATAGCACAGAAATCAATGGGCCCCAGGGGGGGACCAAACCATATACTAAAATAGTTGTATAAGAACCACGACAATTCTACAGGCAATGCCTAGGGCATTCAGGATCGCTGGCCCCTTAAGAATCCACCCACAGTTAAGAGAAAGGGGACCCACGGGAGGCGTGTGCAGTGCGAGAAGTTGCTATCGGGATCGCAATGTTAGCCTAAGGAGAATGTCGCGGTTGAATAATTAAGGTTTAAGGACACTTCTAACAACAGTACAAAGTTAAGGCTTGAGACTTAAGGCTTTTGAGAGCCCACCACCACGGAAGTACCGAAGTACCACTGTTACCTGCCCCAGGGAAGCCGGGTGCATAGGTCGATTCTGGTGTCGGGTCGCGGGCTGACTTTCTATGGAAAAGGAGTCCAAACTGCTGCTAGCTGGAAGTGTCGTTGAAGTCGTGAAGATTAAAGTTGAAGAAAAGACAAAGATGAACCTGAAAGCAGAGGGGACAGAGTCTGGGTCACAGCACAGTGACCAGGGAGCTCACAGGAAGGAGCTCGTGGATGTCGGGTGCTTCAGGTGTGGAACGTAAAGCTGGGCTCTGCAGTAACGGGCTCCGGGAGGCTTCAAGGAAGGCCAGCTTCTGGAGGGCGACTGTCCCACGTTGGCTGAGGGTCGCTGCAGTGTTAGTGTCCCGATTGGATCCACTAAGCATTGGCAACCGCAACCCACGCAAGATGAACAAAGCAGCTGCTGGGGCAGACCCACGAGGTCTGAGGGTGCTCTCCTTTGCAGGGAGCGTAGAGCAGGCCTGGAGCAACCAGGGGAACTCTTAGAAAAGAAGATTGTCCTCCGTCAGGGCCCACAAGTCGAGAGACAAGGGACCGCGGAAGGCAGCAAAATGGAGTGCGTAAAAGGGCTCCCACGGGCCACCGGAGTGGGCCAGGGAGCTGAGAGTCGGCACAAATGCTGCTTGAAGGTTGGCTCAAGAATGGGCCAAAGCACAACTTCCCCACTGGTCGGGGTCGTGTGCTGGACAAGAGGTGGCCGGTGTCTCGGGGTATGCGGGGATCTCGACACCCACGTGGTCCAGGGTGCTCAGACTTGCTGGGCACACTCACAGGACGCTGGGATGCACTGGAGACCCACCTCGAGGTTGCTGGAAGGCGTCGAAGGTCGTGAGAGCAACGAAGTTCCAACCGGGTATCTTGTAGTCTTTTAGGTGCCTGCCAAGCAGGGGGATAACTCCTTTATCCCAAGGGAGATTTCTTCAGTCAGCTGGGCAGCAGCTCGTCGAAGGTCAGTTCTGTGAAGTCCTGTACGAATCTAAGGCTCTAGGGCAAAGTTATTCCCATATATCCCCAAGATTAGGGGATGGTCCAAAAGAGAGCCTACCAATCAGAGTAGAGGCGGGAAAGGGTGGCTACACCCACTCCCCTTTGTGTGTTTCCCGCCTGGGCGAGGGGCAGGATGCCCCTGAACTGGTTCCAGGTGGTGTATGCAGAATTGGGGCTCTGCAGCTGCCTACGTGCAACTCTGAAAGGACATTTGTTGCACCCACCCTGTTCCAATCCACATATCCTGTCTGGGGAGGTGCTGGCACCTCCCTGCCACAGGAGCCCTATTGTCCAGATGGCGAGGCTGGGGTTTTCCCCAGCAACAGCCAGCCAGAGTCGTGTAGGTGGCGAACAGTAGCCATTTTGTGGTACATGTGCACTTTTAAATTGGTGTCCAAATTCTACCGCTTTTCCCATATCACCCTCCTAGCAAGGGGGAATCGTGCCCCCATGCCCATGGCTGGACTGGGGGTATGATTCCTTCATGTTTGACACCAAACACGATATGGTTCTGTGTAGCCATTCCTAAGTTACAGCGATGACGCAATAACTTATAATGCGGTTAAGAGTATATGGTATGGCTACACTACAACCAACCCAGTAACGATTTTACGAAGGTTGCAGAGAGGTCCTACTCACGTAGGGGTCCCCCCTCACACATACCTCAGCACCCAGCCCTGTAGGATTACCAGGGCCTGCCATAGGGGTGACCTATGAGAGTATATGTGTTGTATGGTATGGGACATAGGGTACCTACATCCCTGTAAGGGGTGCTAGCACCACCTTACCCAGGCTACAGTAGTGGCCTGGTGGTGTCAGTTTGGGTGGCTGTCCCAGGGTGGCACAGTAAGTGCTGCAGCCCTGGTAGGCCTACTGGGGGACCCATGCCCTGGGTACCTAGGGTACCATCTACAAGGGACTGGTAGGGCATGCCCAGCATCCAATTAGGTTTGTACTGTAGGAGAGTGGAATCTGACTAATGGTTGCCCCCAACTTTTTGCCTGGTATTTAAGTGGTTTTTGACTAGTCTGGCTGGGATCCTGCTATCCAGGACCCCAGCCTATCTGCTTTCTCCCTAAAACTGTTGTGAGTACTCTAGGTACAAACATAGTTGGATGCTGGGCATGCCCTACCAGTCCCTTGTAGATGGTACCCTAGGTACCCAGGGCATGGGTCCCCCAGTAGGCCTACCAGGGCTGCAGCACTTATTGTGCCACCCTGGGACAGCCACCCAAACTGACACCACCAGACCACTACTGTAGTCTGGGTAAGGTGGTGCTAGCACCCCTTACAGGGATGTAGGTACCCTATGTCCCATACCATTACAACACATATGCTCTCATAGGTCACCCCTATGGCAGGCCCTGGTAATCCTACAGGGCTGGGTGCTGAGGTATGTGTGAGGGGGGACCCCTACGTGAGTAGGACCTCTCTGCAACCTTCGTAAAAACGTTACTGGGTTGTTTGTAGTGTAGCCATACCATATACTCTTAACCGCATTATAAGTTATTGCGTCATCGCTGTAACTTAGGAGTGGCTACACAGAACCATATCGTGTTTGGTGTCAAACATGAAGGAATCATACCCCCAGTCCAGCCATGGGCATGGGGGCACGATTCCCCCTTGCTAGGAGGGTGATATGGGAAAAGCGGTAGAATTTGGAAACCAATTTAAAAGTGCACATGTACCACAAAATGGCTACTGTTCGCCACCTACACGACTCTGGCTGGCTGTTGCTGGGGAAAACCCCAGCCTCGCCATCTGGACAATAGGGCTCCTGTGGCAGGGAGGTGCCAGCACCTCCCCAGACAGGATATGTGGATTGGAACAGGGTGGGTGCACCAAATGTCCTTTCAGAGTTGCACGTAGGCAGCTGCAGAGCCCCAATTCTGCATACACCGCCTGGAACCGGTTCAGGGGCATCCTGCCCCTCGCCCAGGTGGGAAACACACAAAGGGGAGTGGGTGTAGCCACACTTTCCCGCCTCTACTCTGATTGGTAGGCTCTCTTTTGGACCATCCCCTAATCTTGGGGATATATGGGAATAACTTTGCCCTAGAGCCTTAGATTCGTACAGGACTTCACAGAACTGACCTTCGACGAGCTGCTGCCCAGCTGACTGAAGAAATCTCCCTTGGGATAAAGGAGTTATCCCCCTGCTTGGCAGGCACCTAAAAGACTACAAGATACCCGGTTGGAACTTCGTTGCTCTCATGACCTTCGACGCCTTCCAGCAACCTCGAGGTGGGTCTCCAGTGCATCCCAGTGTCCTGTGAGTGTGCCCAGCAAGTCTGAGCACCCTGGACCACGTGGGTGTCGAGATCCCCGCATACCCCGAGACACCAGCCACCTCTTGTCCAGCACACGACCCCGACCAGTGGGGAAGTTGTGCTTTGGCCCATTCTTGAGCCAACCTTCAAGCAGCATTTGTGCCGACCCTCAGCTCCCTGGCCCGCTCCGGTGGCCCGTGGGAGCCCTTTTACGCACTCCATTTTGCTGCCTTCCACGGTCCCTTGTCCCTCGACTTGTGGGCCCTGACGGAGGACAATCTTCTTTTCTAAGAGTTCCCCTGGTTGCTCCAGGCCTGCTCTACGCTCCCTGCAAAGGAGAGCACCCTCAGACCACGTGGGTCTGCACCAGCAGCTGCTTTGTTCGTCTTGCGTGGGTTGCGGTTACCAATGCTTAGTGGATCCAATTGGGACACTAACACCGCAGCGACCCTCAGCCGACGTGGGACAGTCGCCCTCCAGAAGCTGGCCTTCCTTGAAGCCTCCCGGAGCCCGTGACTGCAGAGCCCAGCTGTACCTTCCACACCTGAAGCACCCGACATCCACGAGCTCCTTCCTGTGAGCTCCCTGGTCACTGTGCTGTGACCCAGACTCTGTCCCCTCTGCTTTCAGGTTCATCTTTGTCTTTTCTTCAACTTCAATCTTCACGACTTCAGCGACACTTCCAGCTAGCAGCAGTTTGGACTCCTTTTCCATAGAAAATCAGCCCGCGACCCGACACCAGAATCGACCTATGCACCCGGCTTCCCTGGGGCAGGTAACAGTGGTACTTCGGTACTTCCGTGGTGGTGGGCTCTCCAAAGCCTTAAGTCTCAAGCCTTAACTTTGTACTGTTGTTAGAAGTGTCCTTAAACCTTAATTATTCAACCGCGACATTCTCCATAGGCTAACATTGCGATCCCGACAGCAACTTCTCGCACTGCACACGCCTCCCGTGGGTCCCCTTCCTCTTAACTGTGGGTGGATTCTTAAGGGGCCAGCGATCCTGAATGCCCTAGGCATTGCCTGTAGAATTGTCGTGGTTCTTATACCACTATTTTAGTATATGGTTTGGTCCCCCCCTGGGGCCCATTGATTTCTGTGCTATTTATTGTGTTTAGAAATGCTTGTTTGAATTGTAACTTTGCCACTAGCCACATAAAGTGACTGTGGGATTCTGTCTAGAATAAATACATATATTTTATATATATACCTGTGTGGGCTACTCTTTCATTTGGTTATTCAAGAGGTTATTATGGTAAAACAATAAGCTTAACACTCCTTCAAGACTTAGCCTGAAGGCTGCTCTCCACAGCTACCACTAGGATAGCTTTCTTTAAAGGTTGTCTTAAACCTACCATCAATAGGAGTCGAATTGGACTGGTGCAAGGTGTCCCTATAACTAGGAACAGCATATGCCAGGCCAACTTCTCACATTGGTGTGCAGCGGTTGGATTCAAGCTTGCCATTGTTTTACCAGATAACACATTGAATTTCTAAAGTGAAAGCCACAAGGTACCAAAGGTACATATAAATTCAAGCTAGAATACAATAAGTTCTACTGAACTTGGAGTTGTGTGTAGAGGGTCTAGCACACCTTGACTACAACTCAAGAGAGGGTTCAGTAGGCCACACTTAGTGTAGGTAGATACATCACTACACTAAACATGTCTTCAGGTAGTACTAAGGCTATGGAAGGACCCCAGAGGGTCCCTATAGATAAGTATGATAATTTCACCTTTGCAGAGCTCAGGGAAATGTGCACCCTTAGGAGACTGAAGACAGAAAGAGGTGCCAACACAAAACGTCTCAAGGAGATCCTGCTCATAGCAGACTTTATGGAGTCCATAGGATCCAGAGGGACGGACAGAGTGGGTGGGCACCCCTCAGAAGAGGACACTCCCATAGTGGAATCTGAAGAGGAACAGGAAGAGGATGAAAATCCTGACCTGGAAGAAACAGACCACTCACAGCATGGAGGTGATGGCCCAAGAGGCACTCCCTCCACCCTTAAAAGGAGAGTGGTGGATCCAAGAAGGAACAGATCCCCCTCAGTGGGATCCAACCATTCTAGGAGATCCAAAGGGTCCTCTGCCTCTTCTCAGAGAAGAGAAACCTCTCATGAGAGGAAATGCAGACTGATCAAATTTGAGCAGGCTAAGCTTGAGCTTAAAAGAGAACAGTTAGCATTGGACAGGGAAACCCTGGAGCTTCAGAAAGCTTCAAAGAAATGGGGTCTAGAGATCCCTGGTGGCAGTGATGAAACCCCTAGAGTTAGAGAGAGAGTCCCTGACAATAGGAACCTCCACAAGATTGTGCCCCCCTATCAGAATGGGGATGATATCCACAAATGGATATCTGCTCTTGAAAGGGCCTGTAGAGTACAGAGGGTCCCTGTAGAGCAGTGGGCAGCAATCCTGTGGCTCTCCTTTTCAGATAAAGGTAGAGACAAGCTCCTCTCTGTAAGAGAAGAGGATGCTGATGATTATTATATCTTGAAAGCTGCTTTAATAGATGGGTTTGGCTTAACCACTGATCAATACAGACTTAAGTTCAGAGACACCCAGAAAGCACAGAATCAGGATTGGGTAGACTTTGTGGATTGTGCAACCAAGGCACTGGAAGGTTGGTTAAATGGCAGTAAAGTTAATGATTATCAAGGATTGTATAATCTCATTATGAGGGAGCAGATTCTTAATAATTGTCAGAACCAACTTTTACACCAGCACCTGGTGGACTCTGATCTGACCTCTCCCCAAGAATTGGGAAAGAAGGCATCAAATGGGTCAGAACCAGGATTAGGCCTAAGAACCAAGTTGGTGACCAGAAGAAGGATTCCACTAAGCCCAAAGAGAAAGGTGGGGATGATAAACAAGAAAAGTCCTCTGAAGGGCCCCAACAACCCAGTGCTGGGGGTGGGTCCCAAAATACTTCCTCTAATAACAAGAAACCATATTGCCATGTGTGTAAGAAACCTGGCCACTGGAAAACTGACTCCAGCTGTCCAAAGAATGGCAATAAAGAGAATGTTCCTCCAAAACCTGCTCCAACACCTCCTGTTACTACTAGTAGTAATCCCCCAGGTGGTGGGAGTGCACCCAAAAACTTAGTTGGGTTCTCTTTGGGGACACCAGTGGACTCTGGCCTAGCCAGGTCCCCTGCATTAGCAACTATGGTCTGTGATGGTGGCATGGGGTTTGCCAACTTTACCATGAGTCCCAGTATTCTGGGCAGGTACAGACAAGAACCAATAATCAATGGTCAGAAGGCTGTGGCCTATAAGGACACAGGGGCCAGTGTCACCATGGTGACCAAGAGACTAGTGCCCCTAGATCAGCTTTTACCTGGGTTTAGCTACCAGGTGACCAATATAGATGGAATCAGGACAGATCATCCCATGGCAGTGATAAATCTCAGCTGGGGAGGGGTCACTGGCCCCAAGAGAGTGGCAGTGTCCCCAAACTTGCCTGTAGATTGTCTACTGGGGAATGATCTAGAAATCTCAGCCTGGGCTGAGGTTGACCACAAGGCCCATTTGAAAATGGTAGGAATCCCTGAGAAAGTGGATGAGACCCTGAGGGCCTCACCTCCACCCCAGGAGAAAATAGAAAGAGTGAAGCCTGAAACTATGGATCACTCTACCCAAACAGAGAGCATAGGGGAAGAGGAACAGTCCTCCCCCCACCAGACTACAGGTAAGGGTCAAGTTTCTCAGGGAACTGATCCTGCCCCTTGTGAAGTAACTGCCCCAGAAGTGGACAGGCCTGACCTGCCCACCTCTCTGATGGCAGGGGATCCTCCCAAGGTGGTACCCAGTCTGGAGCAGGTATCCTGCCCCTCTCTACCCTGCCTCAGTCAGCCCAGGGCTGCAGAGGTCAGGGAGGTCAGTGGACCCTTATTGGGCCCCTGCCCAGAGGAACCCCCTCATCAACAGATTAGGGACACCCAGCAGAGTAGTTTCAGCCAGGTGAAAATTCCTCTACAAACTGAGGGATCCCCCTTACCCCTAGGTATAGGCACCCCTCAAATGGATGTTGTTGAGCACAGGGAAACCTGGGGCCTAGCTGCCCCAAACCTTCCAGTGCCCTCCACTATTCCAGCCAAAGGGATCCAACCCCCAGCTGTAGGCAGCCAGAGGTTGACCCTTAGGGCCAGATATGACACAGTCATGGGCAGAAAGGCTTCCATAGTGGCCAGTGATCTGAGGAGGTTGAGACCAACCCAAGTAGGGTCTCACTTCCAGACTCCGACACCCCACCAGCCCACCTCTGACCCAAAAACCAATACAGGTAATTTCCCTAGACTTTGGAGAAACTCTAGAACCCCTTGGGGTAGGATTTCCCAAGTGGACCATGACACAGGGAGCAACCATGTTAGTACAGGTTCTTCCTTATATGGCCACTCAGGAAATAAAGGCTTATCTGGACAAGGTTAGCCTTATCTCCTTTCGTTTGGGGGGGGGTTATGTAGGAGAGTGGAATCTGACTAATGGTTGCCCCCAACTTTTTGCCTGGTATTTAAGTGGTTTTTGACTAGTCTGGCTGGGATCCTGCTATCCAGGACCCCAGCCTATCTGCTTTCTCCCTAAAACTGTTGTGAGTACTCTAGGTACAAACATAATTGGATGCTGGGCATGCCCTACCAGTCCCTTGTAGATGGTACCCTAGGTACCCAGGGCATGGGTCCCCCAGTAGGCCTACCAGGGCTGCAGCACTTATTGTGCCACCCTGGGACAGCCACCCAAACTGACACCACCAGACCACTACTGTAGTCTGGGTAAGGTGGTGCTAGCACCCCTTACAGGGATGTAGGTACCCTATGTCCCATACCATTACAACACATATGCTCTCATAGGTCACCCCTATGGCAGGCCCTGGTAATCCTACAGGGCTGGGTGCTGAGGTATGTGTGAGGGGGGACCCCTACGTGAGTAGGACCTCTCTGCAACCTTCGTAAAAATGTTACTGGGTTGTTTGTAGTGTAGCCATACCATATACTCTTAACCGCATTATAAGTTATTGCGTCATCGCTGTAACTTAGGAGTGGCTACACAGAACCATATCGTGTTTGGTGTCAAACATGAAGGAATCATACCCCCAGTCCAGCCATGGGCATGGGGGCACGATTCCCCCTTGCTAGGAGGGTGATATGGGAAAAGCGGTAGAATTTGGAAACCAATTTAAAAGTGCACATGTACCACAAAATGGCTACTGTTCGCCACCTACACGACTCTGGCTGGCTGTTGCTGGGGAAAACCCCAGCCTCGCCATCTGGACAATAGGGCTCCTGTGGCAGGGAGGTGCCAGCACCTCCCCAGACAGGATATGTGGATTGGAACAGGGTGGGTGCACCAAATGTCCTTTCAGAGTTGCACGTAGGCAGCTGCAGAGCCCCAATTCTGCATACACCGCCTGGAACCAGTTCAGGGGCATCCTGCCCCTCGCCCAGGCGGGAAACACACAAAGGGGAGTGGGTGTAGCCACCCTTTCCCGCCTCTACTCTGATTGGTAGGCTCTCTTTTGGACCATCCCCTAATCTTGGGGATATATGGGAATAACTTTGCCCTAGAGCCTTAGATTCGTACAGGACTTCACAGAACTGACCTTCGACGAGCTGCTGCCCAGCTGACTGAAGAAATCTCCCTTGGGATAAAGGAGTTATCCCCCTGCTTGGCAGGCACCTAAAAGACTACAAGATACCCGGTTGGAACTTCGTTGCTCTCACGACCTTCGACACCTTCCAGCAACCTCGAGGTGGGTCTCCAGTGCATCCCAGTGTCCTGTGAGTGTGCCCAGCAAGTCTGAGCACCCTGGACCACGTGGGTGTCGAGATCCCCGCATACCCCGAGACACCGGCCACCTCTTGTCCAGCACACGACCCCGACCAGTGGGGAAGTTGTGCTTTGGCCCATTCTTGAGCCAATCTTCAAGCAGCATTTGTGCCGACCCTCAGCTCCCTGGCCTGCTCCGGTGGCCCGTGGGAGCCCTTTTACGCACTCCATTTTGCTGCCTTCCGCGGTCCCTTGTCCCTCAACTTGTGGGCCCTGACGGAGGACAATCTTCTTTTCTAAGAGTTCCCCTGGTTGCTCCAGGCCTGCTCTACGCTCCCTGCAAAGGAGAGCACCCTCAGACCACGTGGGTCTGCACCAGCAGCTGCTTTGTTCGTCTTGTGTGGGTTGCGGTTACCAATGCTTAGTGAATCCAATCGGGACACTAACACCGCAGCGACCCTCAGCCGACGTGGGACAGTCGCCCTCCAGAAGCTGGCCTTCCTTGAAGCCTCCCAGAGCCCGTGACTGCAGAGCCCAGCTGTACCTTCCACACCTGAAGCACCCGACATCCACGAGCTCCTTCCTGTGAGCTCCCTGGTCACTGTGCTGTGACCCAGACTCTGTCCCCTCTGCTTTCAGGTTCATCTTTGTCTTTTCTTCAACTTCAATCTTCACGACTTCAGCGACACTTCCAGCTAGCAGCAGTTTGGACTCCTTTTCCATAGAAAATCAGCCCGCGACCCGACACCAGAATCGACCTATGCACCCGGCTTCCCTGGGGCAGGTAACAGTGGTACTTCGGTACTTCCGTGGTGGTGGGCTCTCCAAAGCCTTAAGTCTCAAGCCTTAACTTTGTACTGTTGTTAGAAGTGTCCTTAAACCTTAATTATTCAACCGCGACATTCTCCATAGGCTAACATTGCGATCCCGACAGCAACTTCTCGCACTGCACACGCCTCCCGTGGGTCCCCTTCCTCTTAACTGTGGGTGGATTCTTAAGGGGCCAGCGATCCTGAATGCCCTAGGCATTGCCTGTAGAATTGTCGTGGTTCTTATACCACTATTTTAGTATATGGTTTGGTCCCCCCCTGGGGCCCATTGATTTCTGTGCTATTTATTGTGTTTAGAAATGCTTGTTTGAATTGTAACTTTGCCACTAGCCACATAAAGTGACTGTGGGATTCTGTCTAGAATAAATACATATATTTTATATATATACCTGTGTGGGCTACTCTTTCATTTGGTTATTCAAGAGGTTATTATGGTAAAACAATAAGCTTAACACTCCTTCAAGACTTAGCCTGAAGGCTGCTCTCCACAGCTACCACTAGGATAGCTTTCTTTAAAGGTTGTCTTAAACCTACCATCAATAGGAGTCGAATTGGACTGGTGCAAGGTGTCCCTATAACTAGGAACAGCATATGCCAGGCCAACTTCTCACATGTACCTAGAGTACTCACAACAGTTTTAGGGAGAAAGCAGATAGGCTGGGGTCCTGGATAGCAGGATCCCAGCCAGACTAGTCAAAAACCACTTAAATACCAGGCAAAAAGTTGGGGGCAACCATTAGTCAGATTCCACTCTCCTACACTGACCTAATGGTTAAGGTCTTAACTCTTACTATGGCCTACTGATTAAGGTCTTTACTCTTACACTGGCCTAATGGTTAATGTTTTAACTCTTACTCTGGCCTAATGCTTAAGGTCTTAGACTCTTTCTCTGGCCTAATGGTTAAGGTCTTAACTCTTACTCTGGCCTAATGGTTAAGGTCTTAACTCTTACTCTGGCCTAATGGTTAAGGTCTTAACTCTTACTCTGACCTAATGGTTAAGGTCTTAGACTCTTACTCTGGCCTAATGGTTAAGGTCTTAACTCTTACTATGGCCTACTGATTAAGGTCTTTACTGTTACACTGGCCTAATGGTTAAGGTTTTAACTCTTACTCTGGCCTAATGCTTAAGGTCTTAGACTCTTTCTCTGGCCTAATGGTTAAGGTCTTAACTCTTACTCTGGCCTAATGGTTAAGGTCTTAGACTCTTACTCTGGCCTAATAGTTAAGGTCTTAACTCTTACTCTTGCCTAATGGTTAAGGTCTTAGACTCTTACTCTAGACTAATGGTTAAGGTCTTAGACTCTAACTCTGGCCTAATGGCTAAGGTCTTAGACTCTAACTCTGGCCTAATGGTTAAGGTCTAGACTCTTACTCTGGCCTAATGGTTAAGGTTTTGACTCTTACTCTGGCCTAATGGTTAATGTCTTAGACTCTTACTCTGGCCTAATGGTTAAGGTCTTAGACTCTTACTCTGGCCTAATGGTTAAGGTATTGACTCTTACTCTGGCCTAATGGTTAATGTCTTAGACTCTTACTCAGGCCTAATGGTTAAGATCTTAACTCTTACTCTTGCCTAATGGTTAAGGACTTAGACTCTTACTCTAGCCTAATTTTTAAGGTCTTAGATTCTTACTCTGGCCTAATGGTTAAGGTCTAGACTCTTACTCTAGCCTAATGGTTAAGGTATTTACTCTTACTCTGGCCTAATGGTTAATGTCTTAGACTCTTACTCTGGTCTAATGGTTAAGGTCTTAGACTCTTACTCTGGCCTAATGGTTAAGGTCTTAACTCTTACTCTGACCTAATGGTTAAGGTCTTAGACTCTTACTCTGGCCTAATGGTTAAGGTCTTAACTCTTACTCTGGCCTAATGGTAAGATCTAGACCCTTACTCCGGCCTAATGGTTAAGGTTTTAACTCTTACTCTGGCCTAATGGTTAAGGTCTTGACTCTTACTCTGGCCTAATGGTTAAGGTCTTAGACTCTTACTCTCGCCTAATGGTTAAGGTCTTGACTCTTACTCTGGCCTAATGGTTAAGGTCTTAGACTCTTACTCTGGCCTAATCTGTTAAGGTCTTAACTCTTACTCTTGCCTAATGGTTAAGGTCTTAACTCTTACTCTGACCTAATGGTTAATGTCTTAGACTCTGACTCTGGCCTAATGGGTAAGGTCTTAGACTCTTACTCTGGCCTAATGGTTAAGGTCTTAGACTCTTACTCTGGTCTAATGGTTAAGGTCTTAGACTCTTACTCTGGCCTACTGTTTAAGGTATTAACTCTTACTCTTGCCTAATGGTTAAGGTCTTAGACTCTTATTCTGGCCGATTGGTTAAGGTCTTAACTCTTACTCTGACCTAATGGTTAAGGTCTTAGACTCTTACTCTGGCCTAATGGTTAAGGTCTTAACTCTTACTATCGCCTACTGATTAAGGTCTTTACTCTTACACTGGCCCCAATGGTTAAGGTTTTAACTCTTACTCTGGCCTAATGGTTAAGGTCTTAGACTCTTACTCTGGCCTAATGGTTAAGGTCTTAGCTCTTACTCTGGCCTACTGGTTAAGGTCTTAGACTCTTACTCTGGCCTAATGGTTAAGGTCCTAACTCGTACTCTGGCCAAATGGTTAAGGTCTTAACTCTTACTCTGGCCTAATGGTTAAGGTCTTGACTTTTACTTTGGCCTAATGGTTAAGGTCTTAGACTCTTACTCTGGCCTAATGGTTAAGGTCTAGACTCTTACTCTAGCCTAATGGTTAAGGTCTTAGACTCTTACTCTAGCCTAATGGTTAAGGTATTGACTCTTACTCTGGCCTAATGGTTAAGGTCTTAGACTCTTACTCTGGCCTAATCTGTTAAGGTCTTAACTCTTACTCTTGCCTAATGGTTAAGGTCATAGACTCTTACTCTAGCCTAATGGTTAAGGTCTTAGACTCTAACTCTGGCCTAATGGTTAAGGTCTAGACTCTTACACTGGCCTAATGGTTAAGGTATTGACTCTTACTCTGGCCTAAAGGCTAAGGTCTTAGACTCTAACTCTGGCCTAATGGTTAAGGTCTAGACTCTTACACTGGCCTAGTGGTTAAGGTATTGACTCTTACTCTGGCCTAATGGTTAAGGTCTTAGACTCTTACTCTGGCCTAATGGTTAAGGTCTTAACTCTTACTCTTGCCTAATGGTTAAGGTCTTAGACTCTTACTCTAGCCTAATAGTTAAGGTCTTAACTCTTACTCTGGCCTAATAGATACGGTCTTAACTCTTACTCTGGCCTAATGGTTAATGTCTTAACTCTTACGCTGGCCTAATAGTTAAGGTCTTAGACACTTACTCTGGTCTACTGGTTAAGGTCTTAGCTCTTACTCTGGCCTACTGGTTAAGGTCTTAGAGTCTTACTCTGGCCTAATGGTTAAGGTCTTAACTCATACTCTGGCCTAATGGTTAAGATCTTAGACTCTTACTCTGTCCTAATGGTTAAGGTCTTAACTCTTACTCTGGCCTACTAATTAAGGTATTTACTCTTACACTGGCCTAATGGTTAAGGTCTTAACTCTTACTCTGGCCTAATGGTAAGGTCTAGACTCTTACTCCGGCCTAATGTTTAAGGTCCTAACTCTTACTCTGGCCTAATGCTTAAGGTCTTAGACCCTTACTCTGGCCTAATGGTTAAGGTCTTAACTCTGGGTCTTAACTCTTACTCTGACCTAATGGTTAAGGTCTTAGACTCTTACTCTGGCCTACTGGTTAAGGTATTGACTCTTACTCTGGCCTAATGGTTAAGGTCTTAGGCTCTTACTCTGGCCTAATGGTTAAGGTCTTAGACACTTACTCTGGCCTACTGGTTAAGGTCTTTGTTCTTACTCTGGCCTATTAGTTAAGGTGTTTGACTCTTACTGTGGCCTAATGGTTAAGGTTTTAGACTCTTGCTCTGGCCCAATGGTTGAGGTCTTAACTCTTATTTTGGCCTAATGGTTAAGGTCTTAAACTCTTACTCTTGCCTAATGGTTAAGGTCTTAACTCTTACTCTGGCCTAATGGTTAAGGTTTTAGACTCTTACTCTAGCCTAATGGCTAAGGTCTTAACTCTTACTCTGGCCTAATGGTTAAGGTCTTAGACTCTTACTCTGGCCTACTGGTTAAGGTCTTAGACTCTTACTCTAGCCTAAGGGTTAAGGTCTTAGACTCTTACTCTGGCCTAATGGTTAAGGTCTTAGACTCTTACTCTGGCCTAATGGTTAAGGTCTCAAACTCTTACTCTGGCCTACTGGATAAGGTCTTAAGTCTTACTTTGACCTAATGGTTAAGGTCTTAGACTCTTACTCTGACCTAATGGTTAAGTTCTTAGACTCTTACTCTGGCCTAATGGTTAAGGTCTTGACTCTTACTCTGACCTAATGGTTAATGTCTTAGACTCTTACTCTGGCCTAAAGGTTAAGGTCTTAACTCTTACTCTGGCCTAATGGTTAAGGTCTTAGACTCTTACTCTGGCCCAATGGTTAAGGTCTTAACTCTTACTCTGGCCCAATGGTTAAGGTCTTAACTCTTACTCTGGCCTAATGGTTAAGACTCTTACTCTGGCCTAATCGTTAAAGTCTTAGACTCTTACTCTGGCCTAATGGTTAAGGTCTTGACTTTTACTCTGGCCTAATGGCTAAGGTCTTAGACTCTTACTCTGGCCCAATGGTTAAGGTCTTAACTCTTACTCTGGCCCAATGGTTAAGGTCTTAACTCTTACTCTGGCCTAAAGGTTAAGGTTTTATCTCTTACTCTGGCCTAATGGTTAAGGTCTTGACTCTTACTCTGGCCTAATGGTTAAGGTATTAACTCTTACTCTGGCCTAATCGTTAAAGTCTTAGATTCTTACTCTGGCCTAATGGTTAAGGTCTAGACTCTTACTCTGGCCTAATGGTTAAGGTATTGACTCTTACTCTGGCCTAATGGTTAATGTCTTAGACTCTTACTCTGGCCTAATGGTTAAGGTCTTAATTCTTACACTAGCCTAACGGTTAAGGTCTTGGACTCTTACTCTGACCTAATGGTTAAGTTCTTAGACTCTTACTCTGGCCTAATGGTTAAGGTATTAGACTCTTACTCTGGGCTACTGGTTAAGGTCTTAACTCTCACTCTGGCCTACTGGTTAAGGTCTTAAATCTTACTCTGGCCTACTGGTTAAGGTCTTAGATCTTACTCTGGCCTAATGGTTAAGGTCTTAGACTCTTACTCTGGCCTAATGCTTAAGGTCTTAGACTCTTTCTCTGGCCTAATGGTTAAGGTCTTAACTCTTACTCTGGCCTAATGGTTAAGGTCTTAGACTCTTACTCTGGCCTAATGGTTAAGGTCTTAGCTCTTACTCTGGCCTACTGGTTAAGGTCTTAGACTCTTACTCTGGCCTAATGGTTAAGGTCCTAACTCGTACTCTGGCCAAATGGTTAAGGTCTCAACTCTTACTCTGGCCTAATGGTTAAGGTCTTGACTTTTACTTTGGCCTAATGGTTAAGGTCTTAGAATCTTACTCTGGCCTAATGGTTAAGGTCTAGACTCTTACTCTAGCCTAATGGTTAAGGTCTTAGACTCTTACTCTAGCCTAATGGTTAAGGTCTTAGACTCTTACTCTGGCCTAATGGTTAAGGTCTTAGACTCTTACTCTGGCCTAATGGTTAAGGTCTCAAACTCTTACTCTGGCCTACTGGATAAGGTCTTAAGTCTTACTTTGACCTAATGGTTAAGGTCTTAGACTCTTACTCTGACCTAATGGTTAAGTTCTTAGACTCTTACTCTGGCCTAATGGTTAAGGTCTTGACTCTTACTCTGGCCTAATGGTTAATGTCTTAGACTCTTACTCTGGCCTAAAGGTTACGGTCTTAACTCTTACTCGGGCCTAATGGTTCAGGTCTTAGACTCTTACTCTGGCCCAATGGTTAAGGTCTTAACTCTTACTCTGGCCTAAAGGTTAAGGTCTTATCTCTTACTCTGGCCTAATGGTTAAGGTCTTGACTCTTACTCTGGCCTAATGGTTAAGGTATTAACTCTTACTCTGGCCTAATCGTTAAAGTCTTAGATTCTTACTCTGGCCTAATGGTTAAGGTCTAGACTCTTACTCTGGCCTAATGGTTAAGGTATTGACTCTTACTCTGGCCTAATGGTTAATGTCTTAGACTCTTACTCTGGCCTAATGGTTAAGGTCTTAATTCTTACACTAGCCTAACGGTTAAGGTCTTGGACTCTTACTCTGACCTAATGGTTAAGTTCTTAGACTCTTACTCTGGCCTAATGGTTAAGGTATTAGACTCTTACTCTGGGCTACTGGTTAAGGTCTTAACTCTCACTCTGGCCTACTGGTTAAGGTCTTAAATCTTACTCTGGCCTACTGGTTAAGGTCTTAGATCTTACTCTGGCCTAATGGTTAAGGTCTTAGACTCTTACTCTGGCCTAATGGTTAAGGTCTTAGACTCTTACTCTGGCCTACTGGTTAAGGTCTTAGACTCTTACTCTAGCCTAATGGTTAAGGTCTTAGACTCTTACTCTGGCCTAATGGTTAAGGTCTTAGACTCTTACTCTGGCCTAATGGTTAAGGTCTCAAACTCTTACTCTGGCCTACTGGATAAGGTCTTAAGTCTTACTTTGACCTAATGGTTAAGGTCTTAGACTCTTACTCTGACCTAATGGTTAAGTTCTTAGACTCTTACTCTGGCCTAATGGTTAAGGTCTTGACTCTTACTCTGGCCTAATGGATAATGTCTTAGACTCTTACTCTGGCCTAAAGGTTAAGGTCTTAACTCTTACTCTGGCCTAATGGTTAAGGTCTTAGACTCTTACTCTGGCCCAATGGTTAAGGTCTTAACTCTTACTCTGGCCCAATGGTTAAGGTCTTAACTCTTACTCTGGCCTAATGGTTACGACTCTTACTCTGGCCTAATCGTTAAAGTCTTAGACTCTTACTCTGGCCTAATGGTTAAGGTCTTGACTTTTACTCTGGCCTAATGGCTAAGGTCTTAGACTCTTACTCTGGCCCAATGGTTAAGGTCTTAACTCTTACTCTGGCCCAATGGTTAAGGTCTTAACTCTTACTCTGGCCTAAAGGTTAAGGTCTTATCTCTTACTCTGGCCTATTGGTTAAGGTCTTGACTCTTACTCTGGCCTAATGGTTAAGGTATTAACTCTTACTCTGGCTTAATCGTTAAAGTCTTAGATTTTTACTCTGGCCGAATGGTTAAGGTCTTAACTCTTACTCTGACCTAATGGTTAAGGTCTTAGACTCTTACTCTGGCCTAATGGTTAAGGTTTTAACTCTTACTCTGGCCTAATGCTTAAGGTCTTAGACTCTTTCTCTGGCCTAATGGTTAAGGTCTTAACTCTTACTCTGGCCTAATGGTTAAGGTCTTAAACTCTTACTCTGGCCTAATGGTTAAGGTCTTAACTCTTACTCTTGCCTAATGGTTAAGGTCTTAGACTCTTGCTCTAGCCTAATGGTTAAGGTCTTAGACTCTAACTCTGGCCTAATAGCTAAGGTCTTAGACTCTAACTCTGGCCTAATGGTTAAGGTCTAGACTCTTACTCTGGCCTAATGGTTAAGGTCTTGACTCTTACTCTGGCCTAATGGTTAATGTCTTAGACTCTTACTCTGGCCTAATGCTTAAGGTCTTAGACTCTTACTCTGGCCTAATGGTTAAGGTCTTAACTCTGGGTCTTAACTCTTACTCTGGCCTACTGGTTAAGGTCTTAGACTCTTACTCTAGCCTAATGGTTAAGGTCTTGGACTCTTACTCTGGCCTAATGGTTAAGGTCTTAGACTCTTACTCTGGCCTAATGGTTAAGGTCTCAATCTCTTACTCTGGCCTACTGGATAAGGTCTTAAGTCTTACTTTGACCTAATGGGTAACGTCTTAGACACTTACTTTGACCTAATGGTTAAGTTCTTAGACTCTTACTCTGGCCTAATGGTTAAGGTCTTGACTCTTACTCTGGCCTAATGGTTAATGTCTTAGACTCTTACTCTGGCCTAAAGGTTAAGGTCTTAACTCTTACTCTGGCCTAATGGTTAAGGTCTTAGACTCTTACTCTGGCCCAATGGTTAAGGTCTTAACTCTTACTCTGGCCCAATGGTTAAGGTCTTAACTCTTACTCTGGCCTAATGGTTAAGACTCTTACTCTGGCCTAATCGTTAAAGTCTTAGACTCTTACTCTGGCCTAATGGTTAAGGTCTTGACTTTTACTCTGGCCTAATGGCTAAGGTCTTAGACTCTTACTCTGGCCCAATGGTTAAGGTCTTAACTCTTACTCTGGCCCAATGGTTAAGGTCTTATCTCTTACTCTGGCCTAATGGTTAACGTCTTGACTCTTACTCTGGCCTAATGGTTAAGGTATTAACTCTTACTCTGGCCTAATCGTTAAAGTCTTAGATTCTTACTCTGGCCTAATGGTTAAGGTCTAGACTCTTACTCTGGCCTAAAGGTTAAGGTATTGACTCTTACTCTGGCCTAATGGTTAATGTCTTAGACTCTTACTCTGGCCTAATGGTTAAGGTCTTAATTCTTACACTAGCCTAACGGTTAAGGTCTTAGACTCTTACTCTGACCTAATGGTTAAGTTCTTAGACTCTTACTCTGGCCTAATGGTTAAGGTCTTGACTCTTACTCTGGCCCAATGGTTAAGGTCTTACCTCTTACTCTGGCCCAATGGTTAAGGTCTTAACTCTTACTCTGGCGTAATGGTTAAGACTCTTACTCTGGCCGAATCGTTAAAGTCTTAGACTCTTACTCTGGCCTAATGGTTAAGGTCTTGACTTTTTCTCTGGCCTAATGGTTAAGGTCTTAGACTCTTACTCTGGCCCACTGGTTAAGGTCTTAACTCTAACTCTGGCCCAATGGTTAAGGTCTTAACTCTTACTCTGGCCTAAAGGTTAAGGTCTTAACTCTTACTCTGGCCTAATGGTTAAGGTCTTGACTCTTACTCTGGCCTAATGGTTAAGGTATTAACTCTTACTCTGGCCTAATCGTTAAAGTCTTAGATTCTTACTCTGGCCTAATGGTTAAGGTCTAGACTCTTACTCTGGCCTAATGGTTAAGGTATTGACTCTTACTCTGTCCTAATGGTTAATGTCTTAGACTCTTACTCTGGCCTAATGGTTAAGGTCTTAATTCTTACACTGGCCTAACGGTTAAGGTCTTAGACTCTTACTCTGACCTAATGGTTAAGTTCTTAGACTCTTACTCTGGCCTAATGGTTAAGGTATTAGACTCTTACCCTGGGCTACTGGTTAAGGTCTTAACTCTTACTCTGGCCTACTGGTTAAGGTCTTAAATCTTACTTTGGCCTAATGGTTAAGGTCTTTGCTCTTACTCTGGCCAATTGGTTAAGGTCTTAGACTATAACTCTGGCCTAATGGTTAAGGTCTTAAACTCTTACTCTGGCCTAATGGTAATGTCTTAACTCTTACTTTGGCTTAATGGTTAAGGTCTTAGACTGTTACTCTGGCCTACTGGTTAAGGTCTTAGATCTTACTCTGGCCTAATGGTTAAGGTCTTGACTCTTATTCTGGCCTAATGGTTAAGGTCTTAGACTCTTACTCTGGCCTAATGGTTAAGGTCTTTACTCTTACTCTGGCCTAATGGTTAAGGTCTTAACTCTTACTCTGGCCTAATGGTTAAGGTATTAGACTCTAAGTCTGGCCTAATGGTAAGGTCTAGACTCTTACTCTGGCCTAATGGTTAAGGTCTTAACTCTTACTCTAGCCTAATGGTTAAGGTCTTAGACACTTACTCTGGCCTACTGGTTAAGGTCTTTGCTCTTACTCTGGCCTATTGGTTAAGGTCTTAGACTCTTACTCTGGCCTAATGATTAAGGTCTTAACTCTTACTCTGGCCTAATGGTGAAGGGCTTAACTCTTATTCTGGCCTAATGGTTAAAGTCTTAGACTCTTACTCATGCCTAATCGTTAAAGTCTTAGATTCTTACTCTGGCCTAATGGTTAAGGTCTTGACTTTTACTCTGGCCTAATGGTTAAGGTCTTAGACTCTTACTCTGGCCTAATGGTTAAGGCCTAGACTCTTACTCTAGCCTAATGGTTAAGGTCTTAGACTCTTACTCTAGCCTAATGGTTAAGGTCTTAGACTCTAACTCTGGCCTAATGGTTAAGGTCTAGACTCTTACACTGGCCTAATGGTTAAGGTCTTAACTCTTACTCTGGCCTAATGCTTAAGGTCTTAGACTCTAACTCTGGCCTAATGGTTAAGGTCTAGACTCTTACTCTGGCCTACTGGTTAAGGTCTTAAACTCTTACTCTAGCCTAATGCTTAAGATCTTGGACTCTTACTCTGGCCTAATGGTTAAGGTCTTAACTCTTACTCTTGCCTAATGGTTAAGGTCTTAGACTCTTACTCTAGCCTAATGGTTAAGGTCTTAGACTCTAACTCTGGCCTAATGGCTAAGGTCCTAGACTCTAACTCTGGCCTAATGGTTAAGGTCTAGACTCTTACTCTGGCCTAATGGTTAAGGTATTGACTCTTACTCTGGCCTAATGGTTAATGTCTTAGACTCTTACTCTGGCCTAATGGTTAAGGTCTTAGACTCTTACTCTGGCCTAATGGTTAAGGTATTGAATCTTACTCTGGCCTAATGGTTAAGGTCTTAGACTCTTACTCTGGCCTTATGGTTAAGGTCTTAGACTCTTACTCTGGCCTAATGGTAAGATCTAGACCCTTACTCCGGCCTAATGGTTAAGGTCTTAACTCTTACTCTGGCCTAATGGTTAAGGTCTTGACTCTTACTCTGGCCTAATGGTTAAGGTCTTAGACTCTTACTCTCGCCTAATGGTTAAGGACTTGACTCTTACTCTGGCCTAATGGCTAAGGTCTTAGACTCTTACTCTGGCCTAATCTGTTAAGGTCTTAACTCTTACTCTTGCCTAATGGTTAATGTCTTAACACTTACTCTGACCTAATGGTTAAGGTCTTAACTCTTACTCTGACCTAATGGTTAAGGTCTTAGACTCTGACTCTGGCCTAATGGTTAAGGTCTTAGACTCTTACTCTGGCCTAATGGTTAAGGTTTTAACTCTTACTCTGGCCTAATGCTTAAGGTCTTAGACTCTTTCTCTGGCCTAATGGTTAAGGTCTTAACTCTTACTCTGGCCTAATGGTTAAGGTCTTAAACTCTTACTCTGGCCTAATGGTTAAGGTCTTAACTCTTACTCTTGCCTAATGGTTAAGGTCTTAGACTCTTGCTCTAGCCTAATGGTTAAGGTCTTAGACTCTAACTCTGGCCTAATAGCTAAGGTCTTAGACTCTAACTCTGGCCTAATGGTTAAGGTCTAGACTCTTACTCTGGCCTAATGGTTAAGGTCTTGACTCTTACTCTGGCCTAATGGTTAATGTCTTAGACTCTTACTCTGGCCTAATGCTTAAGGTCTTAGACTCTTACTCTGGCCTAATGGTTAAGGTCTTATCTCTGGGTCTTAACTCTTACTCTGGCCTACTGGTTAAGGTCTTAGACTCTTACTCTAGCCTAATGGTTAAGGTCTTGGACTCTTACTCTGGCCTAATGGTTAAGGTCTTAGACTCTTACTCTGGCCTAATGGTTAAGGTCTCAATCTCTTACTCTGGCCTACTGGATAAGGTCTTAAGTCTTACTTTGACCTAATGGGTAACGTCTTAGACACTTACTTTGACCTAATGGTTAAGTTCTTAGACTCTTACTCTGGCCTAATGGTTAAGGTCTTGACTCTTACTCTGGCCTAATGGTTAATGTCTTAGACTCTTACTCTGGCCTAAAGGTTAAGGTCTTAACTCTTACTCTGGCCTAATGGTTAAGGTCTTAGACTCTTACTCTGGCCCAATGGTTAAGGTCTTAACTCTTACTCTGGCCCAATGGTTAAGGTCTTAACTCTTACTCTGGCCTAATGGTTAAGACTCTTACTCTGGCCTAATCGTTAAAGTCTTAGACTCTTACTCTGGCCTAATGGTTAAGGTCTTGACTTTTACTCTGGCCTAATGGCTAAGGTCTTAGACTCTTACTCTGGCCCAATGGTTAAGGTCTTAACTCTTACTCTGGCCCAATGGTTAAGGTCTTATCTCTTACTCTGGCCTAATGGTTAACGTCTTGACTCTTACTCTGGCCTAATGGTTAAGGTATTAACTCTTACTCTGGCCTAATCGTTAAAGTCTTAGATTCTTACTCTGGCCTAATGGTTAAGGTCTAGACTCTTACTCTGGCCTAAAGGTTAAGGTATTGACTCTTACTCTGGCCTAATGGTTAATGTCTTAGACTCTTACTCTGGCCTAATGGTTAAGGTCTTAATTCTTACACTAGCCTAACGGTTAAGGTCTTAGACTCTTACTCTGACCTAATGGTTAAGTTCTTAGACTCTTACTCTGGCCTAATGGTTAAGGTCTTGACTCTTACTCTGGCCCAATGGTTAAGGTCTTACCTCTTACTCTGGCCCAATGGTTAAGGTCTTAACTCTTACTCTGGCGTAATGGTTAAGACTCTTACTCTGGCCGAATCGTTAAAGTCTTAGACTCTTACTCTGGCCTAATGGTTAAGGTCTTGACTTTTTCTCTGGCCTAATGGTTAAGGTCTTAGACTCTTACTCTGGCCCACTGGTTAAGGTCTTAACTCTAACTCTGGCCCAATGGTTAAGGTCTTAACTCTTACTCTGGCCTAAAGGTTAAGGTCTTAACTCTTACTCTGGCCTAATGGTTAAGGTCTTGACTCTTACTCTGGCCTAATGGTTAAGGTATTAACTCTTACTCTGGCCTAATCGTTAAAGTCTTAGATTCTTACTCTGGCCTAATGGTTAAGGTCTAGACTCTTACTCTGGCCTAATGGTTAAGGTATTGACTCTTACTCTGTCCTAATGGTTAATGTCTTAGACTCTTACTCTGGCCTAATGGTTAAGGTCTTAATTCTTACACTGGCCTAACGGTTAAGGTCTTAGACTCTTACTCTGACCTAATGGTTAAGTTCTTAGACTCTTACTCTGGCCTAATGGTTAAGGTATTAGACTCTTACTCTGGGCTACTGGTTAAGGTCTTAACTCTTACTCTGGCCTACTGGTTAAGGTCTTAAATCTTACTTTGGCCTAATGGTTAAGGTCTTTGCTCTTACTCTGGCCAATTGGTTAAGGTCTTAGACTATAACTCTGGCCTAATGGTTAAGGTCTTAAACTCTTACTCTGGCCTAATGGTAATGTCTTAACTCTTACTTTGGCTTAATGGTTAAGGTCTTAGACTGTTACTCTGGCCTACTGGTTAAGGTCTTAGATCTTACTCTGGCCTAATGGTTAAGGTCTTGACTCTTATTCTGGCCTAATGGTTAAGGTCTTAGACTCTTACTCTGGCCTAATGGTTAAGGTCTTTACTCTTACTCTGGCCTAATGGTTAAGGTCTTAACTCTTACTCTGGCCTAATGGTTAAGGTCTTAGACTCTAAGTCTGGCCTAATGGTAAGGTCTAGACTCTTACTCTGGCCTAATGGTTAAGGTCTTAACTCTTACTCTAGCCTAATGGTTAAGGTCTTAGACACTTACTCTGGCCTACTGGTTAAGGTCTTTGCTCTTTCTCTGGCCTATTGGTTAAGGTCTTAGACTCTTACTCTGGCCTAATGATTAAGGTCTTAACTCTTACTCTGGCCTAATGGTGAAGGGCTTAACTCTTATTCTGGCCTAATGGTTAAAGTCTTAGACTCTTACTCATGCCTAATCGTTAAAGTCTTAGATTCTTACTCTGGCCTAATGGTTAAGGTCTTGACTTTTACTCTGGCCTAATGGTTAAGGTCTTAGACTCTTACTCTGGCCTAATGGTTAAGGTCTAGACTCTTACTCTAGCCTAATGGTTAAGGTCTTAGACTCTTACTCTAGCCTAATGGTTAAGGTCTTAGACTCTAACTCTGGCCTAATGGTTAAGGTCTAGACTCTTACACTGGCCTAATGGTTAAGGTCTTAACTCTTACTCTGGCCTAATGCTTAAGGTCTTAGACTCTAACTCTGGCCTAATGGTTAAGGTCTAGACTCTTACTCTGGCCTACTGGTTAAGGTCTTAAACTCTTACTCTAGCCTAATGCTTAAGATCTTGGACTCTTACTCTGGCCTAATGGTTAAGGTCTTAACTCTTACTCTTGCCTAATGGTTAAGGTCTTAGACTCTTACTCTAGCCTAATGGTTAAGGTCTTAGACTCTAACTCTGGCCTAATGGCTAAGGTCCTAGACTCTAACTCTGGCCTAATGGTTAAGGTCTAGACTCTTACTCTGGCCTAATGGTTAAGGTATTGACTCTTACTCTGGCCTAATGGTTAATGTCTTAGACTCTTACTCTGGCCTAATGGTTAAGGTCTTAGACTCTTACTCTGGCCTAATGGTTAAGGTATTGAATCTTACTCTGGCCTAATGGTTAAGGTCTTAGACTCTTACTCTGGCCTTATGGTTAAGGTCTTAGACTCTTACTCTGGCCTAATGGTAAGATCTAGACCCTTACTCCGGCCTAATGGTTAAGGTCTTAACTCTTACTCTGGCCTAATGGTTAAGGTCTTGACTCTTACTCTGGCCTAATGGTTAAGGTCTTAGACTCTTACTCTCGCCTAATGGTTAAGGACTTGACTCTTACTCTGGCCTAATGGTTAAGGTCTTAGACTCTTACTCTGGCCTAATCTGTTAAGGTCTTAACTCTTACTCTTGCCTAATGGTTAATGTCTTAACACTTACTCTGACCTAATGGTTAAGGTCTTAACTCTTACTCTGACCTAATGGTTAAGGTCTTAGACTCTGACTCTGGCCTAATGGGTAAGGTCTTAGACTCTTACTCTGGCCTAATGGTTAAGGTCTTAGACTCTTACTCTGGTCTAATGGTTAAGGTCTTAGACTCTTACACTGGCCTACTGTTTAAGGTATTAACTCTTACTCTTGCCTAATGGTTAAGGTCTTAGACTCTTATTCTGGCCTAATGGTTAAGGTCTTAACTCTTACTCTGACCTAATGGTTAAGGTCTTAGACTCTTACTCTGGCCTAATGGTTAAGGTCTTAACTCTTACTATCGCCTACTGATTAAGGTCTTTATTCTTACACTGGCCTAATGGTTAAGGTTTTAACTCTTACTCTGGCCTAATGCTTAAGGTCTTAGACTCTTTCTCTGGCCTAATGGTTAAGGTCTTAACTCTTACTCTGGCCTAATGGTTGAGGTCTTAACTCTTATTTTGGCCTAATTGTTAAGGTCTTAAACTCTTACTCTTGCCTAATGGTTAAGGTCTTAACTCTTACTCTGGCCTAATGGTTAATGTTTTAGACTCTTAGTCTAGCCTAATGGCTAAGGTCTTAGATTCTTACTCTGGCCTAATGGTTAAGGTCTAGACTCTTACTCTGGCCTAATGGTTAAGGTATTGACTCTTACTCTGGCCTAATGGTTAATGTCTTAGACTCTTCTTCTGGTCTAATGGTTAAGGTCTTAGACTCTTACTCTGGCCTAATGGTTAAGGTCTCAAACTCTTACTCTGGCCTACTGGATAAGGTCTTGACTTTTACTTTGGCCTAATGGTTAAGGTCTTAGACTCTTACTCTGGCCTAATGGTTAAGGTCTAGACTCTTACTCTAGCCTAATGGTTAAGGTCTTAGACTCTTACTCTAGCCTAATGGTTAAGGTATTGACTCTTACTCTGGCCTAATGGTTAAGGTCTTAGACTCTTACTCTGGCCTAATCTCTTAAGGTCTTAACTCTTACTCTTGCCTAATGGTTAAGGTCTTAGACTCTTACTCTAGCCTAATGGTTAAGGTCTTAGACTCTAACTCTGGCCTAATGGTTAAGGTCTAGACTCTTACACTGGCATAATGGTTAAGGTATTGACTCTTACTCTGGCCTAATGGTTAAGGTCTTAGACTCTTACTCTGGCCTAATGGTTAAGGTGAATAGTTAAGGTCTTAGACTCTTACTCTAGCCTAATGGTTAAGGTCTTAGACTCTAACTCTGGCCTAAAGGCTAAGGTCTTAGACTCTAACTCTGGCCTAATGGTTAAGGTCTAGACTCTTACACTGGCCTAGTGGTTAAGGTATTGACTCTTACTCTGGCCTAATGGTTAAGGTCTTAGACTCTTACTCTGGCCTAATGGTTAAGGTCTTAACTCTTACTCTTGCCTAATGGTTAAGGTCTTAGACTCTTACTCTAGCCTAATAGTTAAGGTCTTAACTCTTACTCTGGCCTAATAGATACGGTCTTAACTCTTACTCTGGCCTAATGGTTAATGTCTTAACTCTTACGCTGGCCTAATAGTTAAGGTCTTAGACACTTACTCTGGTCTACTGGTTAAGGTCTTAGCTCTTACTCTGGCCTACTGGTTAAGGTCTTAGAGTCTTACTCTGGCCTAATGGTTAAGGTCTTAACTCATACTCTGGCCTAATGGTTAAGATCTTAGACTCTTACTCTGTCCTAATGGTTAAGGTCTTAACTCTTACTCTGGCCTACTAATTAAGGTCTTTACTCTTACACTGGCCTAATGATTAAGGTCTTAACTCTTACTCTGGCCTAATGGTAAGGTCTAGACTCTTACTCCGGCCTAATGTTTAAGGTCCTAACTCTTACTCTGGCCTAATGCTTAAGGTCTTAGACCCTTACTCTGGCCTAATGGTTAAGGTCTTAACTCTGGGTCTTAACTCTTACTCTGACCTAATGGTTAAGGTCTTAGACTCTTACTCTGGCCTACTGGTTAAGGTATTGACTCTTACTCTGGCCTAATGGTTAAGGTCTTAGGCTCTTACTCTGGCCTAATGGTTAAGGTCTTAGACACTTACTCTGGCCTACTGGTTAAGGTCTTTGTTCTTACTCTGGCCTATTGGTTAAGGTGTTTGACTCTTGCTCTGGCCCAATGGTTGAGGTCTTAACTCTTATTTTGGCCTAATGGTTAAGGTCTTAAACTCTTACTCTTGCCTAATGGTTAAGGTCTTAACTCTTACTCTGGCCTAATGGTTAAGGTTTTAGACTCTTACTCTAGCCTAATGGCTAAGGTCTTAACTCTTACTCTGGCCTAATGGTTAAGGTCTTAGACTCTTACTCTAGCCTAATGGTTAAGGTCTTAGACTCTTACTCTGGCCTAATGGTTAAGGTCTTAGACTCTTACTCTGGCCTAATGGTTAAGGTCTCAAACTCTTACTCTGGCCTACTGGATAAGGTCTTAAGTCTTACTTTGACCTAATGGTTAAGGTCTTAGACTCTTACTCTGACCTAATGGTTAAGTTCTTAGACTCTTACTCTGGCCTAATGGTTAAGGTCTTGACTCTTACTCTGGCCTAATGGTTAATGTCTTAGACTCTTACTCTGGCCTAAAGGTTAAGGTCTTAACTCTTACTCTGGCCTAATGGTTAAGGTCTTAGACTCTTACTCTGGCCCAATGGTTAAGGTCTTAACTCTTACTCTGGCCCAATGGTTAAGGTCTTAACTCTTACTCTGGCCTAATGGTTAAGACTCTTACTCTGGCCTAATCGTTAAAGTCTTAGACTCTTACTCTGGCCTAATGGTTAAGGTCTTGACTTTTACTCCGGCCTAATGGCTAAGGTCTTAGACTCTTACTCTGGCCTACTGGTTAAGGTATTGACTCTTACTCTGGCCTAATGGTTAAGGTCTTAGGCTCTTACTCTGGCCTAATGGTTAAGGTCTTAGACACTTACTCTGGCCTACTGGTTAAGGTCTTTGTTCTTACTCTGGCCTATTGGTTAAGGTGTTTGACTCTTGCTCTGGCCCAATGGTTGAGGTCTTAACTCTTATTTTGGCCTAATGGTTAAGGTCTTAAACTCTTACTCTTGCCTAATGGTTAAGGTCTTAACTCTTACTCTGGCCTAATGGTTAAGGTTTTAGACTCTTACTCTAGCCTAATGGCTAAGGTCTTAACTCTTACTCTGGCCTAATGGTTAAGGTCTTAGACTCTTACTCTAGCCTAATGGTTAAGGTCTTAGACTCTTACTCTGGCCTAATGGTTAAGGTCTTAGACTCTTACTCTGGCCTAATGGTTAAGGTCTCAAACTCTTACTCTGGCCTACTGGATAAGGTCTTAAGTCTTACTTTGACCTAATGGTTAAGGTCTTAGACTCTTACTCTGACCTAATGGTTAAGTTCTTAGACTCTTACTCTGGCCTAATGGTTAAGGTCTTGACTCTTACTCTGGCCTAATGGTTAATGTCTTAGACTCTTACTCTGGCCTAAAGGTTAAGGTCTTAACTCTTACTCTGGCCTAATGGTTAAGGTCTTAGACTCTTACTCTGGCCCAATGGTTAAGGTCTTAACTCTTACTCTGGCCCAATGGTTAAGGTCTTAACTCTTACTCTGGCCTAATGGATAAGACTCTTACTCTGGCCTAATCGTTAAAGTCTTAGACTCTTACTCTGGCCTAATGGTTAAGGTCTTGACTTTTACTCCGGCCTAATGGCTAAGGTCTTAGACTCTTACTCTGGCCCAATGGTTAAGGTCTTAACTCTTACTCTGGCCCAATGGTTAAGGTCTTAACTCTTACTCTGGCCTAAAGGTTAAGGTCTTATCTCTTACTCTGGCCTAATGGTTAAGGTCTTGACTCTTACTCTGGCCTAATGGTTAAGGTATTAACTCTTACTCTGGCCTAATCGTTAAAGTCTTAGATTCTTACTCTGGCCTAATGGTTAAGGTCTAGACTCTTACTCTGGCCTAATGGTTAAGGTATTGACTCTTACTCTGGCCTAATGGTTAATGTCTTAGACTCTTACTCTGGCCTAATGGTTAAGGTCTTAATTCTTACACTAGCCTAACGGTTAAGGTCTTGGACTCTTACTCTGACCTAATGGTTAAGTTCTTAGACTCTTACTCTGGCCTAATGGTTAAGGTATTAGACTTGAGGTTCCGTGTGAGACGGGACGGCACTTCTTGAGTGGTGACGAATATGGACGAGTGTGGTATCTATGAACCGCAAATGACGAGTACAGTGGGTGTGCGAAGTTTCGCTATGCAGCCTTGTACGGTTCGTCTCATTTTTGTGTTCGTTCATTCGAACCCTCGGGTTCCATTTTAGATACAGCGTCCATTTTGTTTCTTGCCCTCAAGTAGCCAGCGAACAGGCTTTTGTCCGTTTCGTGACCCTGGGACTTTCAAGATAGTATGAAGGACACGTGTTTCTTTGAGGTGACTTTTATGACGAGGGGAATGACACGAGTAAGGCAGATGGCCTCGCTCGAGGCTCATCTTGCCGCTCCGGTCTATTGTTTCAATCACGCATACATTAGACACGAGGTCTTTGATCCCTCTCTCGAGTTTCCTTTATTGCCTCTAGCATTCTTTTCTAACCTGTTGTGCATCCTCATCCTTTCCTCGCATCCTGTTTTCCGTCCTTCCTCTTAATGTGTTTATTGCGGAGGGGATATGTTTTTACAGTTGGGAACCGGCAAGACTGTTGTAATTATGTTCCGGCCTCCTGAAACATGAACGCGACCCTTTTTGAAGTTTATTGTGGGAACTGAGTTGTAACCTTTGTTCGCCATACTGCGCTATGGCAAAAACGTGTATAAAAGGAGCGACCCACTTCTATGAATTTGAAGCAGTCTCCGAGAACCTACACGCTGTGTACTTCTTGTGACTTCTGTATCCCTGCAGTAAATAAACGCTGATCTCTGACGTCACTGGAAGTGTCCCGTGTCTCTGTGTCTTGTACGCCAGAACAGGTAACCCACGAAGGTTTCAGGTGTTGTCCCCTGGCACCGCTGGGTCTTAAGAAAACCCAGTCCTTCAGTTGGCGCCCAACGTGGGGCGACATCAACGGTACCGGTCCAAAGCCCGACGATCGTGAGGAACTTCGTGTGAAATCTCCGAGGGAAGGTGCACCCCGCTTCATCGATCCAGTTGTCGAAATAAGTGGCCCGACGTCCTTTCCGCGAAGATCCCCGCCTTCTGACGGCTGCGACGGACCGATGCCCTGACTGTCGACCTGTTTGGTGCCTGGCGTAGTCCTTTGTACGGCGAGACGATAGACGGGCCTTCCTGGTGACGCCACTGCTCTCTCTCAGTTAAGTATTTGTGGGTCGCTCCCAGTGTTGCTTTGTTGGTTGCATGGTTCCATTGCATTTGTGGTTCTTAGTTGCTGGTTCTTAGTTGTTGGGCTTTATTTGACGATTGCAATTGCCAAAAACCGAGGGTCTTGCATTTTTGCGAGGACATCGTAATTCGATAGCCCTTGAAGTTTGTATACTCGGTTAGTGTGCACGATGCCTGGCCGTAGTACTTTGTTTGGGTTTCTCAAATGTTGCAGCATGGATTCCCGGCTGGAGGATTCCTGCCCGATACCTCCGGTTGGAACTCCGCTTTATGAGCTCTATAGTCGCCATGGCGTGGGTCCTATCGTATATAATGAATATTGGGTTCGCTATACTAAAAAGGATGGTGTCCTTAGTTGGCCACCTCATGGCAGTTTTGAGACTGCCATTTTAGATAACTTGGAAGCGAAATTGTTTAAAAAGAAAGCTAGGCCGGCCATGTTTGATTCCTTCCGGTTATGGCGGAAAGAGGCCAAGCAGAAAGAAATCAAACAGAACAAGAAAAATAAACGAGAAGGTGTCATTACGGTGATGCGCAATGCAGAACGGTATCAGTTAGACAGAAATGAGAAGGAGCAAGAAGTTAGTGCTCGGCTTCACCATATGTCGGTGGACAAATGTTACCCGACGCTACCTTCTACGATCGATAAGACAGGAGAAGAATCGGTGGAAGATTCGCTTTTGTCTTATCTGATGAAATCGCCACCTCCTTATGCTCCTGATGTTATGGGTCTTGTTAATCCCCCTCTTCCTCAACCTGCTGTTTTGGCGGCTGCTGGTCAGCCCGCCATTCCTCCTGTACTCCCGAATCCCCTTGGGCCACAGATCGTACATCCCCTTGGTCCGGCTTCTCTCCCTATTGCGCCTTTCCCAGTCCCTCCTCAGTCTGTTGTTCCCGCTACTCCTGCTGTTGCATCTACCTCGACTGTTTCTGCCCCTATGGCTGCTACACCTTCGTCTTCTTCCTCCTCCCCTTCTGTTCGTAGCCGTCTCTTGACTGCTGTTGCTTCTCTTTATTCTCCGTTCTTTGGGCCGATACTTGGCTCGACCCTTTCGGATGTTGCTCAAAGACGTAGTCAGCTTCCTGATGATAGGGAACGTGAATCATTGGTAAAAACGGCGCGCAGATGGATTCGCAACCCCGTTAGATACACCCCACGTGTAGTGTTCGAAACATTTTCTCAGTTCAATACGCCCACGCAACGATTTGTGTTCGAAGAATTGTGTAAGTCATTAAAAGAGGAGTGGGATGATGATATGGCTGATGATATGCCACCTGAGGTTTCTGAGCTACAGCTCCGGTTTGCCACGGGTGTCATTGTAGGCGATAAAGTCCGAGAGGCTTTAGAACGTTTGTTGTCCTTTCGATGTACAGTGCAACCACGCGCACTGTTTAAGGACGTGACCACGGAATGGATGGCACAACCTGGTCAGTATCCAATGCGAGAAGTTCCCCCAGTATGGATGCCAGGCGATGCTGCTGCTGTCCCTCCTGTCCAACCGCACTTCCAGAGAGTGTGGATACACCTCCCTTGGAAGCGGTCGGAAGTTTTGCAAGTGAAGCAATCACTACCCGATCCTCGTAAGAACCCTGCGGGTTATTATAAGGAGCTGTCCTAATTGGTGGATGCTACAGTTATGAACCTAGCCGATATTGATATGTTGTTCGGTAATGTGGTGCCTCAGCCGGTTTGGGCGAAAATCCGTCATGAGAATCATGTAGCCGAGTTAGGCGGTGACTGGGCTGCCCTTACAGCGGCAGATGCCCGGCAGGTTGGTGGGGCTAAACCTGAACAGGTTATTGCGGCTTTGCCCCAGAGGATTATTACCCTCATGAAGACGCTTATGCCAGCGATGCGCGTCAATTGGGACAAACTATCAGCATGCAGGCAAAAGAAGGATGAAAGTGTGTCCGACTTCTTTACTAGGTTCGAAGAGGCGTTCCTTGATCATAGTGGTCAGGATATGGGTTCTGAGGGTGGTCAACGGTTGTTCGTTGACAAATTTGTATCGAATTTGTTGCCCGACTTGAGCAACAAGTTGAAGAATTCTGAGAGTGCGTGGGCTGTTTCTACCACTGCCCAAATATTGGCTACGGCCCAATATTATGAGAATAGAGAAAAAGAGGAAAGTGAGCGTGCAGAAAAGAAAACTAAGGATCTCAAAACTAAGGTCTTGTTGCAGCAAGCTTATCCTCCGCGTTCGAATTTTAGTGATGCGCAGCAGCCCAACAGATCGCAACCACAGTTTTCTAAACCACAGCAGCGCAATGTTTCGCCTGCGCCCCGCACTGTGCTGAGATATAATCAGTGCGCATATTGTCGTGGGGAAGGTCATTTTAAGTTCGATTGTCCGGTTTTACGTGATAGGGCTAATGGTGTGTCGGCTCGGGGAGGACGTGGTGGTCCTCAACAGACTTCTCGTGGTAGAGGTCGCGGAGTTACCCAGAACCAGACCGAACGCTTTGCGACGTTTTCGGATTCGCAGAATTGTTTCGATCGACGCGAATCATCGTCTGATCGGTCTGCACAGTATCATGTGGACGATCATTATGTTGAGTGTGATGTTGATGCGGATGGTATCTACTAGGACAGCCGTAGACAAAGGAAGGGAGAAGTATCAGTTCCGGTTGATCAGAGAGGGCCCTATGTTGCAGTAGCCACTTTGGGCGTTGTTGAGCCTTTTCTGTTGGACACTGGTGCAGCGAAAAGTTCCATCATGCATTCTAAACTCCCTGGCGCGCCTTTGTCTGGCTTAACGAATGTTTCCGTTGGATTTTCTGGCGCCCCTGTTAGCAATCCGGTCTCCAGCCCTTTGCCCCTTACAATTGGGTCTCATGAGCTGGAAGCTCCTTTGATTTTGACTACTGGTTGTGGTGAGAATCTTTTGGGCTTAGATCTGTTGAAGAGGCTACATGCGATTCTGTACTGTTCTCCTACGGGTGTGGAGCTTACGTTGGGTAAGAACGTGATTTCCCCTATGTATTTGTCGATCGACAGACTCCCCCCGGAATTGAGGTCTCTTCCAGATTCCTTGTGGGCAACAGGTCCCAATGATGTGGGCCTGTTGGATATACCACCTTATGTTGTCCAACTAAAAGTGGGTGCGCGTTTGCCACGTATACCTCAGTATCGTATCTCCCTTGATGGCGAACGGGCACTGTTAGCGATCATTTACGATCTGATCGGCAAAGATGTTATTGAGGAGACACGAGGTAATGTGTGCAATAGTCCCGTGTTGCCTATTCTGAAACGAACGGATCCCTCCAAGCCTCCCGTGTATCGTTTAGTTATCGATTTGCGAGAGGTAAACAAAGTTGTTGTTCCACAGTTTCCTGTGGTACCAGACATTACAGCTTTACTGACTCTGATTCCAGCCACTGCATCATGGTTCTCGGTCATCGATCTGAAAAATGCGTTCTTCAGTATTCCGATTGCTGTAGAAAGCAGAGATTTGTTTGGTTTCTCATTAGGTGGGCGTAGTTTCAGATTCAAACGCGCTCCACAGGGCTACTGTGAGAGTCCATCAATCTACAGCCAAGCTCTTAAAAGTCAACTTGATGCGTTTGTGTTACCGGCTGGTGCAGCCTTGATTCAGTACGTTGATGATCTGTTAATTGCTGCTGACACTGAACAGCTCTGTAAAGTCGCTACAGTGTCTTTGTTACAGCACCTTTGCGACTTGCATCATAAAGTGTCACCTTCTAAATTACAATATTGTTGTCAAGAAGTAACCTACCTCGGTCACTTATTGTCAAAGGCGGGAAGAAGGTTGACCCCTGAAAGAATTGCAGCAATTGCTCGAATGACTGTGCCGACAACTCAGAGAGATGTGCGTGCCTTTTTAGGTATCACGTCGTACTGCAGACAGTGGATCCCGAATTTTTCACTGTTAGCGAAACCATTGGTAGCTCTCACGTGCAAGGACGTTTCGACTCCTTTGCCATGGACGGAGGAATGTCAGAAAAGTTTTTCTGAACTACGTGATGCACTGTGTTCGGCTCCTGTGTTAGGTACTCCTGATTACAGTAAGCCTTTCACATTATACGTCCATGAGAGGGATGGTTGTGCGTTGAGTGTCCTAACGCAACAATTTGGTGATAAGCAGCGTCCGTGTGCATATTTTTCCTCGACCTTAGACCCGGTAGCTAGAGCGTTGCCAAGTTGCTTGAGGGCGACGGCGGCAGCTGCGGCGTCTATTCGGCAGTCCGCAGGTTTGGTCATGGACAATATGCTCATAGTAATGGTTCCGCATGCAGTCGATACGCTCTTGAATCGGACAAAGACTCAACATCTAACGAGTGCACGGTTGTCTGGGTATGAGCTTACCCTTTTGGCAAGTCACATTCAGATTAAGCGCTGTAATGTACTGAATCCGGCGACATTGTTGCCGATTAATATAGAAGCAGATAATGTGCTGCCCCATGATTGTTATTTACGAACTGAGGAAGAAACAAAAGGTCGTGTGGACCTGAAAAACACTCCCTTGTCGGATCCCGATGGTACTTTGTATGTGGATGGCTCTTGTTTCAAGTTGCCGAACGGCGATGTGACGACTGCGTATGCTGTGGTGACATCGAGCACGGTTGTGGAAACTGCGAGATTGAACCAGAATTCAGCACAAGCGGCAGAATTAATTGCATTAACGAGAGCGTGTGTTCTGTCGAAAGGAAAGCGTGTGAATGTGTTTACCGACAGTCAGTACGCGTTTGGTGTTGCGCACAACTTTGGAAGATTGTGGAGAGAGAGAGGATTTATGACATCGCATGGTACGAAGATTCAACACGGGCAACTAGTGAATGATCTTTTGGATGCACTTACATTGCCTAAACAAGTGGCGATCGTCAAATGTAGTGCGCACCGGAAAGTGACGGATGATGTTGGTCGTGGTAATGCATTTGCGGATGAGATTGCTAAAGAAACGGCTAAGAATCTTGCGACTCGAATGTATGTTACGAGTTCAGTGAGAGGGCCGGAAGAGACTGGTATGTGTGAAAATACTGTCGAGAGTGTGAAAGAAATTCAGAATGGAGCTACTGAAGCTGAAAAGACCAAGTGGAAAGAAAGTACAGGGAAATTGGATATGCATGGATGTTGGGTTGATCTGACGGAATGTCAGAGATGGATGCTTCCAGATGCATACGTGTTAGCTGTTGTGACAATGGCTCATGGGTTGTCACATATCAGTGCGAAAGGAATATGCAAGTTCTTGTCCCCTGTGTGGAGGAATGATGGTATTGCTAAGTGTGCCGAACGAGTGGTTAAGAATTGTATGGTGTGTTTGATGCACAATCCTGGAAAAGGCACCCCCACTCCACCTGGTCATTTCGCTCCTCCTACCTGTCCCTTTGAGGTTATCCAGTTAGACTTCATCCATATGGAGAGATGCAATAACCTGAAGTATGTTTTGGTTGTGGTTTGCGCGTTCTCCAGATGGATCGAGGCCTATCCTCTTAAGGATAATACTGCCATGTCCACAGCGAAAATCTTGCTGAAGGAATACTTCCCTAGGTATGGAATGCCGCGGATTGTGTGGTCGGATAATGGAAGTGAGTTTGTGGGAAGTGTAATGCAGAGTGTGTGTAAGGGCCTTGGAATAAAGCAGAAATTCCACAGTGCCAACCATCCTCAGGCAGCGGGTTTGGTTGAAGGGTACAATGGTACCCTGAAGCTGAAACTCGCTAAGATCCAGGCTTCGACTGGTCTGTCATGGCCTGATGCCTTGCCTCTGGCTCTCCTATCGACCAGAGCGACGGTACACTCTCGAGTAGGGCTCAGCCCATATGAGATTGTGTTCGGTCGCCCTGCAAATATTTGGGGAGTCCCGAGACCTAGGGCTTTTGATAGTCTTGAATATCCAATGTTGATCGATTATTTGTATGATTTGACCACTAAACTACGATTAATTCATCAACAGGTCTTTGAAGCTCTACCGGCGCAGACAGAGGGTCCTGGACATCAGCTCCGGCCAGGTGACTGGGTAGTCACCCGAAATTTCGGTCGGAAGCGTAATTTGGAGCCAAGATTTGTTGGACCCCACTTAGTCTTGTTGACGACGAGGACAGCGGTTCGACTGGAGGGCCGGAAGAATTGGGTCCACGCCAGTCATACAAAGAAGGTACCGATCCCCTTACCAACTGACGGTTGGGTGAGAACTGGGATTTCGGCCGAAGAGACTGAGACTCCCTCGCGTTTCGTGCCATTCAGCGACGCTCAACTTGTGGAGGATTCGTCATTGCCCTATCCACAAGTGGAGTCATCAGTAGCAGAAAACCCAAGGTCCGACTCGTCATCTGCTTCATTGAACACTGCTGCGCCATCTGAACAATTGTTCGTAGAACAAACTCGACCTGGAAGAAGTCGATACTTTCTTCGTTCAAGGACTTCAAGGACTAATAAAAATTGATAGTATAGTGGTTTTGACGTTACGAATGTTATGAACAATTACATCCTTTCTTTTTAAGTTTTTCGTGCTTTCCACTGCTAAGAGACTTGTAATAAATTTGAACCTCTCCATCCGGGTTACCGTAGGGCCGTGCGGGTACTTCTTTCTGTTTAGCAGGTTTCTGACGCTAGGTTGGTTACTTTTGTCGATTCCTGGGAACTCCTGGGGATTGATAATCGCTGCTCAGAACAAAGTGCGTCAAGAACGTCACGGACGGTTTGTAGAGGATGGCATTCTTTAAGCTGGTGGAAGAAGAAAGGGTGTTGGCACAGAGATCAGAGTTAAGGAGGGTCGTGCGAACAAAATGTTTTCTGTTTCAGGTGTTTTTGTTATTCCTAACTGTATCTATGTTATTGGTGGGCGGAGTGTATTTTGGGGTATCGAAATTCTTGCTTTCTGTTTCGCCTACCTCTTCTCCTAATCTAAGTTCCCGCACTACTGTTTTCCCACATTCTTTTCATCCTTTGCCTCAACACGAACAGGTTAGACGTGCGGAATTCAGGAATAATTCTTTTGTCCAACTCCTACATCAGCATCAGTTAGTGGTGAATACTACAAATTGTTGGGTATGTGGTTTAATGCCACACACCATGGATAGGGGTATTCCGTACTTGGTCCTTCCATACAGTTCCCAGGGTTCAGCTCGAGCATTCCAAACCATGTTTCGCAGTGCACTAGACTCTTACCCCAGTCGAGAGCCACGATCTGTCAAGTCCGGTCCTGGTCCGTACCACAAGCCTCTGGCGATAGCCATAGCAGATCTGGACAGAGATGTTTTCGATGCATCACTCATTCCAGACGAAGAAGTACAGGCTTATAAGGATCTGAGTGAGGCTGAGTATGGTACGTCAGTGGGGGATAGACAGTTGAAGAGCTCGTCCCCTATATGGATTGTACCGCACCTTGGTAATTTCTGTTTGCAAGGTTTGGGTCGAAATCCGAGAGCACAACTTGGGAACAGTGCTTGCACTGAAACGTATGTTCTACCGATGCTCTCTTCCCCTGTTTTTCTGACCGCCAAGGGCACCTATTTTGTGTGTTATGAGCGCGCATATACATGGTTACCCCGCGACTTCTCGGGTACCTGTTATATTGCGAATCTCTTACCTCCGACCTTCACAGTTGCTTCTGACTATCACAAAACCAGAGTCGTGAGAGGCGTAATTAGCAAAGAGGATACTGTTGGTCAAGAAGCAGGAGACTTCTTTAAGGGTTTCCTGCCGTTTTGGGGACCTATGGTTAATAGTAGGAACCTAAGACAGTTGACCCGTGTGGTGGAATCGACCGCTAATATTACTGCAAACGCCCTTGGTAATCTAACGGCGGAACTACAGGCGGATAGACTCATGACGTTGCAGAACCGTATGGTTCTAGACGTTGTTCTAGCAGATCGAGGGGGTGTGTGTAAAATTATCCATTCGAGTTGTTGCATTTTCATCCCTGACAATGCTCCGACTGTATATCAAGCCATCTCGCAGTTGCATAAGATTTCCGAGTCCATACACGTGGACGAAGGTAATTGGACGCTTCTAGGATGGTTTTGGGGCCTGATGTCAACTTGGGGTTGGAGTATTCTGATGATTGTAGGGGCTGTTGTAGCGTTTCTGTTCACGTGTTGTCTTTGTGTTCAGTGTGGTCCTGCCTTATGTGGCCAATGTGCTGCGACGTGTATAAGGCGGCCATCTGTTACCAAGGAGACATTGATGGATAGAATGATGTTTCAGCAGCATCTGAACGATCTGATGAATATCGATATAGATTCTGATCTAGACTAGTGCTTGCCTACATGAGGGCAAAAGGAGCGTCTGAGGTTCTGTGTGAGACGGGACGGCACTTCTTGAGTGGTGACGAATATGGACGAGTGTGGTATCTATGAACCGCAAATGACGAGTACAGTGGGTGTGCGAAGTTTCGCTATGCAGCCTTGTACGGTTCGTCTCATTTTTGTGTTCGTTCATTCGAACCCTCGGGTTCCATTTTAGATACAGCGTCCATTTTGTTTCTTGCCCTCAAGTAGCCAGCGAACAGGCTTTTGTCCGTTTCGTGACCCTGGGACTTTCAAGATAGTATGAAGGACACGTGTTTCTTTGAGGTGACTTTTATGACGAGGGGAATGACACGAGTAAGGCAGATGGCCTCGCTCGAGGCTCATCTTGCCGCTCCGGTCTATTGTTTCAATCACGCATACATTAGACACGAGGTCTTTGATCCCTCTCTCGAGTTTCCTTTATTGCCTCTAGCATTCTTTTCTAACCTGTTGTGCATCCTCATCCTTTCCTCGCATCCTGTTTTCCGTCCTTCCTCTTAATGTGTTTATTGCGGAGGGGATATGTTTTTACAGTTGGGAACCGGCAAGACTGTTGTAATTATGTTCCGGCCTCCTGAAACATGAACGCGACCCTTTTTGAAGTTTATTGTGGGAACTGAGTTGTAACCTTTGTTCGCCATACTGCGCTATGGCAAAAACGTGTATAAAAGGAGCGACCCACTTCTATGAATTTGAAGCAGTCTCCGAGAACCTACACGCTGTGTACTTCTTGTGACTTCTGTATCCCTGCAGTAAATAAACGCTGATCTCTGACGTCACTGGAAGTGTCCCGTGTCTCTGTGTCTTGTACGCCAGAACAGGTAACCCACGAAGGTTTCAGGTGTTGTCCCCTGGCACCGCTGGGTCTTAAGAAAACCCAGTCCTTCAGACTCTTACTCTGGGCTACTGGTTAAGGTCTTAACTCTCACTCTGGCCTACTGGTTAAGGTCTTAAATCTTACTCTGGCCTACTGGTTAAGGTCTTAGATCTTACTCTGGCCTAATGGTTAAGGTCTTAGACTCTTACTCTGGCCTAATGCTTAAGGTCTTAGACTCTTTCTCTGGCCTAATGGTTAAGGTCTTAACTCTTACTCTGGCCTAATGGTTAAGGTCTTAGACTCTTACTCTGGCCTAATGGTTAAGGTCTTAGCTCTTACTCTGGCCTACTGGTTAAGGTCTTAGACTCTTACTCTGGCCTAATGGTTAAGGTCCTAACTCGTACTCTGGCCAAATGGTTAAGGTCTCAACTCTTACTCTGGCCTAATGGTTAAGGTCTTGACTTTTACTTTGGCCTAATGGTTAAGGTCTTAGACTCTTACTCTGGCCTAATGGTTAAGGTCTAGACTCTTACTCTAGCCTAATGGTTAAGGTCTTAGACTCTTACTCTAGCCTAATGGTTAAGGTATTGACTCTTACTCTGGCCTAATGGTTAAGGTCTTAGACTCTTACTCTGGCCTAATCTGTTAAGGTCTTAACTCTTACTCTTGCCTAATGGTTAAGGTCTTAGACTCTTACTCTAGCCTAATGGTTAAGGTCTTAGACTCTAACTCTGGCCTAATGGTTAAGGTCTAGACTCTTACACTGGCCTAATGGTTAAGGTATTGACTCTTACTCTGGCCTAATGGTTAAGGTCTTAGACTCTTACTCTGGCCTAATGGTTAAGGTGAATAGTTAAGGTCTTAGACTCTTACTCTAGCCTAATGGTTAAGGTCTTAGACTCTAACTCTGGCCTAAAGGCTAAGGTCTTAGACTCAAACTCTGGCCTAATGGTTAAGGTCTAGACTCTTACACTGGCCTAGTGGTTAAGGTATTGACTCTTACTCTGGCCTAATGGTTAAGGTCTTAGACTCTTACTCTGGCCTAATGGTTAAGGTCTTAAGTCTTACTCTTGCCTAATGGTTAAGGTCTTAGACTCTTACTCTAGCCTAATAGTTAAGGTCTTAACTCTTACTCTGGCCTAATAGATACGGTCTTAACTCTTACTCTGGCCTAATGGTTAATGTCTTAACTCTTACGCTGGCCTAATAGTTAAGGTCTTAGACACTTACTCTGGTCTACTGGTTAAGGTCTTAGCTCTTACTCTGGCCTACTGGTTAAGGTCTTAGAGTCTTACTCTGGCCTAATGGTTAAGGTCTTAACTCATACTCTGGCCTAATGGTTAAGATCTTAGACTCTTACTCTGTCCTAATGGTTAAGGTCTTAGCTCTTACTCTGGCCTACTAATTAAGGTCTTTACTCTTACACTGGCCTAATGGTTAAGGTCTTAACTCTTACTCTGGCCTAATGGTAAGGTCTAGACTCTTACTCCGGCCTAATGTTTAAGGTCCTAACTCTTACTCTGGCCTAATGCTTAAGGTCTTAGACCCTTACTCTGGCCTAATGGTTAAGGTCTTAACTCTGGGTCTTAACTCTTACTCTGACCTAATGGTTAAGGTCTTAGACTCTTACTCTGGCCTACTGGTTAAGGTATTGACTCTTACTCTGGCCTAATGGTTAAGGTCTTAGGCTCTTACTCTGGCCTAATGGTTAAGGTCTTAGACACTTACTCTGGCCTACTGGTTAAGGTCTTTGTTCTTACTCTGGCCTATTGGTTAAGGTGTTTGACTCTTACTGTGGCCTAATGGTTAAGGTTTTAGACTCTTGCTCTGGCCCAATGGTTGAGGTCTTAACTCTTATTTTGGCCTAATGGTTAAGGTCTTAAACTCTTACTCTTGCCTAATGGTTAAGGTCTTAACTCTTACTCTGGCCTAATGGTTAAGGTTTTAGACTCTTACTCTAGCCTAATGGCTAAGGTCTTAACTCTTACTCTGGCCTAATGGTTAAGGTCTTAGACTCTTACTCTGGCCTACTGGTTAAGGTCTTAGACTCTTACTCTAGCCTAATGGTTAAGGTCTTAGACTCTTACTCTGGCCTAATGGTTAAGGTCTTAGACTCTTACTCTGGCCTAATGGTTAAGGTCTTAGACTCTTACTCTGGCCTAATGGTTAAGGTCTCAAACTCTTACTCTGGCCTACTGGATAAGGTCTTAAGTCTTACTTTGACCTAATGGTTAAGGTCTTAGACTCTTACTCTGACCTAATGGTTAAGTTCTTAGACTCTTACTCTGGCCTAATGGTTAAGGTCTTGACTCTTACTCTGGCCTAATGGTTAATGTCTTAGACTCTTACTCTGGCCTAAAGGTTACGGTCTTAACTCTTACTCTGGCCTAATGGTTCAGGTCTTAGACTCTTACTCTGGCCCAATGGTTAAGGTCTTAACTCTTACTCTGGCCCAATGGTTAAGGTCTTAACTCTTACTCTGGCCTAATGGTTAAGACTCTTACTCTGGCCTAATCGTTAAAGTCTTAGACTCTTACTCTGGCCTAATGGTTAAGGTCTTGACTTTTACTCTGGCCTAATGGCTAAGGTCTTAGACTCTTACTCTGGCCCAATGGTTAAGGTCTTAACTCTTACTCTGGCCCAATGGTTAAGGTCTTAACTCTTACTCTGGCCTAAAGGTTAAGGTCTTATCTCTTACTCTGGCCTAATGGTTAAGGTCTTGACTCTTACTCTGGCCTAATGGTTAAGGTATTAACTCTTACTCTGGCCTAATCGTTAAAGTCTTAGATTCTTACTCTGGCCTAATGGTTAAGGTCTAGACTCTTACTCTGGCCTAATGGTTAAGGTATTGACTCTTACTCTGGCCTAATGGTTAATGTCTTAGACTCTTACTCTGGCCTAATGGTTAAGGTCTTAATTCTTACACTAGACTAACGGTTAAGGTCTTGGACTCTTACTCTGACCTAATGGTTAAGTTCTTAGACTCTTACTCTGGCCTAATGGTTAAGGTATTAGACTCTTACTCTGGGCTACTGGTTAAGGTCTTAACTCTCACTCTGGCCTACTGGTTAAGGTCTTAAATCTTACTCTGGCCTACTGGTTAAGGTCTTAGATCTTACTCTGGCCTAATGGTTAAGGTCTTAGACTCTTACTCTGGCCTAATGGTTAAGGTCTTAGACTCTTACTCTGGCCTACTGGTTAAGGTCTTAGACTCTTACTCTAGCCTAATGGTTAAGGTCTTAGACTCTTACTCTGGCCTAATGGTTAAGGTCTTAGACTCTTACTCTGGCCTAATGGTTAAGGTCTCAAACTCTTACTCTGGCCTACTGGATAAGGTCTTAAGTCTTACTTTGACCTAATGGTTAAGGTCTTAGACTCTTACTCTGACCTAATGGTTAAGTTCTTAGACTCTTACTCTGGCCTAATGGTTAAGGTCTTGACTCTTACTCTGGCCTAATGGATAATGTCTTAGACTCTTACTCTGGCCTAAAGGTTAAGGTCTTAACTCTTACTCTGGCCTAATGGTTAAGGTCTTAGACTCTTACTCTGGCCCAATGGTTAAGGTCTTAACTCTTACTCTGGCCCAATGGTTAAGGTCTTAACTCTTACTCTGGCCTAATGGTTACGACTCTTACTCTGGCCTAATCGTTGAAGTCTTAGAGTCTTACTCTGGCCTAATGGTTAAGGTCTTGACTTTTACTCTGGCCTAATGGCTAAGGTCTTAGACTCTTACTCTGGCCCAATGGTTAAGGTCTTAACTCTTACTCTGGCCCAATGGTTAAGGTCTTAACTCTTACTCTGGCCTAAAGGTTAAGGTCTTATCTCTTACTCTGGCCTATTGGTTAAGGTCTTGACTCTTACTCTGGCCTAATGGTTAAGGTATTAACTCTTACTCTGGCTTAATCGTTAAAGTCTTAGATTTTTACTCTGGCCTAATGGTTAAGGTCTTAACTCTTACTCTGACCTAATGGTTAAGGTCTTAGACTCTTACTCTGGCCTAATGGTTAAGGTTTTAACTCTTACTCTGGCCTAATGCTTAAGGTCTTAGACTCTTTCTCTGGCCTAATGGTTAAGGTCTTAACTCTTACTCTGGCCTAATGGTTAAGGTCTTAAACTCTTACTCTGGCCTAATGGTTAAGGTCTTAACTCTTACTCTTGCCTAATGGTTAAGGTCTTAGACTCTTGCTCTAGCCTAATGGTTAAGGTCTTAGACTCTAACTCTGGCCTAATAGCTAAGGTCTTAGACTCTAACTCTGGCCTAATGGTTAAGGTCTAGACTCTTACTCTGGCCTAATGGTTAAGGTCTTGACTCTTACTCTGGCCTAATGGTTAATGTCTTAGACTCTTACTCTGGCCTAATGCTTAAGGTCTTAGACTCTTACTCTGGCCTAATGGTTAAGGTCTTAACTCTGGGTCTTAACTCTTACTCTGGCCTACTGGTTAAGGTCTTAGACTCTTACTCTAGCCTAATGGTTAAGGTCTTGGACTCTTACTCTGGCCTAATGGTTAAGGTCTTAGACTCTTACTCTGGCCTAATGGTTAAGGTCTCAATCTCTTACTCTGGCCTACTGGATAAGGTCTTAAGTCTTACTTTGACCTAATGGGTAACGTCTTAGACACTTACTTTGACCTAATGGTTAAGTTCTTAGACTCTTACTCTGGCCTAATGGTTAAGGTCTTGACTCTTACTCTGGCCTAATGGTTAATGTCTTAGACTCTTACTCTGGCCTAAAGGTTAAGGTCTTAACTCTTACTCTGGCCTAATGGTTAAGGTCTTAGACTCTTACTCTGGCCCAATGGTTAAGGTCTTAACTCTTACTCTGGCCCAATGGTTAAGGTCTTAACTCTTACTCTGGCCTAATGGTTAAGACTCTTACTCTGGCCTAATCGTTAAAGTCTTAGACTCTTACTCTGGCCTAATGGTTAAGGTCTTGACTTTTACTCTGGCCTAATGGCTAAGGTCTTAGACTCTTACTCTGGCCCAATGGTTAAGGTCTTAACTCTTACTCTGGCCCAATGGTTAAGGTCTTATCTCTTACTCTGGCCTAATGGTTAACGTCTTGACTCTTACTCTGGCCTAATGGTTAAGGTATTAACTCTTACTCTGGCCTAATCGTTAAAGTCTTAGATTCTTACTCTGGCCTAATGGTTAAGGTCTAGACTCTTACTCTGGCCTAAAGGTTAAGGTATTGACTCTTACTCTGGCCTAATGGTTAATGTCTTAGACTCTTACTCTGGCCTAATGGTTAAGGTCTTAATTCTTACACTAGCCTAACGGTTAAGGTCTTAGACTCTTACTCTGACCTAATGGTTAAGTTCTTAGACTCTTACTCTGGCCTAATGGTTAAGGTCTTGACTCTTACTCTGGCCCAATGGTTAAGGTCTTACCTCTTACTCTGGCCCAATGGTTAAGGTCTTAACTCTTACTCTGGCGTAATGGTTAAGACTCTTACTCTGGCCGAATCTTTAAAGTCTTAGACTCTTACTCTGGCCTAATGGTTAAGGTCTTGACTTTTTCTCTGGCCTAATGGTTAAGGTCTTAGACTCTTACTCTGGCCCAATGGTTAAGGTCTTAACTCTAACTCTGGCCCAATGGTTAAGGTCTTAACTCTTACTCTGGCCTAAAGGTTAAGGTCTTAACTCTTACTCTGGCCTAATGGTTAAGGTCTTGACTCTTACTCTGGCCTAATGGTTAAGGTATTAACTCTTACTCTGGCCTAATCGTTAAAGTCTTAGATTCTTACTCTGGCCTAATGGTTAAGGTCTAGACTCTTACTCTGGCCTAATGGTTAAGGTATTGACTCTTACTCTGTCCTAATGGTTAATGTCTTAGACTCTTACCCTGGCCTAATGGTTAAGGTCTTCATTCTTACACTGGCCTAACGGTTAAGGTCTTAGACTCTTACTCTGACCTAATGGTTAAGTTCTTAGACTCTTACTCTGGCCTAATGGTTAAGGTATTAGACTCTTACTCTGGGCTACTGGTTAAGGTCTTAACTCTTACTCTGGCCTACTGGTTAAGGTCTTAAATCTTACTTTGGCCTAATGGTTAAGGTCTTTGCTCTTACTCTGGCCAATTGGTTAAGGTCTTAGACTCTAACTCTGGCCTAATGGTTAAGGTCTTAAACTCTTACTCTGGCCTAATGGTAATGTCTTAACTCTTACTTTGGCTTAATGGTTAAGGTCTTAGACTGTTACTCTGGCCTACTGGTTAAGGTCTTAGATCTTACTCTGGCCTAATGGTTAAGGTCTTGACTCTTATTCTGGCCTAATGGTTAAGGTCTTAGACTCTTACTCTGGCCTAATGGTTAAGGTCTTTACTCTTACCCTGGCCTAATGGTTAAGGTCTTAACTCTTACTCTGGCCTAATGGTTAAGGTCTTAGACTCTAAGTCTGGCCTAATGGTAAGGTCTAGACTCTTACTCTGGCCTAATGGTTAAGGTCTTAACTCTTACTCTAGCCTAATGGTTAAGGTCTTAGACACTTACTCTGGCCTACTGGTTAAGGTCTTTGCTCTTACTCTGGCCTATTGGTTAAGGTCTTAGACTCTTACTCTGGCCTAATGATTAAGGTCTTAACTCTTACTCTGGCCTAATGGTGAAGAGCTTAACTCTTATTCTGGCCTAATGGTTAAAGTCTTAGACTCTTACTCATGCCTAATCGTTAAAGTCTTAGATTCTTACTCTGGCCTAATGGTTAAGGTCTTGACTTTTACTCTGGCCTAATGGTTAAGGTCTTAGACTCTTACTCTGGCCTAATGGTTAAGGTCTAGACTCTTACTCTAGCCTAATGGTTAAGGTCTTAGACTCTTACTCTAGCCTAATGGTTAAGGTCTTAGACTCTAACTCTGGCCTAATGGTTAAGGTCTAGACTCTTACACTGGCCTAATGGTTAAGGTCTTAACTCTTACTCTGGCCTAATGCTTAAGGTCTTAGACTCTAACTCTGGCCTAATGGTTAAGGTCTAGACTCTTACTCTGGCCTACTGGTTAAGGTCTTAAACTCTTACTCTAGCCTAATGCTTAAGATCTTGGACTCTTACTCTGGCCTAATGGTTAAGGTCTTAACTCTTACTCTTGCCTAATGGTTAAGGTCTTAGACTCTTAGTCTAGCCTAATGGTTAAGGTCTTAGACTCTAACTCTGGCCTAATGGCTAAGGTCCTAGACTCTAACTCTGGCCTAATGGTTAAGGTCTAGACTCTTACTCTGGCCTAATGGTTAAGGTATTGACTCTTACTCTGGCCTAATGGTTAATGTCTTAGACTCTTACTCTGGCCTAATGGTTAAGGTCTTAGACTCTTACTCTGGCCTAATGGTTAAGGTATTGAATCTTACTCTGGCCTAATGGTTAAGGTCTTAGACTCTTACTCTGGCCTAATGGTTAAGGTCTTAGACTCTTACTCTGGCCTAATGGTAAGATCTAGACCCTTACTCCGGCCTAATGGTTAAGGTCTTAACTCTTACTCTGGCCTAATGGTTAAGGTCTTGACTCTTACTCTGGCCTAATGGTTAAGGTCTTAGACTCTTACTCTCGCCTAATGGTTAAGGACTTGACTCTTACTCTGGCCTAATGGTTAAGGTCTTAGACTCTTACTCTGGCCTAATCTGTTAAGGTCTTAACTCTTACTCTTGCCTAATGGTTAATGTCTTAACACTTACTCTGACCTAATGGTTAAGGTCTTAACTCTTACTCTGACCTAATGGTTAAGGTCTTAGACTCTGACTCTGGCCTAATGGGTAAGGTCTTAGACTCTTACTCTGGCCTAATGGTTAAGGTCTTAGACTCTTACTCTGGTCTAATGGTTAAGGTCTTAGACTCTTACTCTGGCCTACTGTTTAAGGTATTAACTCTTACTCTTGCCTAATGGTTAAGGTCTTAGACTCTTATTCTGGCCTAATGGTTAAGGTCTTAACTCTTACTCTGACCTAATGGTTAAGGTCTTAGACTCTTACTCTGGCCTAATGGTTAAGGTCTTAACTCTTACTATCGCCTACTGATTAAGGTCTTTACTCTTACACTGGCCTAATGGTTAAGGTTTTAACTCTTACTCTGGCCTAATGCTTAAGGTCTTAGACTCTTTCTCTGGCCTAATGGTTAAGGTCTTAACTCTTACTCTGGCCTAATGGTTGAGGTCTTAACTCTTATTTTGGCCTAATTGTTAAGGTCTTAAACTCTTACTCTTGCCTAATGGTTAAGGTCTTAACTCTTACTCTGGCCTAATGGTTAATGTTTTAGACTCTTAGTCTAGCCTAATGGCTAAGGTCTTAACTCTTAGTCTGGCCTAATGGTTAAGGTCTTAGACTCTTTCTCTGTCCTACTGGTTAAGGTCTTTGCTCTTACTCTGGCCTAATAGTTAAGGTCTTAGACTCGTACTCTGGCCCAATGGTAAAGGTCTTTACTCTTACTCTGGCCTAATGGTTAAGATCTTGACTCTTACTCTGGCCTAATGGTTAAGGTTTTAACTCTTACTCTGGCCTATGGTTAACGTCTTAGACTCTTACTCTAGTGTAATGGTTAATGTCTTAGACTCTTACTCTGGCCTAATGGTTAAGGTCTTAGACTTTTACTCTGGCCTAATGGTTAAGGGCTCAAACTCTTCCACTGGCCTACTGGATAAGGTCTTAAGTCTTACTTTGACCTAATGGTTAAGGTCTTAGACTCTTACTCTGGCCTAATGGTTAAGGTCTTGACTCTTACTCTGGCCTAATGGTTAATGTCTTAGACTCTTACTCTGGCCTAATGCTTAAGGTCTTAGACTCTTACTCTGGCCTAATGGTTAAGGTCTTAACTCTGGGTCTTAACTCTTACTCTGACCTAATGGTTAAGGTCTTAGACTCTTACTCTGGCCTACTGGTTAAGGTATTGACTCTTACTCTGGCCTAATGGTTAAGGTCTTAGACTCTTACTCTGGCCTAATGGTTACGGTCTTAGACACTTACTCTGGCCTATTGGTTAAGGTCTTTGTTCTTACTCTGGCCTATTGGTTAAGGTGTTTGACTCTTACTGTGGCCTAATGGTTAAGGTTTTAGACTCTTGCTCTGGCCCAATGGTTGAGGTCTTAACTCCTATTTTGGCCTAGTGGTTAAGGTCTTAAACTCTTACTCTTGCCTAATGGTTAAGGTCTTAACTCTTACTCTGGCCTAATGTTTAAGGTCTTGACTCTTACTCTAGCCTAATGGTTAAGGTCTTAACTCTTACTCTGGCCTAATGGTTAAGGTCTTAGACTCTTACTCTGGCCTACTGGTTAAGGTCTAAGACTCTTACTCTAGCCTAATGGTTAAGGTCTTAGACTCTTACTCTGGCCTAATGGTTAAGGTCTTAGACTCTTACTCTGGCCTAATGGTTAAGGTCTGAAACTCTTACTCTGGCCTACTGGATAAGGTCTTAAGTCTTACTTTGACCTAATGGTTAACGTCATAGACTCTTACTTTGACCTAATGGTTAAGTTCTTAGACTCTTACTCTGGCCTAATGGTTAAGGTCTTGACTCTTACTCTGGCCTAATGGTTAATGTCTTAGACTCTTACTCTGGCCTAAAGGTTAAGGTCTTAACTCTTACTCTGGCCTAATGGTTAAGGTCTTAGACTCTTACTCTGGCCCAATGGTTAAGGTCTTACCTCTTACTCTGGCCCAATGGTTAAGGTCTTAACTCTTACTCTGGCCTAATGGTTAAGACTCTTACTCTGGCCGAATCGTTAAAGTCTTAGACTCTTACTCTGGCCTAATGGTTAAGGTCTTAGACTCTTACTCTGGCCCAATGGTTAAGGTCTTAACTCTTACTCTGGCCCAATGGTTAAGGTCTTAACTCTTACTCTTGCCTAAAGGTTAAGGTCTTAACTCCTACTCTGGCCTAATGGTTAAGGTCTTGACTCTTACTCTGGCCTAATGGTTAAGGTCTTAATTCTTACACTGGCCTAACGGTTAAGGTCTTAGACTCTTACTCTGACCTAATGGTTAAGTTCTTAGACTCGTACTCTGGCCTAATGGTTAAGGTATTAGACTCTTACTCTGGGCTACTGGTTAAGGTCTTAACTCTTACTCTGGCCTACTGGTTAAGGTCTTAAATCTTACTTTGGCCTAATGGTTAAGGTCTTTGCTCTTACTCTGGCCAATTGGTTAAGGTCCTAGACTCTAACTCTGGCCTAATGGTTAAGGTCTTAAACTCTTACTCTGGCCTAATGGTAATGTCTTAACTCTTACTTTGGCTTAATGGTTAAGGTCTTAGACTGTTACTCTGGCCTACTGGTTAAGGTCTTAGATCTTACTCTGGCCTAATGGTTAAGGTCTTGACTCTTATTCTGGCCTAATGGTTAAGGTCTTAGACTCTTACTCTGGCCTAATGGTTAAGGTCTTTACTCTTACTCTGGCCTAATGGTTAAGGTCTTAACTCTTACTCTGGCCTAATGGTTAAGGTCTTAGACTCTAAGTCTGGCCTAATGGTAAGGTCTAGACTCTTACTCTGGCCTAATGGTTAAGGTCTTAACTCTTACTCTAGCCTAATGGTTAAGGTCTTAGACACTTACTCTAGCCTAATGGTTAAGGTCTTAGACACTTACTCTGGCCTATTGGTTAAGGTCTTAGACTCTTACTCTGGCCTAATGATTAAGGTCTTAACTCTTACTCTGGCCTAATGATTAAGGTCTTAACTCTTACTCTGGCCTAATGGTGAAGGGCTTAACTCTTATTCTGGCCTAATGGTTAAAGTCTTAGACTCTTACTCATGCCTAATCGTTAAAGTCTTAGATTCTTACTCTGGCCTAATGGTTAAGGTCTTGACTTTTACTCTGGCCTAATGGTTAAGGTCTTAGACTCTTACTCTGGCCTAATGGTTAAGGTCTAGACTCTTACTCTAGCCTAATGGTTAAGGTCTTAGACTCTTACTCTAGCCTAATGGTTAAGGTCTTAGACTCTAACTCTGGCCTAATGGTTAAGGTCTAGACTCTTACACTGGCCTAATGGTTAAGGTCTTAACTCTTACTCTGGCCTAATGCTTAAGGTCTTAGACTCTAACTCTGGCCTAATGGTTAAGGTCTAGACTCTTACTCTGGCCTACTGGTTAAGGTCTTAAACTCTTACTCTAGCCTAATGCTTAAGATCTTGGACTCTTACTCTGGCCTAATGGTTAAGGTCTTAAATCTTACTCTTGCCTAATGGTTAAGGTCTTAGACTCTTACTCTAGCCTAATGGTTAAGGTCTTAGACTCTAACTCTGGCCTAATGGCTAAGGTCCTAGACTCTAACTCTGGCCTAATGGTTAAGGTCTAGACTCTTACTCTGGCCTAATGGTTAAGGTATTGACTCTTACTCTGGCCTAATGGTTAATGTCTTAGACTCTTACTCTGGCCTAATGGTTAAGGTCTTAGACTCTTACTCTGGCCTAATGGTTAAGGTATTGAATCTTACTCTGGCCTAATGGTTAAGGTCTTAGACTCTTACTCTGGCCTAATGGTTAAGGTCTTAGACTCTTACTCTGGCCTAATGGTAAGATCTAGACCCTTACTCCGGCCTAATGGTTAAGGTCTTAACTCTTACTCTGGCCTAATGGTTAAGGTCTTGACTCTTACTCTGGCCTAATGGTTAAGGTCTTAGACTCTTACTCTCGCCTAATGGTTAAGGACTTGACTCTTACTCTGGCCTAATGGTTAAGGTCTTAGACTCTTACTCTGGCCTAATCTGTTAAGGTCTTAACTCTTACTCTTGCCTAATGGTTAATGTCTTAACACTTACTCTGACCTAATGGTTAAGGTCTTAACTCTTACTCTGACCTAATGGTTAAGGTCTTAGACTCTGACTCTGGCCTAATGGGTAGGTCTTAGACTCTTACTCTGGCCTAATGGTTAAGGTCTTAGACTCTTACTCTGGTCTAATGGTTAAGGTCTTAGACTCTTACTCTGGCCTACTGTTTAAGGTATTAACTCTTACTCTTGCCTAATGGTTAAGGTCTTAGACTCTTATTCTGGCCTAATGGTTAAGGTCTTAACTCTTACTCTGACCTAATGGTTAAGGTCTTAGACTCTTACTCTGGCCTAATGGTTAAGGTCTTAACTCTTACTATCGCCTACTGATTAAGGTCTTTACTCTTACACTGGCCTAATGGTTAAGGTTTTAACTCTTACTCTGGCCTAATGCTTAAGGTCTTAGACTCTTTCTCTGGCCTAATGGTTAAGGTCTTAACTCTTACTCTGGCCTAATGGTTGAGGTCTTAACTCTTATTTTGGCCTAATTGTTAAGGTCTTAAACTCTTACTCTTGCCTAATGGTTAAGGTCTTAACTCTTACTCTGGCCTAATGGTTAATGTTTTAGACTCTTAGTCTAGCCTAATGGCTAAGGTCTTAACTCTTAGTCTGGCCTAATGGTTAAGGTCTTAGACTCTTTCTCTGTCCTACTGGTTAAGGTCTTTGCTCTTACTCTGGCCTAATAGTTAAGGTCTTAGACTCGTACTCTGGCCCAATTGTAAAGGTCTTTACTCTTACTCTGGCCTAATGGTTAAGATCTTGACTCTTACTCTGGCCTAATGGTTAAGGTTTTAACTCTTACTCTGGCCTACTGGTTAACGTCTTAGACTCTTACTCTAGTGTAATGGTTAATGTCTTAGACTCTTACTCTGGCCTAATGGTTAAGGTCTTAGACTTTTACTCTGGCCTAATGGTTAAGGGCTCAAACTCTTCCACTGGCCTACTGGATAAGGTCTTAAGTCTTACTTTGACCTAATGGTTAAGGTCTTAGACTCTTACTCTGGCCTAATGGTTAAGGTCTTGACTCTTACTCTGGCCTAATGGTTAATGTCTTAGACTCTTACTCTGGCCTAATGCTTAAGGTCTTAGACTCTTACTCTGGCCTAATGGTTAAGGTCTTAACTCTGGGTCTTAACTCTTACTCTGACCTAATGGTTAAGGTCTTAGACTCTTACTCTGGCCTACTGGTTAAGGTATTGACTCTTACTCTGGCCTAATGGTTAAGGTCTTAGACTCTTACTCTGGCCTAATGGTTACGGTCTTAGACACTTACTCTGGCCTATTGGTTAAGGTCTTTGTTCTTACTCTGGCCTATTGGTTAAGGTGTTTGACTCTTACTGTGGCCTAATGGTTAAGGTTTTAGACTCTTGCTCTGGCCCAATGGTTGAGGTCTTAACTCTTATTTTGGCCTAGTGGTTAAGGTCTTAAACTCTTACTCTTGCCTAATGGTTAAGGTCTTAACTCTTACTCTGGCCTAATGTTTAAGGTCTTGACTCTTACTCTAGCCTAATGGTTAAGGTCTTAACTCTTACTCTGGCCTAATGGTTAAGGTCTTAGACTCTTACTCTGGCCTACTGGTTAAGGTCTAAGACTCTTACTCTAGCCTAATGGTTAAGGTCTTAGACTCTTACTCTGGCCTAATGGTTAAGGTCTTAGACTCTTACTCTGGCCTAATGGTTAAGGTCTGAATCTCTTACTCTGGCCTACTGGATAAGGTCTTAAGTCTTACTTTGACCTAATGGTTAACGTCATAGACTCTTACTTTGACCTAATGGTTAAGTTCTTAGACTCTTACTCTGGCCTAATGGTTAAGGTCTTGACTCTTACTCTGGCCTAATGGTTAATGTCTTAGACTCTTACTCTGGCCTAAAGGTTAAGGTCTTAACTCTTACTCTGGCCTAATGGTTAAGGTCTTAGACTCTTACTCTGGCCCAATGGTTAAGGTCTTACCTCTTACTCTGGCCCAATGGTTAAGGTCTTAACTCTTACTCTGGCCTAATGGTTAAGACTCTTACTCTGGCCGAATCGTTAAAGTCTTAGACTCTTACTCTGGCCTAATGGTTAAGGTCTTAGACTCTTACTCTGGCCCAATGGTTAAGGTCTTAACTCTTACTCTGGCCCAATGGTTAAGGTCTTAACTCTTACTCTGGCCTAAAGGTTAAGGTCTTAACTCCTACTCTGGCCTAATGGTTAAGGTCTTGACTCTGACTCTGGCCTAATGGTTAAGGTATTAACTCTTACTCTGGCCTAATCGTTAAAGTCTTAGATTCTTACTCTGGCCTAATGGTTAAGGTATTGACTCTTACTCTGGCCTAATGGTTAAGGTATTGACTCTTACTCTGGCCTAATGGTTAAGGTCTTAGACTCTTACTCTAGCCTAATGCTTACGATCTTGGACTCTTACTCTGGCCTAATGGTTAAGGTCTTAACTCTTACTCTTGCCTAATGGTTAAGGTCTTAGACTCTTACTCTAGCCTAATGGTTAAGGTCTTAGACTCTAAATCTGGCCTAATGGCTAAGGTCTTAGACTCTAACTCTGGCCTAATGGTTAAGGTCTAGACTCTTACTCTGGCCTAATGGTTAAGGTATTGTCTCTTACTCTGGCCTAATGGTTAATGTCTTAGACTCTTACTCTGGCCTAATGGTTAATGTCTTAGACTCTTACTCTGGCCTAATGGTTAAGGTATTGACTCTTACTCTGGCCTAATGGTTAAGGTCTTAGACTCTTAGTCTGGCCTAATGGTTAAGGTCTTAACTCTTACTCTGGCCTAATGGTAAGATCTAGACCCTTACTCCGGCCTAATGGTTAAGGTCTTAACTCTTACTCTGGCCTAATGGTTAAGGTCTTGACTCTTACTCTGGCCTAATGGTTAAGGTCTTAGACTCTTACTCTCGCCAAATGGTTAAGGTCTTGACTCTTACTCTGGCCTAATGGTTAAGGTCGTAGACTCTTACTCTGGCCTAATCTGTTAAGGTCTTAACTCTTACTCTTGCCTAATGGTTAATGTCTTAACTCTTACTCTGGTCTAATGGTTAAGGTCTTAGACTCTTACTCTGGCCTAATGGTTAAGGTCTTAACTCTTACTCTGACCTAATGGTTAAGGTCTTAGACTCTTACTCTGGCCTAATGGTTAAGGTTTTAACTCTTACTCTGGCCTAATGCTTAAGGTCTTAGACTCTTTCTCTGGCCTAAGGGTTAAGGTCTTAACTCTTACTCTGGCCTAATGGTTAAGGTCTTAAACTCTTACTCTGGCCTAATGGTTAAGGTCTTAACTCTTACTCTTGCCTAATGGTTAAGGTATTGACTCTTACTCTGGCCTAATGGTTAAGGTCTTAGACTCTTACTCTCGCCTAATGGTTAAGGACTTGACTCTTACTCTGGCCTAATGGTTAAGGTCTTAGACTCTTACTCTGGCCTAATCTGTTAAGGTCTTAACTCTTACTCTTGCCTAATGGTTAATGTCTTAACACTTACTCTGACCTAATGGTTAAGGTCTTAACTCTTACTCTGACCTAATGGTTAAGGTCTTAGACTCTGACTCTGGCCTAATGGGTAAGGTCTTAGACTCTTACTCTGGCCTAATGGTTAAGGTCTTAGACTCTTACTCTGGTCTAATGGTTAAGGTCTTAGACTCTTACTCTGGCCTACTGTTTAAGGTATTAACTCTTACTCTTGCCTAATGGTTAAGGTCTTAGACTCTTATTCTGGCCTAATGGTTAAGGTCTTAACTCTTACTCTGACCTAATGGTTAAGGTCTTAGACTCTTACTCTGGCCTAATGGTTAAGGTCTTAACTCTTACTATCGCCTACTGATTAAGGTCTTTACTCTTACACTGGCCTAATGGTTAAGGTTTTAACTCTTACTCTGGCCTAATGCTTAAGGTCTTAGACTCTTTCTCTGGCCTAATGGTTAAGGTCTTAACTCTTACTCTGGCCTAATGGTTGAGGTCTTAACTCTTATTTTGGCCTAATTGTTAAGGTCTTAAACTCTTACTCTTGCCTAATGGTTAAGGTCTTAACTCTTACTCTGGCCTAATGGTTAATGTTTTAGACTCTTAGTCTAGCCTAATGGCTAAGGTCTTAACTCTTAGTCTGGCCTAATGGTTAAGGTCTTAGACTCTTTCTCTGTCCTACTGGTTAAGGTCTTTGCTCTTACTCTGGCCTAATAGTTAAGGTCTTAGACTCGTACTCTGGCCCAATGGTAAAGGTCTTTACTCTTACTCTGGCCTAATGGTTAAGATCTTGACTCTTACTCTGGCCTAATGGTTAAGGTTTTAACTCTTACTCTGGCCTACTGGTTAACGTCTTAGACTCTTACTCTAGTGTAATGGTTAATGTCTTAGACTCTTACTCTGGCCTAATGGTTAAGGTCTTAGACTTTTACTATGGCCTAATGGTTAAGGGCTCAAACTCTTCCACTGGCCTACTGGATAAGGTCTTAAGTCTTACTTTGACCTAATGGTTAAGGTCTTAGACTCTTACTCTGGCCTAATGGTTAAGGTCTTGACTCTTACTCTGGCCTAATGGTTAATGTCTTAGACTCTTACTCTGGCCTAATGGTTAAGGTCTTAACTCTGGGTCTTAACTCTTACTCTGACCTAATGGTTAAGGTCTTAGACTCTTACTCTGGCCTACTGGTTAAGGTATTGACTCTTACTCTGGCCTAATGGTTAAGGTCTTAGACTCTTACTCTGGCCTAATGGTTACGGTCTTAGACACTTACTCTGGCCTATTGGTTAAGGTCTTTGTTCTTACTCTGGCCTATTGGTTAAGGTGTTTGACTCTTACTGTGGCCTAATGGTTAAGGTTTTAGACTCTTGCTCTGGCCCAATGGTTGAGGTCTTAACTCCTATTTTGGCCTAGTGGTTAAGGTCTTAAACTCTTACTCTTGCCTAATGGTTAAGGTCTTAACTCTTACTCTGGCCTAATGTTTAAGGTCTTGACTCTTACTCTAGCCTAATGGTTAAGGTCTTAACTCTTACTCTGGCCTAATGGTTAAGGTCTTAGACTCTTACTCTGGCCTACTGGTTAAGGTCTAAGACTCTTACTCTAGCCTAATGGTTAAGGTCTTAGACTCTTACTCTGGCCTAATGGTTAAGGTCTTAGACTCTTACTCTGGCCTAATGGTTAAGGTCTGAATCTCTTACTCTGGCCTACTGGATAAGGTCTTAAGTCTTACTTTGACCTAATGGTTAACGTCATAGACTCTTACTTTGACCTAATGGTTAAGTTCTTAGACTCTTACTCTGGCCTAATGGTTAAGGTCTTGACTCTTACTCTGGCCTAATGGTTAATGTCTTAGACTCTTACTCTGGCCTAAAGGTTAAGGTCTTAACTCTTACTCTGGCCTAATGGTTAAGGTCTTAGACTCTTACTCTGGCCCAATGGTTAAGGTCTTACCTCTTACTCTGGCCCAATGGTTAAGGTCTTAACTCTTACACTGGCCTAATGGTTAAGACTCTTACTCTGGCCGAATCGTTAAAGTCTTAGACTCTTACTCTGGCCTAATGGTTAAGGTCTTAGACTCTTACTCTGGCCCAATGGTTAAGGTCTTAACTCTTACTCTGGCCCAATGGTTAAGGTCTTAACTCTTACTCTGGCCTAAAGGTTAAGGTCTTAACTCCTACTCTGGCCTAATGGTTAAGGTCTTGACTCTTACTCTGGCCTAATGGTTAAGGTATTAACTCTTACTCTGGCCTAATCGTTAAAGTCTTAGATTCTTACTCTGGCCTAATGGTTAAGGTATTGACTCTTACTCTGGCCTAATGGTTAAGGTATTGACTCTTACTCTGGCCTAATGGTTAAGGTCTTAGACTCTTACTCTAGCCTAATGCTTACGATCTTGGACTCTTACTCTGGCCTAATGGTTAAGGTCTTAACTCTTACTCTGGCCTAATGGTTAAGGTCTTAGACTCTTACTCTCGCCTAATGGTTAAGGACTTGACTCTTACTCTGGCCTAATGGTTAAGGTCTTAGACTCTTACTCTGGCCTAATCTGTTAAGGTCTTAACTCTTACTCTTGCCTAATGGTTAATGTCTTAACACTTACTCTGACCTAATGGTTAAGGTCTTAACTCTTACTCTGACCTAATGGTTAAGGTCTTAGACTCTGACTCTGGCCTAATGGGTAAGGTCTTAGACTCTTACTCTGGCCTAATGGTTAAGGTCTTAGACTCTTACTCTGGTCTAATGGTTAAGGTCTTAGACTCTTACTCTGGCCTACTGTTTAAGGTATTAACTCTTACTCTTGCCTAATGGTTAAGGTCTTAGACTCTTATTCTGGCCTAATGGTTAAGGTCTTAACTCTTACTCTGACCTAATGGTTAAGGTCTTAGACTCTTACTCTGGCCTAATGGTTAAGGTCTTAACTCTTACTATCGCCTACTGATTAAGGTCTTTACTCTTACACTGGCCTAATGGTTAAGGTTTTAACTCTTACTCTGGCCTAATGCTTAAGGTCTTAGACTCTTTCTCTGGCCTAATGGTTAAGGTCTTAACTCTTACTCTGGCCTAATGGTTGAGGTCTTAACTCTTATTTTGGCCTAATTGTTAAGGTCTTAAACTCTTACTCTTGCCTAATGGTTAAGGTCTTAACTCTTACTCTGGCCTAATGGTTAATGTTTTAGACTCTTAGTCTAGCCTAATGGCTAAGGTCTTAACTCTTAGTCTGGCCTAATGGTTAAGGTCTTAGACTCTTTCTCTGTCCTACTGGTTAAGGTCTTTGCTCTTACTCTGGCCTAATAGTTAAGGTCTTAGACTCGTACTCTGGCCCAATGGTAAAGGTCTTTACTCTTACTCTGGCCTAATGGTTAAGATCTTGACTCTTACTCTGGCCTAATGGTTAAGGTTTTAACTCTTACTCTGGCCTACTGGTTAACGTCTTAGACTCTTACTCTAGTGTAATGGTTAATGTCTTAGACTCTTACTCTGGCCTAATGGTTAAGGTCTTAGACTTTTACTATGGCCTAATGGTTAAGGGCTCAAACTCTTCCACTGGCCTACTGGATAAGGTCTTAAGTCTTACTTTGACCTAATGGTTAAGGTCTTAGACTCTTACTCTGGCCTAATGGTTAAGGTCTTGACTCTTACTCTGGCCTAATGGTTAATGTCTTAGACTCTTACTCTGGCCTAATGGTTAAGGTCTTAACTCTGGGTCTTAACTCTTACTCTGACCTAATGGTTAAGGTCTTAGACTCTTACTCTGGCCTACTGGTTAAGGTATTGACTCTTACTCTGGCCTAATGGTTAAGGTCTTAGACTCTTACTCTGGCCTAATGGTTACGGTCTTAGACACTTACTCTGGCCTATTGGTTAAGGTCTTTGTTCTTACTCTGGCCTATTGGTTAAGGTGTTTGACTCTTACTGTGGCCTAATGGTTAAGGTTTTAGACTCTTGCTCTGGCCCAATGGTTGAGGTCTTAACTCCTATTTTGGCCTAGTGGTTAAGGTCTTAAACTCTTACTCTTGCCTAATGGTTAAGGTCTTAACTCTTACTCTGGCCTAATGTTTAAGGTCTTGACTCTTACTCTAGCCTAATGGTTAAGGTCTTAACTCTTACTCTGGCCTAATGGTTAAGGTCTTAGACTCTTACTCTGGCCTACTGGTTAAGGTCTAAGACTCTTACTCTAGCCTAATGGTTAAGGTCTTAGACTCTTACTCTGGCCTAATGGTTAAGGTCTTAGACTCTTACTCTGGCCTAATGGTTAAGGTCTGAATCTCTTACTCTGGCCTACTGGATAAGGTCTTAAGTCTTACTTTGACCTAATGGTTAACGTCATAGACTCTTACTTTGACCTAATGGTTAAGTTCTTAGACTCTTACTCTGGCCTAATGGTTAAGGTCTTGACTCTTACTCTGGCCTAATGGTTAATGTCTTAGACTCTTACTCTGGCCTAAAGGTTAAGGTCTTAACTCTTACTCTGGCCTAATGGTTAAGGTCTTAGACTCTTACTCTGGCCCAATGGTTAAGGTCTTACCTCTTACTCTGGCCCAATGGTTAAGGTCTTAACTCTTACACTGGCCTAATGGTTAAGACTCTTACTCTGGCCGAATCGTTAAAGTCTTAGACTCTTACTCTGGCCTAATGGTTAAGGTCTTAGACTCTTACTCTGGCCCAATGGTTAAGGTCTTAACTCTTACTCTGGCCCAATGGTTAAGGTCTTAACTCTTACTCTGGCCTAAAGGTTAAGGTCTTAACTCCTACTCTGGCCTAATGGTTAAGGTCTTGACTCTTACTCTGGCCTAATGGTTAAGGTATTAACTCTTACTCTGGCCTAATCGTTAAAGTCTTAGATTCTTACTCTGGCCTAATGGTTAAGGTATTGACTCTTACTCTGGCCTAATGGTTAAGGTATTGACTCTTACTCTGGCCTAATGGTTAAGGTCTTAGACTCTTACTCTAGCCTAATGCTTACGATCTTGGACTCTTACTCTGGCCTAATGGTTAAGGTCTTAACTCTTACTCTTGCCTAATGGTTAAGGTCTTAGACTCTTACTCTAGCCTAATGGTTAAGGTCTTAGACTCTAACTCTGGCCTAATGGCTAAGGTCTTAGACTCTAACTCTGGCCTAATGGTTAAGGTCTAGACTCTTACTCTGGCCTAATGGTTAAGGTATTGTCTCTTACTCTGGCCTAATGGTTAATGTCTTAGACTCTTACTCTGGCCTAATGGTTAATGTCTTAGACTCTTACTCTGGCCTAATGGTTAAGGTATTGACTCTTACTCTGGCCTAATGGTTAAGGTCTTAGACTCTTAGTCTGGCCTAATGGTTAAGGTCTTAACTCTTACTCTGGCCTAATGGTAAGATCTAGACCCTTACTCCGGCCTAATGGTTAAGGTCTTAACTCTTACTCTGGCCTAATGGTTAAGGTCTTGACTCTTACTCTGGCCTAATGGTTAAGGTCTTAGACTCTTACTCTCGCCAAATGGTTAAGGTCTTGACTCTTACTCTGGCCTAATGGTTAAGGTCTTAGACTCTTACTCTGGCCTAATCTGTTAAGGTCTTAACTCTTACTCTTGCCTAATGGTTAATGTCTTAACTCTTACTCTGGTCTAATGGTTAAGGTCTTAGACTCTTACTCTGGCCTAATGGTTAAGGTCTTAACTCTTACTCTGACCTAATGGTTAAGGTCTTAGACTCTTACTCTGGCCTAATGGTTAAGGTTTTAACTCTTACTCTGGCCTAATGCTTAAGGTCTTAGACTCTTTCTCTGGCCTAATGGTTAAGGTCTTAACTCTTACTCTGGCCTAATGGTTAAGGTCTTAAACTCTTACTCTGGCCTAATGGTTAAGGTCTTAACTCTTACTCTTGCCTAATGGTTAAGGTCTTAGACTCTTGCTCTAGCCTAATGGTTAAGGTCTTAGACTCTAACTCTGGCCTAATAGCTAAGGTCTTAGACTCTAACTCTGGCCTAATGGTTAAGGTCTAGACTCTTACACTGGCCTAATGGTTAAGGTCTTGACTCTTACTCTGGCCTAATGGTTAATGTCTTAGACTCTTACTCTGGCCTAATGCTTAAGGTCTTAGACACTTACTCTGGCCTAATGGTTAAGGTCTTAACTCTGGGTCTTAACTCTTACTCTGGCCTACTGGTTAAGGTCTTAGACTCTTACTCTAGCCTAATGGTTAAGGTCTTGGACTCTTACTCTGGCCTAATGGTTAAGGTCTTAGACTCTTACTCTGGCCTAATGGTTAAGGTCTCAATCTCTTACTCTGGCCTACTGGATAAGGTCTTAAGTCTTACTTTGACCTAATGGTTAACGTCTTAGACACTTACTTTGACCTAATGGTTAAGTTCTTAGACTCTTACTCTGGCCTAATGGTTAAGGTCTTGACTCTTACTCTGGCCCAATGGTTAAGGTCTTACCTCTTACTCTGGCCCAATGGTTAAGGTCTTAACTCTTACTCTGGCGTAATGGTTAAGACTCTTACTCTGGCCGAATCGTTAAAGTCTTAGACTCTTACTCTGGCCTAATGGTTAAGGTCTTGACTTTTTCTCTGGCCTAATGGTTAAGGTCTTAGACTCTTACTCTGGCCCAATGGTTAAGGTCTTAACTCTAACTCTGGCCCAATGGTTAAGGTCTTAACTCTTACTCTGGCCTAAAGGTTAAGGTCTTAACTCTTACTCTGGCCTAATGGTTAAGGTCTTGACTCTTACTCTGGCCTGATGGTTAAGGTATTAACTCTTACTCTGGCCTAATCGTTAAAGTCTTAGATTCCTACTCTGGCCTAATGGTTAAGGTCTAGACTCTTACTCTGGCCTAATGGTTAAGGTATTGACTCTTACTCTGGCCTAATGGTTAATGTCTTAGACTCTTACTCTGGCCTAATGGTTAAGGTCTTAATTCTTACACTGGCCTAACGGTTAAGGTCTTAGACTCTTACTCTGACCTAATGGTTAAGTTCTTAGACTCTTACTCTGGCCTAATGGTTAAGGTATTAGACTCTTACTCTGGGCTACTGGTTAAGGTCTTAACTCTTACTCTGGCCTACTGGTTAAGGTCTTAAATCTTACTTTGGCCTAATGGTTAAGGTCTTTGCTCTTACTCTGGCCAATTGGTTAAGATCTTAGACTCTAACTCTGGCCTAATGGTTAAGGTCTTAAACTCTTACTCTGGCCTAATGGTAATGTCTTAACTCTTACTTTGGCTTAATGGTTAAGGTCTTAGACTGTTACTCTGGCCTACTGGTTAAGGTCTTAGATCTTACTCTGGCCTAATGGTTAAGGTCTTGACTCTTATTCTGGCCTAATGGTTAAGGTCTTAGACTCTTACTCTGGCCTAATGGTTAAGGTCTTTACTCTTACTCTGGCCTAATGGTTAAGGTCTTAACTCTTACTCTGGCCTAATGGTTAAGGTCTTAGACTCTAAGTCTGGCCTAATGGTAAGGTCTAGACTCTTACTCTGGCCTAATGGTTAAGGTCTTAACTCTTACTCTAGCCTAATGGTTAAGGTCTTAGACACTTACTCTGGCCTACTGGTTAAGGTCTTTGCTCTTACTCTGGCCTATTGGTTAAGGTCTTAGACTCTTACTCTGGCCTAATGATTAAGGTCTTAACTCTTACTCTGGCCTAATGGTGAAGGGCTTAACTCTTATTCTGGCCTAATGGTTAAAGTCTTAGACTCTTACTCTTGCCTAATCGTTAAAGTCTTAGATTCTTACTCTGGCCTAATGGTTAAGGTCTTGACTTTTACTCTGGCCTAATGGTTAAGGTCTTAGACTCTTACTCTGGCCTAATGGTTAAGGTCTAGACTCTTACTCTAGCCTAATAGTTAAGGTCTTAGACTCTTACTCTAGCCTAATGGTTAAGGTCTTAGACTCTAACTCTGGCCTAATGGTTAAGGTCTAGACTCTTACACTGGCCTAATGGTTAAGGTCTTAACTCTTACTCTGGCCTAATTCTTAAGGTCTTAGACTCTAACTCTGGCCTAATGGTTAAGGTCTAGACTCTTACTCTGGCCTATTGGTTAAGGTCTTAGACTCTTACTCTAGCCTAATGCTTAAGATCTTGGACTCTTACTCTGGCCTAATGGTTAAGGTCTTAACTCTTACTCTTGCCTAATGGTTAAGGTCTTAGACTCTTACTCTAGCCTAATGGTTAAGGTCTTAGACTCTAACTCTGGCCTAATGGCTAAGGTCTTAGACTCTAACTCTGGCCTAATGGTTAAGGTCTAGACTCTTACTCTGGCCTAATGGTTAAGGTATTGACTCTTACTCTGGCCTAATGGTGAATGTCTTAGACTCTTACTCTGGCCTAATGGTTAAGGTCTTAGACTCTTACTCTGGCCTAATGGTTAAGGTATTGAATCTTACTCTGGCCTAATGGTTAAGGTCTTAGACTCTTACTCTGGCCTAATGGTAAGATCTAGACCCTTACTCCGGCCTAATGGTTAAGGTCTTAACTCTTACTCTGGCCTAATGGTTAAGGTCTTGACTCTTACTCTGGCCTAATGGTTAAGGTCTTAGACTCTTACTCTGGCCTAATGGTTAAGGACTTGACTCTTACTCTGGCCTAATGGTTAAGGTCTTAGACTCTTACTCTGGCCTAATCTGTTAAGGTCTTAACTCTTACTCTGACCTAATGGTTAAGGTCTTAACTCTTACTCTGACCTAATGGTTAAGGTCTTAGACTCTGACTCTGGCCTAATGGGTAAGGTCTTAGACTCTTACTCTGGCCTAATTGTTAAGGTCTTAGACTCTTACTCTGGTCTAATGGTTAAGGTCTTAGACTCTTACTCTGGCCTACTGTTTAAGGTATTAACTCTTACTCTTGCCTAATGGTTAAGGTCTTAGACTCTTATTCTGGCCTAATGGTTAAGGTCTTAACTCTTACTCTGACCTAATGGTTAAGGTCTTAGACTCTTACTCTGGCCTAATGGTTAAGGTCTTAACTCTTACAATCGCCTCCTGATTAAGGTCTTTACTCTTACACTGGCCTAATGGTTAAGGTTTTAACTCTTACTCTGGCCTAATGCTTAAGGTCTTAGACTCTTTCTCTGGCCTAATGGTTAAGGTCTTAACTCTTACTCTGTCCTAATGGTTAAGGTCTTAGACTCTTACTCTGGCCTAATGGTTAAGGTATTGACTCTTACTCTGGCCTAATGGTTAAGGTCTTAGACTCTTACTCTGGCCTAATGGTTAAGGTCTTAGACACTTACTCTGGCCTACTGGTTAAGGTCTTTGTTCTTACTCTGGCCTATTGGTTAAGGTGTTTGACTCTTACTGTGGCCTAATGGTTAAGGTTTTAGACTCTTGCTCTGTCCCAATGGTTGAGGTCTTAACTCTTATTTTGGCCTAATGGTTAAGGTCTTAAACTCTTACTCTTGCCTAATGGTTAAGGTCTTAACTCTTACTCTGGCCTAATGGTTAATGTTTTAGACTCTTACTCTAGCCTAATGGCTAAGGTCTCAACTCTTAGTCTGGCCTAATGGTTAAGGTCTTAGACTCTTACTCTGGCCTAATGGTAAGATCTAGACCCTTACTCCGGCCTAATGGTTAAGGTCTTAACTCTTACTCTGGCCTAATGGTTAAGGTCTTGACTCTTACTCTGGCCTAATGGTTAAGGTCTTAGACTCTTACTCTCGCCTAATGGTTAAGGACTTGACTCTTACTCTGGCCTAATGGTTAAGGTCTTAGACTCTTACTCTGGCCTAATCTGTTAAGGTCTTAACTCTTACTCTTGCCTAATGGTTAATGTCTTAACTCTTACTCTGACCTAATGGTTAAGGTCTTAACTCTTACTCTGACCTAATGGTTAAGGTCTTAGACTCTGACTCTGGCCTAATGGGTAAGGTCTAAGACTCTTACTCTGGCCTAATGGTTAAGGTCTTAGACTCTTACTCTGGTCTAATGGTTAAGGTCTTAGACTCTCACTCTGGCCTACTGTTTAAGGTATTAACTCTTACTCTTGCCTAATGGTTACGGTCTTAGACTCTTATTCTGGCCTAATGGTTAAGGTCTTAACTCTTACTCTGACCTAATGGTTAAGGTCTTAGACTCTTACTCTTGCCTAATGGTTAAGGTCTTAACTCTTACTATCGCCTACTGATTAAGGTCTTTACTCTTACACTGGCCTAATGGTTAAGGTTTTAACTCTTACTCTGGCCTAATGCTTAAGGTCTTAGACTCTTTCTCTGGCCTAATGGTTAAGGTCTTAACTCTTACTCTGGCCTAATGGTTAAGGTCTTAGACTCTTACTCTGGCCTAATGGTTAAGGTATTGACTCTTACTCTGGCCTAATGGTTAAGGTCTTAGACTCTTACTCTGGCCAAATGGTTAAGGTCTTAGACACTTACTCTGGCCTACTGGTTAAGGTCTTTGTTCTTACTCTGGCCTATTGGTTAAGGTGTTTGACTCTTACTGTGGCCTAATGGTTAAGGTTTTAGACTCTTGCTCTGGCCCAATGGTTGAGGTCTTAACTCTTATTTTGGCCTAATGGTTAAGGTCTTAAACTCTTACTCTTGCCTAATGGTTAAGGTCTTAACTCTTACTCTGGCCTAATGGTTAATGTTTTAGACTCTTACTCTAGCCTAATGGCTAAGGTCTTAACTCTTAGTCTGGCCTAATAGTTAAGGTCTTAGACTCGTACTCTGGCCCAATGGTAAAGGTCTTTACTCTTACTCTGGCCTAATGGTTAAGGTCTTGACTCTTACTCTGGCCTAATGGTTAAGGTCTTAGACTCTTACTCTAGCCTAATGGTTAAGGTCTTAGATTCTTACTCTGGCCTAATGGTTAAGGTCTAGACTCTTACTCTGGCCTAATGGTTAAGGTATTGACTCTTACTCTGGCCTAATGGTTAATGTCTTAGACTCTTACTCTGGCCTAATGGTTAATGTCTTAACACTTACTCTGACCTAATGGTTAAGGTCTTAACTCTTACTCTGACCTAATGGTTAAGGTCTTAGACTCTGACTCTGGCCTAATGGGTAAGGTCTTAGACTCTTACTCTGGCCTAATGGTTAAGGTCTTAGACTCTTACTCTGGTCTAATGGTTAAGGTCTTAGACTCTTACTCTGGCCTACTGTTTAAGGTATTAACTCTTACTCTTGCCTAATGGTTAAGGTCTTAGACTCTTATTCTGGCCTAATGGTTAAGGTCTTAACTCTTACTCTGACCTAATGGTTAAGGTCTTAGACTCTTACTCTGGCCTAATGGTTAAGGTCTTAACTCTTACTATCGCCTACTGATTAAGGTCTTTACTCTTACACTGGCCTAATGGTTAAGGTTTTAACTCTTACTCTGGCCTAATGCTTAAGGTCTTAGACTCTTTCTCTGGCCTAATGGTTAAGGTCTTAACTCTTACTCTGGCCTAATGGTTGAGGTCTTAACTCTTATTTTGGCCTAATTGTTAAGGTCTTAAACTCTTACTCTTGCCTAATGGTTAAGGTCTTAACTCTTACTCTGGCCTAATGGTTAATGTTTTAGACTCTTAGTCTAGCCTAATGGCTAAGGTCTTAACTCTTAGTCTGGCCTAATGGTTAAGGTCTTAGACTCTTTCTCTGTCCTACTGGTTAAGGTCTTTGCTCTTACTCTGGCCTAATAGTTAAGGTCTTAGACTCGTACTCTGGCCCAATGGTAAAGGTCTTTACTCTTACTCTGGCCTAATGGTTAAGATCTTGACTCTTACTCTGGCCTAATGGTTAAGGTTTTAACTCTTACTCTGGCCTACTGGTTAACGTCTTAGACTCTTACTCTAGTGTAATGGTTAATGTCTTAGACTCTTACTCTGGCCTAATGGTTAAGGTCTTAGACTTTTACTATGGCCTAATGGTTAAGGGCTCAAACTCTTCCACTGGCCTACTGGATAAGGTCTTAAGTCTTACTTTGACCTAATGGTTAAGGTCTTAGACTCTTACTCTGGCCTAATGGTTAAGGTCTTGACTCTTACTCTGGCCTAATGGTTAATGTCTTAGACTCTTACTCTGGCCTAATGCTTAAGGTCTTAGACTCTTACTCTGGCCTAATGGTTAAGGTCTTAACTCTGGGTCTTAACTCTTACTCTGACCTAATGGTTAAGGTCTTAGACTCTTACTCTGGCCTACTGGTTAAGGTATTGACTCTTACTCTGGCCTAATGGTTAAGGTCTTAGACTCTTACTCTGGCCTAATGGTTACGGTCTTAGACACTTACTCTGGCCTATTGGTTAAGGTCTTTGTTCTTACTCTGGCCTATTGGTTAAGGTGTTTGACTCTTACTGTGGCCTAATGGTTAAGGTTTTAGACTCTTGCTCTGGCCCAATGGTTGAGATCTTAACTCCTATTTTGGCCTAGTGGTTAAGGTCTTAAACTCTTACTCTTGCCTAATGGTTAAGGTCTTAACTCTTACTCTGGCCTAATGTTTAAGGTCTTGACTCTTACTCTAGCCTAATGGTTAAGGTCTTAACTCTTACTCTGGCCTAATGGTTAAGGTCTTAGACTCTTACTCTGGCCTACTGGTTAAGGTCTAAGACTCTTACTCTAGCCTAATGGTTAAGGTCTTAGACTCTTACTCTGGCCTAATGGTTAAGGTCTTAGACTCTTACTCTGGCCTAATGGTTAAGGTCTGAATCTCTTACTCTGGCCTACTGGATAAGGTCTTAAGTCTTACTTTGACCTAATGGTTAACGTCATAGACTCTTACTTTGACCTAATTGTTAAGTTCTTAGACTCTTACTCTGGCCTAATGGTTAAGGTCTTGACTCTTACTCTGGCCTAATGGTTAATGTCTTAGACTCTTACTCTGGCCTAAAGGTTAAGGTCTTAACTCTTACTCTGGCCTAATGGTTAAGGTCTTAGACTCTTACTCTGGCCCAATGGTTAAGGTCTTACCTCTTACTCTGGCCCAATGGTTAAGGTCTTAACTCTTACACTGGCCTAATGGTTAAGACTCTTACTCTGGCCGAATCGTTAAAGTCTTAGACTCTTACTCTGGCCTAATGGTTAAGGTCTTAGACTCTTACTCTGGCCCAATGGTTAAGGTCTTAACTCTTACTCTGGCCCAATGGTTAAGGTCTTAACTCTTACTCTGGCCTAAAGGTTAAGGTCTTAACTCCTACTCTGGCCTAATGGTCAAGGTCTTGACTCTTACTCTGGCCTAATGGTTAAGGTATTAACTCTTACTCTGGCCTAATCGTTAAAGTCTTAGATTCTTACTCTGGCCTAATGGTTAAGGTATTGACTCTTACTCTGGCCTAATGGTTAAGGTATTGACTCTTACTCTGGCCTAATGGTTAAGGTCTTAGACTCTTACTCTAGCCTAATGCTTACGATCTTGGACTCTTACTCTGGCCTAATGGTTAAGGTCTTAACTCTTACTCTTGCCTAATGGTTAAGGTCTTAGACTCTTACTCTAGCCTAATGGTTAAGGTCTTAGACTCTAACTCTGGCCTAATGGCTAAGGTCTTAGACTCTAACTCTGGCCTAATGGTTAAGGTCTAGACTCTTACTCTGGCCTAATGGTTAAGGTATTGTCTCTTACTCTGGCCTAATGGTTAATGTCTTAGACTCTTACTCTGGCCTAATGGTTAATGTCTTAGACTCTTACTCTGGCCTAATGGTTAAGGTATTGACTCTTACTCTGGCCTAATGGTTAAGGTCTTAGACTCTTAGTCTGGCCTAATGGTTAAGGTCTTAACTCTTACTCTGGCCTAATGGTAAGATCTAGACCCTTACTCCGGCCTAATGGTTAAGGTCTTAACTCTTACTCTGGCCTAATGGTTAAGGTCTTGACTCTTACTCTGGCCTAATGGTTAAGGTCTTAGACTCTTACTCTCGCCAAATGGTTAAGGTCTTGACTCTTACTCTGGCCTAATGGTTAAGGTCTTAGACTCTTACTCTGGCCTAATCTGTTAAGGTCTTAACTCTTACTCTTGCCTAATGGTTAATGTCTTAACTCTTACTCTGGTCTAATGGTTAAGGTCTTAGACTCTTACTCTGGCCTAATGGTTAAGGTCTTAACTCTTACTCTGACCTAATGGTTAAGGTCTTAGACTCTTACTCTGGCCTAATGGTTAAGGTTTTAACTCTTACTCTGGCCTAATGCTTAAGGTCTTAGACTCTTTCTCTGGCCTAATGGTTAAGGTCTTAACTCTTACTCTGGCCTAATGGTTAAGGTCTTAAACTCTTACTCTGGCCTAATGGTTAAGGTCTTAACTCTTACTCTTGCCTAATGGTTAAGGTCTTAGACTCTTGCTCTAGCCTAATGGTTAAGGTCTTAGACTCTAACTCTGGCCTAATAGCTAAGGTCTTAGACTCTAACTCTGGCCTAATGGTTAAGGTCTAGACTCTTACACTGGCCTAATGGTTAAGGTCTTGACTCTTACTCTGGCCTAATGGTTAATGTCTTAGACTCTTACTCTGGCCTAATGCTTAAGGTCTTAGACACTTACTCTGGCCTAATGGTTAAGGTCTTAACTCTGGGTCTTAACTCTTACTCTGGCCTACTGGTTAAGGTCTTAGACTCTTACTCTAGCCTAATGGTTAAGGTCTTGGACTCTTACTCTGGCCTAATGGTTAAGGTCTTAGACTCTTACTCTGGCCTAATGGTTAAGGTCTCAATCTCTTACTCTGGCCTACTGGATAAGGTCTTAAGTCTTACTTTGACCTAATGGTTAACGTCTTAGACACTTACTTTGACTTAATGGTTAAGTTCTTAGACTCTTACTCTGGCCTAATGGTTAAGGTCTTGACTCTTACTCTGGCCCAATGGTTAAGGTCTTACCTCTTACTCTGGCCCAATGGTTAAGGTCTTAACTCTTACTCTGGCGTAATGGTTAAGACTCTTACTCTGGCCGAATCGTTAAAGTCTTAGACTCTTACTCTGGCCTAATGGTTAAGGTCTTGACTTTTTCTCTGGCCTAATGGTTAAGGTCTTAGACTCTTACTCTGGCCCAATGGTTAAGGTCTTAACTCTAACTCTGGCCCAATGGTTAAGGTCTTAACTCTTACTCTGGCCTAAAGGTTAAGGTCTTAACTCTTACTCTGGCCTAATGGTTAAGGTCTTGACTCTTACTCTGGCCTGATGGTTAAGGTATTAACTCTTACTCTGGCCTAATCGTTAAAGTCTTAGATTCCTACTCTGGCCTAATGGTTAAGGTCTAGACTCTTACTCTGGCCTAATGGTTAAGGTATTGACTCTTACTCTGGCCTAATGGTTAATGTCTTAGACTCTTACTCTGGCCTAATGGTTAAGGTCTTAATTCTTACACTGGCCTAACGGTTAAGGTCTTAGACTCTTACTCTGACCTAATGGTTAAGTTCTTAGACTCTTACTCTGGCCTAATGGTTAAGGTATTAGACTCTTACTCTGGGCTACTGGTTAAGGTCTTAACTCTTACTCTGGCCTACTGGTTAAGGTCTTAAATCTTACTTTGGCCTAATGGTTAAGGTCTTTGCTCTTACTCTGGCCAATTGGTTAAGATCTTAGACTCTAACTCTGGCCTAATGGTTAAGGTCTTAAACTCTTACTCTGGCCTAATGGTAATGTCTTAACTCTTACTTTGGCTTAATGGTTAAGGTCTTAGACTGTTACTCTGGCCTACTGGTTAAGGTCTTAGATCTTACTCTGGCCTAATGGTTAAGGTCTTGACTCTTATTCTGGCCTAATGGTTAAGGTCTTAGACTCTTACTCTGGCCTAATGGTTAAGGTCTTTACTCTTACTCTGGCCTAATGGTTAAGGTCTTAACTCTTACTCTGGCCTAATGGTTAAGGTCTTAGACTCTAAGTCTGGCCTAATGGTAAGGTCTAGACTCTTACTCTGGCCTAATGGTTAAGGTCTTAACTCTTACTCTAGCCTAATGGTTAAGGTCTTAGACACTTACTCTGGCCTACTGGTTAAGGTCTTTGCTCTTACTCTGGCCTATTGGTTAAGGTCTTAGACTCTTACTCTGGCCTAATGATTAAGGTCTTAACTCTTACTCTGGCCTAATGGTGAAGGGCTTAACTCTTATTCTGGCCTAATGGTTAAAGTCTTAGACTCTTACTCTTGCCTAATCGTTAAAGTCTTAGATTCTTACTCTGGCCTAATGGTTAAGGTCTTGACTTTTACTCTGGCCTAATGGTTAAGGTCTTAGACTCTTACTCTGGCCTAATGGTTAAGGTCTAGACTCTTACTCTAGCCTAATAGTTAAGGTCTTAGACTCTTACTCTAGCCTAATGGTTAAGGTCTTAGACTCTAACTCTGGCCTAATGGTTAAGGTCTAGACTCTTACACTGGCCTAATGGTTAAGGTCTTAACTCTTACTCTGGCCTAATTCTTAAGGTCTTAGACTCTAACTCTGGCCTAATGGTTAAGGTCTAGACTCTTACTCTGGCCTATTGGTTAAGGTCTTAGACTCTTACTCTAGCCTAATGCTTAAGATCTTGGACTCTTACTCTGGCCTAATGGTTAAGGTCTTAACTCTTACTCTTGCCTAATGGTTAAGGTCTTAGACTCTTACTCTAGCCTAATGGTTAAGGTCTTAGACTCTAACTCTGGCCTAATGGCTAAGGTCTTAGACTCTAACTCTGGCCTAATGGTTAAGGTCTAGACTCTTACTCTGGCCTAATGGTTAAGGTATTGACTCTTACTCTGGCCTAATGGTGAATGTCTTAGACTCTTACTCTGGCCTAATGGTTAAGGTCTTAGACTCTTACTCTGGCCTAATGGTTAAGGTATTGAATCTTACTCTGGCCTAATGGTTAAGGTCTTAGACTCTTACTCTGGCCTAATGGTAAGATCTAGACCCTTACTCCGGCCTAATGGTTAAGGTCTTAACTCTTACTCTGGCCTAATGGTTAAGGTCTTGACTCTTACTCAGGCCTAATGGTTAAGGTCTTAGACTCTTACTCTGGCCTAATGGTTAAGGACTTGACTCTTACTCTGGCCTAATGGTTAAGGTCTTAGACTCTTACTCTGGCCTAATCTGTTAAGGTCTTAACTCTTACTCTGACCTAATGGTTAAGGTCTTAACTCTTACTCTGACCTAATGGTTAAGGTCTTAGACTCTGACTCTGGCCTAATGGGTAAGGTCTTAGACTCTTACTCTGGCCTAATTGTTAAGGTCTTAGACTCTTACTCTGGTCTAATGGTTAAGGTCTTAGACTCTTACTCTGGCCTACTGTTTAAGGTATTAACTCTTACTCTTGCCTAATGGTTAAGGTCTTAGACTCTTATTCTGGCCTAATGGTTAAGGTCTTAACTCTTAATCTGACCTAATGGTTAAGGTCTTAGACTCTTACTCTGGCCTAATGGTTAAGGTCTTAACTCTTACAATCGCCTCCTGATTAAGGTCTTTACTCTTACACTGGCCTAATGGTTAAGGTTTTAACTCTTACTCTGGCCTAATGCTTAAGGTCTTAGACTCTTTCTCTGGCCTAATGGTTAAGGTCTTAACTCTTACTCTGTCCTAATGGTTAAGGTCTTAGACTCTTACTCTGGCCTAATGGTTAAGGTATTGACTCTTACTCTGGCCTAATGGTTAAGGTCTTAGACTCTTACTCTGGCCTAATGGTTAAGGTCTTAGACACTTACTCTGGCCTACTGGTTAAGGTCTTTGTTCTTACTCTGGCCTATTGGTTAAGGTGTTTGACTCTTACTGTGGCCTAATGGTTAAGGTTTTAGACTCTTGCTCTGTCCCAATGGTTGAGGTCTTAACTCTTATTTTGGCCTAATGGTTAAGGTCTTAAACTCTTACTCTTGCCTAATGGTTAAGGTCTTAACTCTTACTCTGGCCTAATGGTTAATGTTTTAGACTCTTACTCTAGCCTAATGGCTAAGGTCTCAACTCTTAGTCTGGCCTAATGGTTAAGGTCTTAGACTCTTACTCTGGCCTAATGGTAAGATCTAGACCCTTACTCCGGCCTAATGGTTAAGGTCTTAACTCTTACTCTGGCCTAATGGTTAAGGTCTTGACTCTTACTCTGGCCTAATGGTTAAGGTCTTAGACTCTTACTCTCGCCTAATGGTTAAGGACTTGACTCTTACTCTGGCCTAATGGTTAAGGTCTTAGACTCTTACTCTGGCCTAATCTGTTAAGGTCTTAACTCTTACTCTTGCCTAATGGTTAATGTCTTAACTCTTACTCTGACCTAATGGTTAAGGTCTTAACTCTTACTCTGACCTAATGGTTAAGGTCTTAGACTCTGACTCTGGCCTAATGGGTAAGGTCTTAGACTCTTACTCTGGCCTAATGGTTAAGGTCTTAGACTCTTACTCTGGTCTAATGGTTAAGGTCTTAGACTCTCACTCTGGCCTACTGTTTAAGGTATTAACTCTTACTCTTGCCTAATGGTTACGGTCTTAGACTCTTATTCTGGCCTAATGGTTAAGGTCTTAACTCTTACTCTGACCTAATGGTTAAGGTCTTAGACTCTTACTCTGGCCTAATGGTTAAGGTCTTAACTCTTACTATCGCCTACTGATTAAGGTCTTTACTCTTACACTGGCCTAATGGTTAAGGTTTTAACTCTTACTCTGGCCTAATGCTTAAGGTCTTAGACTCTTTCTCTGGCCTAATGGTTAAGGTCTTAACTCTTACTCTGGCCTAATGGTTAAGGTCTTAGACTCTTACTCTGGCCTAATGGTTAAGGTATTGACTCTTACTCTGGCCTAATGGTTAAGGTCTTAGACTCTTACTCTGGCCAAATGGTTAAGGTCTTAGACACTTACTCTGGCCTACTGGTTAAGGTCTTTGTTCTTACTCTGGCCTATTGGTTAAGGTGTTTGACTCTTACTGTGGCCTAATGGTTAAGGTTTTAGACTCTTGCTCTGGCCCAATGGTTGAGGTCTTAACTCTTATTTTGGCCTAATGGTTAAGGTCTTAAACTCTTACTCTTGCCTAATGGTTAAGGTCTTAACTCTTACTCTGGCCTAATGGTTAATGTTTTAGACTCTTACTCTAGCCTAATGGCTAAGGTCTTAACTCTTAGTCTGGCCTAATAGTTAAGGTCTTAGACTCGTACTCTGGCCCAATGGTATAGGTCTTTACTCTTACTCTGGCCTAATGGTTAAGGTCTTGACTCTTACTCTGGCCTAATGGTTAAGGTCTTAACTCTTACTCTGGCCTAATGGTTAAGGTCTTAGACTCTTACTCTGGCCTAATGGTTAAGGTCTTAGACTTTTACTCTGGCCTAATGGTTAAGGGCTCAAACTCTTACACTGGCCTACTGGATAAGGTCTTAAGTCTTACTTTGACCTAATGGTTAAGGTCTTAGACTCTTACTCTGGCCTAATGGTTAAGGTCTTGACTCTTACTCTGGCCTAATGGTTAATGTCTTAGACTCTTACTCTGGCCTAATGCTTAAGGTCTTAGACTCTTACTCTGGCCTAATGGTTAAGGTCTTAACTCTGGGTCTTAACTCTTACTCTGACCTAATGGTTAAGGTCTTAGACTGTTACTCTGGCCTACTGGTTAAGGTCTTAGATCTTACTCTGGCCTAATGGTTAAGGTCTTGACTCTTATTCTGGCCTAATGGTTAAGGTCTTAGACTCTTACTCTGGCCTAATGGTTAAGGTCTTTACTCTTACTCTGGCCTAATGGTTAAGGTCTTAACTCTTACTCTGGCCTAATGGTTAAGGTCTTAGACTCTAAGTCTGGCCTAATGGTAAGGTCTAGACTCTTACTCTGGCCTAATGGTTAAGGTCTTAACTCTTACTCTAGCCTAATGGTTAAGGTCTTAGACACTTACTCTGGCCTACTGGTTAAGGTCTTTGCTCTTACTCTGGCCTATTGGTTAAGGTCTTAGACTCTTACTCTGGCCTAATGATTAAGGTCTTAACTCTTACTCTGGCCTAATGGTGAAGGGCTTAACTCTTATTCTGGCCTAATGGTTAAAGTCTTAGACTCTTACTCTTGCCTAATCGTTAAAGTCTTAGATTCTTACTCTGGCCTAATGGTTAAGGTCTTGACTTTTACTCTGGCCTAATGGTTAAGGTCTTAGACTCTTACTCTGGCCTAATGGTTAAGGTCTAGACTCTTACTCTAGCCTAATAGTTAAGGTCTTAGACTCTTACTCTAGCCTAATGGTTAAGGTCTTAGACTCTAACTCTGGCCTAATGGTTAAGGTCTAGACTCTTACACTGGCCTAATGGTTAAGGTCTTAACTCTTACTCTGGCCTAATTCTTAAGGTCTTAGACTCTAACTCTGGCCTAATGGTTAAGGTCTAGACTCTTACTCTGGCCTATTGGTTAAGGTCTTAGACTCTTACTCTAGCCTAATGCTTAAGATCTTGGACTCTTACTCTGGCCTAATGGTTAAGGTCTTAACTCTTACTCTTGCCTAATGGTTAAGGTCTTAGACTCTTACTCTAGCCTAATGGTTAAGGTCTTAGACTCTAACTCTGGCCTAATGGCTAAGGTCTTAGACTCTAACTCTGGCCTAATGGTTAAGGTCTAGACTCTTACTCTGGCCTAATGGTTAAGGTATTGACTCTTACTCTGGCCTAATGGTGAATGTCTTAGACTCTTACTCTGGCCTAATGGTTAAGGTCTTAGACTCTTACTCTGGCCTAATGGTTAAGGTATTGAATCTTACTCTGGCCTAATGGTTAAGGTCTTAGACTCTTACTCTGGCCTAATGGTAAGATCTAGACCCTTACTCCGGCCTAATGGTTAAGGTCTTAACTCTTACTCTGGCCTAATGGTTAAGGTCTTGACTCTTACTCTGGCCTAATGGTTAAGGTCTTAGACTCTTACTCTCGCCTAATGGTTAAGGACTTGACTCTTACTCTGGCCTAATGGTTAAGGTCTTAGACTCTTACTCTGGCCTAATCTGTTAAGGTCTTAACTCTTACTCTGACCTAATGGTTAAGGTCTTAACTCTTACTCTGACCTAATGGTTAAGGTATTAGACTCTTACTCTGGCCTAATTGTTAAGGTCTTAGACTCTTACTCTGGTCTAATGGTTAAGGTCTTAGACTCTTACTCTGGCCTACTGTTTAAGGTATTAACTCTTACTCTTGCCTAATGGTTAAGGTCTTAGACTCTTATTCTGGCCTAATGGTTAAGGTCTTAACTCTTACTCTGACCTAATGGTTAAGGTCTTAGACTCTTACTCTGGCCTAATGGTTAAGGTCTTAACTCTTACTATCGCCTACTGATTAAGGTCTTTACTCTTACACTGGCCTAATGGTTAAGGTTTTAACTCTTACTCTGGCCTAATGCTTAAGGTCTTAGACTCTTTCTCTGGCCTAATGGTTAAGGTCTTAACTCTTACTCTGTCCTAATGGTTAAGGTCTTAGACTCTTACTCTGGCCTAATGGTTAAGGTATTGACTCTTACTCTGGCCTAATGGTTAAGGTCTTAGACTCTTACTCTGGCCTAATGGTTAAGGTCTTAGACACTTACTCTGGCCTACTGGTTAAGGTCTTTGTTCTTACTCTGGCCTATTGGTTAAGGTGTTTGACTCTTACTGTGGCCTAATGGTTAAGGTTTTAGACTCTTGCTCTGTCCCAATGGTTGAGGTCTTAACTCTTATTTTGGCCTAATGGTTAAGGTCTTAAACTCTTACTCTTGCCTAATGGTTAAGGTCTTAACTCTTACTCTGGCCTAATGGTTAATGTTTTAGACTCTTACTCTAGCCTAATGGCTAAGGTCTCAACTCTTAGTCTGGCCTAATGGTTAAGGTCTTAGACTCTTACTCTGGCCTAATGGTAAGATCTAGACCCTTACTCCGGCCTAATGGTTAAGGTCTTAACTCTTACTCTGGCCTAATGGTTAAGGTCTTGACTCTTACTCTGGCCTAATGGTTAAGGTCTTAGACTCTTACTCTCGCCTAATGGTTAAGGACTTGACTCTTACTCTGGCCTAATGGTTAAGGTCTTAGACTCTTACTCTGGCCTAATCTGTTAAGGTCTTAACTCTTACTCTTGCCTAATGGTTAATGTCTTAACTCTTACTCTGACCTAATGGTTAAGGTCTTAACTCTTACTCTGACCTAATGGTTAAGGTCTTATACTCTGACTCTGGCCTAATGGGTAAGGTCTTAGACTCTTACTCTGGCCTAATGGTTAAGGTCTTAGACTCTTACTCTGGTCTAATGGTTAAGGTCTTAGACTCTTACTCTGGCCTACTGTTTAAGGTATTAACTCTTACTCTTGCCTAATGGTTACGGTCTTAGACTCTTATTCTGGCCTAATGGTTAAGGTCTTAACTCTTACTCTGACCTAATGGTTAAGGTCTTAGACTCTTACTCTGGCCTAATGGTTAAGGTCTTAACTCTTACTATCGCCTACTGATTAAGGTCTTTACTCTTACACTGGCCTAATGGTTAAGGTTTTAACTCTTACTCTGGCCTAATGCTTAAGGTCTTAGACTCTTTCTCTGGCCTAATGGTTAAGGTCTTAACTCTTACTCTGGCCTAATGGTTAAGGTCTTAGACTCTTACTCTGGCCTAATGGTTAAGGTATTGACTCTTACTCTGGCCTAATGGTTAAGGTCTTAGACTCTTACTCTGGCCAAATGGTTAAGGTCTTAGACACTTACTCTGGCCTACTGGTTAAGGTCTTTGTTCTTACTCTGGCCTATTGGTTAAGGTGTTTGACTCTTACTGTGGCCTAATGGTTAAGGTTTTAGACTCTTGCTCTGGCCCAATGGTTGAGGTCTTAACTCTTATTTTGGCCTAATGGTTAAGGTCTTAAACTCTTACTCTTGCCTAATGGTTAAGGTCTTAACTCTTACTCTGGCCTAATGGTTAATGTTTTAGACTCTTACTCTAGCCTAATGGCTAAGGTCTTAACTCTTAGTCTGGCCTAATAGTTAAGGTCTTAGACTCGTACTCTGGCCCAATGGTAAAGGTCTTTACTCTTACTCTGGCCTAATGGTTAAGGTCTTGACTCTTACTCTGGCCTAATGGTTAAGGTCTTAACTCTTACTCTGGCCTAATGGTTAAGGTCTTAGACTCTTACTCTGGCCTAATGGTTAAGGTCTTAGACTTTTACTCTGGCCTAATGGTTAAGGGCTCAAACTCTTACACTGGCCTACTGGATAAGGTCTTAAGTCTTACTTTGACCTAATGGTTAAGGTCTTAGACTCTTACTCTGGCCTAATGGTTAAGGTCTTGACTCTTACTCTGGCCTAATGGTTAATGTCTTAGACTCTTACTCTGGCCTAATGCTTAAGGTCTTAGACTCTTACTCTGGCCTAATGGTTAAGGTCTTAACTCTGGGTCTTAACTCTTACTCTGACCTAATGGTTAAGGTCTTAGACTGTTACTCTGGCCTACTGGTTAAGGTCTTAGATCTTACTCTGGCCTAATGGTTAAGGTCTTGACTCTTATTCTGGCCTAATGGTTAAGGTCTTAGACTCTTACTCTGGCCTAATGGTTAAGGTCTTTACTCTTACTCTGGCCTAATGGTTAAGGTCTTAACTCTTACTCTGGCCTAATGGTTAAGGTCTTAGACTCTAAGTCTGGCCTAATGGTAAGGTCTAGACTCTTACTCTGGCCTAATGGTTAAGGTCTTAACTCTTACTCTAGCCTAATGGTTAAGGTCTTAGACACTTACTCTGGCCTACTGGTTAAGGTCTTTGCTCTTACTCTGGCCTATTGGTTAAGGTCTTAGACTCTTACTCTGGCCTAATGATTAAGGTCTTAACTCTTACTCTGGCCTAATGGTGAAGGGCTTAACTCTTATTCTGGCCTAATGGTTAAAGTCTTAGACTCTTACTCTTGCCTAATCGTTAAAGTCTTAGATTCTTACTCTGGCCTAATGGTTAAGGTCTTGACTTTTACTCTGGCCTAATGGTTAAGGTCTTAGACTCTTACTCTGGCCTAATGGTTAAGGTCTAGACTCTTACTCTAGCCTAATAGTTAAGGTCTTAGACTCTTACCCTAGCCTAATGGTTAAGGTCTTAGACTCTAACTCTGGCCTAATGGTTAAGGTCTAGACTCTTACACTGGCCTAATGGTTAAGGTCTTAACTCTTACTCTGGCCTAATTCTTAAGGTCTTAGACTCTAACTCTGGCCTAATGGTTAAGGTCTAGACTCTTACTCTGGCCTATTGGTTAAGGTCTTAGACTCTTACTCTAGCCTAATGCTTAAGATCTTGGACTCTTACTCTGGCCTAATGGTTAAGGTCTTAACTCTTACTCTTGCCTAATGGTTAAGGTCTTAGACTCTTACTCTAGCCTAATGGTTAAGGTCTTAGACTCTAACTCTGGCCTAATGGCTAAGGTCTTAGACTCTAACTCTGGCCTAATGGTTAAGGTCTAGACTCTTACTCTGGCCTAATGGTTAAGGTATTGACTCTTACTCTGGCCTAATGGTGAATGTCTTAGACTCTTACTCTGGCCTAATGGTTAATGTTTTAGACTCTTACTCTAGCCTAATGGCTAAGGTCTCAACTCTTAGTCTGGCCTAATGGTTAAGGTCTTAGACTCTTACTCTGGCCTAATGGTAAGATCTAGACCCTTACTCCGGCCTAATGGTTAAGGTCTTAACTCTTACTCTGGCCTAATGGTTAAGGTCTTGACTCTTACTCTGGCCTAATGGTTAAGGTCTTAGACTCTTACTCTCGCCTAATGGTTAAGGACTTGACTCTTACTCTGGCCTAATGGTTAAGGTCTTAGACTCTTACTCTGGCCTAATCTGTTAAGGTCTTAACTCTTACTCTTGCCTAATGGTTAATGTCTTAACTCTTACTCTGACCTAATGGTTAAGGTCTTAACTCTTACTCTGACCTAATGGTTAAGGTCTTAGACTCTGACTCTGGCCTAATGGGTAAGGTCTTAGACTCTTACTCTGGCCTAATGGTTAAGGTCTTAGACTCTTACTCTGGTCTAATGGTTAAGGTCTTAGACTCTTACTCTGGCCTACTGTTTAAGGTATTAACTCTTACTCTTGCCTAATAGTTACGGTCTTAGACTCTTATTCTGGCCTAATGGTTAAGGTCTTAACTCTTACTCTGACCTAATGGTTAAGGTCTTAGACTCTTACTCTGGCCTAATGGTTAAGGTCTTAACTCTTACTATCGCCTACTGATTAAGGTCTTTACTCTTACACTGGCCTAATGGTTAAGGTTTTAACTCTTACTCTGGCCTAATGCTTAAGGTCTTAGACTCTTTCTCTGGCCTAATGGTTAAGGTCTTAACTCTTACTCTGGCCTAATGGTTAAGGTCTTAGACTCTTACTCTGGCCTAATGGTTAAGGTATTGACTCTTACTCTGGCCTAATGGTTAAGGTCTTAGACTCTTACTCTGGCCAAATGGTTAAGGTCTTAGACACTTACTCTGGCCTACTGGTTAAGGTCTTTGTTCTTACTCTGGCCTATTGGTTAAGGTGTTTGACTCTTACTGTGGCCTAATGGTTAAGGTTTTAGACTCTTGCTCTGGCCCAATGGTTGAGGTCTTAACTCTTATTTTGGCCTAATGGTTAAGGTCTTAAACTCTTACTCTTGCCTAATGGTTAAGGTCTTAACTCTTACTCTGGCCTAATGGTTAATGTTTTAGACTCTTACTCTAGCCTAATGGCTAAGGTCTTAACTCTTAGTCTGGCCTAATAGTTAAGGTCTTAGACTCGTACTCTGGCCCAATGGTAAAGGTCTTTACTCTTACTCTGGCCTAATGGTTAAGGTCTTGACTCTTACTCTGGCCTAATGGTTAAGGTCTTAACTCTTACTCTGGCCTAATGGTTAAGGTCTTAGACTCTTACTCTGGCCTAATGGTTAAGGTCTTAGACTTTTACTCTGGCCTAATGGTTAAGGGCTCAAACTCTTACACTGGCCTACTGGATAAGGTCTTAAGTCTTACTTTGACCTAATGGTTAAGGTCTTAGACTCTTACTCTGGCCTAATGGTTAAGGTCTTGACTCTTACTCTGGCCTAATGGTTAATGTCTTAGACTCTTACTCTGGCCTAATGCTTAAGGTCTTAGACTCTTACTCTGGCCTAATGGTTAAGGTCTTAACTCTGGGTCTTAACTCTTACTCTGACCTAATGGTTAAGGTCTTAGACTGTTACTCTGGCCTACTGGTTAAGGTCTTAGATCTTACTCTGGCCTAATGGTTAAGGTCTTGACTCTTATTCTGGCCTAATGGTTAAGGTCTTAGACTCTTACTCTGGCCTAATGGTTAAGGTCTTTACTCTTACTCTGGCCTAATGGTTAAGGTCTTAACTCTTACTCTGGCCTAATGGTTAAGGTCTTAGACTCTAAGTCTGGCCTAATGGTAAGGTCTAGACTCTTACTCTGGCCTAATGGTTAAGGTCTTAACTCTTACTCTAGCCTAATGGTTAAGGTCTTAGACACTTACTCTGGCCTACTGGTTAAGGTCTTTGCTCTTACTCTGGCCTATTGGTTAAGGTCTTAGACTCTTACTCTGGCCTAATGATTAAGGTCTTAACTCTTACTCTGGCCTAATGGTGAAGGGCTTAACTCTTATTCTGGCCTAATGGTTAAAGTCTTAGACTCTTACTCTTGCCTAATCGTTAAAGTCTTAGATTCTTACTCTGGCCTAATGGTTAAGGTCTTGACTTTTACTCTGGCCTAATGGTTAAGGTCTTAGACTCTTACTCTGGCCTAATGGTTAAGGTCTAGACTCTTACTCTAGCCTAATAGTTAAGGTCTTAGACTCTTACCCTAGCCTAATGGTTAAGGTCTTAGACTCTAACTCTGGCCTAATGGTTAAGGTCTAGACTCTTACACTGGCCTATTGGTTAAGGTCTTAACTCTTACTCTGGCCTAATTCTTAAGGTCTTAGACTCTAACTCTGGCCTAATGGTTAAGGTCTAGACTCTTACTCTGGCCTATTGGTTAAGGTCTTAGACTCTTACTCTAGCCTAATGCTTAAGATCTTGGACTCTTACTCTGGCCTAATGGTTAAGGTCTTAACTCTTACTCTTGCCTAATGGTTAAGGTCTTAGACTCTTACTCTAGCCTAATGGTTAAGGTCTTAGACTCTAACTCTGGCCTAATGGCTAAGGTCTTAGACTCTAACTCTGGCCTAAGGGTTAAGGTCTAGACTCTTACTCTGGCCTAATGGTTAAGGTATTGACTCTTACTCTGGCCTAATGGTGAATGTCTTAGACTCTTACTCTGGCCTAATGGTTAAGGTCTTAGACTCTTACTCTGGCCTAATGGTTAAGGTATTGAATCTTACTCTGGCCTAATGGTTAAGGTCTTAGACTCTTACTCTGGCCTAATGGTAAGATCTAGACCCTTACTCCGGCCTAATGGTTAAGGTCTTAACTCTTACTCTGGCCTAATGGTTAAGGTCTTGACTCTTACTCTGGCCTAATGGTTAAGGTCTTAGACTCTTACTCTCGCCTAATGGTTAAGGACTTGACTCTTACTCTGGCCTAATGGTTAAGGTCTTAGACTCTTACTCTGGCCTAATCTGTTAAGGTCTTAACTCTTACTCTTGCCTAATGGTTAATGTCTTAACTCTTACTCTGACCTAATGGTTAAGGTCTTAACTCTTACTCTGACCTAATGGTTAAGGTCTTAGACTCTGACTCTGGCCTAATGGGTAAGGTCTTAGACTCTTACTCTGGCCTAATTGTTAAGGTCTTAGACTCTTACTCTGGTCTAATGGTTAAGGTCTTAGACTCTTACTCTGGCCTACTGTTTAAGGTATTAACTCTTACTCTTGCCTAATGGTTAAGGTCTTAGACTCTTATTCTGGCCTAATGGTTAAGGTCTTAACTCTTACTCTGACCTAATGGTTAAGGTCTTAGACTCTTACTCTGGCCTAATGGTTAAGGTCTTAACTCTTACTATCGCCTACTGATTAAGGTCTTTACTCTTACACTGGCCTAATGGTTAAGGTTTTAACTCTTACTCTGGCCTAATGCTTAAGGTCTTAGACTCTTTCTCTGGCCTAATGGTTAAGGTCTTAACTCTTACTCTGTCCTAATGGTTAAGGTCTTAGACTCTTACTCTGGCCTAATGGTTAAGGTATTGACTCTTACTCTGGCCTAATGGTTAAGGTCTTAGACTCTTACTCTGGCCTAATGGTTAAGGTCTTAGACACTTACTCTGGCCTACTGGTTAAGGTCTTTGTTCTTACTCTGGCCTATTGGTTAAGGTGTTTGACTCTTACTGTGGCCTAATGGTTAAGGTTTTAGACTCTTGCTCTGTCCCAATGGTTGAGGTCTTAACTCTTATTTTGGCCTAATAGTTAAGGTCTTAAACTCTTACTCTTGCCTAATGGTTAAGGTCTTAACTCTTACTCTGGCCTAATGGTTAATGTTTTAGACTCTTACTCTAGCCTAATGGCTAAGGTCTCAACTCTTAGTCTGGCCTAATGGTTAAGGTCTTAGACTCTTACTCTGGCCTAATGGTAAGATCTAGACCCTTACTCCGGCCTAATGGTTAAGGTCTTAACTCTTACTCTGGCCTAATGGTTAAGGTCTTGACTCTTACTCTGGCCTAATGGTTAAGGTCTTAGACTCTTACTCTCGCCTAATGGTTAAGGACTTGACTCTTACTCTGGCCTAATGGTTAAGGTCTTAGACTCTTACTCTGGCCTAATCTGTTAAGGTCTTAACTCTTACTCTTGCCTAATGGTTAATGTCTTAACTCTTACTCTGACCTAATGGTTAAGGTCTTAACTCTTACTCTGACCTAATGGTTAAGGTCTTAGACTCTGACTCTGGCCTAATGGGTAAGGTCTTAGACTCTTACTCTGGCCTAATGGTTAAGGTCTTAGACTCTTACTCTGGTCTAATGGTTAAGGTCTTAGACTCTTACTCTGGCCTACTGTTTAAGGTATTAACTCTTACTCTTGCCTAATGGTTACGGTCTTAGACTCTTATTCTGGCTTAATGGTTAAGGTCTTAACTCTTACTGTGACCTAATGGTTAAGGTCTTAGACTCTTACTCTGGCCTAATGGTTAAGGTCTTAACTCTTACTATCGCCTACTGATTAAGGTCTTTACTCTTACACTGGCCTAATGGTTAAGGTTTTAACTCTTACTCTGGCCTAATGCTTAAGGTCTTAGACTCTTTCTCTGGCCTAATGGTTAAGGTCTTAACTCTTACTCTGGCCTAATAGTTAAGGTCTTAGACTCTTACTCTGGCCTAATGGTTAAGGTATTGACTCTTACTCTGGACTAATGGTTAAGGTCTTAGACTCTTACTCTGGCCAAATGGTTAAGGTCTTAGACACTTACTCTGGCCTACTGGTTAAGGTCTTTGTTCTTACTCTGGCCTATTGGTTAAGGTGTTTGACTCTTACTGTGGCCTAATGGTTAAGGTTTTAGACTCTTGCTCTGGCCCAATGGTTGAGGTCTTAACTCTTATTTTGGCCTAATGGTTAAGGTCTTAAACTCTTACTCTTGCCTAATGGTTAAGGTCTTAACTCTTACTCTGGCCTAATGGTTAATGTTTTAGACTCTTACTCTAGCCTAATGGCTAAGGTCTTAACTCTTAGTCTGGCCTAATAGCTAAGGTCTTAGACTCGTACTCTGGCCCAATGGTAAAGGTCTTTACTCTTACTCTGGCCTAATGGTTAAGGTCTTGACTCTTACTCTGGCCTAATGGTTAAGGTCTTAACTCTTACTCTGGCCTAATGGTTAAGGTCTTAGACTCTTACTCTGGCCTAATGGTTAAGGTCTTAGACTTTTACTCTGGCCTAATGGTTAAGGGCTCAAACTCTTACACTGGCCTACTGGATAAGGTCTTAAGTCTTACTTTGACCTAATGGTTAAGGTCTTAGACTCTTACTCTGGCCTAAAGGTTAAGGTCTTGACTCTTACTCTGGCCTAATGGTTAATGTCTTAGACTCTTACTCTGGCCTAATGCTTAAGGTCTTAGACTCTTACTCTGGCCTAATGGTTAAGGTCTTAACTCTGGGTCTTAACTCTTACTCTGACCTAATGGTTAAGGTCTTAGACTCTTACTCTGGCCTACTGGTTAAGGTATTGACTCTTACTCTGGCCTAATGGTTAAGGTCTTAGACTCTTACTCTGGCCTAATGGTTAAGGTCTTAGACACTTACTCTGGCCTACTGGTTAAGGTCTTTGTTCTTACTCTGGCCTATTGGTTAAGGTGTTTGACTCTTACTGTGGCCTAATGGTTAAGGTTTTAGACTCTTGCTCTGGCCCAATGGTTGAGGTCTTGACTCCTATTTTGGCCTAGTGGTTAAGGTCTTAAACTCTTACTCTTGCCTAATGGTTAAGGTCTTAACTCTTACTCTGGCCTAATGTTTAAGGTCTTGACTCTTACTCTAGCCTAATGGTTAATGTCTTAACTCTTACTCTGGCCTAATGGTTAAGGTCTTAGACTCTTACTCTGGCCTACTGGTTAAGGTCTTAGACTCTTACTCTAGCCTAATGGTTAAGGTCTTAGACTCTTACTCTGGCCTAATGGTTAAGGTCTTAGACTCGTACTCTGGCCTAATGGTTAAGGTCTGAATCTCTTACTCTGGCCTACTGGATAAGGTCCTAAGTCTTACTTTGACCTAATGGTTAACGTCTTAGACTCTTACTTTGACCTAATGGTTAAGTTCTTAGACTCTTACTCTGGCCTAATGGTTAAGGTCTTGACTCTTACTCTGGCATAATGGTTAATGTCTTAGACTCTTACTCTGGCCTAAAGGTTAAGGTCTTAACTCTTACTCTGGCCTCATGGTTAAGGTCTTAGACTCTTACTCTGGCCCAATGGTTAAGGTCTTACCTCTTACTCTGGCCCAATTGTTAAGGTCTTAACTCTTACTCTGGCCTAATGGTTAAGACTCTTACTCTGGCCAAATCGTTAAAGTCTTAGACTCTTACTCTGGCCTAATGGTTAAGGTCTTGACTTTTACTCTGGCCTAATGGTTAAGGTCTTAGACTCTTACTCTGGCCCAATGGTTAAGGTCTTAACTCTTACTCTGGCCTAATGGTTAAGGTCTTAGACTCTTACTCTAGCCTAATGGTTAAGGTCTTTGACTCTAACTCTGGCCTAATGGCTAAGGTCTTAGACTCTAACTCTGGCCTAATGGTTAAGGTATTGACTCTTACTTTGGCCTAATGGTTAATGTCTTAGACTCTTACTCTGGCCTAATGGTTAAGGTCTTAGACTCTTACTCTGGCCTAATGGTTAAGGTCTTGACTCTTACTCTGGCATAATGGTTAATGTCTTAGACTCTTACTCTGGCCTAATGGTTAAGGTCTTGACTCTTACTCTGGCATAATGGTTAATGTCTTAGACTCTTACTCTGGCCTAAAGGTTAAGGTCTTAACTCTTACTCTGGCCTCATGGTTAAGGTCTTAGACTCTTACTCTGGCCCAATGGTTAAGGTCTTACCTCTTACTCTGGCCCAATTGTTAAGGTCTTAACTCTTACTCTGGCCTAATGGTTAAGACTCTTACTCTGGCCAAATCGTTAAAGTCTTAGACTCTTACTCTGGCCTAATGGTTAAGGTCTTGACTTTTACTCTGGCCTAATGGTTAAGGTCTTAGACTCTTACTCTGGCCCAATGGTTAAGGTCTTAACTCTTACTCTGGCCTAATGGTTAAGGTCTTAGACTCTTACTCTAGCCTAATGGTTAAGGTCTTTGACTCTAACTCTGGCCTAATGGCTAAGGTCTTAGACTCTAACTCTGGCCTAATGGTTAAGGTATTGACTCTTACTTTGGCCTAATGGTTAATGTCTTAGACTCTTACTCTGGCCTAATGGTTAAGGTCTTAGACTCTTACTCTGGCCTAATGGTTAAGGTATTGACTCTTACTCTGGCCTAATGGTTAAGGTCTTAGACTCTTACTCTGGCCTAATGGTTAAGGTCTTAACTCTTACTCTGGCCTAATGGTAAGATCTAGACCCTTACTCCGGCCTAATGGTTAAGGTCTTAACTCTTACTCTGGCCTAATGGTTAAGGTCTTGACTCTTACTCTGGCCTAATAGTTAAGGTCTTAGACTCTTACTCTCGCCAAATGGTTAAGGTCTTGACGCTTACTCTGGCCTAATGGTTAAGGTCTTAGACTCTTACTCTGGCCTAATCTGTTAAGGTCTTAACTCTTACTCTTGCCTAATGGTTAATGTCTTAACTCTTACTCTGGTCTAATGGTTAAGGTCTTAGACTCTTACTCTGGCCTAATGGTTAAGGTCTTAACTCTTACTCTGACCTAATGGTTAAGGTCTTAGACTCTTACTCTGGCCTAATGGTTAAGGTTTTAACTCTTACTCTGGCCTAATGCTTAAGGTCTTAGACTCTTTCTCTGGCCTAATGGTTAAGGTCTTAACTCTTACTCTGGCCTAATGGTTAAGGTCTTAAACTCTTACTCTGGCCTAATGGTTAAGGTCTTAACTCTTACTCTTGCCTAATGGTTAAGGTCTTAGACTCTTGCTCTAGCCTAATGGTTAAGGTCTTAGACTCTAACTCTGGCCTAATAGCTAAGGTCTTAGACTCCAACTCTGGCCTAATGGTTAAGGTCTAGACTCTTACTCTGGCCTAATGCTTAAGGTCTTAGACTCTTACACTGGCCTAATGGTTAAGGTCTTAACTCTGGGTCTTAACTCTTACTCTGACCTAATGGTTAAGGTCTTAGACTCTTACTCTGGCCTACTGGTTAAGGTATTGACTCTTACTCTGGCCTAATGGTTAAGGTCTTAGACTCTTACTCTGGCCTAATGGTTAAGGTCTTAGACACTTACTCTGGCCTACTGGTTAAGGTCTTTGTTCTTACTCTGGCCTATTGGTTAAGGTGTTTGACTCTTACTGTGGCCTAATGGTTAAGGTTTTAGACGCTTGCTCTGGCCCAATGGTTGAGGTCTTAACTCCTATTTTGGCCTAATGGTTAAGGTCTTAAACTCTTACTCTTGCCTAATGGTTAAGGTCTTAACTCTTACTCTGGCCTAATGGTTAAGGTTTTAGACTCTTACTCTAGCCTAATGGCTAAGGTCTTAACTCTTACTCTGGCCTAATGTTTAAGGTCTTGACTCTTACTCTAGCCTAATGGTTAAGGTCTTAACTCTTGCTCTGGCCTAATGGTTAAGGTCTTACACTCTTACTCTAGCCTAATGGTTAAGGTCATAGACTCTTACTCTGGCCTAATGGTTAAGGTCTTAGACTCTTACTCTGGCCTAATGGTTAATGTCTCAATCTCTTACTCTGGCCTACTGGATAAGGTCTTAAGTCTTACTTTGACCTAATGGTTAACGTCTTAGACACTTACTTTGACCTAATGGTTAAGTTCTTAGACTCTTACTCTGGCCTAATGGTTAAGGTCTGAATCTCTTACTCTGGCCTACTGGATAAGGTCTTAAGTCTTACTTTGACCTAATGGTTAACGTCTTAGACTCTTACTTTGACCTAATGGTTAAGTTCTTAGACTCTTACTCTGGCCTAATGGTTAAGGTCTTGACTCTTACTCTGGCCTAATGGTTAATGTCTTAGACTCTTACTCTGGCCTAAAGGTTAAGGTCTTAACTCTTACTCTGGCCTCATGGTTAAGGTCTTAGACTCTTACTCTGGCCCAATGGTTAAGGTCTTACCTCTTACTCTGGCCCAATGGTTAAGGTCTTAACTCTTACTCTGGCCTAATGGTTAAGACTCTTACTCTGGCCGAATCGTTAAAGTCTTAGACTCTTACTCTGGCCTAATGGTTAAGGTCTTGACTTTTACTCTGGCCTAATGGTTAAGGTCTTAGACTCTTACTCTGGCCCAATGGTTAAGGTCTTAACTCTTACTCTGGCCCAATGGTTAAGGTCTTAACTCTTACTCTGGCCTAAAGGTTAAGGTCTTAACTCTTACTCTGGCCTAATGGTTAAGGTCTTGACTCTTACTCTGGCCTAATGGTTAAGGTATTAACTCTTACTCTGGCCTAATCGTTAAAGTCTTAGATTCTTACTCTGGCCTAATGGTTAAGGTCTAGACTCTTACTCTGGCCTAATCGTTAAGGTATTGACTCTTACTCTGGCCTAATGGTTAAGGTCTTGGACTCTTACTCTAGCCTAATGCTTAAGATCTTGGACTCTTACTCTGGCCTAATGGTCAAGGTCTTAACTCTTACTCTTGCCTAATGGTTAAGGTCTTAGACACTTACTCTAGCCTAATGGTTAAGGTCTTAGACTCTAACTCTGGCCTAATGGCTAAGGTCTTAGACTCTAACTCTGGCCTAATGGTTAAGGTATTGACTCTTACTCTGGCCTAATGGTTAATGTCTTAGACTCTTACTCTGGCCTAATGGTTAAGGTCTTAGACTCTTACTCTGGCCTAATGGTTAAGGTCTTAACTCTTACTCTGGCCTAATGGTAAGATCTAGACCCTTACTCCGGCCTAATGGTTTAGGTCTTAACTCTTACTCTGGCCTAATGGTTAAGGTCTTGACTCTTACTCTGGCCTAATGGTTAAGGTTGTGGTAAATAAAATTCATTACCGGGACTTAATTTGATACAGAAACATAATAAAATAGCTCAGTAAAATGAGAGGCAGAATCCGTGGTATTAGAGGTTCGGAATGGGCTTTATTCCAATGATCGATTATAATCGGTTGCTCCAAGTTCCATCACCACGGAGGTTCAGGAAGTGAAGTACATACTTTATTGACAAGAAATGACTTTTATAGTACATACATTACAATGAAGCGAATGCAGTAGGCGTAACAATTGATAAGGAAAATGACGATTCATATGCGTAACCGAAAATGGGTGTAATAAGGAGTAAAAAGGAACATAATTGGTTATGATGTCATATATAGGTGGATCTATAAGATAATACTTGGCATAGATGCGCGCGCAGCAGCATGACGTGTGATTGACGTGCAACTAGGGGGTGAAGGGGACTTGACATTTAGCTCTACATGTGGAGACGAAAAGTCTGGGGGGTCAAGTCAACCTAATCCCAAATCATATCTAACATCCTATGTTTAAAGAACTATGTTATCCACAAAAGAAGGACTCTCGGACAGAATCTATTCTATACTGACTGTGCGTGCGTGTACAAGCGTCTAAGTGTCTACACTAAATGCGAGGGGGTAGGAATATTCCATGGTAACAGGACTATGAATTACTTGCATTAAGACAGAGAAGCCGGGCCTTTTGCTCGGTAGCTGGAAGAATGTTTACTTAAACTACTAGACAGGAATGCATCGGCTGAGGGGTGAAGCAGATAACTCGAAGGTGAAATACAGTTCTTGGCAGAGAATAGGCTGATGTCAGGCTTCGTGAGCCGCGCAGAGAATGAGACAAGGTTCATGGTCACGGATGCAGGCTCAGACTGGAGTTTTCAGAGGCAGAAGGCAAGAGGAGTTTGATGACAGAATCAGGGCCTACTTGCCTGGACTGTAAAATGGCATAAGTGAACCATATAAAGCCGGTGGCCTTTCATATTTAGGAATGGAATATCCGGCCTATTCATGGCGGATCTGACAGAGGACATGTTGACGGTGGACGCACATGTGTTTGCGTCTTCATAACTGGAACTGGAGGGAACATACATGTACTTGTAACATGCACATAGAACCGTTGGGGTCCAAGATAGAGGACATAACTGACCAGAAAAATCCATATTTCCACATTCCCTCCTTGTCCCCTACTTGCCCGTTAAGAGATATCAATCTTCATCAATCCATTGATCTGTTCATATAACATCATTTGTTCTTCTTTCTTCTTCCGTGACGAATGAAATCTTGGTGGTGGAATACACGATGTGGCACACAGGCCACAGATCGCTGGTCCACATTGTAAACATAGACAGCAACTGAATAGTATGAGAAGGCCAATACCTAGGAAGGATAGAACTCTCCATCCCCAGGCTGATATCACACTCCAAAACCAACTGGACCAAGTCCAAGTGCCTGGGTTCTGGTGTATCTGGCTTACAATCTTATGAAGGCGAGTTATGGCTTTATATACAGATGGCGAATTTTCTGGTATGAATACGCAGCAGCTGGATCCGATGACCCTACAAGCTCCGCCCCTATCAGCCAGGATGACGTCAAGGACAAGACGATTTTGAAGCACAACAATCCGCATAGCCGACTGCTCTTCTGTTAAATTGCCTAAGGCGGAAATAGTTTCATTCACTACTGCTTCAAGTGTTCTAGTTAATCTACGTATCAGCTTACTATTAGTAACGGTACCTATATAGGGAAAGATGCCTTTATTAAAATCTACATACTTGTCCCATGCCGTCTCAGTATAATCGACAATTGGGAGATCTCTCCGCTCTCTGTTGTGTACTAAATGAATATTTCTGTAATAATCAGGAGGAGCTAGGAAAACAGGTGGCAAAAGGAATGCAATGTAGCAGGTACCATCCCAATCTAGAGGTAGACGCATATATGCGGTCTGACCACATATAAAGTAGGAGTGGCGATAAGCTCTAAATGAAGATTTGCCTTGATCACTGAATTCTACTATAGTAGTGCATTTACTATGGCCCATATGTATGGAACCAACCTTTCTTACACACAATTCACCCTTCGCTGGGAATACTGACATTGTTGGTAAAACTAGTTCAACTTCGGATTCGACATTTAGAATCATGAGATTAGGTGTAAAGTTACCTAATCCATATACTTCATTTTCTAGATCAGTTCCTGTTCCTTTGGGGCGACCCTCCTTGTCAGGGTAACAGACTTTGAATAAAACTAGGTTCAGATTTCCCCATACCCACTGGTCTTGATAAACTGCTGTGTCTGAGTCTATGGAATTCATTAAACTAAACCATGCTCCACAGGAGCCATTATGTGTAAACGGATGTGGGAAGAAAGGCAGGACTCCTTCATAATTCTGATAGGGAGGGAGCCGGCCACACACCCAACAATTTGTAGCATTACTAGTCTGGTGGGAATGATGTAACATACTAATGAAAGTGTTATTGCGCAGCGCAAGTCTATAAGACAATTCATGCGGGGGTAAGTCACTAAAAGAATGTTCAGCAGTAACATTGTAAACATTTCTGACAATAGGGTAATATATGTGCAACAATATACTTGCAGTAATTATTAAAAGACTTAAGAAAAACAAGATTAATAATGTCACTATGCAATGGCTACGCAGTGATTTACAATACGCCTGTCGTTTCATCATTTTTCGCGACTGTCCATGATTCAGGTCTAGGCGATACATGTCGGAGACAGATTCAACCGCTTCACCTAGGAGAGGACTTAAACAATCAAATCGTCCGACGGCCTAGGCCTTAATTTTAGTTTATAGAGTTCTTTACTGTCGGCCTCAGCCAGAGGTAGTTTTGAGTCAATTGGTGAGGACACACGAGGTGGGCTGTTTACATCTGAAGGAAGTCCATGAAATTTCTTGATATGACTTGAATGCACCCATCCTTTCCTGCCCTCGATCTTCACGGCTGTCCTTGTGGTCAGCAGGACCAACTGGGGTGTCTTCCACCTGGGCTCCAGCTGAGTCTTTCGGTCGAAATTTCTCACAAGCACAAGGTCCCCCGGAACTACGTCATGGGGTTTCACCTCAGTGTTGTCGGGAAAGGCTGCAGCTACCTGTGAACGACAAGATTGTAGTGCAGACATCAAGGAAGCCAAGTAATCTGTCAGCATATTACAGTCAATATCAGTTATTTTGCGTGGTATAGGCGTCCCCCACATATTTGGTGGTCTGCCGAAGATCACCTCATACGGGGATAGCCCTGTTCGAGAGTGTGCTACCATTCTCATGTAAAAGAGTGCAACTGGTAACGCTACTACCCAGTCGACACCTTTCTCTCTGCATATTTTGGACAATCTGATTTTCAGTATCTGATTATGTCTTTCTACGAGACCTGCTGCTTCGGGGTGTCGGACACAGTGGAATTTCCACTGATAACCTAACAGAAGTGAAACATGTTTCATTAATTCGGATGAGAACGGCTGGCCGTTATCTGAGTGAACAACACGTGGTAAACCGTACCGTGGGAAGAATTCTCGAACTAACTGTTTGGCAGTAGTCGGGGCAGTGTAATCTGAAACCGGGTATGCCTCCGTCCAACGGGACAGAGCGCAGACAACTACGAGAACATATTTGAATCCTCGACATCGTTCCATCTGGATATAATCCATCTGGAGTACTTCAAAAGGGTGATTAGGAGGATGAAATCCACCTTGTTCTACGGGAACACTTTTTCCTGGGTTGAACTGGCAACAGATCATACAGGTACGGACCTTTTGTTTGGCTGCTGCTCGTAAATGTTTGTTGAACCAAATGTGTTGAATGCTATCTAGCATAGCTTTTTCTCCTAGATGTGCTGGACTATGTATAGTGTTAACTATAACTTGGACCATTGAATCAGGAAGGAACCACACAGACTTTTCTTTCATCATCCATCCTTGGTCCGTTTGGATCCCTCCTAATTCAGTCCATTTCTTTATTTTGTCTGGTGTAGCATGTGTCTGTATGTCAATTACGTCAAGGGTAGGATCTTTAACTGTCATACAATGTGTCGGCATCGGGACTATTGTCTTTGTCATGTCGGAGGTTTGAGTTTGAGCAGTCTGTTTAGCTGTTCTGTCGGCTAGATCATTGCCTTGAGAAATGATATCAGTAACCTTCGTATGCGCCTTACATTTCATAATTGATATTGCAGGTGCTAGATGTATTGCATCTAATAAGGCATGAATGAGGGGTCCGTGCTGAATGTGGGCACCGTGGGAAGTTAAATAACCTCTCTCTCGCCACAGCACGCCGAAGTCATGTACAACTCCGAATGCATAACGTGAATCAGTGTATATGTTGACTTTTTTATTTGTGGCTTGAATACAGGCTTGTGTCAGAGCGATAAGCTCTGCGGCTTGAGCTGACAAAGTATTTATACAATTAGTTTCAATGACTTCAGTATCTGTTGTGACTGCGTAAGCAGCCACTAACTCTCCTGTATTTGTTCTCATACATGAACCATCTACATACAATGTCAGGTCTGGGTCTGACAATGGGACATCGGTTAAGTCTTGTCTAGGTTTCGTCGTTATTGTAATAACTTCAATACAGTCATGGGCTAGTGGGTCTGTTCCGGTTACTGGCAAAAGTGTGGCAGGATTCAATGTGTTACAGCGTCTGATTTCTATATGTGGCTGAAACAATGTAAGTTCGTACCCTGTAAGTCACGCTATAGTCAAGTGTTGTGTTTGCGTTCTATTTACAAGAACCTCTACTGCGTGTGGTACTTGAACTGTCAATGGATGTCCTAACACTATGGCATCGCTTTGTCTGATTGCTAAAGCTGTCGCTGCTACTGATTTTAGGCATGCAGGCAAAGCCTGAGCTACGGGATCTAATGTACTAGAAAAATAAGCACATGGTTTGTGTGCTCCTGCTTGTTCCTGTGTGAGTACTGACAAGGCAGTACCTTCGCGTTCTGTAACAAAGAGTGTAAACTGTTTTCTGTAACATGGCGTTGCTAAAACAGGTGCTTGACATAAAGCTTTCTTTAGGCTTTCAAAAGCTTGTGTATGTTCCTGAGTCCAAGGGAGAACAGTCGATGTGGCTGCCTCCTGTGTTGTCAACTGAATGAGTGGTTTTGCCAGAAATGCATACTGAGGGATCCACTGCCTGCAATATGACGTGAGGCCTATGAAAGCCCGCACCTCCTTTTGTGTCTTAGGTATTGGCATGTTAGCTATTAACTGAATGCGATCGGGTGTAAGCTGCCTTCCCTCCTTGGACAGCGAGTGTCCAAGATAAATAACTCGCTGGACACAGAATTGCAGCTTAGAAGGGGACACCTTGTGCCCCTTTTCGGCTAGAAATTGTAAAACTGTCAGTGATGCTTTTTCACATTCCGGTTCGCTTCTCGCGGTGATCAGCAGATCATCGACATATTGAAGCAAGGCAGTGTTAACTGGCATGTGGATACTGTCGAGTTCTCGTTTCAGTGCTTGGCTATAGATGCTGGGGCTTTCTGTAAATCCTTGAGGTGCGCGTGAGAATTAAAAGCTACGCCCATTTAAACTAAATCCGAACAAATATTGGCTTTCCGGATCTATTGGGACGCTGAAAAAGGCATTCTTGAGATCGATTACAGTAAAGAATGTCGCTTCGGAATCAATAGCTGTCAGTAATGACGAGATATCTGGGACCACAGGAAATTGTGGCACAATGCATTTGTTTAATTCGCGCAGATCAATAACCAATCGATATACTGGCGGGGCCTTTGGATCTGTTCGTTTAAGAATCGGGATTATCGGTGAATTACATACATTGGAGTCTGTTTCCACAACTACTCCTTGGGCAATGAGCTCGTCAATGATTTGTAGTAAAGCCACTACAGCATCTGGTGGTAACTTGTATTGTCGCATTCGTGGTAGCACCACTCCTGCCTTTAATGTGACTCGATATGGTGTAATATTCATGCATCCAACATCAGTAGGGCCTTGTGCCCATAGATGTGTAGGTAAAGTCTGCAGTCGGGGATCCATGTCTCTAGACACATAGTGACCTTTAAAATCACGTAAAAACAACCTTACTCCTTCCGGAGAACAACATATTATAGCTCCTAGAGCTTTCAGTGTTTTTATTCCTAACAGATTTTCTGGACATGATTTAGTAAGCAATAAATCTGTAGTTCGGGTCAAAGGTCCTATCGTAAGTGGGAGGGGCTGTGACACTTCATTAACAATAGGTTTTCCTGAAAAACCAAGGGAAATATTCTGTGAGCCTGAGAGGGGTGCCCCTGGAACTTCACTACGTTTTATGGTTGTTCGACTTGCCCCTGTATCGAGTAAAAATTTTCTGTCTTGGCCTAATAATTCACTATGTACATAAGGTCCTTCTTGATCTACAGGGATCTCGATAAGGGGTAAGTCAACTTCCCTCTCTAGGCTTGTTCATGCGTATCGTTGATAATCAGGATAGTCGTACTGTGCGGTCTGGTACAGTTGTCGTGTCGTGGTTTGTGTGGCAGCAACAGGCAGCGCTGGTGCAGCTGGTACAAACTGTATAGACTGTTGTGAAGCTGGCATGGACTGTGCATGCTGCGGAGCTCCTTGTTCATTCTGGTCCTGTCTAGGTGGCCGTGGTCTTTCTTGTGTTTTACCTATGCTGATATTATGTTTCAAAACTGGACAATCGTGTACGTAATGACCTGGTTTTTTTACAATAATTGCATGTCCCTTTTACAGGTCCTGCTGAATCACCGGAATGTGTCATACCCTTTTTATGTCCTTCAGCTGGAACTGTCTGAGAAACTAGCATTTTCATTTTCGTGTCTTTCATGCGTCTGTGTTCATGTTCTTGTTCCTCTCTAATTCTATTGTGATGGTACTGTAACATTTGTAACATTAGTGATGGAGTGTTACCTTGCCAGGTACTCTCGAATTTTAATACTCTATTCTTTACTTGGGGCAGGGCATTTTCTACTAGTTTTGTTACAAACAGATGTGGGTATGATTCGCTACTTGCTTTTAGGCCACTATTTATACCAAAACATTTTTCAAAACGGGCATAGTAATCACTAGTGTCTTCATCTTGCTTCTGCTTACAGGCTGAAATTGTACCCCAGTCTTCCTTTTTCGTAGTTAGTAAACGTGGCAGTACCTGTACTAATAAACCTGGTAGTGCTTTAGTTCTATCCCCGAGTCCTGCTCCTGCAGTTCGGGCCTTTTCTTCTGCTTCTAATACGGACCATTCTATCTTTTGGTCTCCTACCTCCCACTCCTTTTCCCTGAGTTTCTCATAAATGCCAGCAGGCATCAATACCTTTAATATTGTCATAATGTCGGGATAGGTATACTCTCCCATGAGTAACATGTCTTTAATTTCTCGGTGAAAACCCGCTGGGTCTTTGTCATGACTGGGTACCACTTTCTTCATTTCTAACAATTCTATTTTCGATATGGGCGTATATACAAATACGCGCTTAAACTCGTTGTCCTCGCCCTTTATTGGGTGCACTTCTCGTAAGGGATTCTGTCTATCCATGTAATACGTGGTTCTTTCCTTGACGGGCAATGAGACACGGTCTGAACATACAAAAAGAATATACTGCTTTCTTGATTCTAGAATTTCTTTAATTAATTTAGTACCTGAACCTCTCCATCTATTCATAAGCAATTCAGTCAATATGTCAGGTAAGGGACCAGGGTCCGAATGCTGACTCTGATATAGTATAATGAGTTGTTGAATCATATAAATCCCAGCTAACCGCTGTTCATCTGGGGTGAGATTCAAAAATGTGCGTGCTACTGTATCATCACTATATTTTCCGGGACTGTCCACCCAATGGACAGCTGCCCTAGCTAAATCTTGTTCATCCATAGAATCGAGGAAATGATAACCCCTTCGTTCTCGGAGTAGTTTGTCGGCGGCTTGGAACGAATGCTCGTTAGACCTGATGTTAATTATAGGTATTTGGAAATTCCTGTTATTATCTGGACATATCGGACGTATCGGGTCAATAGGACATCTATTACTATTACAAGATCTTCCTTTACCTACATAGGCTATGGTGTCTGACTGTCCTGCGGGCAGTCCTGACCCTTCCTCCTCGTTTTGTTCGAACTCATCTACCGCTAATCTTTCTTCGTGTAGGCGTTCTATTTCTTTACGGATCTTTCGGCCCATGGCTATTATACAATTTTGTTTATCATGTCTACCTTCTGATATATTCTGGCTCCATCTGGTAAGAATTTGCATTGCTTCCGGGTCTACCCCCGGTCGGTCTTCATTTCTGATCACACAATTTATGAGGAAACGTAACAGTTCCCCCTGTATCTCCACTTTCTGGTATTCCATAGCTCTGTTAATACATTCTGGATCTCGCCCTGTTTGGACAAAATGATATATTTTATCTAGATGCGCAGTCATTCCTGGTAACTTCCCTAAATACACTGCGGCTCGTCTGATACGCAATGATGCCATGATCATTTCGTCCTCTTTGCCGGGCACAGGGTCATATCTACAATCTATAAGAAGTTCCTTAAGCGTACGGGCATTTATGAGTTTGGGGGTACGTGAATGTGCTGACTCCTGAAAAGTAAGTTTATTTATTCTGGGTGGCGTAGAAAAAATGTTGCTAGCACCTCCCGCAGCCCCATCTGGGGTGTCGGGTGTGAAAGGATTCGTTGAACGTGACACAGCAACTATAGGTGTGGACACAGCTATAGAAGCAGCTGTAGGAACAGATGTAGAAACAGATGTGCTTGCTGGAACTTGTGACACGATCTGTTGCTGTAGGGATACGGGTACTGGATCTTGGTGTTGAACCTCCCTGGTATGCGGTCTATGTGGGGCGGAATTAGCATATTCGGGAGCTGCGTCGTCTAAATATGAGGAGAGAAAGACATCTTCTGCGGTTCTAGGATGCCCCTTAGGATGTACCTTTATTGGGAATAATGGGGGCGGCAAGTCTTTCGGTATTTCTGGAGTAGCTTTAGGTAATCCTTCGGCCAGAAGGGGATACATACCATTCATAAGGGCATTTCTTTGTCTGTCTACTTGTTCTGATTTCACTCGGATACCTTCTTCAATTAATAAATTTTCTCGAACTTTATTTGAACTCTCTTTATTCTTTTCTTCCTGTCGGAGTGCTTTTTCTGTACGTCTATGAGATTCTTTACGCCATAACTCAATGGCGTCTTTCTGTGACTGTCTGACTTTCCTTTTCCATAACTCTTCTTCTACTTTCATGATGCACTCTGCATCCCAGGTTCCCGCTGTGGGCCACCTCTGACTTTCTGGTAATTCCTTGGTGTAGTCTACCCATAAATCAAGAAATAATATAGCGTCTAAGCCATGTTTATGATACATGAAGTACCCTGGAGTGTCCCTAGGAGGAATAGGAACGGCTTCTTCGAGTACCCCTTTTCTTGTAGTGATCTGTCTTAATTTCGAAAAGAGCGGCATATTGACAACTGATCCGATACTTAATCTTGAACACACTTAGTACAAAAGCACAATAATGAACAACCATTCATACCACGATATGCAGGACGTTTAACACATCAAACATTAAACCTTAAACATTTTTTTTAACCTTTAAAATAACCAACAATGATGATCGTCTGCATAACTAATCACCAAGCATAATTCTTTGACAATAACTAGATACTTCGGAATACTTGATATACTGCTAAACAGTACAGATACACTGCTGAAACAGTGCAGACCGGATTTGTGTACCCAAACCCGTCTTGACCGGCACAACCTATGTGCACGTCAGAAATGCCTCCCCAGTAATGGTACTCACCGGGTAGCTTCGGAAACGGAAGGCCTCGGAAACTGAACTTGGACCGGACTGGACTCGACTCGACTCGTCGGAAACTGGACTCGACTTCGAACTGGTGGGCCTCTGTATACCTCGGATCTTGCTCTCTCAGCTAGGCTCTGGTCGGGATACTTCGCACTTCTCACCGCCTCGTCTGGGTGTTGATCGCAGCCTCAGTCGCCCCCGCTTGACCGGAGGGAGATACAGGAAATCCTGCTGGTACGCGTTATTGTCCGTCCAGCTGTGGCAGGAGACCGGGCCTGCAACTCACCGCCGGCGCGTGAGATGAGAAAGTGTCCCTGTTCGGGCGCCATTCATGTGGTAAATAAAATTCATTACCGGGACTTAATTTGATACAGAAACATAATAAAATAGCTCAGTAAAATGAGAGGCAGAATCCGTGGTATTAGAGGTTCGGAATGGGCTTTATTCCAATGATCGATTATAATCGGTTGCTCCAAGTTCCATCACCACGGAGGTTCAGGAAGTGAAGTACATACTTTATTGACAAGAAATGACTTTTATAGTACATACATTACAATGAAGCGAATGCAATAGGCGTAACAATTGATAAGGAAAATGACGATTCATATGCGTAACCGAAAATGGGTGTAATAAGGAGTAAAAAGGAACATAATTGGTTATGATGTCATATATAGGTGGATCTATAAGATAATACTTGGCATAGATGCGCGCGCAGCAGCATGACGTGTGATTGACGTGCAACTAGGGGGTGAAGGGGACTTGACATTTAGCTCTACATGTGGAGACGAAAAGTCTGGGGGGTCAAGTCAACCTAATCCCAAATCATATCTAACATCCTATGTTTAAAGAACTATGTTATCCACAAAAGAAGGACTCTCGGACAGAATCTATTCTATACTGACTGTGCGTGCGTGTACAAGCGTCTAAGTGTCTACACTAAATGCGAGGGGGTAGGAATATTCCATGGTAACAGGACTATGAATTACTTGCATTAAGACAGAGAAGCCGGGCCTTTTGCTCGGTAGCTGGAAGAATGTTTACTTAAACTACTAGACAGGAATGCATCGGCTGAGGGGTGAAGCAGATAACTCGAAGGTGAAATACAGTTCTTGGCAGAGAATAGGCTGATGTCAGGCTTCGTGAGCCGCGCAGAGAATGAGATAAGGTTCATGGTCACGGATGCAGGCTCAGACTGGAGTTTTCAGAGGCAGAAGGCAAGAGGAGTTTGATGACAGAATCAGGGCCTACTTGCCTGGACTGTAAAATGGCATAAGTGAACCATATAAAGCCGGTGGCCTTTCATATTTAGGAATGGAATATCCGGCCTATTCATGGCGGATCTGACAGAGGACATGTTGACGGTGGACGCACATGTGTTTGCGTCTTCAAAACTGGAACTGGAGGGAACATACATGTACTTGTAACATGCACATAGAACCGTTGGGGTCCAAGATAGGGGACATAACTGACCAGAAAAATCCATATTTCCACAAGGTCTTAGACTCTTACTCTCGCCAAATGGTTAAGGTCTTGACTCTTACTCTGGCCTAATGGTTAAGGTCTTAGACTCTTACTCTGGCCTAATCTGTTAAGGTCTTAACTCTTACTCTTGCCTAATGGTTAATGTCTTAACTCTTACTCTGGTCTAATGGTTAAGGTCTTAGACTCTTACTCTGGCCTAATGGTTAAGGTCTTAACTCTTACTCTGACCTAATGGTTAAGGTCTTAGACTCTCACTCTGGCCTAATGGTTAAGGTTTTAACTCTTACTCTGGCCTAATGCTTAAGGTCTTAGACTCTTTCTCTGGCCTAATGGTTAAGGTCTTAACTCTTACTCTGGCCTAATGGTTAAGGTCTTAAACTCTTACTCTGGCCTAATGGTTAAGGTCTTAACTCTTACTCTTGCCTAATGGTTAAGGTCTTAGACTCTTGCTCTAGCCTAATGGTTAAGGTCTTAGACTCTAACTCTGGCCTAATAGCTAAGGTCTTAGACTCTAACTCTGGCCTAATGGTTAAGGTCTAGACTCTTACTCTGGCCTAATGCTTAAGGTCTTAGACTCTTACTTTGGCCTAATGGTTAAGGTCTTAACTCTGGGTCTTAACTCTTACTCTGACCTAATGGTTAAGGTCTTAGACTCTTACTCTGGCCTAATGGTTAAGGTCTTAGACACTTACTCTGGCCTACTGGTTAAGGTCTTTGTTCTTACTCTGGCCTATTGGTTAAGGTGTTTGACTCTTACTGTGGCCTAATGGTTAAGGTTTTAGACTCTTGCTCTGGCCCAATGGTTGAGGTCTTAACTCCTATTTTGGCCTAATGGTTAAGGTCTTAAACTCTTACTCTTGCCTAATGGTTAAGGTCTTAACTCTTACTCTGGCCTAATGGCTAAGGTCTTAACTCTTACTCTGGCCTAATGTTTAAGGTCTTGACTCTTACTCTAGCCTAATGGTTAAGGTCTTAGACTCTTGCTCTAGCCTAATGGTTAAGGTCTTAGACTCTAACTCTGGCCTAATAGCTAAGGTCTTAGACTCTAACTCTGGCCTAATGGTTAAGGTCTAGACTCTTACTCTGGCCTAATGCTTAAGGTCTTAACTCTGGGTCTTAACTCTTACTCTGACCTAATGGTTAAAGTCTTAGACTCTTACTCTGGCCTAATGGTTAAGGTCTTAGACACTTACTCTGGCCTACTGGTTAAGGTCTTTGTTCTTACTCTGGCCTATTGGTTAAGGTGTTTGACTCTTACTGTGGCCTAATGGTTAAGGTTTTAGACTCTTGCTCTGGCCCAATGGTTGAGGTCTTAACTCCTATTTTGGCCTAATGGTTAAGGTCTTAAACTCTTACTCTTGCCTAATGGTTAAGGTCTTAACTCTTACTCTGGCCTAATGGTTAAGGTTTTAGACTCTTACTCTAGCCTAATGGCTAAGGTCTTAACTCTTACTCTGGCCTAATGTTTAAGGTCTTGACTCTTACTCTAGCCTAATGGTTAAGGTCTTAACTCTTACTCTGGCCTAATGGTTAAGGTCATAGACTCTTACTCTGGCCTACTGGTTAAGGTCTTAGACTCTTACTCTAGCCTAATGGTTAAGGTCTTAGACTCTTACTCTGGCCTAATGGTTAAGGTCTCAATCTCTTACTCTGGCCTACTGGATAAGGTCTTAAGTCTTACTTTGACCTAATGGTTAACGTCTTAGACACTTACTTTGACCTAATGGTTAAGTTCTTAGACTCTTACTCTGGCCTAATGGTTAAGGTCTTGACTCTTACTCTGGCCTAATGGTTAATGTCTTAGACTCTTACTCTGGCCTAAAGGTTAAGGTCTTAACTCTTACTCTGGCCTAATGGTTAAGGTCTTAGACTCTTACTCTGGCCCAATGGTTAAGGTCTTACCTCTTACTCTGGCCCAATGGTTAAGGTCTTAACTCTTACTCTGGCGTAATGGTTAAGACTCTTACTCTGGCCGAATCGTTAAAGTCTTAGACTCTTACTCTGGCCTAATGGTTAAGGTCTTGACTTTTTCTCTGGCCTAATGGTTAAGGTCTTAGACTCTTACTCTGGCCCAATGGTTAAGGTCTTAACTCTTACTCTGGCCCAATGGTTAAGGTCTTAACTCTTACTCTGGCCTAAAGGTTAAGGACTTAACTCTTACTCTGGCCTAATGGTTAAGGTCTTGACTCTTACTCTGGCCTAATGGTTAAGGTGTTAACTCTTACTCTGGCCTAATCGTTAAAGTCTTAGATTCTTACTCTGGCCTAATGGTTAAGGTCTAGACTCTTACTCTGGCCTAATGGTTAAGGTATTGACTCTTACTCTGGCCTAATGGTTAATGTCTTAGACTCTTACTCTGGCCTAATGGTTAAGGTCTTAATTCTTACACTGGCCTAACGGTTAAGGTCTTAGACTCTTACTCTGACCTAATGGTTAAGTTCTTAGACTCTTACTCTGGCCTAATGGTTAAGGTATTAGACTCTTACTCTGGGCTACTGGTTAAGGTCTTAACTCTTACTCTGGCCTACTGGTTAAGGTCTTAAATCTTACTTTGGCCTAATGGTTAAGGTCTTTGCTCTTACTCTGGCCAATTGGTTAAGGTCTCAGACTCTAACTCTGGCCTAATGGTTAAGGTCTTAAACTCTTACTCTGGCCTAATGGTAAGGTCTTAACTCTTACTTTGGCCTAATGGTTAAGGTCTTAGACTGTTACTCTGGCCTACTGGTTAAGGTCTTAGATCTTACTCTGGCCTCATGGTAAGGTCTAGACTCTTACTCTGGCCTAATGGTTAAGGTCTTAACTCTTACTCTAGCCTAATGGTTAAGGTCTTAGACACTTACTCTAGCCTACTGGTTAAGGTCTTTGCTCTTACTCTGGCCTATTGGTTAAGGTCTTAGACTCTTACTCTGGCCTAATGATTAAGGTCTTAACTCTTACTCTGGCCGAATCGTTAAAGTCTTAGACTCTTACTCTGGCCTAATGGTTAAGGTCTTGACTTTTTCTCTGGCCTAATGGTTAAGGTCTTAGACTCTTACTCTGGCCTAATGGTTAAGGTCTAGACTCTTACTCTAGCCTAATGGTTAAGGTCTTAGACTCTTACTCTAGCCTAATGGTTAAGGTCTTAGACTCTAACTCTGGCCTAATGGTTAAGGTCTAGACTCTTACAATGGCCTAATGGTTAAGGTCTTAACTCTTACTCTGGCCTAATGCTTAAGGTCTTAGACTCTAACTCTGGCCTAATGGTTAAGGTCTAGACTCTTACTCTGGCCTACTGGTTAAGGTCTTAAACTCTTACTCTAGCCTAATGCTTAAGATCTTGGACTCTTACTCTGGCCTAATGGTTAAGGTCTTAACTCTTACTCTGGCCTAAAGGTTAAGGACTTAACTCTTACTCTGGCCTAATGGTTAAGGTCTTGACTCTTACTCTGGCCTAATGGTGAAGGTATTAACTCTTACTCTGGCCTAATCGTTAAAGTCTTAGATTCTTACTCTGGCCTAATGGTTAAGGTCTAGACTCTTACTCTGGCCTAATGGTTAAGGTATTGACTCTTACTCTGGCCTAATGGTTAATGTCTTAGACTCTTACTCTGGCCTAATGGTTAAGGTCTTAATTCTTACACTGGCCTAACGGTTAAGGTCTTAGACTCTTACTCTGACCTAATGGTTAAGTTCTTAGACTCTTACTCTGGCCTAATGGTTAAGGTATTAGACTCTTACTCTGGGCTACTGGTTAAGGTCTTAACTCTTACTCTGGCCTACTGGTTAAGGTCTTAAATCTTACTTTGGCCTAATGGTTAAGGTCTTTGCTCTTACTCTGGCCAATTGGTTAAGGTCTTAGACTCTAACTCTGGCCTAATGGTTAAGGTCTTAAACTCTTACTCTGGCCTAATGGTAAGGTCTTAACTCTTACTTTGGCCTAATGGTTAAGGTCTTAGACTGTTACTCTGGCCTACTGGTTAAGGTCTTAGATCTTACTCTGGCCTAATGGTTAAGGTCTTGACTCTTACTCTGGCCTAATGGTTAAGGTCTTAGACTCTTACTCTGGCCTAATGGTTAAGGTCTTTACTCTTACTCTGGCCTAATGGTTAAGGTCTTAACTCTTACTCTGGCCTAATGGTTAAGGTCTTAGACTCTAAGTCTGGCCTAATGGTAAGGTCTAGACTCTTACTCTGGCCTAATGGTGAAGGTCTTAACTCTTGCTCTAGCCTAATGGTTAAGGTCTTAGACACTTACTCTGGCCTACTGGTTAAGGTCTTTGCTCTTACTCTGGCCTATTGGTTAAGGTCTTAGACTCTTACTCTGGCCTAATGATTAAGGTCTTAACTCTTACTCTGGCCTAATGGTGAAGGGCTTAACTCTTATTCTGGCCTAATGGTTAAGGTCTTAGACTCTTACTCTTGCCTAATCGTTAAAGTCTTAGATTCTTACTCTGGCCTAATGGTTAAGGTCTTGACTTTTACTCTGGCCTAATGGTTAAGGTCTAGACTCTTACTCTAGCCTAATGGTTAAGGTCTTAGACTCTTATTCTAGCCTAATGGTTAAGGTCTTAGACTCTAACTCTGGCCTAATGGCTAAGGTCTTAGACTCTAACTCTGGCCTAATGGTTAAGGTCTAGACTCTTACACTGGCCTAATGGTTAAGGTCTTAACTCTTACTCTGGCCTAATGCTTAAGGTCTTAGACTCTAACTCTGGCCTAATGGTTAAGGTCTAGACTCTTACTCTGGCCTACTGGTTAAGGTCTTAGACTCTTACTCTAGCCTAATGCTTAAGATCTTGGACTCTTACTCTGGCCTAATGGTTAAGGTCTTAACTCTTACTCTTGCCTAATGGTTAAGGTCTTAGACTCTTACTCTAGCCTAATGGTTAAGGTCTTAGACTCTAACTCTGGCCTAATGGCTAAGGTCTTAGACTCTAACTCTGGCCTAATGGTTAAGGTCTAGACTCTTACTCTGGCCTAATGGTTAAGGTATTGACTCTTGCTCTGGCCTAATGGTTAATGTCTTAGACTCTTACTCTGGCCTAATGGTTAAGGTCTTAGACTCTTACTCTGGCCTAATGGTTAAGGTCTTAGAGTCTTACTCTGGCCTAATGGTAAGATCTAGACCCTTACTCCGGCCTAATGGTTAAGGTCTTAACTCTTACTCTGGCCTAATGGTTAAGGTCTTGACTCTTACTCTGGCCTAATGGTTAAGGTCTTAGACTCTTACTCTCGCCTAATGGTTAAGGACTTGACTCTTACTCTGGCCTTATGGTTAAGGTCTTGGACTCTTACTCTGGCCTAATGGTTAAGGTATTGACTCTTGCTCTGGCCTAATGGTTAATGTCTTAGACTCTTACTCTGGCCTAATGGTTAAGGTCTTAGACTCTTACTCTGGCCTAATGGTTAAGGTCTTAGATTCTTACTCTGGCCTAATGGTTAAGGTCTAGACTCTTACTCTGGCCTAATGGTTAAGGTATTGACTCTTACTCTGGGCTAATGGTTAATGTCTTAGACTCTTACTCTGGCCTAATGGTTAAGGTCTTAATTCTTACACTGGCCTAACGGTTAAGGTCTTAGACTCTTACTCTGACCTAATGGTTAAGTTCTTAGACTCTTACTCTGGCCTAATGGTTAAGGTATTAGACTCTTACTCTGGGCTACTGGTTAAGGTCTTAACTCTTACTCTGGCCTACTGGTTAAGGTCTTAAATCTTACTTTGGCCTAATGGTTAAGGTCTTTGCTCTTACTCTGGCCAATTGGTTAAGGTCTTAGACTCTAACTCTGGCCTAATGGTTAAGGTCTTAAACTCTTACTCTGGCCTAATGGTAAGGTCTTAACTCTTACTTTGGCCTAATGGTTAAGGTCTTAGACTGTTACTCTGGCCTACTGGTTAAGGTCTTAGATCTTACTCTGGCCTAATGGTTAAGGTCTTGACTCTTACTCTGGCCTAATGGTTAAGGTCTTAGACTCTTACTCTGGCCTAATGGTTAAGGTCTTTACTCTTACTCTGGCCTAATGGTTAAGGTCTTAACTCTTACTCTGGCCTAATGGTTAAGGTCTTAGACTCTAAGTCTGGCCTAATGGTAAGGTCTAGACTCTTACTCTGGCCTAATGGTGAAGGTCTTAACTCTTACTCTAGCCTAATGGTTAAGGTCTTAGACACTTACTCTGGCCTACTGGTTAAGGTCTTTGCTCTTACTCTGGCCTATTGGTTAATGTCTTAGACTCTTACTCTGGCCTAATGATTAAGGTCTTAACTCTTACTCTGGCCTAATGGTGAAGGGCTTAACTCTTATTCTGGCCTAATGGTTAAGGTCTTAGACTCTTACTCTTGCCTAATCGTTAAAGTCTTAGATTCTTACTCTGGCCTAATGGTTAAGGTCTTGACTTTTACTCTGGCCTAATGGTTAAGGTCTTAGACTCTTACTCTGGCCTAATGGTTAAGGTCTAGACTCTTACTCTAGCCTAATGGTTAAGGTCTTAGACTCTTACTCTAGCCTAATGGTTAAGGTCTTAGACTCTAACTCTGGCCTAATGGCTAAGGTCTTAGACTCTAACTCTGGCCTAATGGTTAAGGTCTAGACTCTTACACTGGCCTAATGGTTAAGGTCTTAACTCTTACTCTGGCCTAATGCTTAAGGTCTTAGACTCTAACTCTGGCCTAATGGTTAAGGTCTAGACTCTTACTCTGGCCTACTGGTTAAGGTCTTAGACTCTTACTCTAGCCTAATGCTTAAGATCTTGGACTCTTACTCTGGCCTAATGGTTAAGGTCTTAACTCTTACTCTTGCCTAATGGTTAAGGTCTTAGACTCTTACTCTAGCCTAATGGTTAAGGTCTTAGACTCTAACTCTGGCCTAATGGCTAAGCTCTTAGACTCTAACTCTGGCCTAATGGTTAAGGTCTAGACTCTTACTCTGGCCTAATGGTTAAGGTATTGACTCTTGCTCTGGCCTAATGGTTAATGTCTTAGACTCTTACTCTGGCCTAATGGTTAAGGTCTTAGACTCTTACTCTGGCCTAATGGTTAAGGTCTTAGACTCTTACTCTGGCCTAATGGTTAAGGTCTTAGACTCTTACTCTGGCCTAATGGTAAGATCTAGACCCTTACTCCGGCCTAATGGTTAAGGTCTTAACTCTTACTCTGGCTTAATGGTTAAGGTCTTGACTCTTACTCTGGCCTAATGGTTAAGGTCTTAGACTCTTACTCTCGCCTAATGGTTAAGGACTTGACTCTTACTCTGGCCTTATGGTTAAGGTCTTGGACTCTTACTCTGGCCTAATGGTTAAGGTCTTAACTCTTACTCTTGCCTAATGGTTAAGGTCTTAGACTCTTGCTCTAGCCTAATGGTTAAGGTCTTAGACTCTAACTCTGGCCTAATAGCTAAGGTCTTAGACTCTAACTCTGGCCTAATGGTTAAGGTCTAGACTCTTACTCTGGCCTAATGCTTAAGGTCTTAGACTCTTACTTTGGCCTAATGGTTAAGGTCTTAACTCTGGGTTTTAACTCTTACTCTGACCTAATGGTTAAGGTCTTAGACTCTTACTCTGGCCTAATGGTTAAGGTCTTAGACACTTACTCTGGCCTACTGGTTAAGGTCTTTGTTCTTACTCTGGCCTATTGGTTAAGGTGTTTGACTCTTACTGTGGCCTAATGGTTAAGGTTTTAGACTCTTGCTCTGGCCCAATGGTTGAGGTCTTAACTCCTATTTTGGCCTAATGGTTAAGGTCTTAAACTCTTACTCTTGCCTAATGGTTAAGGTCTTAACTCTTACTCTGGCCTAATGGCTAAGGTCTTAACTCTTACTCTGGCCTAATGTTTAAGGTCTTGACTCTTACTCTAGCCTAATGGTTAAGGTCTTAGACTCTTGCTCTAGCCTAATGGTTAAGGTCTTAGACTCTAACTCTGGCCTAATAGCTAAGGTCTTAGACTCTAACTCTGGCCTAATGGTTAAGGTCTAGACTCTTACTCTGGCGTAATGCTTAAGGTCTTAACTCTGGGTCTTAACTCTTACTCTGACCTAATGGTTAAGGTCTTAGACTCTTACTCTGGCCTAATGGTTAAGGTCTTAGACACTTACTCTGGCCTACTGGTTAAGGTCTTTGTTCTTACTCTGGCCTATTGGTTAAGGTGTTTGACTCTTACTGTGGCCTAATGGTTAAGGTTTTAGACTCTTGCTCTGGCCCAATGGTTGAGGTCTTAACTCCTATTTTGGCCTAATGGTTAAGGTCTTAAACTCTTACTCTTGCCTAATGGTTAAGGTCTTAACTCTTACTCTGGCCTAATGGTTAAGGTTTTAGACTCTTACTCTAGCCTAATGGCTAAGGTCTTAACTCTTACTCTGGCCTAATGTTTAAGGTCTTGACTCTTACTCTAGCCTAATGGTTAAGGTCTTAACTCTTACTCTGGCCTAATGGTTAAGGTCATAGACTCTTACTCTGGCCTACTGGTTAAGGTCTTAGACTCTTACTCTAGCCTAATGGTTAAGGTCTTAGACTCTTACTCTGGCCTAATGGTTAAGGTCTCAATCTCTTACTCTGGCCTACTGGATAAGGTCTTAAGTCTTACTTTGACCTAATGGTTAACGTCTTAGACACTTACTTTGACCTAATGGTTAAGTTCTTAGACTCTTACTCTGGCCTAATGGTTAAGGTCTTGACTCTTACTCTGGCCTAATGGTTAATGTCTTAGACTCTTACTCTGGCCTAAAGGTTAAGGTCTTAACTCTTACTCTGGCCTAATGGTTAAGGTCTTAGACTCTTACTCTGGCCCAATGGTTAAGGTCTTACCTCTTACTCTGGCCCAATGGTTAAGGTCTTAACTCTTACTCTGGCGTAATGGTTAAGACTCTTACTCTGGCCGAATCGTTAAAGTCTTAGACTCTTACTCTGGCCTAATGGTTAAGGTCTTGACTTTTTCTCTGGCCTAATGGTTAAGGTCTTAGACTCTTACTCTGGCCCAATGGTTAAGGTCTTAACTCTTACTCTGGCCCAATGGTTAAGGTCTTAACTCTTACTCTGGCCTAAAGGTTAAGGACTTAACTCTTACTCTGGCCTAATGGTTAAGGTCTTGACTCTTACTCTGGCCTAATGGTTAAGGTATTAACTCTTACTCTGGCCTAATCGTTAAAGTCTTACATTCTTACTCTGGCCTAATGGTTAAGGTCTAGACTCTTACTCTGGCCTAATGGTTAAGGTATTGACTCTTACTCTGGCCTAATGGTTAATGTCTTAGACTCTTACTCTGGCCTAATGGTTAAGGTCTTAATTCTTACACTGGCCTAACGGTTAAGGTCTTAGACTCTTACTCTGACCTAATGGTTAAGTTCTTAGACTCTTACTCTGGCCTAATGGTTAAGGTATTAGACTCTTACTCTGGGCTACTGGTTAAGGTCTTAACTCTTACTCTGGCCTACTGGTTAAGGTCTTAAATCTTACTTTGGCCTAATGGTTAAGGTCTTTGCTCTTACTCTGGCCAATTGGTTAAGGTCTTAGACTCTAACTCTGGCCTAATGGTTAAGGTCTTAAACTCTTACTCTGGCCTAATGGTAAGGTCTTAACTCTTACTTTGGCCTAATGGTTAAGGTCTTAGACTGTTACTCTGGCCTACTGGTTAAGGTCTTAGATCTTACTCTGGCCTCATGGTAAGGTCTAGACTCTTACTCTGGACTAATGGTTAAGGTCTTAACTCTTACTCTAGCCTAATGGTTAAGGTCTTAGACACTTACTCTAGCCTACTGGTTAAGGTCTTTGCTCTTACTCTGGCCTATTGGTTAAGGTCTTAACTCTTACTCTGGCCGAATCGTTAAAGTCTTAGACTCTTACTCTGGCCTAATGGTTAAGGTCTTGACTTTTTCTCTGGCCTAATGGTTAAGGTCTTAGACTCTTACTCTGGCCCAATGGTTAAGGTCTTAACTCTTACTCTGGCCCAATGGTTAAGGTCTTAACTCTTACTCTGGCCTAAAGGTTAAGGACTTAACTCTTACTCTGGCCTAATGGTTAAGGTCTTGACTCTTACTCTGGCCTAATGGTTAAGGTATTAACTCTTACTCTGGCCTAATCGTTAAAGTCTTAGATTCTTACTCTGGCCTAATGGTTAAGGTCTAGACTCTTACTCTGGCCTAATGGTTAAGGTATTGACTCTTACTCTGGCCTAATGGTTAATGTCTTAGACTCTTACTCTGGCCTAATGGTTAAGGTCTTAATTCTTACACTGGCCTAACGGTTAAGGTCTTAGACTCTTACTCTGACCTAATGGTTAAGTTCTTAGACTCTTACTCTGGCCTAATGGTTAAGGTATTAGACTCTTACTCTGGGCTACTGGTTAAGGTCTTAACTCTTACTCTGGCCTACTGGTTAAGGTCTTAAATCTTACTTTGGCCTAATGGTTAAGGTCTTTGCTCTTACTCTGGCCAATTGGTTAAGGTCTTAGACTCTAACTCTGGCCTAATGGTTAAGGTCTTAAACTCTTACTCTGGCCTAATGGTAAGGTCTTAACTCTTACTTTGGCCTAATGGTTAAGGTCTTAGACTGTTACTCTGGCCTACTGGTTAAGGTCTTAGATCTTACTCTGGCCTAATGGTTAAGGTCTTGACTCTTACTCTGGCCTAATGGTTAAGGTCTTAGACTCTTACTCTGGCCTAATGGTTAAGGTCTTTACTCTTACTCTGGCCTAATGGTTAAGGTCTTAACTCTTACTCTGGCCTAATGGTTAAGGTCTTAGACTCTAAGTCTGGCCTAATGGTAAGGTCTAGACTCTTACTCTGGCCTAATGGTGAAGGTCTTAACTCTTACTCTAGCCTAATGGTTAAGGTCTTAGACACTTACTCTGGCCTACTGGTTAAGGTCTTTGCTCTTACTCTGGCCTATTGGTTAAGGTCTTAGACTCTTACTCTGGCCTAATGATTAAGGTCTTAACTCTTACTCTGGCCTAATGGTGAAGGGCTTAACTCTTATTCTGGCCTAATGGTTAAGGTCTTAGACTCTTACTCTTGCCTAATCGTTAAAGTCTTAGATTCTTACTCTGGCCTAATGGTTGAGGTCTTGACTTTTACTCTGGCCTAATGGTTAACGTCTTAGACTCTTACTCTGGCCTAATGGTTAAGGTCTAGACTCTTACTCTAGCCTAATGGTTAAGGTCTTAGACTCTTACTCTAGCCTAATGGTTAAGGTCTTAGACTCTAACTCTGGCCTAATGGCTAAGGTCTTAGACTCTAACTCTGGCCTAATGGTTAAGGTCTAGACTCTTACACTGGCCTAATGGTTAAGGTCTTAACTCTTACTCTGGCCTAATGCTTAAGGTCTTAGACTCTAACTCTGGCCTAATGGTTAAGGTCTAGACTCTTACTCTGGCCTACTGGTTAAGGTCTTAGACTCTTACTCTAGCCTAATGCTTAAGATCTTGGACTCTTACTCTGGCCTAATGGTTAAGGTCTTAACTCTTACTCTTGCCTAATGGTTAAGGTCTTAGACTCTTACTCTAGCCTAATGGTTAAGGTCTTAGACTCTAACTCTGGCCTAATGGCTAAGGTCTTAGACTCTAACTCTGGCCTAATGGTTAAGGTCTAGACTCTTACTCTGGCCTAATGGTTAAGGTATTTACTCTTGCTCTGGCCTAATGGTTAATGTCTTAGACTCTTACTCTGGCCTAATGGTTAAGGTCTTAGACTCTTACTCTGGCCTAATGGTTAAGGTCTTAGACTCTTACTCTGGCCTAATGGTAAGATCTAGACCCTTACTCCGGCCTAATGGTTAAGGTCTTAACTCTTACTCTGGCTTAATGGTTAAGGTCTTGACTCTTACTCTGGCCTAATGGTTAAGGTCTTAGACTCTTACTCTCGCCTAATGGTTAAGGACTTGACTCTTACTCTGGCCTTATGGTTAAGGTCTTGGACTCTTACTCTGGCCTAATGGTTAAGGTATTGACTCTTGCTCTGGCCTAATGGTTAATGTCTTAGACTCTTACTCTGGCCTAATGGTTAAGGTCTTAGACTCTTACTCTGGCCTAATGGTTAAGGTCTTAGACTCTTACTCTGGCCTAATGGTTAAGGTCTTAGATTCTTACTCTGGCCTAATGGTTAAGGTCTAGACTCTTACTCTGGCCTAATGGTTAAGGTATTGACTCTTACTCTGGGCTAATGGTTAATGTCTTAGACTCTTACTCTGGCCTAATGGTTAAGGTCTTAATTCTTACACTGGCCTAACGGTTAAGTTCTTAGACTCTTACTCTGACCTAATGGTTAAGTTCTTAGACTCTTACTCTGGCCTAATGGTTAAGGTATTAGACTCTTACTCTGGGCTACTGGTTAAGGTCTTAACTCTTACTCTGGCCTACTGGTTAAGGTCTTAAATCTTACTTTGGCCTAATGGTTAAGGTCTTTGCTCTTACTCTGGCCAATTGGTTAAGGTCTTAGACTCTAACTCTGGCCTAATGGTTAAGGTCTTAAACTCTTACTCTGGCCTAATGGTAAGGTCTTAACTCTTACTTTGGCCTAATGGTTAAGGTCTTAGACTGTTACTCTGGCCTACTGGTTAAGGTCTTAGATCTTACTCTGGCCTAATGGTTAAGGTCTTGACTCTTACTCTGGCCTAATGGTTAAGGTCTTAGACTCTTACTCTGGCCTAATGGTTAAGGTCTTTACTCTTACTCTGGCCTAATGGTTAAGGTCTTAACTCTTACTCTGGCCTAATGGTTAAGGTCTTAGACTCTAAGTCTGGCCTAATGGTAAGGTCTAGACTCTTACTCTGGCCTAATGGTGAAGGTCTTAACTCTTACTCTAGCCTAATGGTTAAGGTCTTAGACACTTACTCTGGCCTACTGGTTAAGGTCTTTGCTCTTACTCTGGCCTATTGGTTAATGTCTTAACTCTTACCCTAGCCTAATGGTTAAGGTCTTAGACTCTAACTCTGGCCTAATGGCTAAGGTCTTAGACTCTAACTCTGGCCTAATGGTTAAGGTCTAGACTCTTACACTGGCCTAATGGTTAAGGTCTTAACTCTTACTCTGGCCTAATGCTTAAGGTCTTAGACTCTAACTCTGGCCTAATGGTTAAGGTCTAGACTCTTACTCTGGCCTACTGGTTAAGGTCTTAGACTCTTACTCTAGCCTAATGCTTAAGATCTTGGACTCTTACTCTGGCCTAATGGTTAAGGTCTTAACTCTTACTCTTGCCTAATGGTTAAGGTCTTAGACTCTTACTCTAGCCTAATGGTTAAGGTCTTAGACTCTAACTCTGGCCTAATGGCTAAGCTCTTAGACTCTAACTCTGGCCTAATGGTTAAGGTCTAGACTCTTACTCTGGCCTAATGGTTAAGGTATTGACTCTTGCTCTGGCCTAATGGTTAATGTCTTAGACTCTTACTCTGGCCTAATGGTTAAGGTCTTAGACTCTTACTCTGGCCTAATGGTTAAGGTCTTAGACTCTTACTCTGGCCTAATGGTTAAGGTCTTAGACTCTTACTCTGGCCTAATGGTAAGATCTAGACCCTTACTCCGGCCTAATGGTTAAGGTCTTAACTCTTACTCTGGCTTAATGGTTAAGGTCTTGACTCTTACTCTGGCCTAATGGTTAAGGTCTTAGACTCTTACTCTCGCCTAATGGTTAAGGACTTGACTCTTACTCTGGCCTTATGGTTAAGGTCTTGGACTCTTACTCTGGCCTAATGGTTAAGGTCTTAACTCTTACTCTTGCCTAATGGTTAAGGTCTTAGACTCTTGCTCTAGCCTAATGGTTAAGGTCTTAGACTCTAACTCTGGCCTAATAGCTAAGGTCTTAGACTCTAACTCTGGCCTAATGGTTAAGGTCTAGACTCTTACTCTGGCCTAATGCTTAAGGTCTTAGACTCTTACTTTGGCCTAATGGTTAAGGTCTTAACTCTGGGTTTTAACTCTTACTCTGACCTAATGGTTAAGGTCTTAGACTCTTACTCTGGCCTAATGGTTAAGGTCTTAGACACTTACTCTGGCCTACTGGTTAAGGTCTTTGTTCTTACTCTGGCCTATTGGTTACGGTGTTTGACTCTTACTGTGGCCTAATGGTTAAGGTTTTAGACTCTTGCTCTGGCCCAATGGTTGAGGTCTTAACTCCTATTTTGGCCTAATGGTTAAGGTCTTAAACTCTTACTCTTGCCTAATGGTTAAGGTCTTAACTCTTACTCTGGCCTAATGGCTAAGGTCTTAACTCTTACTCTGGCCTAATATTTAAGGTCTTGACTCTTACTCTAGCCTAATGGTTAAGGTCTTAGACTCTTGCTCTAGCCTAATGGTTAAGGTCTTAGACTCTAACTCTGGCCTAATAGCTAAGGTCTTAGACTCTAACTCTGGCCTAATGGTTAAGGTCTAGACTCTTACTCTGGCCTAATGCTTAAGGTCTTAACTCTGGGTCTTAACTCTTACTCTGACCTAATGGTTAAGGTCTTAGACTCTTACTCTGGCCTAATGGTTAAGGTCTTAGACACTTACTCTGGCCTACTGGTTAAGGTCTTTGTTCTTACTCTGGCCTATTGGTTAAGGTGTTTGACTCTTACTGTGGCCTAATGGTTAAGGTTTTAGACTCTTGCTCTGGCCCAATGGTTGAGGTCTTAACTCCTATTTTGGCCTAATGGTTAAGGTCTTAAACTCTTACTCTTGCCTAATGGTTAAGGTCTTAACTCTTACTCTGGCCTAATGGTTAAGGTTTTAGACTCTTACTCTAGCCTAATGGCTAAGGTCTTAACTCTTACTCTGGCCTAATGTTTAAGGTCTTGACTCTTACTCTAGCCTAATGGTTAAGGTCTTAACTCTTACTCTGGCCTAATGGTTAAGGTCATAGACTCTTACTCTGGCCTACTGGTTAAGGTCTTAGACTCTTACTCTAGCCTAATGGTTAAGGTCTTAGACTCTTACTCTGGCCTAATGGTTAAGGTCTCAATCTCTTACTCTGGCCTACTGGATAAGGTCTTAAGTCTTACTTTGACCTAATGGTTAACGTCTTAGACACTTACTTTGACCTAATGGTTAAGTTCTTAGACTCTTACTCTGGCCTAATGGTTAAGGTCTTGACTCTTACTCTGGCCTAATGGTTAATGTCTTAGACTCTTACTCTGGCCTAAAGGTTAAGGTCTTAACTCTTACTCTGGCCTAATGGTTAAGGTCTTAGACTCTTACTCTGGCCCAATGGTTAAGGTCTTACCTCTTACTCTGGCCCAATGGTTAAGGTCTTAACTCTTACTCTGGCGTAATGGTTAAGACTCTTACTCTGGCCGAATCGTTAAAGTCTTAGACTCTTACTCTGGCCCAATGGTTAAGGTCTTAACTCTTACTCTGGCCCAATGGGTAAGGTCTTAACTCTTACTCTGGCCTAAAGGTTAAGGACTTAACTCTTACTCTGGCCTAATGGTTAAGGTCTTGACTCTTACTCTGGCCTAATGGTTAAGGTATTAACTCTTACTCTGGCCTAATCGTTAAAGTCTTACATTCTTACTCTGGCCTAATGGTTAAGGTCTAGACTCTTACTCTGGCCTAATGGTTAAGGTATTGACTCTTACTCTGGCCTAATGGTTAATGTCTTAGACTCTTACTCTGGCCTAATGGTTAAGGTCTTAATTCTTACACTGGCCTAACGGTTAAGGTCTTAGACTCTTACTCTGACCTAATGGTTAAGTTCTTAGACTCTTACTCTGGCCTAATGGTTAAGGTATTAGACTCTTACTCTGGGCTACTGGTTAAGGTCTTAACTCTTACTCTGGCCTACTGGTTAAGGTCTTAAATCTTACTTTGGCCTAATGGTTAAGGTCTTTGCTCTTACTCTGGCCAATTGGTTAAGGTCTTAGACTCTAACTCTGGCCTAATGGTTAAGGTCTTAAACTCTTACTCTGGCCTAATGGTAAGGTCTTAACTCTTACTTTGGCCTAATGGTTAAGGTCTTAGACTGTTACTCTGGCCTACTGGTTAAGGTCTTAGATCTTACTCTGGCCTCATGGTAAGGTCTAGACTCTTACTCTGGCCTAATGGTTAAGGTCTTAACTCTTACTCTAGCCTAATGGTTAAGGTCTTAGACACTTACTCTAGCCTACTGGTTAAGGTCTTTGCTCTTACTCTGGCCTATTGGTTAAGGTCTTAACTCTTACTCTGGCCGAATCGTTAAAGTCTTAGACTCTTACTCTGGCCTAATGGTTAAGGTCTTGACTTTTTCTCTGGCCTAATGGTTAAGGTCTTAGACTCTTACTCTGGACCAATGGTTAAGGTCTTAACTCTTACTCTGGCCCAATGGTTAAGGTCTTAACTCTTACTCTGGCCTAAAGGTTAAGGACTTAACTCTTACTCTGGCCTAATGGTTAAGGTCTTGACTCTTACTCTGGCCTAATGGTTAAGGTATTAACTCTTACTCTGGCCTAATCGTTAAAGTCTTAGATTCTTACTCTGGCCTAATGGTTAAGGTCTAGACTCTTACTCTGGCCTAATGGTTAAGGTATTGACTCTTACTCTGGCCTAATGGTTAATGTCTTAGACTCTTACTCTGGCCTAATGGTTAAGGTCTTAATTCTTACACTGGCCTAACGGTTAAGGTCTTAGACTCTTACTCTGACCTAATGGTTAAGTTCTTAGACTCTTACTCTGGCCTAATGGTTAAGGTATTAGACTCTTACTCTGGGCTACTGGTTAAGGTCTTAACTCTTACTCTGGCCTACTGGTTAAGGTCTTAAATCTTACTTTGGCCTAATGGTTAAGGTCTTTGCTCTTACTCTGGCCAATTGGTTAAGGTCTTAGACTCTAACTCTGGCCTAATGGTTAAGGTCTTAAACTCTTACTCTGGCCTAATGGTAAGGTCTTAACTCTTACTCTGGCCCAATGGTTAAGGTCTTAACTCTTACTCTGGCGTAATGGTTAAGACTCTTACTCTGGCCGAATCGTTAAAGTCTTAGACTCTTACTCTGGCCCAATGGTTAAGGTCTTAACTCTTACTCTGGCCCAATGGGTAAGGTCTTAACTCTTACTCTGGCCTAAAGGTTAAGGACTTAACTCTTACTCTGGCCTAATGGTTAAGGTCTTGACTCTTACTCTGGCCTAATGGTTAAGGTATTAACTCTTACTCTGGCCTAATCGTTAAAGTCTTACATTCTTACTCTGGCCTAATGGTTAAGGTCTAGACTCTTACTCTGGCCTAATGGTTAAGGTATTGACTCTTACTCTGGCCTAATGGTTAATGTCTTAGACTCTTACTCTGGCCTAATGGTTAAGGTCTTAATTCTTACACTGGCCTAACGGTTAAGGTCTTAGACTCTTACTCTGACCTAATGGTTAAGTTCTTAGACTCTTACTCTGGCCTAATGGTTAAGGTATTAGACTCTTACTCTGGGCTACTGGTTAAGGTCTTAACTCTTACTCTGGCCTACTGGTTAAGGTCTTAAATCTTACTTTGGCCTAATGGTTAAGGTCTTTGCTCTTACTCTGGCCAATTGGTTAAGGTCTTAGACTCTAACTCTGGCCTAATGGTTAAGGTCTTAAACTCTTACTCTGGCCTAATGGTAAGGTCTTAACTCTTACTTTGGCCTAATGGTTAAGGTCTTAGACTGTTACTCTGGCCTACTGGTTAAGGTCTTAGATCTTACTCTGGCCTCATGGTAAGGTCTAGACTCTTACTCTGGCCTAATGGTTAAGGTCTTAACTCTTACTCTAGCCTAATGGTTAAGGTCTTAGACACTTACTCTAGCCTACTGGTTAAGGTCTTTGCTCTTACTCTGGCCTATTGGTTAAGGTCTTAACTCTTACTCTGGCCGAATCGTTAAAGTCTTAGACTCTTACTCTGGCCTAATGGTTAAGGTCTTGACTTTTTCTCTGGCCTAATGGTTAAGGTCTTAGACTCTTACTCTGGACCAATGGTTAAGGTCTTAACTCTTACTCTGGCCCAATGGTTAAGGTCTTAACTCTTACTCTGGCCTAAAGGTTAAGGACTTAACTCTTACTCTGGCCTAATGGTTAAGGTCTTGACTCTTACTCTGGCCTAATGGTTAAGGTATTAACTCTTACTCTGGCCTAATCGTTAAAGTCTTAGATTCTTACTCTGGCCTAATGGTTAAGGTCTAGACTCTTACTCTGGCCTAATGGTTAAGGTATTGACTCTTACTCTGGCCTAATGGTTAATGTCTTAGACTCTTACTCTGGCCTAATGGTTAAGGTCTTAATTCTTACACTGGCCTAACGGTTAAGGTCTTAGACTCTTACTCTGACCTAATGGTTAAGTTCTTAGACTCTTACTCTGGCCTAATGGTTAAGGTATTAGACTCTTACTCTGGGCTACTGGTTAAGGTCTTAACTCTTACTCTGGCCTACTGGTTAAGGTCTTAAATCTTACTTTGGCCTAATGGTTAAGGTCTTTGCTCTTACTCTGGCCAATTGGTTAAGGTCTTAGACTCTAACTCTGGCCTAATGGTTAAGGTCTTAAACTCTTACTCTGGCCTAATGGTAAGGTCTTAACTCTTACTTTGGCCTAATGGTTAAGGTCTTAGACTGTTACTCTGGCCTACTGGTTAAGGTCTTAGATCTTACTCTGGCCTAATGGTTAAGGTCTTGACTCTTACTCTGGCCTAATGGTTAAGGTCTTAGACTCTTACTCTGGCCTAATGGTTAAGGTCTTTACTCTTACTCTGGCCTAATGGTTAAGGTCTTAACTCTTACTCTGGCCTAATGGTTAAGGTCTTAGACTCTAAGTCTGGCCTAATGGTAAGGTCTAGACTCTTACTCTGGCCTAATGGTGAAGGTCTTAACTCTTACTCTAGCCTAATGGTTAAGGTCTTAGACACTTACTCTGGCCTACTGGTTAAGGTCTTTGCTCTTACTCTGGCCTATTGGTTAAGGTCTTAGACTCTTACTCTGGCCTAATGATTAAGGTCTTAACTCTTACTCTGGCCTAATGGTGAAGGGCTTAACTCTTATTCTGGCCTAATGGTTAAGGTCTTAGACTCTTACTCTTGCCTAATCGTTAAAGTCTTAGATTCTTACTCTGGCCTAATGGTTGAGGTCTTGACTTTTACTCTGGCCTAATGGTTAAGGTCTTAGACTCTTACTCTGGCCTAATGGTTAAGGTCTAGACTCTTACTCTAGCCTAATGGTTAAGGTCTTAGACTCTTACTCTAGCCTAATGGTTAAGGTCTTAGACTCTAACTCTGGCCTAATGGCTAAGGTCTTAGACTCTAACTCTGGCCTAATGGTTAAGGTCTAGACTCTTACACTGGCCTAATGGTTAAGGTCTTAACTCTTACTCTGGCCTAATGCTTAAGGTCTTAGACTCTAACTCTGGCCTAATGGTTAAGGTCTAGACTCTTACTCTGGCCTACTGGTTAAGGTCTTAGACTCTTACTCTAGCCTAATGCTTAAGATCTTGGACTCTTACTCTGGCCTAATGGTTAAGGTCTTAACTCTTACTCTTGCCTAATGGTTAAGGTCTTAGACTCTTACTCTAGCCTAATGGTTAAGGTCTTAGACTCTAACTCTGGCCTAATGGCTAAGGTCTTAGACTCTAACTCTGGCCTAATGGTTAAGGTCTAGACTCTTACTCTGGCCTAATGGTTAAGGTATTTACTCTTGCTCTGGCCTAATGGTTAATGTCTTAGACTCTTACTCTGGCCTAATGGTTAAGGTCTTAGACTCTTACTCTGGCCTAATGGTTAAGGTCTTAGACTCTTACTCTGGCCTAATGGTAAGATCTAGACCCTTACTCCGGCCTAATGGTTAAGGTCTTAACTCTTACTCTGGCTTAATGGTTAAGGTCTTGACTCTTACTCTGGCCTAATGGTTAAGGTCTTAGACTCTTACTCTCGCCTAATGGTTAAGGACTTGACTCTTACTCTGGACTTATGGTTAAGGTCTTGGACTCTTACTCTGGCCTAATGGTTAAGGTATTGACTCTTGCTCTGGCCTAATGGTTAATGTCTTAGACTCTTACTCTGGCCTAATGGTTAAGGTCTTAGACTCTTACTCTGGCCTAATGGTTAAGGTCTTAGACTCTTACTCTGGCCTAATGGTTAAGGTCTTAGATTCTTACTCTGGCCTAATGGTTAAGGTCTAGACTCTTACTCTGGCCTAATGGTTAAGGTATTGACTCTTACTCTGGGCTAATGGTTAATGTCTTAGACTCTTACTCTGGCCTAATGGTTAAGGTCTTAATTCTTACACTGGCCTAACGGTTAAGGTCTTAGACTCTTACTCTGACCTAATGGTTAAGTTCTTAGACTCTTACTCTGGCCTAATGGTTAAGGTATTAGACTCTTACTCTGGGCTACTGGTTAAGGTCTTAACTCTTACTCTGGCCTACTGGTTAAGGTCTTAAATCTTACTTTGGCCTAATGGTTAAGGTCTTTGCTCTTACTCTGGCCAATTGGTTAAGGTCTTAGACTCTAACTCTGGCCTAATGGTTAAGGTCTTAAACTCTTACTCTGGCCTAATGGTAAGGTCTTAACTCTTACTTTGGCCTATTGGTTAAGGTCTTAGACTGTTACTCTGGCCTACTGGTTAAGGTCTTAGATCTTACTCTGGCCTAATGGTTAAGGTCTTGACTCTTACTCTGGCCTAATGGTTAAGGTCTTAGACTCTTACTCTGGCCTAATGGTTAAGGTCTTTACTCTTACTCTGGCCTAATGGTTAAGGTCTTAACTCTTACTCTGGCCTAATGGTTAAGGTCTTAGACTCTAAGTCTGGCCTAATGGTAAGGTCTAGACTCTTACTCTGGCCTAATGGTGAAGGTCTTAACTCTTACTCTAGCCTAATGGTTAAGGTCTTAGACACTTACTCTGGCCTACTGGTTAAGGTCTTTGCTCTTACTCTGGCCTATTGGTTAATGTCTTAGACTCTTACTCTGGCCTAATGATTAAGGTCTTAACTCTTACTCTGGCCTAATGGTGAAGGGCTTAACTCTTATTCTGGCCTAATGGTTAAGGTCTTAGACTCTTACTCTTGCCTAATCGTTAAAGTCTTAGATTCTTACTCTGGCCTAATGGTTAAGGTCTTGACTTTTACTCTGGCCTAATGGTTAAGGTCTTAGACTCTTACTCTGGCCTAATGGTTAAGGTCTTAATTCTTACACTGGCCTAACGGTTAAGGTCTTAGACTCTTACTCTGACCTAATGGTTAAGTTCTTAGACTCTTACTCTGGCCTAATGGTTAAGGTATTAGACTCTTACTCTGGGCTACTGGTTAAGGTCTTAACTCTTACTCTGGCCTACTGGTTAAGGTCTTAAATCTTACTTTGGCCTAATGGTTAAGGTCTTTGCTCTTACTCTGGCCAATTGGTTAAGGTCTTAGACTCTAACTCTGGCCTAATGGTTAAGGTCTTAAACTCTTACTCTGGCCTAATGGTAAGGTCTTAACTCTTACTTTGGCCTAATGGTTAAGGTCTTAGACTGTTACTCTGGCCTACTGGTTAAGGTCTTAGATCTTACTCTGGCCTCATGGTAAGGTCTAGACTCTTACTCTGGCCTAATGGTTAAGGTCTTAACTCTTACTCTAGCCTAATGGTTAAGGTCTTAGACACTTACTCTGGCCTACTGGTTAAGGTCTTTGCTCTTACTCTGGCCTATTGGTTAAGGTCTTAGACTCTTACTCTGGCCTAATGATTAAGGTCTTAACTCTTACTCTGGCCGAATCGTTAAAGTCTTAGACTCTTACTCTGGCCTAATGGTTAAGGTCTTGACTTTTTCTCTGGCCTAATGGTTAAGGTCTTAGACTCTTACTCTGGCCCAATGGTTAAGGTCTTAACTCTTACTCAGGCCCAATGGTTAAGGTCTTAACTCTTACTCTGGCCTAAAGGTTAAGGACTTAACTCTTACTCTGGCCTAATGGTTAAGGTCTTGACTCTTACTCTGGCCTAATGGTTAAGGTATTAACTCTTACTCTGGCCTAATCGTTAAAGTCTTAGATTCTTACTCTGGCCTAATGGTTAAGGTCTAGACTCTTACTCTGGCCTAATGGTTAAGGTATTGACTCTTACTCTGGCCTAATGGTTAATGTCTTAGACTCTTACTCTGGCCTAATGGTTAAGGTCTTAATTCTTACACTGGCCTAACGGTTAAGGTCTTAGACTCTTACTGTGACCTAATGGTTAAGTTCTTAGACTCTTACTCTGGCCTAATGGTTAAGGTATTAGACTCTTACTCTGGGCTACTGGTTAAGGTCTTAACTCTTACTCTGGCCTACTGGTTAAGGTCTTAAATCTTACTTTGGCCTAATGGTTAAGGTCTTTGCTCTTACTCTGGCCAATTGGTTAAGGTCTTAGACTCTAACTCTGGCCTAATGGTTAAGGTCTTAAACTCTTACTCTGGCCTAATGGTAAGGTCTTAACTCTTACTTTGGCCTAATGGTTAAGGTCTTAGACTGTTACTCTGGCCTACTGGTTAAGGTCTTAGATCTTACTCTGGCCTAATGGTTAAGGTCTTGACTCTTACTCTGGCCTAATGGTTAAGGTCTTAGACTCTTACTCTGGCCTAATGGTTAAGGTCTTTACTCTTACTCTGGCCTAATGGTTAAGGTCTTAACTCTTACTCTGGACTAATGGTTAAGGTCTTAGACTCTAAGTCTGGCCTAATGGTAAGGTCTAGACTCTTACTCTGGCCTAATGGTGAAGGTCTTAACTCTTACTTTAGCCTAATGGTTAAGGTCTTAGACACTTACTCTGGCCTACTGGTTAAGGTCTTTGCTCTTACTCTGGCCTATTGGTTAAGGTCTTAGACTCTTACTCTGGCCTAATGATTAAGGTCTTAACTCTTACTCTGGCCTAATGGTGAAGGGCTTAACTCTTATTCTGGCCTAATGGTTAAGGTCTTAGACTCTTACTCTTGCCTAATCGTTAAAGTCTTAGATTCTTACTCTGGCCTAATGGTTAAGGTCTTGACTTTTACTCTGGCCTAATGGTTAAGGTCTTAGACTCTTACTCTGGCCTAATGGTTAAGGTCTAGACTCTTACTCTAGCCTAATGGTTAAGGTCTTAGACTCTTACTCTAGCCTAATGGTTAAGGTCTTAGACTCTAACTCTGGCCTAATGGCTAAGGTCTTAGACTCTAACTCTGGCCTAATGGTTAAGGTCTAGACTCTTACACTGGCCTAATGGTTAAGGTCTTAACTCTTACTCTGGCCTAATGCTTAAGGTCTTAGACTCTAACTCTGGCCTAATGGTTAAGGTCTAGACTCTTACTCTGGCCTACTGGTTAAGGTCTTAGACTCTTACTCTAGCCTAATGCTTAAGATCTTGGACTCTTACTCTGGCCTAATGGTTAAGGTCTTAACTCTTACTCTTGCCTAATGGTTAAGGTCTTAGACTCTTACTCTAGCCTAATGGTTAAGGTCTTAGACTCTAACTCTGGCCTAATGGCTAAGGTCTTAGACTCTAACTCTGGCCTAATGGTTAAGGTCTAGACTCTTACTCTGGCCTAATGGTTAAGGTATTGACTCTTGCTCTGGCCTAATGGTTAATGTCTTAGACTCTTACTCTGGCCTAATGGTTAAGGTCTTAGACTCTTACTCTGGCCTAATGGTTAAGGTCTTAGACTCTTACTCTGGCCTAATGGTTAAGGTCTTAGACTCTTACTCTGGCCTAATGGTAAGATCTAGACCCTTACTCCGGCCTAATGGTTAAGGTCTTAACTCTTACTCTGGCTTAATGGTTAAGGTCTTGACTCTTACTCTGGCCTAATGATTAAGGTCTTAGACTCTTACTCTCGCCTAATGGTTAAGGACTTGACTCTTACTCTGGCCTTATGGTTAAGGTCTTGGACTCTTACTCTGGCCTAATGGTTAAGGTATTGACTCTTGCTCTGGCCTAATGGTTAATGTCTTAGACTCTTACTCTGGCCTAATGGTTAAGGTCTTAGACTCTTACTCTGGCCTAATGGTTAAGGTCTTAGACTCTTACTCTGGCCTAATGGTTAAGGTCTTAGATTCTTACTCTGGCCTAATGGTTAAGGTCTAGACTCTTACTCTGGCCTAATGGTTAAGGTATTGACTCTTACTCTGGGCTAATGGTTAATGTCTTAGACTCTTACTCTGGCCTAATGGTTAAGGTCTTAATTCTTACACTGGCCTAACGGTTAAGGTCTTAGACTCTTACTCTGACCTAATGGTTAAGTTCTTAGACTCTTACTCTGGCCTAATGGTTAAGGTATTAGACTCTTACTCTGGGCTACTGGTTAAGGTCTTAACTCTTACTCTGGCCTACTGGTTAAGGTCTTAAATCTTACTTTGGCCTAATGGTTAAGGTCTTTGCTCTTACTCTGGCCAATTGGTTAAGGTCTTAGACTCTAACTCTGGCCTAATGGTTAAGGTCTTAAACTCTTACTCTGGCCTAATGGTAAGGTCTTAACTCTTACTTTGGCCTAATGGTTAAGGTCTTAGACTGTTACTCTGGCCTACTGGTTAAGGTCTTAGATCTTACTCTGGCCTAATGGTTAAGGTCTTGACTCTTACTCTGGCCTAATGGTTAAGGTCTTAGACTCTTACTCTGGCCTAATGGTTAAGGTCTTTACTCTTACTCTGGCCTAATGGTTAAGGTCTTAACTCTTACTCTGGCCTAATGGTTAAGGTCTTAGACTCTAAGTCTGGCCTAATGGTAAGGTCTAGACTCTTACTCTGGCCTAATGGTGAAGGTCTTAACTCTTACTCTAGCCTAATGGTTAAGGTCTTAGACACTTACTCTGGCCTACTGGTTAAGGTCTTTGCTCTTACTCTGGCCTATTGGTTAATGTCTTAGACTCTTACTCTGGCCTAATGATTAAGGTCTTAACTCTTACTCTGGCCTAATGGTGAAGGGCTTAATTCTTATTCTGGCCTAATGGTTAAGGTCTTAGACTCTTACTCTTGCCTAATCGTTAAAGTCTTAGATTCTTACTCTGGCCTAATGGTTAAGGTCTTGACTTTTACTCTGGCCTAATGGTTAAGGTCTTAGACTCTTACTCTGGCCTAATGGTTAAGGTCTAGACTCTTACTCTAGCCTAATGGTTAAGGTCTTAGACTCTTACTCTAGGCTAATGGTTAAGGTCTTAGACTCTAACTCTGGCCTAATGGCTAAGGTCTTAGACTCTAACTCTGGCCTAATGGTTAAGGTCTAGACTCTTACACTGGCCTAATGGTTAAGGTCTTAACTCGTACTCTGGCCTAATGCTTAAGGTCTTAGACTCTAACTCTGGCCTAATGGTTAAGGTCTAGACTCTTACTCTGGCCTACTGGTTAAGGTCTTAGACTCTTACTCTAGCCTAATGCTTAAGATCTTGGACTCTTACTCTAGCCTAATGGTTAAGGTCTTAACTCTTACTCTTGCCTAATGGTTAAGGTCTTAGACTCTTACTCTAGCCTAATGGTTAAGGTCTTAGACTCTAACTCTGGCCTAATGGCTAAGCTCTTAGACTCTAACTCTGGCCTAATGGTTAAGGTCTAGACTCTTACTCTGGCCTAATGGTTAAGGTATTGACTCTTGCTCTGGCCTAATGGTTAATGTCTTAGACTCTTACTCTGGCCTAATGGTTAAGGTCTTAGACTCTTACTCTGGCCTAATGGTTAAGGTCTTAGACTCTTACTCTGGCCTAATGGTTAAGGGCTTAGACTCTTACTCTGGCCTAATGGTAAGATCTAGACCCTTACTCCGGCCTAATGGTTAAGGTCTTAACTCTTACTCTGGCTTAATGGTTAAGGTCTTGACTCTTACTCTGGCCTAATGGTTAAGGTCTTAGACTCTTACTCTCGCCTAATGGTTAAGGACTTGACTCTTACTCTGGCCTTATGGTTAAGGTCTTGGACTCTTACTCTGGCCTAATGGTTAAGGTCTTAACTCTTACTCTTGCCTAATGGTTAAGGTCTTAGACTCTTACTCTAGCCTAATGGTTAAGGTCTTAGACTCTAACTCTGGCCTAATGGCTAAGGTCTTAGACTCTAACTCTGGCCTAATGGTTAAGGTCTAGACTCTTACACTGGCCTAATGGTTAAGGTCTTAACTCTTACTCTGGCCTAATGCTTAAGGTCTTAGACTCTAACTCTGGCCTAATGGTTAAGGTCTAGACTCTTACTCTGGCCTACTGGTTAAGGTCTTAGACTCTTACTCTAGCCTAATGCATAAGATCTTGGACTCTTACTCTGGCCTAATGGTTAAGGTCTTAACTCTTACTCTTGCCTAATGGTTAAGGTCTTAGACTCTTACTCTAGCCTAATGGTTAAGGTCTTAGACTCTAACTCTGGCCTAATGGCTAAGCTCTTAGACTCTAACTCTGGCCTAATGGTTAAGGTCTAGACTCTTACTCTGGCCTAATGGTTAAGGTATTGACTCTTGCTCTGGCCTAATGGTTAATGTCTTAGACTCTTACTCTGGCCTAATGGTTAAGGTCTTAGACTCTTACTCTGGCCTAATGGTTAAGGTCTTAGACTCTTACTCTGGCCTAATGGTTAAGGTCTTAGACTCTTACTCTGGCCTAATGGTAAGATCTAGACCCTTACTCCGGCCTAATGGTTAAGGTCTTAACTCTTACTCTGGCTTAATGGTTAAGGTCTTGACTCTTACTCTGGCCTAATGGTTAAGGTCTTAGACTCTTACTCTCGCCTAATGGTTAAGGACTTGACTCTTACTCTGGCCTTATGGTTAAGGTCTTGGACTCTTACTCTGGCCTAATGGTTAAGGTCTTAACTCTTACTCTTGCCTAATGGTTAAGGTCTTAGACTCTTACTCTAGCCTAATGGTTAATGTCTTAGACTCTAACTCTGGCCTAATGGCTAAGGTCTTAGACTCTAACTCTGGCCTAATGGTTAAGGTCTAGACTCTTACTCTGGCCTAATGGTTAAGGTATTGACTCTTACTCTGGCCTAATGGTTAATGTCTTAGACTCTTACTCTGGCCTAATGGTTAAGGTCTTAATTCTTACACTGGCCTAACGGTTAAGGTCTTAGACTCTTACTCTGACCTAATGGTTAAGTTCTTAGACTCTTACTCTGGCCTAATGGTTAAGGTATTAGACTCTTACTCTGGGCTACTGGTTAAGGTCTTAACTCTTACTCTGGCCTACTGGTTAAGGTCTTAAATCTTACTTTGGCCTAATGGTTAAGGTCTTTGCTCTTACTCTGGCCAATTGGTTAAGGTCTTAGACTCTAACTCTGGCCTAATGGTTAAGGTCTTAAACTCTTACTCTGGCCTAATGGTAAGGTCTTAACTCTTACTTTGGCCTAATGGTTAAGGTCTTAGACTGTTACTCTGGCCTACTGGTTAATGTCTTAGATCTTACTCTGGCCTAATGGTAAGGTCTTAGACTCTTACTCTGGCCTAATGGTTAAGGTCTTAACTCTTACTCTAGCCTAATGGTTAAGGTCTTAGACACTTACTCTGGCCTACTGGTTAAGGTCTTTGCACTTACTCTGGCCTATTGGTTAAGGTCTTAGACTCTTACTCTGGCCTAATGATTAAGGTCTTAACTCTTACTCTGGTCGAATCGTTAAAGTCTTAGACTCTTACTCTGGCCTAATGGTTAAGGTCTTGACTTTTTCTCTGGCCTAATGGTTAAGGTCTTAGACTCTTACTCTGGCCCTATGGTTAAGGTCTTAACTCTTACTCTGGCCCAATGGTTAAGGTCTTAACTCTTACTCTGGCCTAAAGGTTAAGGACTTAACTCTTACTCTGGCCTAATGGTTAAGGTCTTGACTCTTACTCTGGCCTAATGGTTAAGGTATTAACTCTTACTCTGGCCTAATCGTTAAAGTCTTAGATTCTTACTCTGGCCTAATGGTTAAGGTCTAGACTCTTACTCTGGCCTAATGGTTAAGGTATTGACTCTTACTCTGGCCTAATGGTTAATGTCTTAGACTCTTACTCTGGCCTAATGGTTAAGGTCTTAATTCTTACACTGGCCTAACGGTTAAGGTCTTAGACTCTTACTCTGACCTAATGGTTAAGTTCTTAGACTCTTACTCTGGCCTAATGGTTAAGGTATTAGACTCTTACTCTGGGCTACTGGTTAAGGTCTTAACTCTTACTCTGGCCTACTGGTTAAGGTCTTAAATCTAACTTTGGCCTAATGGTTAAGGTCTTTGCTCTTACTCTGGCCAATTGGTTAAGGTCTTAGACTCTAACTCTGGCCTAATGGTTAAGGTCTTAAACTCTTACTCTGGCCTAATGGTAAGGTCTTAACTCTTACTTTGGCCTAATGGTTAAGGTCTTAGACTGTTGCTCTGGCCTACTGGTTAAGGTCTTAGATCTTACTCTGGCCTAATGGTTAAGGTCTTGACTCTTACTCTGGCCTAATGGTTAAGGTCTTAGACTCTTACTCTGGCCTAATGGTTAAGGTCTTTACTCTTACTCTGGCCTAATGGTTAAGGTCCTAACTCTTACTCTGGCCTAATAGTTAAGGTCTTAGACTCTAAGTCTGGCCTAATGGTAAGGTCTAGACTCTTACTCTGGCCTAATGGTGAAGGTCTTAACTCTTACTCTAGCCTAATGGTTAAGGTCTTAGACACTTACTCTGGCCTACTGGTTAAGGTCTTTGCTCTTACTCTGGCCTATTGGTTAAGGTCTTATACTCTTACTCTGGCCTAATGATTAAGGTCTTAACTCTTACTCTGGCCTAATGGTGAAGGTCTTGACTTTTACTCTGGCCTAATGGTTAAGGTCTTAGACTCTTACTCTGGCCTAATGGTCAAGGTCTAGACTCTTACTCTAGCCTAATGGTTAAGGTCTTAGACTCTTACTCTAGCCTAATGGTTAAGGTCTTAGACTCTAACTCTGGCCTAATGGCTAAGGTCTTAGACTCTAACTCTGGCCTAATGGTTAAGGTCTAGACTCTTACACTGGCCTAATGGTTAAGGTCTTAACTCTTACTCTGGCCTAATGCTTAAGGTCTTAGACTCTAACTCTGGCCTAATGGTTAAGGTCTAGACTCTTACTCTGGCCTACTGGTTAAGGTCTTAGACTCTTACTCTAGCCTAATGCTTAAGATCTTGGACTCTTACTCTGGCCTAATGGTTAAGGTCTTAACTCTTACTCTTGCCTAATGGTTAAGGTCTTAGACTCTTACTCTAGCCTAATGGTTAAGGTCTTAGACTCTAACTCTGGCCTAATGGCTAAGGTCTTAGACTCTAACTCTGGCCTAATGGTTAAGGTCTAGACTCTTACTCTGGCCTAATGGTTAAGGTATTGACTCTTACTCTGGCCTAATGGTTAATGTCTTAGACTCTTACTCTGGCCTAATGGTTAAGGTCTTAGACTCTTACTCTGGCCTAATGGTTAAGGTCTTAGACTCTTACTCTGGCCTAATGGTAAGATCTAGACCCTTACTCCGGCCTAATGGTTAAGGTCTTAACTCTTACTCTGGCCTAATGGTTAAGGTCTTGACTCTTACTCTGGCCTAATGGTTAAGGTCTTAGACTCTTACTCTCGCCTAATGGTTAAGGACTTGACACTTACTCTGGCCTAATGGTTAAGGTCTTAGACTCTTACTCTGGCCTAATCTGTTAAGGTCTTAACTCTTACTCTTGCCTAATGGTTAATGTCTTAACTCTTACTCTGACCTAATGGTTAAGGTCTTAGACTCTGACTCTGGCCTAATGGGTAAGGTCTTAGACTCGTACTCTGGCCTAATGGTTAAGGTCTTAGACTCTTACTCTGGTCTAATGGTTAAGGTCTTAGACTCTTACTCTGGCCTACTGTTTAAGGTATTAACTCTTACTCTTGCCTAATGGTTAAGGTCTTAGACTCTTACTCTGGCCTAATGGTTAAGGTCTTAACTCTTACTCTGGCATAATGGTTAAGGTCTTAACTCTTACTCTGACCTAATGGTTAAGGTCTTAGACTCTTACTCTGGCCTAATGGTTAAGGTCTTAACTCTTACTATGGCCTACTGATTAAGGTCTTTACTCTTACACTGGCCTATGGTTAAGGTTTTAACTCTTACTCTGGCCTAATGCTTAAGGTCTTAGACTCTTTCTCTGGCCTAATGGTTAAGGTCTTAACTCTTACTCTGGCCTAATGGTTAAGGTCTTAGACTCTTACTCTGGCCTAATGGTTAAGGTCTTAACTCTTACTCTTGCCTAATGGTTAAGGTCTTAGACTCTTACTCTAGCCTAATGGTTAAGGTCTTAGACTCTAACTCTGGCCTAATGGCTAAGGTCTTAGACTCTAACTCTGGCCTAATGGTTAAGGTCTAGACTCTTACTCTGGCCTAATGGTTAAGGTTTTGACTCTTACTCTGGCCTAATGGTTAATGTCTTAGACTCTTACTCTGGCCTAATGGTTAAGGTCTTAGACTCTTACTCTGGCCTAATGGTTAAGGTATTGACTCTTACTCTGGCCTAATGGTTAAGGTCTTAGATTCTTACTCTGGCTGTTGGACCCGGCCTCGTGTCGTGGTCCTTACCCCCGTGGATTGTGCCCGTTCCCCGCCCCGGCCTTCACGGGCCACCCTTCCGAACTGCACCGAGACCCCTCATTCCGAGCCGCACGAGGTCGCATACCCCTCGGGGCTCCGCCATCTTGTTGGCATCCACGTGACTCTGTGCGCCAGCCGGCGCGACCCCGCTCAACCCGGCCTCGGCCCCAGCGAAGCCCCGACATCGAGGCACCAAGAACAAGCCAGGGGGTGCCACATGAACCATTCACCGCCCCCGGCGGAGGACAGTATCGATGAGACCCCCAACTGTCCTCCCATCCCTAGGTGTGATCGCCCTGCAACTCTCTTGGGCCGGGCGCCTCTCCTGCTGGGCGTCTGGCCACCTCCACCCGGCCTCTCCGCCCCCCCGGGCGCCAGGGTCCGGACATCAAAGGGCTCCAGACCTATATCTGGGGCGACCCCGCCACAGATCGGCAGTTGTATCCAGGAGTCGAGAGCCCTGCTGATTGAATCGCGGCCGACCCTACGGAGAAGAACTCTTGCTTGAACTATCACGAGCCCTGCAGACTGCGTCGCGGCTCCTTCTTGTGAACACCTTGAAGCCCCCCGGAACATCGGGGCCCTGCTGACGCTGTCGCGGCCCAACCTCGCTGAAACCTCCCTCGGAGCCCTGCTGACGACGTCGCGGCTCGAGCTGAGCAGAAACCATCTTGAGAGCCCTGCTGACCTGATCGCGGCTCCCCACGAACTGAACGCCAGAGCCCTGCTGACGCCGTCGCGGCTCGACCCCTCCGAGATCCGGAGGTCCTCCAGCTTGAGGATAAGAACTGGGCCCCAGGTACCCTCGTACCGAGCTCCTGCCAAAGACTGTCCGGCTACCCCTACCCTTCCAAAGAGACACTGAGACTTTTGGTGGATCCCTCGATCCCTTTCGTGTAAATATTGATCTCGTAAACCTTTAATTGCTGATAAAGAATTGCTCGTCTTGAGACAACCTCCTTGAGTCCGGTGGGGTGGTGTTACTGTGCTAGTACGTGATAGGAGAAGGATCTCTCAGGAGGCTTCTCGACGGCGCTCGGATACTTCGTGCAAGTGAGGGCCCCCCCCTTGGTGGTCTCACCGACTCCTCGGGGTCCGCCTTCCAACACTGGCCTAATGGTTAAGGTCTAGACTCTTACTCTGGCCTAATGGTTAAGGTATTGACTCTTACTCTGGCCTAATGGTTAATGTCTTAGACTCTTACTCTGGTCTAATGGTTAAGGTCTTAGACTCTTACTCTGGCCTAATGGTTAAGGTATTAACTCTTACTGTGACCTAGTGGTTAAGGTCTTAGACTCTTACTCTGGCCTAATGGTTAAGGTCTTAACTCTTACTCTGGCCTAATAGTAAGATCTAGACCCTTACTCCGGCCTAATGGTTAAGGTCTTAACTCTTACTCTTGCCTAATGGTTAATGTCTTAACTCTTACTCTGACCTAATGGTTAAAGTCTTAACTCTTACTCTGACCTAATGGTTAAGGTCTTAGACTCTGACTCTGGCCTAATGGGTAAGGTCTTAGACTCTTACTCTGGCCTAATGTTTAAGGTCTTAGACTCTTACTCTGGCCTAATGGTTAAGGTCTTAACTCTTACTCTGGCCTAATGGTAAGATCTAGACCCTTACTCTGGCCTAATGGTTAAGGTCTTAACTCTTACTCTGGCCTAATGGTTAAGGTCTTGACTCTTACTCTGGCCTAATGGTTAAGGTCTTTGCTCTTACTCTGGCCAATTGGTTAAGGTCTTAGACTCTAACTCTGGCCTAATGGTTAAGGTCTTAAACTCTTACTCTGGCCTAATGGTAAGGTCTTAACTCTTACTTTGGCCTAATGGTTAAGGTCTTAGACTGTTACTCTGGCCTACTGGTTAAGGTCTTAGATCTTACTCTGGCCTAATGGTTAAGGTCTTGACTCTTACTCTGGCCTAATGGTTAAGGTCTTAGACTCTTACTCTGGCCTAATGGTTAAGGTCTTTACTCTTACTCTGGCCTAATGGTTAAGGTCTTAACTCTTACTCTGGCCTAATGGTTAAGGTCTTAGACTCTAAGTCTGGCCTAATGGTAAGGTCTAGACTCTTACTCTGGCCTAATGGTTAAGGTCTTAACTCTTACTCTGGCCTAATGGTTAAGGTCTTAGACACTTACTCTGGCCTACTGGTTAAGGTCTTTGCTCTTACTCTGGCCTATTGGTTAAGGTCTTAGACTCTTACTCTGGCCTAATGATTAAGGTCTTAACTCTTACTCTGGCCTAATGGTGAAGGGCTTATCTCTTATTCTGGCCTAATGGTTAAGGTCTTAGACTCTTAATCTTGCCTAATCGTTAAAGTCTTAGATTCTTACTCTGGCCTAATGGTTAAGGTCTTAGACTCTTACTCTGGCCTAATGGTTAAGGTCTAGACTCTTACTCTAGCCTAATGGTTAAGGTCTTAGACTCTTACTCTAGCCTAATGGTTAAGGTCTTAGACTCTAACTCTGGCCTAATGGCTAAGGTCTTAGACTCTAACTCTGGCCTAATGGTTAAGGTCTAGACTCTTACACTGGCCTAATGGTTAAGGTCTTAACTCTTACTCTGGCCTAATGCTTAAGGTCTTAGACTCTAACTCTGGCCTAATGGTTAAGGTCTAGACTCTTACTCTGGCCTACTGGTTAAGGTCTTAGACTCTTACTCTAGCCTAATGCTTAAGATCTTGGACTCTTACTCTGGCCTAATGGTTAAGGTCTTAACTCTTACTCTTGCCTAATGGTTAAGGTCTTAGACTCTTACTCTAGCCTAATGGTTAAGGTCTTAGACTCTAACTCTGGCCTAATGGCTAAGGTCTTAGACTCTAACTCTGGCCTAATGGTTAAGGTCTAGACTCTTACTCTGGCCCAATGGTTAAGGTATTGACTCTTACTCTGGCCTAATGGTTAATGTCTTAGACTCTTACTCTGGCCTAATGGTTAAGGTCTTAGACTCTTACTCTGGCCTAATGGTTAAGGTATTGACTCTTACTCTGGCCTAATGGTTAAGGTCTTAGACTCTTACTCTGGCCTAATGGTTAAGGTCTTAACTCTTACTCTGGCCTAATGGTAAGATCTAGACCCTTACTCCGGCCTAATGGTTAAGGTCTTAACTCTTACTCTGGCCTAATGGTTAAGGTCTTGACTCTTACTCTGGCCTAATGGTTAAGGTCTTAGACTCTTACTCTCGCCTAATGGTTAAGGTCTTGACTCTTACTCTGGCCTAATGGTTAAGGTATTAGACTCTTACTCTGGCCTAATCTGTTAAGGTCTTAACTCTTACTCTTGCCTAATGGTTAATGTCTTAACTCTTACTCTGGCCTAATGGTTAAGGTCTTAGACTCTAAGTCTGGCCTAATGGTAAGGTCTAGACTCTTACTCTGGCCTAATGGTTAAGGTCTTAACTCTTACTCTGGCCTAATGGTTAAGGTCTTAGACACTTACTCTGGCCTACTGGTTAAGGTCTTTGCTCTTACTCTGGCCTATTGGTTAAGGTCTTAACTCTTACTCTGGCCTAATGGTGAAGGGCTTAACTCTTATTCTGGCCTAATGGTTAAGGTCTTAGACTCTTAATCTTGCCTAATCGTTAAAGTCTTAGATTCTTACTCTGGCCTAATGGTTAAGGTCTTAGACTCTTACTCTGGCCTAATGGTTAAGGTCTAGACTCTTACTCTAGCCTAATGGTTAAGGTCTTAGACTCTTACTCTAGCCTAATGCTTAAGATCTTGGACTCTTACTCTGGCCTAATGGTTAAGGTCTTAACTCTTACTCTTGCCTAATGGTTAAGGTCTTAGACTCTTACTCTAGCCTAATGGTTAAGGTCTTAGACTCTAACTCTGGCCTAATGGCTAAGGTCTTAGACTCTAACTCTGGCCTAATGGTTAAGGTCTAGACTCTTACTCTGGCCTAATGGTTAAGGTATTGACTCTTACTCTGGCCTAATGGTTAATGTCTTAGACTCTTACTCTGGCCTAATGGTTAAGGTCTTAGACTCTTACTCTGGCCTAATGGTTAAGGTATTGACTCTTACTCTGGCCTAATGGTTAAGGTCTTAGACTCTTACTCTGGCCTAATGGTTAAGGTCTTAACTCTTACTCTGGCCTAATGGTAAGATCTAGACCCTTACTCCGGCCTAATGGTTAAGGTCTTAACTCTTACTCTGGCCTAATGGTTAAGGTCTTGACTCTTACTCTGGCCTAATGGTTAAGGTCTTAGACTCTTACTCTCGCCTAATGGTTAAGGTCTTGACTCTTACTCTGGACTAATGGTTAAGGTCTTAGACTCTTACTCTGGCCTAATCTGTTAAGGTCTTAACTCTTACTCTTGCCTAATGGTTAATGTCTTAACTCTTACTCTGACCTAATGGTTAAGGTCTTAACTCTTACTCTGACCTAATGGTTAAGGTCTTAGACTCTGACTCTGGCCTAATGGGTAAGGTCTTAGACTCTTACTCTGGCCTTATGGTCAAGGTCTTAGACTCTTACTCTGGTCTAATGGTTAAGGTCTTAGACTCTTACTCTGGCCTACTGTTTAAGGTATTAACTCTTACTCTTGCCTAATGGTTAAGGTCTTAGACTCTTACTCTGGCCTAATGGTTAAGGTCTTAACTCTTACTCTGGCATAATGGTTAAGGTCTTAACTCTTACTTTGACCTAATGGTTAAGGTCTTAGACTCTTACTCTGGCCTAATGGTTAAGGTCTTAACTCTTACTATGGCCTACTGATTAAGGTCTTTACTCTTACACTGGCCTAATGGTTAAGGTTTTAACTCTTACTCTGGCCTAATCTGTTACGGTCTTAACTCTTACTCTTGCCTAATGGTTAATGTCTTAACTCTTACTCTGACCTAATGGTTAAAGTCTTAACTCTTACTCTGACCTAATGGTTAAGGTCTTAGACTCTGACTCTGGCCTAATGGGTAAGGTCTTAGACTCTTACTCTGGCCTAATGGTTAAGGTCTTAGACTCTTACTCTGGCCTAATGGTTAAGGTATTAACTCTTACTCTGGCCTAATGGTAAGATCTAGACCCTTACTCTGGCCTAATGGTTAAGGTCTTAACTCGTACTCTGGCCTAATGGTTAAGGTCTTGACTCTTACTCTGGCCTAATGGTTAAGGTCTTAGACTCTTACTCTGGCCTAATGGTTAAGGTCTTGACTCTTACTCTGGCCTAATGGTTAAGGTCTTAGACTCTTACTCTGGCCTAATCTGTTAAGGTCTTAACTCTTACTCTTGCCTAATGGTTAATGTCTTAACTCTTACTCTGACCTAATGGTTAAGGTCTTAACTCTTACTCTGACCTAATGGCTAAGGTCTTAAACTCTAACACTGGCCTAATGGTTAAGGTCTAGACTCTTACTCTGGCCTAATGGTTAAGGTTTTGACTCTTACTCTGGCCTAATGGTTAATGTCTTAGACTCTTACTCTGGCCTAATGGTTAAGGTCTTAGACTCTTACTCTGGCCTAATGGTTAAGGTATTGACTCTTACTCTGGCCTAATGGTTAATGTCTTAGACTCTTACTCTGGCCTAATGGTTAAGATCTTAACTCTTACTCTTGCCTAATGGTTAAGGTCTTAGACTCTTACTCTAGCCTAATGGTTAAGGTCTTAGATTCTTACTCTGGCCTAATGGTTAAGGTCTAGACTCTTACTCTGGCCTAATGGTTAAGGTATTGACGCTTACTCTGGCCTAATGGTTAATGTCTTAGACTCTTACTCTGTTCTAATGGTTAAGGTCTTAGACTCTTACTCTGGCCTAATGGTTAAGGTCTTAACTCTTACTGTGACCTAATGGTTAAGGTCTTAGACTCTTACTCTGGCCTAATGGTTAAGGTCTTAACTCTTACTCTGGCCTAATGGTAAGATCTAGACCCTTACTCCGGCTTAATGGTTAAGGTCTTAACTCTTACTCTGGCCTAATGGTTAAGGTCTTGACTCTTACTCTGGCCTAATGGTTAAGGTCTTAGACTCTTACTCTGGCCTAATGGTTAAGGTCTTGACTCTTACTCTGGCCTAATGGTTAAGGTCTTAGACTCTTACTCTGGCCTAATCTGTTAAGGTCTTAACTCTTACTCTTGCCTAATGGTTAATGTCTTAATTCTTACTCTGACCTAATGGTTAAGGTCTTAGACTCTGACTCTGGCCTAATGGGTAAGGTCTTAGACTCTTACTCTGGCCTAATGATTAAGGTCTTAGACTCTTACTCTGGCCTAATGGTTAAGGTCTTAACTCTTACTCTGGCCTAATGGTAAGATCTAGACCATTACTCCGGCCTAATGGTTAAGGTCTTAACTCTTACTCTGGCCTAATGGTTAAGGTCTTGACTCTTACTCTGGCCTAATGGTTAAGGTCTTGACTCTTACTCTGGCCTAATGGTTAAGGTCTTAGACTCTTACTCTCGCCTAATGGTTAAGGTCTTGACTCTTACTCTGGCCTAATGGTTATGGTCTTAGACTCTTACTCTGGCCTAATCTGTTAAGGTCTTAACTCTTACTCTTGCCTAATGGTTAATGTCTTAACTCTTACTCTGACCTAATGGTTAATGTCTTAACTCTTACTCTGACCTAATGGTTAAGGTCTTAGACTCTGACTCTGGCCTAATGGGTAAGGTCTTAGACTCTTACTCTGGCCTAATGGTTAAGGTCTTAGACTCTTACTCTGGTCTAATGGTTAAGGTCTTAGACTCTTACTCTGGCCTACTGTTTAAGGTATTAACTCTTACTCTTGCCTAATGGTTAAGGTCTTAGACTCCTATTCTGACCTAATGGTTAAGGTCTTAGACTCTTACTCTGGCCTAATGGTTAAGGTCTTAACTCTTACTATGGCCTACTGATTAAGGTCTTTACTCTTACACTGGCCTAATGGTTAAGGTTTTAACTCTTACTCTGGCCTAATGCTTAAGGTCTTAGACTCTTTCTCTGGCCTAATGGTTAAGGTCTTAACTCTTACTCTGGCCTAATGGTTAAGGTCTTAGACTCTTACTCTGGCCTAATGGTTAAGGTCTTAGCTCTTACTCTGGCCTACTGGTTAAGGTCTTAGACTCTTACTCTGGCCTAATGGTTAAGGTCCTAACTCGTACTCTGGCCAAATGGTTAAGGTCTTAACTCTTACTCTGGCCTAATGGTTAAGGTCTTGACTTTTACTTTGGCCTAATGGTTAAGGTCTTATACTCTTACTCCGGCCTAATGGTTAAGGTCTAGACTCTTACTCTAGCCTAATGGTTAAGGTCTGAGACTCTTACTCTAGCCTAATGGTTAAGGTCTTAGACTCTTACTCTTGCTTAATGGTTAAGGTCTTGACTCTTACTCTGGCCTAATGGTTAAGGTCTTAACTCTTACACTGGCCTAACGGCTAAGGTCTTAGACTCTAACTCTGGCCTAATGGTTAAGGTCTAGACTATTACACTGGCCTAATGGTTAAGGTATTGACTCTTACTCTGGCCTAATGGTTAAGGTCTTAGACTCTTACTCTGGCCTAATCTGTTAAGGTCTTAACTCTTACTCTTGCCTAATGGTTAAGGTCTTAGACTCTTACTCTAGCCTAATGGTTAAGGTCTTAGACTCTAACTCTGGCCTAATGGTTAAGGTCTAGACTCTTACACTGGCCTAATGGTTAAGGTATTGACACTTACTCTGGCCTAATGGTTAAGGTCTTAGACTCTTACTCTGGCCTAATGGTTAAGGTGAATGGTTAAGGTCTTAGACTCTTACTCTAGCCTAATGGTTAAGGTCTTAGACTCTAACTCTGGCCTAATGGCTAAGGTCTTAGACTCTAACTCTGGCCTAATGGCTATGGTCTTAGACTCTAACTCTGGCCTAATGGTTAAGGTCTAGACTCTTACACTGGCCTAGTGGTTAAGGTATTGACTCTTACTCTGGCCTAATGGTTAAGGTCTTAGACTCTCACTCTGGCCTAAAGGTTAAGGTCTTAACTCTTACTCTTGCCTAATGGTTAAGGTCTTAGACTCTTACTGTAGCCTAATAGTTAAGGTCTTAACTCGTACTCTGGCCTAATGGATACGGTCTTAACTCTGACTCTGGCCTAATGGTTAATGTCTTAACTCTTACTCTGGCCTAATAGTTAAGGTCTTAGACACTTACTCTGGTCTACTGGTTAAGGTCTTAGCTCTTACTCTGGCCTACTGGTTAAGGTCTTAGAGTCTTACTCTGGCCTAATTGTTAAGGTCTTAACTCGTACTCTGGCTTAATGGTTAAGGTCTTAAACTCTTACTCTGGCCTAATGGTTAAGGTCTTAGACACTTACTCTGGCCTACTGGTTAAGGTCTTTGCTATTACTCTGGCCTATTGGTTAAGGTCTTAGACTCTTACTCTGGCCTAATGGTTAAGGTGTTAGACTCTTACTCTGGCCTAATGGTTAAGGTCTTAGACTCTTACTCTGGCCTGATGGTTAAGGTATTGACTCTTACTCTGGCCTAATGGTTAAGGTCTTAGACTCTTACTCTGGCCTAATGGTTAAGGTCTTAGACACTTACTCTGACCTACTGGTTAAGGTCTTTGTTCTTACTCTGGCCTATTGGTTAAGGTGTTTGACTCTTACTGTGGCCTAATGGTTAAGGTTTTAGACTCTGGCTCTGGCCCAATGGTTGAGGTCTTAACTCTTATTTTGGCCTAATGGTTAAGGTCTTAAACTCTTACTCTTGCCTAATGGTTAAGGTCTTAACTCTTACTCTGGCCTAATGGTTAATGTTTTAGACTCTTACTCTAGCCTAATGGCTAAGGTCATAACTCTTAGTCTGGCCTAATGGTTAAGGTCTTAGACTCTTTCTCTGTCCTACTGGTTAAGGTCTTTGCTCTTACTCTGGCCTAATAGTTAAGGTCTTAGACTCGTACTCTGGCCCAATGGTAAAGGTCTTTACTCTTACTCTGGCCTAATGGTTAAGGTCTTAACTCTTACTCTGGCCTAATGGTTAAGGTCTTAGACTCTTACTCTGGCCTACTGGTTAAGGTCTTAGACTCTTACTCTAGCGTAATGGTTAATGTCTTAGACTCTTACTCTGGCCTAATGGTTAAGGTCTTAGACTTTTACTCTGGCCTAATGGTTAAAGGCTCAAACTCTTTCACTGGCCTACTGGATAAGGTCTTAAGTCTTACTTTGACCTAATGGTTAAGGTCTTAGACTCTTACTCTGGCCTAATGGTTAAGGTCTTGACTCTTACTCTGGCCTAATGGTTAATGTCTTAGACTCTTACTCTGGCCTAATGCTTAAGGTCTTAGACTCTTACTCTGGCCTAATGGTTAAGGTCTTAACTCTGGGTCTTAACTCTTACTCTGACCTAATGGTTAAGGTCTTAGACTCTTACTCTTGCCTACTGGTTAAGGTATTGACTCTTACTTTGGCCTAATGGTTAAGGTCTTAGACTCTTACTCTGGCCTAATGGTTAAGGTCTTAGACACTTACTCTGGCCTACTGGTTAAGGTCTTTGTTCTTACTCTGGCCTATTGGTTAAGGTGTTTGACTCTTACTGTGGCCTAATGGTTAAGGTTTTAGACTCTTGCTCTGGCCCAATGGTTGAGGTCTTAACTCCTATTTTGGCCTAATGGTTAAGGTTTTAGACTCTTACTCTAGCCTAATGGCTAAGGTCTTAACTCTTACTCTGGCCTAATGTTTAAGGTATTGACTCTTACTCTAGCCTAATGGTTAAGGTCTTAACTCTTACTCTGGCCTAATGGTTAAGGTCTTAGACTCTTACTCTGGCCTACTGGTTAAGGTCTTAGACTCTTACTCTAGCCTAATGGTTAAGGTCTTAGACTCTTACTCTGGCCTAATGGTTAAGGTCTTAGACTCTTACTCTGGCCTAATGGTTAAGGTCTCAATCTCTTACTCTGGCCTACTGGATAAGGTCTTAAGTCTTACTTTGACCTAATGGTTAACGTCTTAGACTCTTACTTTGACCTAATGGTTAAGTTCTTAGACTCTTACTCTGGCCGAATGGTTAAGGTCTTGACTCTTACTCTGGCCTAAAGGTTAAGGTCTTAACTCTTACTCTGGCCTAATGGTTAAGGTCTTAGACTCTTACTCTGGCCCAATGGTTAGGGTCTTACCTCTTACTCTGGCCCAATGGTTAAGGTCTTAACTCTTACTCTGGCCTAATGGTTATGACTCTTACTCTAGCCGAATCGTTAAAGTCTTAGACTCTTACTCTGGCCTAATGGTTAAGGTCTTGACTTTTACTCTGGCCTAATGGTTAAGGTCTTAGACTCTTACTCTGGCCCAATGGTAAAGGTCTTAACTCTTACTCTGGCCCAATGGTTAAGGTCTTAACTCTTACTCTGGCCTAATGGTTAAGGTCTTGACTCTTACTCTGGCCTAATGGTTAAGGTCTTAGACTCTTACTCTGGCCTAATGGTTAAGGTCTTTACTCTTACTCTGGCCTAATGGTTAAGGTCTTAACTCTTACTCTGGCCTAATGGTTAAGGTCTTAGACTCTAAGTCTGGCCTAATGGTAAGGTCTAGACTCTTACTCTGGCCTAGTGGTTAAGGTTTTAACTCTTACTCTAGCCTAATGGTTAAGGTCTTAGACACTTACTCTGGCCTACTGGTTAAGGTCTTTGCTCTTACTCTGGCCTATTGGTTAAGGTCTTAGACTCTTACTCTGGCCTAATGATTAAGGTCTTAACTCTTACTCTGGCCTAATGGTGAAGGGCTTAACTCTTATTCTGGCCTAATGGTTAAGGTCTTAGACTCTTACTCTTGCCTAATCGTTAAAGTCTTAGATTCTTACTCTGGCCTAATGGTTAAGGTCTTGACTTTTACTCTGGCCTAATGGTTAAGGTCTTAGACTCTTACTCTGGCCTAATGGTTAAGGTCTAGACTCTTACTCTAGCCTAATGGTTAAGGTCTTAGACTCTAACTCTGGCCTAATGGCTAAGGTCTTAGACTCTAACTCTGGCCTAATGGTTAAGGTCTAGACTTTTACTCTGGCCTAATGGTTAAGGTATTGACTCTTACTCTGGCCTAATGGTTAATGTCTCAGACTCTTACTCTGGCCTAATGGTTAAGGTCTTAGACTCTTACTCTGGACTAATGGTTAAGGTATTGACTCTTACTCTGGCCTAATGGTTAAGGTCTTAGACTCTTACTCTGGCCTAATGGTTAAGGTCTTAACTCTTACTCTGGCCTAATGGTAAGATCTAGACCCTTACTCCGGCCTAATGGTTAAGGTCTTAACTCTTACTCTGGCCTAATGGTTAAGGTCTTGACTCTTACTCTGGCCTAATGGTTAAGGTCTTAGACTCTTACTCTCGCCTAATGGTTAAGGTCTTGACTCTTACTCTGGCCTAATGGTTAAGGTCTTAGACTCTTACTCTGGCCTAATCTGTTAAGGTCTTAACTCTTACTCTTGCCTAATGGTTAATGTCTTAACTCTTACTCTGACCTAATGGTTAAGGTCTTAACTCTTACTCTGACCTAATGGTTAAGGTCTTAGACTCTGACTCTGGCCTAATGGGTAAGGTCTTAGACTCTTACTCTGGCCTAATGGTTAAGGTCTTAGACTCTTACTCTGGTCTAATGGTTAAGGTCTTAGACTCTTACTCTGGCCTACTGTTTAAGGTATTAACTCTTACTCTTGCCTAATGGTTAAGGTCTTAGACTCTTACTCTGGCCTAATGGTTAAGGTCTTAACTCTTACTCTGGCATAATGGTTAAGGTCTTAACTCTTACTTTTACCTAATGGTTAAGGTCTTAGACTCTTACTCTGGCCTAATGGTTAAGGTCTTAACTCTTACTATGGCCTACTGATTAAGGTCTTTACTCTTACACTGGCCTAATGGTTAAGGTTTTAACTCTTACTCTGGCCTAATGCTTAAGGTCTTAGACTCTTTCTCTGGCCTAATGGTTAAGGTCTTAACTCTTACTCTGGCCTAATGGTTAAGGTCTTAGACTCTTACTCTGGCCTAATGGTTAAGGTCTTAACTCTTACTCTTGCCTAATGGTTAAGGTCTTAGACTCTTACTCTAGCCTAATGGTTAAGGTCTTAGACTCTAACTCTGGCCTAATGGCTAAGGTCTTAGACTCTAACTCTGGCCTAATGGTTAAGGTCTAGACTCTTACTCTGGCCTAATGGTTAAGGTTTTGACTCTTACTCTGGCCTAATGGTTAATGTCTTAGACTCTTACTCTGGCCTAATGGTTAAGGTCTTAGACTCTTACTCTGGCCTAATGGTTAAGGTATTGACTCTTACTCTGGCCTAATGGTTAATGTCTTAGACTCTTACTCTGGCCTAATGGTTAAGATCTTAACTCTTACTCTTGCCTAATGGTTAAGGTCTTAGACTCTTACTCTAGCCTAATGGTTAAGGTCTTAGATTCTTACTCTGGCCTAATGGTTAAGGTCTAGACTCTTACTCTGGCCTAATGGTTAAGGTATTGACTCTTACTCTGGCCTAATGGTTAATGTATTAGACTCTTACTCTGGTCTAATGGTTAAGGTCTTAGACTCTTACTCTGGCCTAATGGTTAAGGTCTTAACTCTTATTGTGACCTAATGGTTAAGGTCTTAGACTCTTACTCTGGCCTAATGGTTAAGGTCTTAACTCTTACTCTGGCCTAATGGTAAGATCTAGACCCTTACTCCAGCCTAATGGTTAAGGTCTTAACTCTTACTCTGGGCTAATGGTTAAGGTCTTGACTCTTACTCTGGCCTAATGGTTAAGGTCTTAGACTCTTACTCTGGCCTAATGGTTAAGGTCTTGACTCTTACTCTGGCCTAATGGTTAAGGTCTTAGACTCTTACTCTGGCCTAATCTGTTAAGGTCTTAACTCTTACTCTTGCCTAATGGTTAATGTCTTAACTCTTACTCTGACCTAATGGTTAAGGTCTTAACTCTTACTCTGACCTAATGGTTAAGGTCTTAGACTCTGACTCTGGCCTAATGGGTAAGGTCTTAGACTCTTACTCTGGCCTAATGGTTAAGGTCTTAGACTCTTACTCTGGTCTAATGGTTAAGGTCTTAGACTCTTACTCTGGCCTACTGTTTAAGGTATTAACTCTTACTCTTGCCTAATGGTTAAGGTCTTAGACTCTTATTCTGGCCTAATGGTTAAGGTCTTAACTCTTACTCTGACCTAATGGTTAAGGTCTTAGACTCTTACTCTGGCCTAATGGTTAAGGTCTTAACTCTTACTATCGCCTACTGATTAAGGTCTTTACTCTTACACTGGCCTAATGGTTAAGGTTTTAACTCTTATTCTGGCCTAATGCTTAAGGTCTTAGACTCTTTCTCTGGCCTAATGATTAAGGTCTTAACTCTTACTCTGGCCTAATGGTTAAGGTCTTAGACTCTTACTCTGGCCTAATGGTTAAGGTCTTATCTCTTACTCTGGCCTACTGGTTAAGGTCTTAGACTCTTACTCTGGCCTAATGGTTAAGGTATTAGACTCTTACTCTGGGCTACTGGTTAAGGTCTTAACTCTTACTCTGGCCTACTGGTTAAGGTCTTAAATCTTACTTTGGCCTAATGGTTAAGGTCTTTGGTCTTACTCTGGCCAATTGGTTAAGGTCTTAGACTCTAACTCTGGCCTAATGGTTAAGGTCTTAAACTCTTACTCTGGCCTAATGGTAAGGTCTTAACTCTTACTTTGGCCTAATGGTTAAGGTCTTAGACTGTTACTCTGGCCTACTGGTTAAGGTCTTAGATCTTACTCTGGCCTAATGGTTAAGGTCTTGACTCTTACTCTGGCCTAATGGTTAAGGTCTTAGACTCTTACTCTGGCCGAATGGTTAAGGTCTTTACTCTTACTCTGGCCTAATGGTTAAGGTCTTAACTCTTACTCTGGCCTAATGGTTAAGGTCTTAGACTCTAAGTCTGGCCTAATGGTAAGGTCTAGACTCTTACTCTGGCCTAATGGTTAAGGTCTTAACTCTTACTCTAGCCTAATGGTTAAGGTCTTAGACACTTACTCTGGCCTACTGGTTAAGGTCTTTGCTCTTACTCTGGCCTATTGGTTAAGGTCTTAGACTCTTACTCTGGCCTAATGATTAAGGTCTTAACTCTTACTCTGGCCTAATGGTGAAGGGCTTAACTCTTATTCTGGCCTAATGGTTAAGGTCATACACTCTTACTCTTGCCTAATCGTTAAAATCTTAGATTCTTACTCTGGCCTAATGGTTAAGGTCTTGACTTTTACTCTGGCCTAATGGTTAAGGTCTTAGACTCTTACTCTGGCCTAATGGTTAAGGTCTAGACTCTTATTCTAGCCTAATGGTTAAGGTCTTAGACTCTTACTCTAGCCTAATGGTTAAGGTCTTAGACTCTAACTCTGGCCTAATGGCTAAGGTCTTAGACTCTAACTCTGGCCTAATGGTTAAGGTCTAGACTCTTACTCTGGCCTAATGGTTAAGGTCTTAGACTCTTACTCTGGCCTAATGGTTAAGGTATTGACTCTTACTCTGGCCTAATGGTTAAGGTCTTAGACTCTTACTCTGGCCTAATGGTTAAGGTCTTAACTCTTACTCTGGCCTAATGGTAAGATCTAGAACCTTACTCCGGCCTAATGGTTAAGGTCTTAACTCTTACTCTGGCCTAATGGTTAAGGTCTTGACTCTTACTCTGGCCTAATGGTTAAGGTCTTAGACTCTTACTCTCGCCTAATGTTTAAGGTCTTGACTCTTACTCTGGCCTAATGGTTAAGGTCTTAGACTCTTACTCTGGCCTAATCTGTTAAGGTCTTATCTCTTACTCTTGCCTAATGGTTAATGTCTTAACTCTTACTCTGACCTAATGGTTAAGGTCTTAACTCTTACTCTGACCTAATGGTTAAGGTCTTAGACTCTGACTCTGGCCTAATGGGTAAGGTCTTAGACTCTTACTCTGGCCTAATGGTTAAGGTCTTAGACTCTTACTCTGGTCTAATGGTTAAGGTCTTAGACTCTTACTCTGGCCTACTGTTTAAGGTATTAACTCTTACTCTTGCCTAATGGTTAAGGTCTTAGACTCTTACTCTGGCCTAATGGTTAAGGTCTTAACTCTTACTCTGGCCTAATGGTTAAGGTCTTAACTCTTACTCTGGCCTAATGGTTAAGGTCTTAGACTCTTACTCTGGCCTAATGGTTAAGGTCTTAACTCTTACTATGGCCTACTGATTAAGGTCTTAACTCTTACACTGGCCTAATGGTTAAGGTTTTAACTCTTACTCTGGCCTAATGCTTAAGGTCTTAGACTCTTTCTCTGGCCTAATGGTTAAGGTCTTAACTCTTACTCTGGCCTAATGGTTAAGGTCTTAGACTCTTACTCTGGCCTAATGGTTAAGGTCTTAACTCTTACTCTTGCCTAATGGTTAAGGTCTTAGACTCTTACTCTAGCCTAATGGTTAAGGTCTTAGACTCTAACTCTGGCCTAATGGCTAAGGTCTTAGACTCTAACTCTGGCCTACTGGTTAAGGTCTTAGACTCTTACTCTGGCCTAATGGTTAAGGTCCTAACTCGTACTCTGGCCAAATGGTTAAGGTCTTAACTCTTACTCTGGCCTAATGGTTAAGGTCTTGACTTTTACTTTGGCCTAATGGTTAAGGTCTTAGACTCTTACTCTGGCCTAATGGTTAAGGTCTAGACTCTTACTCTAGCCTAATGGTTAAGGTCTCAGACTCTTACTCTAGCCTAATGGTTAAGGTCTTAGACTCTTACTCTTGCTTAATGGTTAAGGTCTTGACTCTTACTCTGGCCTATTGGTTAAGGTCTTAACTCTTACTCTGGCCTAACGGCTAAGGTCTTAGACTCTAACTCTGGCCTATTGGTTAAGGTCTAGACTCTTACACTGGCCTAATGGTTAAGGTATTGACTCTTACACTGGCCTAATGGTTAAGGTCTTAGACTCTTACTCTGGCCTAATCTGTTAAGGTCTTAACTCTTACTCTTGCCTAATGGTTAAGGTCTTAGACTCTTACTCTAGCCTAATGGTTAAGGTCTGAGACTCTAACTCTGGCCTAATGGTTAAGGTCTAGACTCTTACACTGGCCTAATGGTTAAGGTATTGACTCTTACTCTGGCCTAATGGTTAAGGTCTTAGACTCTTACTCTGGCCTAATGGTTAAGGTGAATGGTTAAGGTCTTAGACTCTTACTCTAGCCTAATGGTTAAGGTCTTAGACTCTAACTCTGGCCTAATGGCTAAGGTCTTAGACTCTAACTCTGGCCTAATGGTTAAGGTCTAGACTCTTACACTGGCCTAGTGGTTAAGGTATTGACTCTTACTCTGGCCTAATGGTTAAGGTCTTAGACTCTTACTCTGGCCTAATGGTTAAGGTCTTAACTCTTACTCTTGCCTAATGGTTAAGGTCTTAACTCTTACTCTGGCCTAATGGATACGGTCTTAACTCTTACTCTGGCCTAATGGTTAATGTCTTAACTCTTACTCTGGCCTAATAGTTAAGGTCTTAGACACTTACTCTGGTCTACTGGTTAAGGTCTTAGCTCTTACTCTGGCCTACTGGTTAAGGTCTTAGAGTCTTACTCTGGCCTAATGGTTAAGGTCTTAACTCGTACTCTGGCCTAATGGTTAAGATCTTAGACTCTTGCTCTGTCCTAATGGTTAAGGTCTTAACTCTTACTCTGGCCTACTAATTAAGGTCTTTACTCTTACACTGGCCTAATGGTTAAGGTCTTAACTCTTACTCTGGCCTAATGGTAAGGTCTAGACTCTTACTCCGGCCTAATGTTTAAGGTCCTAACTCTTACTCTGGCCTAATGCTTAAGGTCTTAGACTCTTACTCTGGCCTAATGGTTAAGGTCTTAACTCTGGGTCTTAACTCTTACTCTGACCTAATGGTTAAGGTCTTAGACTCTTACTCTGGCCTACTGGTTAAGGTATTGACTCTTACTCTGGCCTAATGGTTAAGGTCTTAGGCTCTTACTCTGGCCTAATGGTTAAGGTCTTAGACACTTACTCTGGCCTACTGGTTAAGGTCTTTGTTCTTACTCTGGCCTATTGGTTAAGGTGTTTGACTCTTACTGTGGCCTAATGGTTAAGGTTTTAGACTCTTGCTCTGGCCCAATGGTTGAGGTCTTAACTCCTATTTCGGCCTAATGGTTAAGGTCTTAAACTCTTACTCTTGCCTAATGGTTAAGGTTTTAGACTCTTACTCTAGCCTAATGGCTAAGGTCTTAACTCTTACTCTGGCCTAATGGTTAAGGTCTTAGACTCTTACTCTGGCCTACTGGTTAAGGTCTTAGACTCTTACTCTAGCCTAATGGTTAAGGTCTTAGACTCTTACTCTGGCCTAATGGTTAAGGTCTTAGACTCTTACTCTGGCCTAATGGTTAAGGTCTCAAACTCTTACTCTGGCCTACTGGATAAGGTCTTAAGTCTTACTTTGACCTAATGGTTAAGGTCTTAGACTCTTACTCTGACCTAATGGTTAAGTTCTTAGACTCTTACTCTGGCCTAATGGTTAAGGTCTTGACTCTTACTCTGGCCTAATGGTTAATGTCTTAGACTCTTACTCTGGCCCAATGGTTAAGGTCTTAACTCTTACTCTGGCCTAATGGTTAAGACTCTTACTCTGGCCTAATCGTTAAAGTCTTAGACTCTTACTCTGGCCTAATGGTTAAGGTCTTGACTTTTACTCTGGCCTAATGGCTAAGGTCTTAGACTCTTACTCTGGCCCAATGGTTAAGGTCTTAACTCTTACTCTGGCCCAATGGTTAAGGTCTTAACTCTTACTCTGGCCTAAAGGTTAAGGTCTTATCTCTTACTCTGGCCTAATGGTTAAGGTCTAGACTCTTACTCTGGCCTAATGGTTAAGGTATTGACTCTTACTCTGGCCTAATGGTTAATGTCTTAGACTCTTACTCTGGCCTAATGGTTAAGGTCTTAATTCTTACACTAGCCTAACGGTTAAGGTCTTAGACTCTTACTCTGACCTAATGGTTAAGTTCTTAGACTCTTACTCTGGCCTAATGGTTAAGGTATTAGACTCTTACTCTGGGCTACTGGTTAAGGTCTTAACTCTTACTCTGGCCTACTGGTTAAGGTCTTAAATCTTACTCTGGCCTACTGGTTAAGGTCTTAGATCTTACTCTGGCCTAATGGTTAAGGTCTTAGACTCTTACTCTGGCCTAATGGTTAAGGTCTTGACTCTTACTCTGGCCTAATGGTTAAGGTCTTAGACTCTTACTCTAGCCTAATGGTTAAGGTCTTAGACTCTTACTCTGGCCTAATGGTTAAGGTCTTAACTCTTACTCTGGCCTAATGGTTAAGGTCTTAACTCTTACTCTGGCCTAATGGTTAAGGTCTTATACTCTAAGTCTGGCCTAATGGTAAGGTCTAGACTCTTACTCTGGCCTAATGGTTAAGGTCTTAACTCTTACTCTAGCCTAATGGTTAAGGTCTTAGACTCTTACTCAAGCCTAATGGTTAAGGTCTTAGACTCTTACTCTGGCCTAATGATTAAGGTATTAACTCTTACTCTGGCCTAATGGTGAAGGGCTTAACTCTTACTCTGGCCTACTGGTTAATGTCTTAGACTCTTACTCTTGCCTATTGGTTAAGGTCTTAGACTCTTACTCTGGCCTAATGATGAAGGTCTTAACTCTTACTCTGGCCTAATGGTGAAGGGCTTAACTCTTACTCTGGCCTAATGGTTAAGGTCTTAGACTCTTACTCTTGCCTAATCATTAAAGTCTTAGATTCTTACTCTGGCCTAATGGTTAAGGTCTTGACTTTTACTCTGGAATAATGGTTAAGGTGTTAGACTCTTACTCTGGCCTAATGGTTAAGGTCTAGACTCTTACTCTAGCCTAATGGTTAAGGTCTTAGACTCTTACTCTAGCCTAATGCTTAAGGTCTTAGACTCTCACTCTGGCCTAATGGATAAGGTCTAGACTCTTACTCTGGCCTAATGGTTAAGGTCTTAGACTCTTACTCTAGCCTAATGCTTAAGGTCTTAGACTCTTACTCTGGCCTAATGGTTAAGGTCTTAGACTCTAACTCTGGCGTAATGGCTAAGGTCTAAGACTCTAACTCTGGCCTAATGGTTAAGGTCTAGACTCTTACTTTGGCCTAATGGTTACGGTATTGACTCTTACTCTGGCCTAATGGTTAATATCTTAGACTCTTACTCTGGCCTAATGGTTAAGGTCTTAATTCTTACACTGGCCTAATGGTTAAGGTATTGACTCTTACTCTGGCCTAATGGTTAAGGTCTTAGACTCTTACTCTGGCCTAAGGGTTAAGGTCTTAACTCTTACTCTTGCCTAATGGTTAAGGTCTAAGACTCTTACTCTAGCCTAATGGTTAAGGTCTTAGATTCTTACTCTGGCCTAATGGTTAAGGTCTAGACTCTTACTCTGGCCTAATGGTTAAGGTATTGACTCTTACTCTGGCCTAATGGTTACTGTCTTAGACTCTTACTCTGGCCTAATGGTTAAGGTCTTAATTCTTACACTGGCCTAACGGTTAAGGTCTTAGACTCTTACTCTGACCTAATGGTTAAGGTCTTGACACTTACTCGGGCCTAATGGTTAAGGTCTTAGACTCTTACTCTGGCCTAATGGTTAAGGTATTAGACTCTTACTCTGGGCTACTGGTTAAGGTCTTAACTCTTACTCTGGCCTACTGGTTAAGGTCTTAAATCTTACTCTGGCCTAATGGTTAAGGTCTTTGCTCTTACTCTGGCCAATTGGTTAAGGTCTTAGACTCTTACTCTGGCCTAATGGTTAAGGTCTTAAACTCTTACTCTGGCCTATTGGTAAGGTCTTAACTCTTACCTTGGCCTAATGGTTAAGGTCTTAGACTCTTACTCCTGCCTAATGGTTAAGGTATTGACTCTTACTCTGGCCTAATGGTTAAGGTCTTAGACTCTTACTCTGGCCTAATGGTTAAGGTCTTAACTTTTACTCTTGCCTAATGGTTAAGGTCTTAGACTCTTACTCTAGCCTAATGGTTAAGGTCTTAGATTCTTACTCTGGCCTAATGGTTAAGGTCTAGACTCTTACTCTGGCCTAATGGTTAAGGTATTGACTCTTACTCTGGCCTAATGGTTAATGTCTTAGACTCTTACTCTGGCCTAATGGTCAAGGTCTTAGAATCTTACTCTGGCCTAATGGTTAAGGTCTTAACTCTTACTCTGACCTAATGGTTAAGGTCTTAGACTCTTACTCTGGCCTAATGGTTAAGGTCTTAACTTTTACTCTGGCCTAATGGTAAGATCTAGACCCTTACTCTGGCCTAATGGTTAAGGTCTTAACTCTTACTCTTGCCTAATGGTTAAGGTCTTAGACTCTTACTCTAGCCTAATGGTTAAGGTCTTAGACTCTTACTCTGGTCTAATGGTTAAGGTCTGAGACTCTTACTCTGGCCTACTGTTTAAGGTATTAACTCTTACTCTTGCCTAAAGGTTAAGGTCTTAGACTCTTATTCTGGCCTAATGGTTAAGGTCTTAACTCTTACTCTGACCTAATGGTTAAGGTCTTAGACTCTTACTCTGGCCTAATGGTTAAGGTCTTAACTCTTACTATGGCCTACTGATTAAGGTCTTTATTCTTACACTGGCCTAATGGTTAAGGTTTTAACTCTTACTCTGGCCTAATGCTTAAGGTCTTAGACTCTTTCTCTGGCCTAATGGTTAAGGTCTTAACTCTTACTCTGGCCTAATGCTTAAGGTCTTAGACTCTAACTCTGGCCTAATGGTTAAGGTCTAGACACTTACTCTGGCCAAATGGTTAAGGTCTTAGACTCTTACGCTGGCCTAAGGGTTAAGGTCTTAACTCTTACTCTTGCCTAATGGTTAAGGTCTAAGACTCTTACTCTAGCCTAATGGTTAAGGTCTTAGATTCTTACTCTGGCCTAATGGTTAAGGTCTAGACTCTTACTCTGGCCTAATGGTTAAGGTATTGACTCTTACTCTGGCCTAATGGTTACTGTCTTAGACTCTTACTCTGGCCTAATGGTTAAGGTCTTAATTCTTACACTGGCCTAACGGTTAAGGTCTTAGACTCTTACTCTGACCTAATGGTTAAGGTCTTGACTCTTACTCGGGCCTAATGGTTAAGGTCTTAGACTCTTACTCTGGCCTAATGGTTAAGGTATTAGACTCTTACTCTGGGCTACTGGTTAAGGTCTTAACTCTTACTCTGGCCTACTGGTTAAGGTCTTAAATCTTACTCTGGCCTAATGGTTAAGGTCTTTGCTCTTACTCTGGCCAATTGGTTAAGGTCTTAGACTCTTACTCTGGCCTAATGGTTAAGGTCTTAAACTCTTACTCTGGCCTATTGGTAAGGTCTTAACTCTTACCTTGGCCTAATGGTTAAGGTCTTAGACTCTTACTCCTGCCTAATGGTTAAGGTATTGACTCTTACTCTGGCCTAATGGTTAAGGTCTTAGACTCTTACTCTGGCCTAATGGTTAAGGTCTTAACTTTTACTCTTGCCTAATGGTTAAGGTCTTAGACTCTTACTCTAGCCTAATGGTTAAGGTCTTAGATTCTTACTCTGGCCTAATGGTTAAGGTCTAGACTCTTACTCTGGCCTAATGGTTAAGGTATTGACTCTTACTCTGGCCTAATGGTTAATGTCTTAGACTCTTACTCTGGCCTAATGGTCAAGGTCTTAGAATCTTACTCTGGCCTAATGGTTAAGGTCTTAACTCTTACTCTGACCTAATGGTTAAGGTCTTAGACTCTTACTCTGGCCTAATGGTTAAGGTCTTAACTTTTACTCTGGCCTAATGGTAAGATCTAGACCCTTACTCTGGCCTAATGGTTAAGGTCTTAACTCTTACTCTTGCCTAATGGTTAAGGTCTTAGACTCTTACTCTAGCCTAATGGTTAAGGTCTTAGACTCTTACTCTGGTCTAATGGTTAAGGTCTGAGACTCTTACTCTGGCCTACTGTTTAAGGTATTAACTCTTACTCTTGCCTAATGGTTAAGGTCTTAGACTCTTATTCTGGCCTAATGGTTAAGGTCTTAACTCTTACTCTGACCTAATGGTTAAGGTCTTAGACTCTTACTCTGGCCTAATGGTTAAGGTCTTAACTCTTACTATGGCCTACTGATTAAGGTCTTTATTCTTACACTGGCCTAATGGTTAAGGTTTTAACTCTTACTCTGGCCTAATGCTTAAGGTCTTAGACTCTTTCTCTGGCCTAATGGTTAAGGTCTTAACTCTTACTCTGGCCTAATGCTTAAGGTCTTAGACTCTAACTCTGGCCTAATGGTTAAGGTCTAGACTCTTACTCTGGCCAAATGGTTAAGGTCTTAGACTCTTACTCTAGCCTAATGCTTAAGTTCTTAACTCTTACTCTGGCCTAATGGTTAAGGTCTTAGACTCTTACTCTGGCCTAATGGTTAAGGTCTTAACTCTTACTCTTGCCTAATGGTTAAGGTCTTAGACTCTTACTCTAGCCTAATGGTTAAGGTCTTAGATTCTTACTCTGGCCTAATGGTTAAGGTCTAGACTCTTACTCTGGCCTAATGGTTAAGGTATTGACTCTTACTCTGGCCTAATGGTTAATGTCTTAGACTCTTACTCTGGCCTAATGGTCAAGGTCTTAGAATCTTACTCTGGCCTAATGGTTAAGGTCTTAACTCTTACTCTGACCTAATGGTTAAGGTCTTAGACTCTTACTCTGGCCTAATTGTTAAGGTCTTAACTTTTACTCTGGCCTAATGGTAAGATCTAGACCCTTACTCTGGCCTAATGGTTAAGGTCTTAACTCTTACTCTTGCCTAATGGTTAAGGTCTTAGACTCTTACTCTAGCCTAATGGTTAAGGTCTTAGACTCTTACTCTGGTCTAATGGTTAAGGTCTGAGACTCTTACTCTGGCCTACTGTTTAAGGTATTAACTCTTACTCTTGCCTAATGGTTAAGGTCTTAGACTCTTATTCTGGCCTAATGGTTAAGGTCTTAACTCTTACTCTGACCTAATGGTTAAGGTCTTAGACTCTTACTCTGGCCTAATGGTTAAGGTCTTAACTCTTACTATGGCCTACTGATTAAGGTCTTTATTCTTACACTGGCCTAATGGTTAAGGTTTTAACTCTTACTCTGGCCTAATGCTTAAGGTCTTAGACTCTTTCTCTGGCCTAATGGTTAAGGTCTTAACTCTTACTCTGGCCTAATGCTTAAGGTCTTAGACTCTAACTCTGGCCTAATGGTTAAGGTCTAGACTCTTTCTCTGGCCAAATGGTTAAGGTCTTAGACTCTTACTCTAGCCTAATGCTTAAGGTCTTAACTCTTACTCTGGCCTAATGGTTAAGGTCTTAACTCTTACTCTTGCCTAATGGTTAAGGTCTTAGACTCTTACTCTAGCCTAATGGTTAAGGTCTTAGACTCTAACTCTGGCCTAATGGCTAAGGTCTAAGACTCTAACTCTGCCCTAATGGTTAAGGTCTAGACTCTTACTTTGGCCTAATGGTTAAGGTATTGACTCTTACTCTGGCCTAATGGTTAATGTCTTAGACTCTTACTCTGGCCTAATGGTTAAGGTCTTAATTCTTACACTGGCCTAATGTTTAAGGTCTAAGACTCTTACTCTAGCCTAATGGTTAAGGTCTTAGATTCTTACTCTGGCCTAATGGTTAAGGTCTAGACTCTTACTCTGGCCTAATGGTTAAGGTATTGACTCTTACTCTGGCCTAATGGTTACTGTCTTAGACTCTTACTCTGGCCTAATGGTTAAGGTCTTAATTCTTACACTGGCCTAACGGTTAAGGTCTTAGACTCTTACTCTGACCTAATGGTTAAGGTCTTGACTCTTACTCTGGCCTAATGGTTAAGGTCTTAGACTCTTACTCTGGCCTAATGGTTAAGGTATTAGACTCTTACTCTGGGCTACTGGTTAAGGTCTTAACTCTTACTCTGGCCTTCTGGTTAAGGTCTTAAATCTTACTCTGGCCTAATGGTTAAGGTCTTTGCTCGTACTCTGGCCAATTGGTTAAGGTCTTAGACTCTAACTCTGGCCTAATGGTTAAGGTCTTAAACTCTTACTCTGGCCTAATGGTAAGGTCTTAACTCTTACTCTGGCCTAATGGTTAAGGTCTTAGATTCTTACTCTGGCCTAATGGTTAAGGTCTAGACTCTTACTCTGGCCTAATGGTTAAGGTCTTAACTCTTACTCTTGCCTAATGGTTAAGGTCTTAGACTCTTACTCTAGCCTAATGGTTAAGGTCTTAGATTCTTACTCTGGCCTAATGGTTAAGGTCTAGACTCTTACTCTGGCCTCATGGTTAAGGTATTGACTCTTACTCTGGCCTAATGGTTAATGTCTTAGACTCTTACTCTGGCCTAATGATTAAGGTCTTAGAATCTTACTCTGGCCTAATGGTTAAGGTCTTAACTCTTACTCTGACCTAATGGTTAAGGTCTTAGACTCTTACTCTGGCCTAATGGTTAAGGTCTTAACTCTTACTCTGGCCTAATGGTAAGATCTAGACCCTTACTCCGGCCTAAGGGTTAAGGTCTTAACTCTTACTCTGGCCTTATGGTTAAGGTCTTGACTCTTACTCTGGCCTAATGGTTAAGGTCTTAGACTCTTACTCTTGCCTAATGGTTAAGGTCTTAACTCTTACTCTGACCTAATGGTTAAGGTCTTAACTCTTACTCTGACCTAATGGTTAAGGTCTTAGACTCTGACTCTGGCCTAATGGGTAAGGTCTTAGACTCTTACTCTGGCCTAATGGTTAAGGTCTTAGACTCTTACTCTGGTCTAATGGTTAAGGTCTTAGACTCTTACTCCGGCCTACTGTTTGAGGTATTAACTCTTACTCTTGCCTAATGGTTAAGGTCCTAGACTCTTATTCTGGCCTAATGGTTAAGGTCTTAACTCTTACTCTGACCTAATGGTTAAGGTCTTAGACTCTTACTCTGGCTTAATGCTTAAGGTCTTAGACTCTTTCTCTGGCCTAATGGTTAAGGTCTTAACTCTTACTCTGGCCTAATGGTTAAGGTCTTAGACTCTTACTCTGGCCTAATGGTTAAGGTCTTAGCTCTTACTCTGGCCTACTGGTTAAAGTCTTAGACTCTTACTCTGGCCTAATGGTTAAGGTCTTAACTCGTACTCTGGCCTAATGGTTAAGATCTTAGACTCTTACTCTGTCCTAATGGTTAAGGTCTTAACTCTTACTCTGGCCTACTAATTAAGGTCTTTACTCTTACACTGGCCTAATGGTTAAGGTCTTAACTCTTACTCTGGCCTAATGGTAAGGTCTAGACTCTTACTCCGGCCTAATGGTTAAGGTCCTAACTCTTACTCCGGCCTAATGGTTAAGGTCCTAACTCTTACTCTGGCCTAATGGTTAAGGTCTTAACTTTGGGTCTTAACTCTTACTCTGACCTAATGGTTAAGGTCTTAGACTCTTACTCTGGCCTACTGGTTAAGGTATTGACTCTTACTCTGGCCTAATGGTTAAGGTCTTAGACTCTTATTCTGGCCGATTGGTTAAGGTCTTAACTCTTACTCTGACCTAATGGTTAAGGTCTTAGACTCTTACTCTGGCCTAATGGTTAAGGTCTTAACTCTTACTATCGCCTACTGATTAAGGTCTTTACTCTTACACTGGCCCCAATGGTTAAAGTTTTAACTCTTACTCTGGCCTAATGCTTAAGGTCTTAGACTCTTTCTCTGGCCTAATGGTTAAGGTCGTAACTCTTACTCTGGCCTAATGGTTAAGGTCTTAGACTCTTACTCTGGCTTAATGGTTAAGGTCTTAGCTCTTACTCTGGCCTACTGGTTAAGGTCTTAGACTCTTACTCTGGCCTAATGGTTAAGGTCCTAACTCGTACTCTGGCCAAATGGTTAAGGTCTTAACTCTTACTCTGGCCTAATGGTTAAGGTCTTGACTTTTACTTTGGCCTAATGGTTAAGGTCTTAGACTCTTACTCTGGCCTAATGGTTAAGGTCTAGACTCTTACTCTAGCCTAATGGTTAAGGTCTTAGACTCTTACTCTAGCCTAATGGTTAAGGTCTTAGACTCTTACTCTTGCTTAATGGTTAAGGTCTTGACTCTTACTCTGGCCTAATGGTTAAGGTCTTAACTCTTACTCTGGCCTAACGATTAAGGTCTTAGACTCTAACTCTGGCCTAATGGTTAAGGTCTAGACTCTTACACTGGCCTAATGGTTAAGGTATTGACTCTTACTCTGGCCTAATGGTTAAGGTCTTAGACTCTTACTCTGGCCTAATCTGTTAAGGTCTTAACTCTTACTCTTGCCTAATGGTTAAGGTCTTAGACTCTTACTCTAGCCTAATGGTTAAGGTATTGACTCTTACTCTGGCCTAATGGTGAAGGTCTTAGACTCTTACTCTGGCCTAATGGTTAAGGTGAATGGTTAAGGTCTTAGACTCTTACTCTAGCCTAATGGTTAAGGTCTTAGACTCTAACTCTGGCCTAATGGCTAAGGTCTTAGACTCTAACTCTGGCCTAATGGTTAAGGTCTAGACTCTTACACTGGCCTAGTGGTTAAGGTATTGACTCTTACTCTGGCCTAATCGTTAAGGTCTTAGACTCTTACTCTGGCCTAATGGTTAAGGTCTTAACTCTTACTCTTGCCTAATGGTTAAGGTCTTAGACTCTTACTCTAGCCTAATAGTTAAGGTCTTAACTCTTACTCTGGCCTAATGGATACGGTCTTAACTCTTACTCTGGACTAATGGTTAATGTCTTAACTCTTACTCTGGCCTAATAGTTAAGGTCTTAGACACTTACTCTGGCCTAATGGTTAAGGTCTTAGACTCTTACTCTAGCCTAATGGTTAAGGTCTTAGACTCTTACTCTGGCCTAATGGTTAAGGTCTTAGACTCTTACTCTGGCCTAATGGTTAAGGTCTCAAACTCTTACTCTGGCCTACTGGATAAGGTCTTAAGTCTTACTTTGACCTAATGGTTAAGGTCTTAGACTCTTACTCTGACCTAATGGTTAAGTTCTTAGACTCTTACTCTGGCCTAATGGTTAAGGTCTTGACTCTTACTCTGGCCTAATGGTTAATGTCTTAGACTCTTACTCTGGCCCAATGGTTAAGGTCTTAACTCTTACTCTGGCCTAATGGTTAAGACTCTTACTCTGGCCTAATCGTTAAAGTCTTAGACTCTTACTCTGGCCTAATGGTTAAGGTCTTGACTTTTACTCTGGCCTAATGGCTAAGGTCTTAGACTCTTACTCTGGCCCAATGGTTAAGGTCTTAACTCTTACTCTGGCCCAATGGTTAAGGTCTTAACTCTTACTCTGGCCTAAAGGTTAAGGTCTTATCTCTTACTCTGGCCTAATGGTTAAGGTCTAGACTCTTACTCTGGCCTAATGGTTAAGGTATTGACTCTTACTCTGGCCTAATGGTTAATGTCTTAGACTCTTACTCTGGCCTAATGGTTAAGGTCTTAATTCTTACACTAGCCTAACGGTTAAGGTCTTAGACTCTTACTCTGACCTAATGGTTAAGTTCTTAGACTCTTACTCTGGCCTAATGGTTAAGGTATTAGACTCTTACTCTGGGCTACTGGTTAAGGTCTTAACTCTTACTCTGGCCTACTGGTTAAGGTCTTAAATCTTACTCTGGCCTACTGGTTAAGGTCTTAGATCTTACTCTGGCCTAATGGTTAAGGTCTTAGACTCTTACTCTGGCCTAATGGTTAAGGTCTTGACTCTTACTCTGGCCTAATGGTTAAGGTCTTAGACTCTTACTCTAGCCTAATGGTTAAGGTCTTAGACTCTTACTCTGGCCTAATGGTTAAGGTCTTAACTCTTACTCTGGCCTAATGGTTAAGGTCTTAACTCTTACTCTGGCCTAATGGTTAAGGTCTTATACTCTAAGTCTGGCCTAATGGTAAGGTCTAGACTCTTACTCTGGCCTAATGGTTAAGGTCTTAACTCTTACTCTAGCCTAATGGTTAAGGTCTTAGACTCTTACTCAAGCCTAATGGTTAAGGTCTTAGACTCTTACTCTGGCCTAATGATTAAGGTATTAACTCTTACTCTGGCCTAATGGTGAAGGGCTTAACTCTTACTCTGGCCTACTGGTTAATGTCTTAGACTCTTACTCTTGCCTATTGGTTAAGGTCTTAGACTCTTACTCTGGCCTAATGATGAAGGTCTTAACTCTTACTCTGGCCTAATGGTGAAGGGCTTAACTCTTACTCTGGCCTAATGGTTAAGGTCTTAGACTCTTACTCTTGCCTAATCATTAAAGTCTTAGATTCTTACTCTGGCCTAATGGTTAAGGTCTTGACTTTTACTCTGGAATAATGGTTAAGGTGTTAGACTCTTACTCTGGCCTAATGGTTAAGGTCTAGACTCTTACTCTAGCCTAATGGTTAAGGTCTTAGACTCTTACTCTAGCCTAATGCTTAAGGTCTTAGACTCTCACTCTGGCCTAATGGATAAGGTCTAGACTCTTACTCTGGCCTAATGGTTAAGGTCTTAGACTCTTACTCTAGCCTAATGCTTAAGGTCTTAGACTCTTACTCTGGCCTAATGGTTAAGGTCTTAGACTCTAACTCTGGCGTAATGGCTAAGGTCTAAGACTCTAACTCTGGCCTAATGGTTAAGGTCTAGACTCTTACTTTGGCCTAATGGTTACGGTATTGACTCTTACTCTGGCCTAATGGTTAATATCTTAGACTCTTACTCTGGCCTAATGGTTAAGGTCTTAATTCTTACACTGGCCTAATGGTTAAGGTATTGACTCTTACTCTGGCCTAATGGTTAAGGTCTTAGACTCTTACTCTGGCCTAAGGGTTAAGGTCTTAACTCTTACTCTTGCCTAATGGTTAAGGTCTAAGACTCTTACTCTAGCCTAATGGTTAAGGTCTTAGATTCTTACTCTGGCCTAATGGTTAAGGTCTAGACTCTTACTCTGGCCTAATGGTTAAGGTATTGACTCTTACTCTGGCCTAATGGTTACTGTCTTAGACTCTTACTCTGGCCTAATGGTTAAGGTCTTAATTCTTACACTGGCCTAACGGTTAAGGTCTTAGACTCTTACTCTGACCTAATGGTTAAGGTCTTGACTCTTACTCGGGCCTAATGGTTAAGGTCTTAGACTCTTACTCTGGCCTAATGGTTAAGGTATTAGACTCTTACTCTGGGCTACTGGTTAAGGTCTTAACTCTTACTCTGGCCTACTGGTTAAGGTCTTAAATCTTACTCTGGCCTAATGGTTAAGGTCTTTGCTCTTACTCTGGCCAATTGGTTAAGGTCTTAGACTCTTACTCTGGCCTAATGGTTAAGGTCTTAAACTCTTACTCTGGCCTATTGGTAAGGTCTTAACTCTTACCTTGGCCTAATGGTTAAGGTCTTAGACTCTTACTCCTGCCTAATGGTTAAGGTATTGACTCTTACTCTGGCCTAATGGTTAAGGTCTTAGACTCTTACTCTGGCCTAATGGTTAAGGTCTTAACTTTTACTCTTGCCTAATGGTTAAGGTCTTAGACTCTTACTCTAGCCTAATGGTTAGGGGCTTAGATTCTTACTCTGGCCTAATGGTTAAGGTCTAGACTCTTACTCTGGCCTAATGGTTAAGGTATTGACTCTTACTCTGGCCTAATGGTTAATGTCTTAGACTCTTACTCTGGCCTAATGGTCAAGGTCTTAGAATCTTACTCTGGCCTAATGGTTAAGGTCTTAACTCTTACTCTGACCTAATGGTTAAGGTCTTAGACTCTTACTCTGGCCTAATGGTTAAGGTCTTAACTTTTACTCTGGCCTAATGGTAAGATCTAGACCCTTACTCTGGCCTAATGGTTAAGGTCTTAACTCTTACTCTTGCCTAATGGTTAAGGTCTTAGACTCTTACTCTAGCCTAATGGTTAAGGTCTTAGACTCTTACTCTGGTCTAATGGTTAAGGTCTGAGACTCTTACTCTGGCCTACTGTTTAAGGTATTAACTCTTACTCTTGCCTAAAGGTTAAGGTCTTAGACTCTTATTCTGGCCTAATGGTTAAGGTCTTAACTCTTACTCTGACCTAATGGTTAAGGTCTTAGACTCTTACTCTGGCCTAATGGTTAAGGTCTTAACTCTTACTATGGCCTACTGATTAAGGTCTTTATTCTTACACTGGCCTAATGGTTAAGGTTTTAACTCTTACTCTGGCCTAATGCTTAAGGTCTTAGACTCTTTCTCTGGCCTAATGGTTAAGGTCGTAACTCTTACTCTGGCCTAATGGTTAAGGTCTTAGACTCTTACTCTGGCTTAATGGTTAAGGTCTTAGCTCTTACTCTGGCCTACTGGTTAAGGTCTTAGACTCTTACTCTGGCCTAATGGTTAAGGTCCTAACTCGTACTCTGGCCAAATGGTTAAGGTCTTAACTCTTACTCTGGCCTAATGGTTAAGGTCTTGACTTTTACTTTGGCCTAATGGTTAAGGTCTTAGACTCTTACTCTGGCCTAATGGTTAAGGTCTAGACTCTTACTCTAGCCTAATGGTTAAGGTCTTAGACTCTTACTCTAGCCTAATGGTTAAGGTCTTAGACTCTTACTCTTGCTTAATGGTTAAGGTCTTGACTCTTACTCTGGCCTAATGGTTAAGGTCTTAACTCTTACTCTGGCCTAATGCTTAAGGTCTTAGACTCTAACTCTGGCCTAATGGTTAAGGTCTAGACTCTTACTCTGGCCAAATGGTTAAGGTCTTAGACTCTTACTCTAGCCTAATGCTTAAGTTCTTAACTCTTACTCTGGCCTAATGGTTAAGGTCTTAGACTCTTACTCTGGCCTAATGGTTAAGGTCTTAACTCTTACTCTTGCCTAATGGTTAAGGTCTTAGACTCTTACTCTAGCCTAATGGTTAAGGTCTTAGATTCTTACTCTGGCCTAATGGTTAAGGTCTAGACTCTTACTCTGGCCTAATGGTTAAGGTATTGACTCTTACTCTGGCCTAATGGTTAATGTCTTAGACTCTTACTCTGGCCTAATGGTCAAGGTCTTAGAATCTTACTCTGGCCTAATGGTTAAGGTCTTAACTCTTACTCTGACCTAATGGTTAAGGTCTTAGACTCTTACTCTGGCCTAATTGTTAAGGTCTTAACTTTTACTCTGGCCTAATGGTAAGATCTAGACCCTTACTCTGGCCTAATGGTTAAGGTCTTAACTCTTACTCTTGCCTAATGGTTAAGGTCTTAGACTCTTACTCTAGCCTAATGGTTAAGGTCTTAGACTCTTACTCTGGTCTAATGGTTAAGGTCTGAGACTCTTACTCTGGCCTACTGTTTAAGGTATTAACTCTTACTCTTGCCTAATGGTTAAGGTCTTAGACTCTTATTCTGGCCTAATGGTTAAGGTCTTAACTCTTACTCTGACCTAATGGTTAAGGTCTTAGACTCTTACTCTGGCCTAATGGTTAAGGTCTTAACTCTTACTATGGCCTACTGATTAAGGTCTTTATTCTTACACTGGCCTAATGGTTAAGGTTTTAACTCTTACTCTGGCCTAATGCTTAAGGTCTTAGACTCTTTCTCTGGCCTAATGGTTAAGGTCTTAACTCTTACTCTGGCCTAATGCTTAAGGTCTTAGACTCTAACTCTGGCCTAATGGTTAAGGTCTAGACTCTTACTCTGGCCAAATGGTTAAGGTCTTAGACTCTTACTCTAGCCTAATGCTTAAGGTCTTAACTCTTACTCTGGCCTAATGGTTAAGGTCTTAACTCTTACTCTTGCCTAATGGTTAAGGTCTTAGACTCTTACTCTAGCCTAATGGTTAAGGTCTTAGACTCTAACTCTGGCCTAATGGCTAAGGTCTAAGACTCTAACTCTGCCCTAATGGTTAAGGTCTAGACTCTTACTTTGGCCTAATGGTTAAGGTATTGACTCTTACTCTGGCCTAATGGTTAATGTCTTAGACTCTTACTCTGGCCTAATGGTTAAGGTCTTAATTCTTACACTGGCCTAATGTTTAAGGTCTAAGACTCTTACTCTAGCCTAATGGTTAAGGTCTTAGATTCTTACTCTGGCCTAATGGTTAAGGTCTAGACTCTTACTCTGGCCTAATGGTTAAGGTATTGACTCTTACTCTGGCCTAATGGTTACTGTCTTAGACTCTTACTCTGGCCTAATGGTTAAGGTCTTAATTCTTACACTGGCCTAACGGTTAAGGTCTTAGACTCTTACTCTGACCTAATGGTTAAGGTCTTGACTCTTACTCTGGCCTAATGGTTAAGGTCTTAGACTCTTACTCTGGCCTAATGGTTAAGGTATTAGACTCTTACTCTGGGCTACTGGTTAAGGTCTTAACTCTTACTCTGGCCTTCTGGTTAAGGTCTTAAATCTTACTCTGGCCTAATGGTTAAGGTCTTTGCTCGTACTCTGGCCAATTGGTTAAGGTCTTAGACTCTAACTCTGGCCTAATGGTTAAGGTCTTAAACTCTTACTCTGGCCTAATGGTAAGGTCTTAACTCTTACTCTGGCCTAATGGTTAAGGTCTTAGATTCTTACTCTGGCCTAATGGTTAAGGTCTAGACTCTTACTCTGGCCTAATGGTTAAGGTCTTAACTCTTACTCTTGCCTAATGGTTAAGGTCTTAGACTCTTACTCTAGCCTAATGGTTAAGGTCTTAGATTCTTACTCTGGCCTAATGGTTAAGGTCTAGACTCTTACTCTGGCCTCATGGTTAAGGTATTGACTCTTACTCTGGCCTAATGGTTAATGTCTTAGACTCTTACTCTGGCCTAATGATTAAGGTCTTAGAATCTTACTCTGGCCTAATGGTTAAGGTCTTAACTCTTACTCTGACCTAATGGTTAAGGTCTTAGACTCTTACTCTGGCCTAATGGTTAAGGTCTTAACTCTTACTCTGGCCTAATGGTAAGATCTAGACCCTTACTCCGGCCTAAGGGTTAAGGTCTTAACTCTTACTCTGGCCTTATGGTTAAGGTCTTGATTCTTACTCTGGCCTAATGGTTAAGGTCTTAGACTCTTACTCTCGCCTAATGGTTAAGGTCTTAACTCTTACTCTGACCTAATGGTTAAGGTCTTAACTCTTACTCTGACCTAATGGTTAAGGTCTTAGACTCTGACTCTGGCCTAATGGGTAAGGTCTTAGACTCTTACTCTGGCCTAATGGTTAAGGTCTTAGACTCTTACTCTGGTCTAATGGTTAAGGTCTTAGACTCTTACTCCGGCCTACTGTTTGAGGTATTAACTCTTACTCTTGCCTAATGGTTAAGGTCCTAGACTCTTATTCTGGCCTAATGGTTAAGGTCTTAACTCTTACTCTGACCTAATGGTTAAGGTCTTAGACTCTTACTCTGGCCTAATGCTTAAGGTCTTAGACTCTTTCTCTGGCCTAATGGTTAAGGTCTTAACTCTTACTCTGGCCTAATGGTTAAGGTCTTAGACTCTTACTCTGGCCTAATGGTTAAGGTCTTAGCTCTTACTCTGGCCTACTGGTTAAAGTCTTAGACTCTTACTCTGGCCTAATGGTTAAGGTCTTAACTCGTACTCTGGCCTAATGGTTAAGATCTTAGACTCTTACTCTGTCCTAATGGTTAAGGTCTTAACTCTTACTCTGGCCTACTAATTAAGGTCTTTACTCTTACACTGGCCTAATGGTTAAGGTCTTAACTCTTACTCTGGCCTAATGGTAAGGTCTAGACTCTTACTCCGGCCTAATGGTTAAGGTCCTAACTCTTACTCCGGCCTAATGGTTAAGGTCCTAACTCTTACTCTGGCCTAATGGTTAAGGTCTTAACTTTGGGTCTTAACTCTTACTCTGACCTAATGGTTAAGGTCTTAGACTCTTACTCTGGCCTACTGGTTAAGGTATTGACTCTTACTCTGGCCTAATGGTTAAGGTCTTAGACTCTTATTCTGGCCGATTGGTTAAGGTCTTAACTCTTACTCTGACCTAATGGTTAAGGTCTTAGACTCTTACTCTGGCCTAATGGTTAAGGTCTTAACTCTTACTATCGCCTACTGATTAAGGTCTTTACTCTTACACTGGCCCCAATGGTTAAAGTTTTAACTCTTACTCTGGCCTAATGCTTAAGGTCTTAGACTCTTTCTCTGGCCTAATGGTTAAGGTCGTAACTCTTACTCTGGCCTAATGGTTAAGGTCTTAGACTCTTACTCTGGCTTAATGGTTAAGGTCTTAGCTCTTACTCTGGCCTACTGGTTAAGGTCTTAGACTCTTACTCTGGCCTAATGGTTAAGGTCCTAACTCGTACTCTGGCCAAATGGTTAAGGTCTTAACTCTTACTCTGGCCTAATGGTTAAGGTCTTGACTTTTACTTTGGCCTAATGGTTAAGGTCTTAGACTCTTACTCTGACCTAATGGTTAAGGTCTTGACTCTTACTCTGGCCTAATGGTTAAGGTCTTAGACTCTTACTCTGGCCTAATGGTTAAGGTATTAGACTCTTACTCTGGGCTACTGGTTAAGGTCTTAACTCTTACTCTGGCCTTCTGGTTAAGGTCTTAAATCTTACTCTGGCCTAATGGTTAAGGTCTTTGCTCGTACTCTGGCCAATTGGTTAAGGTCTTAGACTCTAACTCTGGCCTAATGGTTAAGGTCTTAAACTCTTACTCTGGCCTAATGGTAAGGTCTTAACTCTTACTCTGGCCTAATGGTTAAGGTCTTAGATTCTTACTCTGGCCTAATGGTTAAGGTCTAGACTCTTACTCTGGCCTAATGGTTAAGGTCTTAACTCTTACTCTTGCCTAATGGTTAAGGTCTTAGACTCTTACTCTAGCCTAATGGTTAAGGTCTTAGATTCTTACTCTGGCCTAATGGTTAAGGTCTAGACTCTTACTCTGGCCTCATGGTTAAGGTATTGACTCTTACTCTGGCCTAATGGTTAATGTCTTAGACTCTTACTCTGGCCTAATGATTAAGGTCTTAGAATCTTACTCTGGCCTAATGGTTAAGGTCTTAACTCTTACTCTGACCTAATGGTTAAGGTCTTAGACTCTTACTCTGGCCTAATGGTTAAGGTCTTAACTCTTACTCTGGCCTAATGGTAAGATCTAGACCCTTACTCCGGCCTAAGGGTTAAGGTCTTAACTCTTACTCTGGCCTTATGGTTAAGGTCTTGACTCTTACTCTGGCCTAATGGTTAAGGTCTTAGACTCTTACTCTCGCCTAATGGTTAAGGTCTTAACTCTTACTCTGACCTAATGGTTAAGGTCTTAACTCTTACTCTGACCTAATGGTTAAGGTCTTAGACTCTGACTCTGGCCTAATGGGTAAGGTCTTAGACTCTTACTCTGGCCTAATGGTTAAGGTCTTAGACTCTTACTCTGGTCTAATGGTTAAGGTCTTAGACTCTTACTCCGGCCTACTGTTTGAGGTATTAACTCTTACTCTTGCCTAATGGTTAAGGTCCTAGACTCTTATTCTGGCCTAATGGTTAAGGTCTTAACTCTTACTCTGACCTAATGGTTAAGGTCTTAGACTCTTACTCTGGCCTAATGCTTAAGGTCTTAGACTCTTTCTCTGGCCTAATGGTTAAGGTCTTAACTCTTACTCTGGCCTAATGGTTAAGGTCTTAGACTCTTACTCTGGCCTAATGGTTAAGGTCTTAGCTCTTACTCTGGCCTACTGGTTAAAGTCTTAGACTCTTACTCTGGCCTAATGGTTAAGGTCTTAACTCGTACTCTGGCCTAATGGTTAAGATCTTAGACTCTTACTCTGTCCTAATGGTTAAGGTCTTAACTCTTACTCTGGCCTACTAATTAAGGTCTTTACTCTTACACTGGCCTAATGGTTAAGGTCTTAACTCTTACTCTGGCCTAATGGTAAGGTCTAGACTCTTACTCCGGCCTAATGGTTAAGGTCCTAACTCTTACTCCGGCCTAATGGTTAAGGTCCTAACTCTTACTCTGGCCTAATGGTTAAGGTCTTAACTTTGGGTCTTAACTCTTACTCTGACCTAATGGTTAAGGTCTTAGACTCTTACTCTGGCCTACTGGTTAAGGTATTGACTCTTACTCTGGCCTAATGGTTAAGGTCTTAGACTCTTATTCTGGCCGATTGGTTAAGGTCTTAACTCTTACTCTGACCTAATGGTTAAGGTCTTAGACTCTTACTCTGGCCTAATGGTTAAGGTCTTAACTCTTACTATCGCCTACTGATTAAGGTCTTTACTCTTACACTGGCCCCAATGGTTAAAGTTTTAACTCTTACTCTGGCCTAATGCTTAAGGTCTTAGACTCTTTCTCTGGCCTAATGGTTAAGGTCGTAACTCTTACTCTGGCCTAATGGTTAAGGTCTTAGACTCTTACTCTGGCTTAATGGTTAAGGTCTTAGCTCTTACTCTGGCCTACTGGTTAAGGTCTTAGACTCTTACTCTGGCCTAATGGTTAAGGTCCTAACTCGTACTCTGGCCAAATGGTTAAGGTCTTAACTCTTACTCTGGCCTAATGGTTAAGGTCTTGACTTTTACTTTGGCCTAATGGTTAAGGTCTTAGACTCTTACTCTGGCCTAATGGTTAAGGTCTAGACTCTTACTCTAGCCTAATGGTTAAGGTCTTAGACTCTTACTCTAGCCTAATGGTTAAGGTCTTAGACTCTTACTCTTGCTTAATGGTTAAGGTCTTGACTCTTACTCTGGCCTAATGGTTAAGGTCTTAACTCTTACTCTGGCCTAACGATTAAGGTCTTAGACTCTAACTCTGGCCTAATGGTTAAGGTCTAGACTCTTACACTGGCCTAATGGTTAAGGTATTGACTCTTACTCTGGCCTAATGGTTAAGGTCTTAGACTCTTACTCTGGCCTAATCTGTTAAGGTCTTAACTCTTACTCTTGCCTAATGGTTAAGGTCTTAGACTCTTACTCTAGCCTAATGGTTAAGGTATTGACTCTTACTCTGGCCTAATGGTGAAGGTCTTAGACTCTTACTCTGGCCTAATGGTTAAGGTGAATGGTTAAGGTCTTAGACTCTTACTCTAGCCTAATGGTTAAGGTCTTAGACTCTAACTCTGGCCTAATGGCTAAGGTCTTAGACTCTAACTCTGGCCTAATGGTTAAGGTCTAGACTCTTACACTGGCCTAGTGGTTAAGGTATTGACTCTTACTCTGGCCTAATCGTTAAGGTCTTAGACTCTTACTCTGGCCTAATGGTTAAGGTCTTAACTCTTACTCTTGCCTAATGGTTAAGGTCTTAGACTCTTACTCTAGCCTAATAGTTAAGGTCTTAACTCTTACTCTGGCCTAATGGATACGGTCTTAACTCTTACTCTGGACTAATGGTTAATGTCTTAACTCTTACTCTGGCCTAATAGTTAAGGTCTTAGACACTTACTCTGGCCTAATGGTTAAGGTCTTAGACTCTTACTCTAGCCTAATGGTTAAGGTCTTAGACTCTTACTCTGGCCTAATGGTTAAGGTCTTAGACTCTTACTCTGGCCTAATGGTTAAGGTCTCAAACTCTTACTCTGGCCTACTGGATAAGGTCTTAAGTCTTACTTTGACCTAATGGTTAAGGTCTTAGACTCTTACTCTGACCTAATGGTTAAGTTCTTAGACTCTTACTCTGGCCTAATGGTTAAGGTCTTGACTCTTACTCTGGCCTAATGGTTAATGTCTTAGACTCTTACTCTGGCCCAATGGTTAAGGTCTTAACTCTTACTCTGGCCTAATGGTTAAGACTCTTACTCTGGCCTAATCGTTAAAGTCTTAGACTCTTACTCTGGCCTAATGGTTAAGGTCTTGACTTTTACTCTGGCCTAATGGCTAAGGTCTTAGACTCTTACTCTGGCCCAATGGTTAAGGTCTTAACTCTTACTCTGGCCCAATGGTTAAGGTCTTAACTCTTACTCTGGCCTAAAGGTTAAGGTCTTATCTCTTACTCTGGCCTAATGGTTAAGGTCTAGACTCTTACTCTGGCCTAATGGTTAAGGTATTGACTCTTACTCTGGCCTAATGGTTAATGTCTTAGACTCTTACTCTGGCCTAATGGTTAAGGTCTTAATTCTTACACTAGCCTAACGGTTAAGGTCTTAGACTCTTACTCTGACCTAATGGTTAAGTTCTTAGACTCTTACTCTGGCCTAATGGTTAAGGTATTAGACTCTTACTCTGGGCTACTGGTTAAGGTCTTAACTCTTACTCTGGCCTACTGGTTAAGGTCTTAAATCTTACTCTGGCCTACTGGTTAAGGTCTTAGATCTTACTCTGGCCTAATGGTTAAGGTCTTAGACTCTTACTCTGGCCTAATGGTTAAGGTCTTGACTCTTACTCTGGCCTAATGGTTAAGGTCTTAGACTCTTACTCTAGCCTAATGGTTAAGGTCTTAGACTCTTACTCTGGCCTAATGGTTAAGGTCTTAACTCTTACTCTGGCCTAATGGTTAAGGTCTTAACTCTTACTCTGGCCTAATGGTTAAGGTCTTATACTCTAAGTCTGGCCTAATGGTAAGGTCTAGACTCTTACTCTGGCCTAATGGTTAAGGTCTTAACTCTTACTCTAGCCTAATGGTTAAGGTCTTAGACTCTTACTCAAGCCTAATGGTTAAGGTCTTAGACTCTTACTCTGGCCTAATGATTAAGGTATTAACTCTTACTCTGGCCTAATGGTGAAGGGCTTAACTCTTACTCTGGCCTACTGGTTAATGTCTTAGACTCTTACTCTTGCCTATTGGTTAAGGTCTTAGACTCTTACTCTGGCCTAATGATGAAGGTCTTAACTCTTACTCTGGCCTAATGGTGAAGGGCTTAACTCTTACTCTGGCCTAATGGTTAAGGTCTTAGACTCTTACTCTTGCCTAATCATTAAAGTCTTAGATTCTTACTCTGGCCTAATGGTTAAGGTCTTGACTTTTACTCTGGAATAATGGTTAAGGTGTTAGACTCTTACTCTGGCCTAATGGTTAAGGTCTAGACTCTTACTCTAGCCTAATGGTTAAGGTCTTAGACTCTTACTCTAGCTTAATGCTTAAGGTCTTAGACTCTCACTCTGGCCTAATGGATAAGGTCTAGACTCTTACTCTGGCCTAATGGTTAAGGTCTTAGACTCTTACTCTAGCCTAATGCTTAAGGTCTTAGACTCTTACTCTGGCCTAATGGTTAAGGTCTTAGACTCTAACTCTGGCGTAATGGCTAAGGTCTAAGACTCTAACTCTGGCCTAATGGTTAAGGTCTAGACTCTTACTTTGGCCTAATGGTTACGGTATTGACTCTTACTCTGGCCTAATGGTTAATATCTTAGACTCTTACTCTGGCCTAATGGTTAAGGTCTTAATTCTTACACTGGCCTAATGGTTAAGGTATTGACTCTTACTCTGGCCTAATGGTTAAGGTCTTAGACTCTTACTCTGGCCTAAGGGTTAAGGTCTTAACTCTTACTCTTGCCTAATGGTTAAGGTCTAAGACTCTTACTCTAGCCTAATGGTTAAGGTCTTAGATTCTTACTCTGGCCTAATGGTTAAGGTCTAGACTCTTACTCTGGCCTAATGGTTAAGGTATTGACTCTTACTCTGGCCTAATGGTTACTGTCTTAGACTCTTACTCTGGCCTAATGGTTAAGGTCTTAATTCTTACACTGGCCTAACGGTTAAGGTCTTAGACTCTTACTCTGACCTAATGGTTAAGGTCTTGACTCTTACTCGGGCCTAATGGTTAAGGTCTTAGACTCTTACTCTGGCCTAATGGTTAAGGTATTAGACTCTTACTCTGGGCTACTGGTTAAGGTCTTAACTCTTACTCTGGCCTACTGGTTAAGGTCTTAAATCTTACTCTGGCCTAATGGTTAAGGTCTTTGCTCTTACTCTGGCCAATTGGTTAAGGTCTTAGACTCTTACTCTGGCCTAATGGTTAAGGTCTTAAACTCTTACTCTGGCCTATTGGTAAGGTCTTAACTCTTACCTTGGCCTAATGGTTAAGGTCTTAGACTCTTACTCCTGCCTAATGGTTAAGGTATTGACTCTTACTCTGGCCTAATGGTTAAGGTCTTAGACTCTTACTCTGGCCTAATGGTTAAGGTCTTAACTTTTACTCTTGCCTAATGGTTAAGGTCTTAGACTCTTACTCTAGCCTAATGGTTAAGGTCTTAGATTCTTACTCTGGCCTAATGGTTAAGGTCTAGACTCTTACTCTGGCCTAATGGTTAAGGTATTGACTCTTACTCTGGCCTAATGGTTAATGTCTTAGACTCTTACTCTGGCCTAATGGTCAAGGTCTTAGAATCTTACTCTGGCCTAATGGTTAAGGTCTTAACTCTTACTCTGACCTAATGGTTAAGGTCTTAGACTCTTACTCTGGCCTAATGGTTAAGGTCTTAACTTTTACTCTGGCCTAATGGTAAGATCTAGACCCTTACTCTGGCCTAATGGTTAAGGTCTTAACTCTTACTCTTGCCTAATGGTTAAGGTCTTAGACTCTTACTCTAGCCTAATGGTTAAGGTCTTAGACTCTTACTCTGGTCTAATGGTTAAGGTCTGAGACTCTTACTCTGGCCTACTGTTTAAGGTATTAACTCTTACTCTTGCCTAAAGGTTAAGGTCTTAGACTCTTATTCTGGCCTAATGGTTAAGGTCTTAACTCTTACTCTGACCTAATGGTTAAGGTCTTAGACTCTTACTCTGGCCTAATGGTTAAGGTCTTAACTCTTACTATGGCCTACTGATTAAGGTCTTTATTCTTACACTGGCCTAATGGTTAAGGTTTTAACTCTTACTCTGGCCTAATGCTTAAGGTCTTAGACTCTTTCTCTGGCCTAATGGTTAAGGTCTTAACTCTTACTCTGGCCTAATGCTTAAGGTCTTAGACTCTAACTCTGGCCTAATGGTTAAGGTCTAGACTCTTACTCTGGCCAAATGGTTAAGGTCTTAGACTCTTACTCTGGCCTAAGGGTTAAGGTCTTAACTCTTACTCTTGCCTAATGGTTAAGGTCTAAGACTCTTACTCTAGCCTAATGGTTAAGGTCTTAGATTCTTACTCTGGCCTAATGGTTAAGGTCTAGACTCTTACTCTGGCCTAATGGTTAAGGTATTGACTCTTACTCTGGCCTAATGGTTACTGTCTTAGACTCTTACTCTGGCCTAATGGTTAAGGTCTTAATTCTTACACTGGCCTAACGGTTAAGGTCTTAGACTCTTACTCTGACCTAATGGTTAAGGTCTTGACTCTTACTCGGGCCTAATGGTTAAGGTCTTAGACTCTTACTCTGGCCTAATGGTTAAGGTATTAGACTCTTACTCTGGGCTACTGGTTAAGGTCTTAACTCTTACTCTGGCCTACTGGTTAAGGTCTTAAATCTTACTCTGGCCTAATGGTTAAGGTCTTTGCTCTTACTCTGGCCAATTGGTTAAGGTCTTAGACTCTTACTCTGGCCTAATGGTTAAGGTCTTAAACTCTTACTCTGGCCTATTGGTAAGGTCTTAACTCTTACCTTGGCCTAATGGTTAAGGTCTTAGACTCTTACTCCTGCCTAATGGTTAAGGTATTGACTCTTACTCTGGCCTAATGGTTAAGGTCTTAGACTCTTACTCTGGCCTAATGGTTAAGGTCTTAACTTTTACTCTTGCCTAATGGTTAAGGTCTTAGACTCTTACTCTAGCCTAATGGTTAAGGTCTTAGATTCTTACTCTGGCCTAATGGTTAAGGTCTAGACTCTTACTCTGGCCTAATGGTTAAGGTATTGACTCTTACTCTGGCCTAATGGTTAATGTCTTAGACTCTTACTCTGGCCTAATGGTCAAGGTCTTAGAATCTTACTCTGGCCTAATGGTTAAGGTCTTAACTCTTACTCTGACCTAATGGTTAAGGTCTTAGACTCTTACTCTGGCCTAATGGTTAAGGTCTTAACTTTTACTCTGGCCTAATGGTAAGATCTAGACCCTTACTCTGGCCTAATGGTTAAGGTCTTAACTCTTACTCTTGCCTAATGGTTAAGGTCTTAGACTCTTACTCTAGCCTAATGGTTAAGGTCTTAGACTCTTACTCTGGTCTAATGGTTAAGGTCTGAGACTCTTACTCTGTCCTACTGTTTAAGGTATTAACTCTTACTCTTGCCTAATGGTTAAGGTCTTAGACTCTTATTCTGGCCTAATGGTTAAGGTCTTAACTCTTACTCTGACCTAATGGTTAAGGTCTTAGACTCTTACTCTGGCCTAATGGTTAAGGTCTTAACTCTTACTATGGCCTACTGATTAAGGTCTTTATTCTTACACTGGCCTAATGGTTAAGGTTTTAACTCTTACTCTGGCCTAATGCTTAAGGTCTTAGACTCTTTCTCTGGCCTAATGGTTAAGGTCTTAACTCTTACTCTGGCCTAATGCTTAAGGTCTTAGACTCTAACTCTGGCCTAATGGTTAAGGTCTAGACTCTTACTCTGGCCAAATGGTTAAGGTCTTAGACTCTTACTCTAGCCTAATGCTTAAGTTCTTAACTCTTACTCTGGCCTAATGGTTAAGGTCTTAGACTCTTACTCTGGCCTAATGGTTAAGGTCTTAACTCTTACTCTTGCCTAATGGTTAAGGTCTTAGACTCTTACTCTAGCCTAATGGTTAAGGTCTTAGATTCTTACTCTGGCCTAATGGTTAAGGTCTAGACTCTTACTCTGGCCTAATGGTTAAGGTATTGACTCTTACTCTGGCCTAATGGTTAATGTCTTAGACTCTTACTCTGGCCTAATGGTCAAGGTCTTAGAATCTTACTCTGGCCTAATGGTTAAGGTCTTAACTCTTACTCTGACCTAATGGTTAAGGTCTTAGACTCTTACTCTGGCCTAATTGTTAAGGTCTTAACTTTTACTCTGGCCTAATGGTAAGATCTAGACCCTTACTCTGGCCTAATGGTTAAGGTCTTAACTCTTACTCTTGCCTAATGGTTAAGGTCTTAGACTCTTACTCTAGCCTAATGGTTAAGGTCTTAGACTCTTACTCTGGTCTAATGGTTAAGGTCTGAGACTCTTACTCTGGCCTACTGTTTAAGGTATTAACTCTTACTCTTGCCTAATGGTTAAGGTCTTAGACTCTTATTCTGGCCTAATGGTTAAGGTCTTAACTCTTACTCTGACCTAATGGTTAAGGTCTTAGACTCTTACTCTGGCCTAATGGTTAAGGTCTTAACTCTTACTATGGCCTACTGATTAAGGTCTTTATTCTTACACTGGCCTAATGGTTAAGGTTTTAACTCTTACTCTGGCCTAATGCTTAAGGTCTTAGACTCTTTCTCTGGCCTAATGGTTAAGGTCTTAACTCTTACTCTGGCCTAATGCTTAAGGTCTTAGACTCTAACTCTGGCCTAATGGTTAAGGTCTAGACTCTTACTCTGGCCAAATGGTTAAGGTCTTAGACTCTTACTCTAGCCTAATGCTTAAAGTCTTAACTCTTACTCTGGCCTAATGGTTAAGGTCTTAACTCTTACTCTTGCCTAATGGTTAAGGTCTTAGACTCTTACTCTAGCCTAATGGTTAAGGTCTTAGACTCTAACTCTGGCCTAATGGCTAAGGTCTAAGACTCTAACTCTGCCCTAATGGTTAAGGTCTAGACTCTTACTTTGGCCTAATGGTTAAGGTATTGACTCTTACTCTGGCCTAATGGTTAATGTCTTAGACTCTTACTCTGGCCTAATGGTTAAGGTCTTAATTCTTACACTGGCCTAATGTTTAAGGTCTAAGACTCTTACTCTAGCCTAATGGTTAAGGTCTTAGATTCTTACTCTGGCCTAATGGTTAAGGTCTAGACTCTTACTCTGGCCTAATGGTTAAGGTATTGACTCTTACTCTGGCCTAATGGTTACTGTCTTAGACTCTTACTCTGGCCTAATGGTTAAGGTCTTAATTCTTACACTGGCCTAACGGTTAAGGTCTTAGACTCTTACTCTGACCTAATGGTTAAGGTCTTGACTCTTACTCTGGCCTAATGGTTAAGGTCTTAGACTCTTACTCTGGCCTAATGGTTAAGGTATTAGACTCTTACTCTGGGCTACTGGTTAAGGTCTTAACTCTTACTCTGGCCTTCTGGTTAAGGTCTTAAATCTTACTCTGGCCTAATGGTTAAGGTCTTTGCTCGTACTCTGGCCAATTGGTTAAGGTCTTAGACTCTAACTCTGGCCTAATGGTTAAGGTCTTAAACTCTTACTCTGGCCTAATGGTAAGGTCTTAACTCTTACTCTGGCCTAATGGTTAAGGTCTTAGATTCTTACTCTGGCCTAATGGTTAAGGTCTAGACTCTTACTCTGGCCTAATGGTTAAGGTCTTAACTCTTACTCTTGCCTAATGGTTAAGGTCTTAGACTCTTACTCTAGCCTAATGGTTAAGGTCTTAGATTCTTACTCTGGCCTAATGGTTAAGGTCTAGACTCTTACTCTGGCCTCATGGTTAAGGTATTGACTCTTACTCTGGCCTAATGGTTAATGTCTTAGACTCTTACTCTGGCCTAATGATTAAGGTCTTAGAATCTTACTCTGGCCTAATGGTTAAGGTCTTAACTCTTACTCTGACCTAATGGTTAAGGTCTTAGACTCTTACTCTGGCCTAATGGTTAAGGTCTTAACTCTTACTCTGGCCTAATGGTAAGATCTAGACCCTTACTCCGGCCTAAGGGTTAAGGTCTTAACTCTTACTCTGGCCTTATGGTTAAGGTCTTGACTCTTACTCTGGCCTAATGGTTAAGGTCTTAGACTCTTACTCTCGCCTAATGGTTAAGGTCTTAACTCTTACTCTGACCTAATGGTTAAGGTCTTAACTCTTACTCTGACCTAATGGTTAAGGTCTTAGACTCTGACTCTGGCCTAATGGGTAAGGTCTTAGACTCTTACTCTGGCCTAATGGTTAAGGTCTTAGACTCTTACTCTGGTCTAATGGTTAAGGTCTTAGACTCTTACTCCGGCCTACTGTTTGAGGTATTAACTCTTACTCTTGCCTAATGGTTAAGGTCCTAGACTCTTATTCTGGCCTAATGGTTAAGGTCTTAACTCTTACTCTGACCTAATGGTTAAGGTCTTAGACTCTTACTCTGGCCTAATGCTTAAGGTCTTAGACTCTTTCTCTGGCCTAATGGTTAAGGTCTTAACTCTTACTCTGGCCTAATGGTTAAGGTCTTAGCTCTTACTCTGGCCTACTGGTTAAAGTCTTAGACTCTTACTCTGGCCTAATGGTTAAGGTCTTAACTCGTACTCTGGCCTAATGGTTAAGGTCTTAACTCTTACTCTGGCCTAATGGTTAAGGTCTTAGACTCTTACTCTGGCCTAATGGTTAAGGTCTTAGCTCTTACTCTGGCCTACTGGTTAAAGTCTTAGACTCTTACTCCGGCCTACTGTTTGAGGTATTAACTCTTACTCTTGCCTAATGGTTAAGGTCCTAGACTCTTATTCTGGCCTAATGGTTAAGGTCTTAACTCTTACTCTGACCTAATGGTTAAGGTCTTAGACTCTTACTCTGGCCTAATGCTTAAGGTCTTAGACTCTTTCTCTGGCCTAATGGTTAAGGTCTTAACTCTTACTCTGGCCTAATGGTTAAGGTCTTAGACTCTTACTCTGGCCTAATGGTTAAGGTCTTAGCTCTTACTCTGGCCTACTGGTTAAAGTCTTAGACTCTTACTCTGGCCTAATGGTTAAGGTCTTAACTCGTACTCTGGCCTAATGGTTAAGATCTTAGACTCTTACTCTGTCCTAATGGTTAAGGTCTTAACTCTTACTCTGGCCTACTAATTAAGGTCTTTACTCTTACACTGGCCTAATGGTTAAGGTCTTAACTCTTACTCTGGCCTAATGGTAAGGTCTAGACTCTTACTCCGGCCTAATGGTTAAGGTCCTAACTCTTACTCCGGCCTAATGGTTAAGGTCCTAACTCTTACTCTGGCCTAATGGTTAAGGTCTTAACTTTGGGTCTTAACTCTTACTCTGACCTAATGGTTAAGGTCTTAGACTCTTACTCTGGCCTACTGGTTAAGGTATTGACTCTTACTCTGGCCTAATGGTTAAGGTCTTAGACTCTTATTCTGGCCGATTGGTTAAGGTCTTAACTCTTACTCTGACCTAATGGTTAAGGTCTTAGACTCTTACTCTGGCCTAATGGTTAAGGTCTTAACTCTTACTATCGCCTACTGATTAAGGTCTTTACTCTTACACTGGCCCCAATGGTTAAAGTTTTAACTCTTACTCTGGCCTAATGCTTAAGGTCTTAGACTCTTTCTCTGGCCTAATGGTTAAGGTCGTAACTCTTACTCTGGCCTAATGGTTAAGGTCTTAGACTCTTACTCTGGCTTAATGGTTAAGGTCTTAGCTCTTACTCTGGCCTACTGGTTAAGGTCTTAGACTCTTACTCTGGCCTAATGGTTAAGGTCCTAACTCGTACTCTGGCCAAATGGTTAAGGTCTTAACTCTTACTCTGGCCTAATGGTTAAGGTCTTGACTTTTACTTTGGCCTAATGGTTAAGGTCTTAGACTCTTACTCTGGCCTAATGGTTAAGGTCTAGACTCTTACTCTAGCCTAATGGTTAAGGTCTTAGACTCTTACTCTAGCCTAATGGTTAAGGTCTTAGACTCTTACTCTTGCTTAATGGTTAAGGTCTTGACTCTTACTCTGGCCTAATGGTTAAGGTCTTAACTCTTACTCTGGCCTAACGATTAAGGTCTTAGACTCTAACTCTGGCCTAATGGTTAAGGTCTAGACTCTTACACTGGCCTAATGGTTAAGGTATTGACTCTTACTCTGGCCTAATGGTTAAGGTCTTAGACTCTTACTCTGGCCTAATCTGTTAAGGTTTTAACTCTTACTCTTGCCTAATGGTTAAGGTCTTAAACTCTTACTCTGGCCTATTGGTAAGGTCTTAACTCTTACCTTGGCCTAATGGTTAAGGTCTTAGACTCTTACTCCTGCCTAATGGTTAAGGTATTGACTCTTACTCTGGCCTAATGGTTAAGGTCTTAGACTCTTACTCTGGCCTAATGGTTAAGGTCTTAACTTTTACTCTTGCCTAATGGTTAAGGTCTTAGACTCTTACTCTAGCCTAATGGTTAAGGTCTTAGATTCTTACTCTGGCCTAATGGTTAAGGTCTAGACTCTTACTCTGGCCTAATGGTTAAGGTATTGACTCTTACTCTGGCCTAATGGTTAATGTCTTAGACTCTTACTCTGGCCTAATGGTCAAGGTCTTAGAATCTTACTCTGGCCTAATGGTTAAGGTCTTAACTCTTACTCTGACCTAATGGTTAAGGTCTTAGACTCTTACTCTGGCCTAATGGTTAAGGTCTTAACTTTTACTCTGGCCTAATGGTAAGATCTAGACCCTTACTCTGGCCTAATGGTTAAGGTCTTAACTCTTACTCTTGCCTAATGGTTAAGGTCTTAGACTCTTACTCTAGCCTAATGGTTAAGGTCTTAGACTCTTACTCTGGTCTAATGGTTAAGGTCTGAGACTCTTACTCTGTCCTACTGTTTAAGGTATTAACTCTTACTCTTGCCTAATGGTTAAGGTCTTAGACTCTTATTCTGGCCTAATGGTTAAGGTCTTAACTCTTACTCTGACCTAATGGTTAAGGTCTTAGACTCTTACTCTGGCCTAATGGTTAAGGTCTTAACTCTTACTATGGCCTACTGATTAAGGTCTTTATTCTTACACTGGCCTAATGGTTAAGGTTTTAACTCTTACTCTGGCCTAATGCTTAAGGTCTTAGACTCTTTCTCTGGCCTAATGGTTAAGGTCTTAACTCTTACTCTGGCCTAATGCTTAAGGTCTTAGACTCTAACTCTGGCCTAATGGTTAAGGTCTAGACTCTTACTCTGGCCAAATGGTTAAGGTCTTAGACTCTTACTCTAGCCTAATGCTTAAGTTCTTAACTCTTACTCTGGCCTAATGGTTAAGGTCTTAGACTCTTACTCTGGCCTAATGGTTAAGGTCTTAACTCTTACTCTTGCCTAATGGTTAAGGTCTTAGACTCTTACTCTAGCCTAATGGTTAAGGTCTTAGATTCTTACTCTGGCCTAATGGTTAAGGTCTAGACTCTTACTCTGGCCTAATGGTTAAGGTATTGACTCTTACTCTGGCCTAATGGTTAATGTCTTAGACTCTTACTCTGGCCTAATGGTCAAGGTCTTAGAATCTTACTCTGGCCTAATGGTTAAGGTCTTAACTCTTACTCTGACCTAATGGTTAAGGTCTTAGACTCTTACTCTGGCCTAATTGTTAAGGTCTTAACTTTTACTCTGGCCTAATGGTAAGATCTAGACCCTTACTCTGGCCTAATGGTTAAGGTCTTAACTCTTACTCTTGCCTAATGGTTAAGGTCTTAGACTCTTACTCTAGCCTAATGGTTAAGGTCTTAGACTCTTACTCTGGTCTAATGGTTAAGGTCTGAGACTCTTCCTCTGGCCTACTGTTTAAGGTATTAACTCTTACTCTTGCCTAATGGTTAAGGTCTTAGACTCTTATTCTGGCCTAATGGTTAAGGTCTTAACTCTTACTCTGACCTAATGGTTAAGGTCTTAGACTCTTACTCTGGCCTAATGGTTAAGGTCTTAACTCTTACTATGGCCTACTGATTAAGGTCTTTATTCTTACACTGGCCTAATGGTTAAGGTTTTAACTCTTACTCTGGCCTAATGCTTAAGGTCTTAGACTCTTTCTCTGGCCTAATGGTTAAGGTCTTAACTCTTACTCTGGCCTAATGCTTAAGGTCTTAGACTCTAACTCTGGCCTAATGGTTAAGGTCTAGACTCTTACTCTGGCCAAATGGTTAAGGTCTTAGACTCTTACTCTAGCCTAATGCTTAAGGTCTTAACTCTTACTCTGGCCTAATGGTTAAGGTCTTAACTCTTACTCTTGCCTAATGGTTAAGGTCTTAGACTCTTACTCTAGCCTAATGGTTAAGGTCTTAGACTCTAACTCTGGCCTAATGGCTAAGGTCTAAGACTCTAACTCTGCCCTAATGGTTAAGGTCTAGACTCTTACTTTGGCCTAATGGTTAAGGTATTGACTCTTACTCTGGCCTAATGGTTAATGTCTTAGACTCTTACTCTGGCCTAATGGTTAAGGTCTTAATTCTTACACTGGCCTAATGTTTAAGGTCTAAGACTCTTACTCTAGCCTAATGGTTAAGGTCTTAGATTCTTACTCTGGCCTAATGGTTAAGGTCTAGACTCTTACTCTGGCCTAATGGTTAAGGTATTGACTCTTACTCTGGCCTAATGGTTACTGTCTTAGACTCTTACTCTGGCCTAATGGTTAAGGTCTTAATTCTTACACTGGCCTAACGGTTAAGGTCTTAGACTCTTACTCTGACCTAATGGTTAAGGTCTTGACTCTTACTCTGGCCTAATGGTTAAGGTCTTAGACTCTTACTCTGGCCTAATGGTTAAGGTATTAGACTCTTACTCTGGGCTACTGGTTAAGGTCTTAACTCTTACTCTGGCCTTCTGGTTAAGGTCTTAAATCTTACTCTGGCCTAATGGTTAAGGTCTTTGCTCGTACTCTGGCCAATTGGTTAAGGTCTTAGACTCTAACTCTGGCCTAATGGTTAAGGTCTTAAACTCTTACTCTGGCCTAATGGTAAGGTCTTAACTCTTACTCTGGCCTAATGGTTAAGGTCTTAGATTCTTACTCTGGCCTAATGGTTAAGGTCTAGACTCTTACTCTGGCCTAATGGTTAAGGTCTTAACTCTTACTCTTGCCTAATGGTTAAGGTCTTAGACTCTTACTCTAGCCTAATGGTTAAGGTCTTAGATTCTTACTCTGGCCTAATGGTTAAGGTCTAGACTCTTACTCTGGCCTCATGGTTAAGGTATTGACTCTTACTCTGGCCTAATGGTTAATGTCTTAGACTCTTACTCTGGCCTAATGATTAAGGTCTTAGAATCTTACTCTGGCCTAATGGTTAAGGTCTTAACTCTTACTCTGACCTAATGGTTAAGGTCTTAGACTCTTACTCTGGCCTAATGGTTAAGGTCTTAACTCTTACTCTGGCCTAATGGTAAGATCTAGACCCTTACTCCGGCCTAAGGGTTAAGGTCTTAACTCTTACTCTGGCCTTATGGTTAAGGTCTTGACTCTTACTCTGGCCTAATGGTTAAGGTCTTAGACTCTTACTCTCGCCTAATGGTTAAGGTCTTAACTCTTACTCTGACCTAATGGTTAAGGTCTTAACTCTTACTCTGACCTAATGGTTAAGGTCTTAGACTCTGACTCTGGCCTAATGGGTAAGGTCTTAGACTCTTACTCTGGCCTAATGGTTAAGGTCTTAGACTCTTACTCTGGTCTAATGGTTAAGGTCTTAGACTCTTACTCCGGCCTACTGTTTGAGGTATTAACTCTTACTCTTGCCTAATGGTTAAGGTCCTAGACTCTTATTCTGGCCTAATGGTTAAGGTCTTAACTCTTACTCTGACCTAATGGTTAAGGTCTTAGACTCTTACTCTGGCCTAATGCTTAAGGTCTTAGACTCTTTCTCTGGCCTAATGGTTAAGGTCTTAACTCTTACTCTGGCCTAATGGTTAAGGTCTTAGCTCTTACTCTGGCCTACTGGTTAAAGTCTTAGACTCTTACTCTGGCCTAATGGTTAAGGTCTTAACTCGTACTCTGGCCTAATGGTTAAGGTCTTAACTCTTACTCTGGCCTAATGGTTAAGGTCTTAGACTCTTACTCTGGCCTAATGGTTAAGGTCTTAGCTCTTACTCTGGCCTACTGGTTAAAGTCTTAGACTCTTACTCCGGCCTACTGTTTGAGGTATTAACTCTTACTCTTGCCTAATGGTTAAGGTCCTAGACTCTTATTCTGGCCTAATGGTTAAGGTCTTAACTCTTACTCTGACCTAATGGTTAAGGTCTTAGACTCTTACTCTGGCCTAATGCTTAAGGTCTTAGACTCTTTCTCTGGCCTAATGGTTAAGGTCTTAACTCTTACTCTGGCCTAATGGTTAAGGTCTTAGACTCTTACTCTGGCCTAATGGTTAAGGTCTTAGCTCTTACTCTGGCCTACTGGTTAAAGTCTTAGACTCTTACTCTGGCCTAATGGTTAAGGTCTTAACTCGTACTCTGGCCTAATGGTTAAGATCTTAGACTCTTACTCTGTCCTAATGGTTAAGGTCTTAACTCTTACTCTGGCCTACTAATTAAGGTCTTTACTCTTACACTGGCCTAATGGTTAAGGTCTTAACTCTTACTCTGGCCTAATGGTAAGGTCTAGACTCTTACTCCGGCCTAATGGTTAAGGTCCTAACTCTTACTCCGGCCTAATGGTTAAGGTCCTAACTCTTACTCTGGCCTAATGGTTAAGGTCTTAACTTTGGGTCTTAACTCTTACTCTGACCTAATGGTTAAGGTCTTAGACTCTTACTCTGGCCTACTGGTTAAGGTATTGACTCTTACTCTGGCCTAATGGTTAAGGTCTTAGACTCTTATTCTGGCCGATTGGTTAAGGTCTTAACTCTTACTCTGACCTAATGGTTAAGGTCTTAGACTCTTACTCTGGCCTAATGGTTAAGGTCTTAACTCTTACTATCGCCTACTGATTAAGGTCTTTACTCTTACACTGGCCCCAATGGTTAAAGTTTTAACTCTTACTCTGGCCTAATGCTTAAGGTCTTAGACTCTTTCTCTGGCCTAATGGTTAAGGTCGTAACTCTTACTCTGGCCTAATGGTTAAGGTCTTAGACTCTTACTCTGGCTTAATGGTTAAGGTCTTAGCTCTTACTCTGGCCTACTGGTTAAGGTCTTAGACTCTTACTCTGGCCTAATGGTTAAGGTCCTAACTCGTACTCTGGCCAAATGGTTAAGGTCTTAACTCTTACTCTGGCCTAATGGTTAAGGTCTTGACTTTTACTTTGGCCTAATGGTTAAGGTCTTAGACTCTTACTCTGGCCTAATGGTTAAGGTCTAGACTCTTACTCTAGCCTAATGGTTAAGGTCTTAGACTCTTACTCTAGCCTAATGGTTAAGGTCTTAGACTCTTACTCTTGCTTAATGGTTAAGGTCTTGACTCTTACTCTGGCCTAATGGTTAAGGTCTTAACTCTTACTCTGGCCTAACGATTAAGGTCTTAGACTCTAACTCTGGCCTAATGGTTAAGGTCTAGACTCTTACACTGGCCTAATGGTTAAGGTATTGACTCTTACTCTGGCCTAATGGTTAAGGTCTTAGACTCTTACTCTGGCCTAATCTGTTAAGGTCTTAACTCTTACTCTTGCCTAATGGTTAAGGTCTTAGACTCTTACTCTAGCCTAATGGTTAAGGTATTGACTCTTACTCTGGCCTAATGGTGAAGGTCTTAGACTCTTACTCTGGCCTAATGGTTAAGGTGAATGGTTAAGGTCTTAGACTCTTACTCTAGCCTAATGGTTAAGGTCTTAGACTCTAACTCTGGCCTAATGGCTAAGGTCTTAGACTCTAACTCTGGCCTAATGGTTAAGGTCTAGACTCTTACACTGGCCTAGTGGTTAAGGTATTGACTCTTACTCTGGCCTAATCGTTAAGGTCTTAGACTCTTACTCTGGCCTAATGGTTAAGGTCTTAACTCTTACTCTTGCCTAATGGTTAAGGTCTTAGACTCTTACTCTAGCCTAATAGTTAAGGTCTTAACTCTTACTCTGGCCTAATGGATACGGTCTTAACTCTTACTCTGGACTAATGGTTAATGTCTTAACTCTTACTCTGGCCTAATAGTTAAGGTCTTAGACACTTACTCTGGCCTAATGGTTAAGGTCTTAGCTCTTACTCTGGCCTACTGGTTAAGGTCTTAGACTCTTACTCTGGCTTAATGGTTAAGGTCTTAGCTCTTACTCTGGCCTACTGGTTAAGGTCTTAGACTCTTACTCTGGCCTAATGGTTAAGGTCCTAACTCGTACTCTGGCCAAATGGTTAAGGTCTTAACTCTTACTCTGGCCTAATGGTTAAGGTCTTGACTTTTACTTTGGCCTAATGGTTAAGGTCTTAGACTCTTACTCTGGCCTAATGGTTAAGGTCTAGACTCTTACTCTAGCCTAATGGTTAAGGTCTTAGACTCTTACTCTAGCCTAATGGTTAAGGTCTTAGACTCTTACTCTTGCTTAATGGTTAAGGTCTTGACTCTTACTCTGGCCTAATGGTTAAGGTCTTAACTCTTACTCTGGCCTAACGATTAAGGTCTTAGACTCTAACTCTGGCCTAATGGTTAAGGTCTAGACTCTTACACTGGCCTAATGGTTAAGGTATTGACTCTTACTCTGGCCTAATGGTTAAGGTCTTAGACTCTTACTCTGGCCTAATCTGTTAAGGTCTTAACTCTTACTCTTGCCTAATGGTTAAGGTCTTAGACTCTTACTCTAGCCTAATGGTTAAGGTATTGACTCTTACTCTGGCCTAATGGTGAAGGTCTTAGACTCTTACTCTGGCCTAATGGTTAAGGTGAATGGTTAAGGTCTTAGACTCTTACTCTAGCCTAATGGTTAAGGTCTTAGACTCTAACTCTGGCCTAATGGCTAAGGTCTTAGACTCTAACTCTGGCCTAATGGTTAAGGTCTAGACTCTTACACTGGCCTAGTGGTTAAGGTATTGACTCTTACTCTGGCCTAATGGTTAAGGTCTTAGACTCTTACTCTGGCCTAATGGTTAAGGTCTTAACTCTTACTCTTGCCTAATGGTTAAGGTCTTAGACTCTTACTCTAGCCTAATAGTTAAGGTCTTAACTCTTACTCTGGCCTAATGGATACGGTCTTAACTCTTACTCTGGACTAATGGTTAATGTCTTAACTCTTACTCTGGCCTAATAGTTAAGGTCTTAGACACTTACTCTGGTCTACTGGTTAAGGTCTTAGCTCTTACTCTGGCCTACTGGTTAAGGTCTTAGAGTCTTACTCTGGCCTAATGGTTAAGGTCTTAACTCGTACTCTGGCCTAATGGTTAAGATCTTAGACTCTTACTCTGTCCTAATGGTTAAGGTCTTAACTCTTACTCTGGCCTACTAATTAAGGTCTTTACTCTTACACTGGCCTAATCCTTAAGGTCTTAACTCTTACTCTGGCCTAATGGTAAGGTCTAGACTCTTACTCCGGCCTAATGTTTAAGGTCCTAACTCTTACTCTGGCCTAATGCTTAAGGTCTTAGACTCTTACTCTGGCCTAATGGTTAAGGTCTTAACTCTGGGTCTTAACTCTTACTCTGACCTAATGGTTAAGGTCTTAGACTCTTACTCTGGCCTACTGGTTAAGGTATTGACTCTTACTCTGGCCTAATGGTTAAGGACTTAGGCTCTTACTCTGGCCTAATGGTTAAGGTCTTAGACACTTACTCTGGCCTACTGGTTAAGGTCTTTGTTCTTACTCTGGCCTATTGGTTAAGGTGTTTGACTCTTACTGTGGCCTAATGGTTAAGGGTTTAGACTCTTGCTCTGGCCCAATGGTTGAAGTCTTAACTCTTATTTTGGCCTAATGGTTAAGGTCTTAAACTCTTACTCTTGCCTAAAGGTTAAGGTCTTAACTCTTACTCTGGCCTAATGGTTAAGGTTTTAGACTCTTACTCTAGCCTAATGGCTAAGGTCTTAACTCTTACTCTGGCCTAATGGTTAAGGTCTTAGACCCTTACTCTGGCCTACTGGTTAAGGTCTTAGACTCTTACTCTAGCCTAATGGTTAAGGTCCTAGACTCTTACTCTGGCCTAATGGTTAAGGTCTTAGACTCTTACTCTGGCCTAATGGTTAAGGTCTCAAACTCTTACTCTGGACTACTGGATAAGGTCTTAAGTCTTACTTTGACCTAATGGTTAAGGTCTTAGACTCTTACTCTGACCTAATGGTTAAGTTCTTAGACTCTTACTCTGGCCTAATGGTTAAGGTCTTGACTCTTACTCTGGCCTAATGGTTAATGTCTTAGACTCTTACTCTGGCCTAAAGGTTAAGGTCTTAACTCTTACTCTGGCCTAATGGTTAAGGTCTTAGACTCTTACTCTGGCCTAATAGTTAAGGTCTTAGACACTTACTCTGGTCTACTGGTTAAGGTCTTAGCTCTTACTCTGGCCTACTGGTTAAGGTCTTAGAGTCTTACTCTGGCCTAATGGTTAAGGTCTTAACTCGTACTCTGGCCTAATGGTTAAGATCTTAGACTCTTACTCTGTCCTAATGGTTAAGGTCTTAGACTCTTACTCTGGCCCAATGGTTAAGGTCTTAACTCTTACTCTGGCCCAATGGTTAAGGTCTTATCTCTTACTCTGGCCTAATGGTTAACGTCTTGACTCTTACTCTGGCCTAATGGTTAAGGTATTAACTCTTACTCTGGCCTAATCGTTAAAGTCTTAGATTCTTACTCTGGCCTAATGGTTAAGGTCTAGACTCTTACTCTGGCCTAAAGGTTAAGGTATTGACTCTTACTCTGGCCTAATGGTTAATGTCTTAGACTCTTACTCTGGCCTAATGGTTAAGGTCTTAAGTCTTACACTAGCCTAACGGTTAAGGTCTTAGACTCTTACTCTGACCTAATGGTTAAGTTCTTAGACTCTTACTCTGGCCTAATGGTTAAGGTATCAGACTCTTACTCTGGGCTACTGGTTAAGGTCTTAACTCTTACTCTGGCCTACTGGTTAAGGTCTTAAATCTTACTCTGGCCTACTGGTTAAGGTCTTAGATCTTACTCTGGCCTAATGGTTAAGGTCTTAGACTCTTACTCTGGCCTAATGGTTAAGGTCTTAACTCTTACTCTTGCCTAATGGTTAAGGTCTTAGACTCTTACTCTAGCCTAATAGTTAAGGTCTTAACTCTTACTCTGGCCTAATGGATACGGTCTTAACTCTTACTCTGGCCTAATGGTTAATGTCTTAACTCTTACTCTGGCCTAATAGTTAAGGTCTTAGACACTTACTCTGGTCTACTGGTTAAGGTCTTAGCTCTTACTCTGGCCTACTGGTTAAGGTCTTAACTCTGGGTCTTAACTCTTACTCTGACCTAATGGTTAAGGTCTTAGACTCTTACTCTGGCCTACTGGTTAAGGTATTGACTCTTACTCTGGCCTAATGGTTAAGGTCTTAGACTCTTATTCTGGCCGATTGGTTAAGGTCTTAACTCTTACTCTGACCTAATGGTTAAGGTCTTAGACTCTTACTCTGGCCTAATGGTTAAGGTCTTAACTCTTACTATCGCCTACTGATTAAGGTCTTTACTCTTACACTGGCCCCAATGGTTAAGGTTTTAACTCTTACTCTGGCCTAATGCTTAAGGTCTTAGACTCTTTCTCTGGCCTAATGGTTAAGGTCGTAACTCTTACTCTGGCCTAATGGTTAAGGTCTTAGACTCTTACTCTGGCTTAATGGTTAAGGTCTTAGCTCTTACTCTGGCCTACTGGTTAAGGTCTTAGACTCTTACTCTGGCCTAATGGTTAAGGTCCTAACTCGTACTCTGGCCTACTGGTTAAGGTCTTAACTCTGGGTCTTAACTCTTACTCTGACCTAATGGTTAAGGTCTTAGACTCTTACTCTGGCCTACTGGTTAAGGTATTGACTCTTACTCTGGCCTAATGGTTAAGGTCTTAGACTCTTATTCTGGCCGATTGGTTAAGGTCTTAACTCTTACTCTGACCTAATGGTTAAGGTCTTAGACTCTTACTCTGGCCTAATGGTTAAGGTCTTAACTCTTACTATCGCCTACTGATTAAGGTCTTTACTCTTACACTGGCCCCAATGGTTAAGGTTTTAACTCTTACTCTGGCCTAATGCTTAAGGTCTTAGACTCTTTCTCTGGCCTAATGGTTAAGGTCGTAACTCTTACTCTGGCCTAATGGTTAAGGTCTTAGACTCTTACTCTGGCTTAATGGTTAAGGTCTTAGCTCTTACTCTGGCCTACTGGTTAAGGTCTTAGACTCTTACTCTGGCCTAATGGTTAAGGTCCTAACTCGTACTCTGGCCAAATGGTTAAGGTCTTAACTCTTACTCTGGCCTAATGGTTAAGGTCTTGACTTTTACTTTGGCCTAATGGTTAAGGTCTTAGACTCTTACTCTAGCCTAATGGTTAAGGTCTTAGACTCTTACTCTAGCCTAATGGTTAAGGTCTTAGACTCTTACTCTTGCTTAATGGTTAAGGTCTTGACTCTTACTCTGGCCTAATGGTTAAGGTCTTAACTCTTACTCTGGCCTAACGACTAAGGTCTTAGACTCTAACTCTGGCCTAATGGTTAAGGTCTAGACTCTTACACTGGCCTAATGGTTAAGGTATTGACTCTTACTCTGGCCTAATGGTTAAGGTCTTAGACTCTTACTCTGGCCTAATCTGTTAAGGTCTTAACTCTTACTCTTGCCTAATGGTTAAGGTCTTAGACTCTTACTCTAGCCTAATGGTTAAGGTATTGACTCTTACTCTGGCCTAATGGTTAAGGTCTTAGACTCTTACTCTGGCCTAATGGTTAAGGTGAATGGTTAAGGTCTTAGACTCTTACTCTAGCCTAATGGTTAAGGTCTTAGACTCTAACTCTGGCCTAATGGCTAAGGTCTTAGACTCTAACTCTGGCCTAATGGTTAAGGTCGAGACTCTTACACTGGCCTAGTGGTTAAGGTATTGACTCTTACTCTGGCCTAATGGTTAAGGTCTTAGACTCTTACTCTGGCCTAATGGTTAAGGTCTTAACTCTTACTCTTGCCTAATGGTTAAGGTCTTAGACTCTTACTCTAGCCTAATAGTTAAGGTCTTAACTCTTACTCTGGCCTAATGGATACGGTCTTAACTCTTACTCTGGACTAATGGTTAATGTCTTAACTCTTACTCTGGCCTAATAGTTAAGGTCTTAGACACTTACTCTGGTCTACTGGTTAAGGTCTTAGCTCTTACTCTGGCCTACTGGTTAAGGTCTTAGAGTCTTACTCTGGCCTAATGGTTAAGGTCTTAACTCGTACTCTGGCCTAATGGTTAAGATCTTAGACTCTTACTCTGTCCTAATGGTTAAGGTCTTAACTCTTACTCTGGCCTACTAATTAAGGTCTTTACTCTTACACTGGCCTAATGGTTAAGGTCTTAACTCTTACTCTGGCCTAATGGTAAGGTCTAGACTCTTACTCCGGCCCAATGTTTAAGGTCCTAACTCTTACTCTGGCCTAATGCTTAAGGTCTTAGACTCTTACTCTGGCCTAATGGTTAAGGTCTTAACTCTGGGTCTTAACTCTTACTCTGACCTAATGGTTAAGGTCTTAGACTCTTACTCTGGCCTACTGGTTAAGGTATTGACTCTTACTCTGGCCTAATGGTTAAGGTCTTAGGCTCTTACTCTGGCCTAATGGTTAAGGTCTTAGACACTTACTCTGGCCTACTGGTTAAGGTCTTTGTTCTTACTCTGGCCTATTGGTTAAGGTGTTTGACTCTTACTGTGGCCTAATGGTTAAGGGTTTAGACTCTTGCTCTGGCCCAATGGTTGAAGTCTTAACTCTTATTTTGGCCTAATGGTTAAGGTCTTAAACTCTTACTCTTGCCTAAAGGTTAAGGTCTTAACTCTTACTCTGGCCTAATGGTTAAGGTTTTAGACTCTTACTCTAGCCTAATGGCTAAGGTCTTAACTCTTACTCTGGCCTAATGGTTAAGGTCTTAGACCCTTACTCTGGCCTACTGGTTAAGGTCTTAGACTCTTACTCTAGCCTAATGGTTAAGGTCCTAGACTCTTACTCTGGCCTAATGGTTAAGGTCTTAGACTCTTACTCTGGCCTAATGGTTAAGGTCTCAAACTCTTTCTCTGGACTACTGGATAAGGTCTTAAGTCTTACTTTGACCTAATGGTTAAGGTCTTAGACTCTTACTCTGACCTAATGGTTAAGTTCTTAGACTCTTACTCTGGCCTAATGGTTAAGGTCTTGACTCTTACTCTGGCCTAATGGTTAATGTCTTAGACTCTTACTCTGGCCTAAAGGTTAAGGTCTTAACTCTTACTCTGGCCTAATGGTTAAGGTCTTAGACTCTTACTCTGGCCTAATAGTTAAGGTCTTAGACACTTACTCTGGTCTACTGGTTAAGGTCTTAGCTCTTACTCTGGCCTACTGGTTAAGGTCTTAGAGTCTTACTCTGGCCTAATGGTTAAGGTCTTAACTCGTACTCTGGCCTAATGGTTAAGATCTTAGACTCTTACTCTGTCCTAATGGTTAAGGTCTTAGACTCTTACTCTGGCCCAATGGTTAAGGTCTTAACTCTTACTCTGGCCCAATGGTTAAGGTCTTATCTCTTACTCTGGCCTAATGGTTAACGTCTTGACTCTTACTCTGGCCTAATGGTTAAGGTATTAACTCTTACTCTGGCCTAATCGTTAAAGTCTTAGATTCTTACTCTGGCCTAATGGTTAAGGTCTAGACTCTTACTCTGGCCTAAAGGTTAAGGTATTGACTCTTACTCTGGCCTAATGGTTAATGTCTTAGACTCTTACTCTGGCCTAATGGTTAAGGTCTTAAGTCTTACACTAGCCTAACGGTTAAGGTCTTAGACTCTTACTCTGACCTAATGGTTAAGTTCTTAGACTCTTACTCTGGCCTAATGGTTAAGGTATCAGACTCTTACTCTGGGCTACTGGTTAAGGTCTTAACTCTTACTCTGGCCTACTGGTTAAGGTCTTAAATCTTACTCTGGCCTACTGGTTAAGGTCTTAGATCTTACTCTGGCCTAATGGTTAAGGTCTTAGACTCTTACTCTGGCCTAATGGTTAAGGTCTTAACTCTTACTCTTGCCTAATGGTTAAGGTCTTAGACTCTTACTCTAGCCTAATAGTTAAGGTCTTAACTCTTACTCTGGCCTAATGGATACGGTCTTAACTCTTACTCTGGCCTAATGGTTAATGTCTTAACTCTTACTCTGGCCTAATAGTTAAGGTCTTAGACACTTACTCTGGTCTACTGGTTAAGGTCTTAGCTCTTACTCTGGCCTACTGGTTAAGGTCTTAACTCTGGGTCTTAACTCTTACTCTGACCTAATGGTTAAGGTCTTAGACTCTTACTCTGGCCTACTGGTTAAGGTATTGACTCTTACTCTGGCCTAATGGTTAAGGTCTTAGACTCTTATTCTGGCCGATTGGTTAAGGTCTTAACTCTTACTCTGACCTAATGGTTAAGGTCTTAGACTCTTACTCTGGCCTAATGGTTAAGGTCTTAACTCTTACTATCGCCTACTGATTAAGGTCTTTACTCTTACACTGGCCCCAATGGTTAAGGTTTTAACTCTTACTCTGGCCTAATGCTTAAGGTCTTAGACTCTTTCTCTGGCCTAATGGTTAAGGTCGTAACTCTTACTCTGGCCTAATGGTTAAGGTCTTAGACTCTTACTCTGGCTTAATGGTTAAGGTCTTAGCTCTTACTCTGGCCTACTGGTTAAGGTCTTAGACTCTTACTCTGGCCTAATGGTTAAGGTCCTAACTCGTACTCTGGCCTACTGGTTAAGGTCTTAACTCTGGGTCTTAACTCTTACTCTGACCTAATGGTTAAGGTCTTAGACTCTTACTCTGGCCTACTGGTTAAGGTATTGACTCTTACTCTGGCCTAATGGTTAAGGTCTTAGACTCTTATTCTGGCCGATTGGTTAAGGTCTTAACTCTTACTCTGACCTAATGGTTAAGGTCTTAGACTCTTACTCTGGCCTAATGGTTAAGGTCTTAACTCTTACTATCGCCTACTGATTAAGGTCTTTACTCTTACACTGGCCCCAATGGTTAAGGTTTTAACTCTTACTCTGGCCTAATGCTTAAGGTCTTAGACTCTTTCTCTGGCCTAATGGTTAAGGTCGTAACTCTTACTCTGGCCTAATGGTTAAGGTCTTAGACTCTTACTCTGGCTTAATGGTTAAGGTCTTAGCTCTTACTCTGGCCTACTGGTTAAGGTCTTAGACTCTTACTCTGGCCTAATGGTTAAGGTCCTAACTCGTACTCTGGCCAAATGGTTAAGGTCTTAACTCTTACTCTGGCCTAATGGTTAAGGTCTTGACTTTTACTTTGGCCTAATGGTTAAGGTCTTAGACTCTTACTCTAGCCTAATGGTTAAGGTCTTAGACTCTTACTCTAGCCTAATGGTTAAGGTCTTAGACTCTTACTCTTGCTTAATGGTTAAGGTCTTGACTCTTACTCTGGCCTAATGGTTAAGGTCTTAACTCTTACTCTGGCCTAACGACTAAGGTCTTAGACTCTAACTCTGGCCTAATGGTTAAGGTCTAGACTCTTACACTGGCCTAATGGTTAAGGTATTGACTCTTACTCTGGCCTAATGGTTAAGGTCTTAGACTCTTACTCTGGCCTAATCTGTTAAGGTCTTAACTCTTACTCTTGCCTAATGGTTAAGGTCTTAGACTCTTACTCTAGCCTAATGGTTAAGGTATTGACTCTTACTCTGGCCTAATGGTTAAGGTCTTAGACTCTTACTCTGGCCTAATGGTTAAGGTGAATGGTTAAGGTCTTAGACTCTTACTCTAGCCTAATGGTTAAGGTCTTAGACTCTAACTCTGGCCTAATGGCTAAGGTCTTAGACTCTAACTCTGGCCTAATGGTTAAGGTCGAGACTCTTACACTGGCCTAGTGGTTAAGGTATTGACTCTTACTCTGGCCTAATGGTTAAGGTCTTAGACTCTTACTCTGGCCTAATGGTTAAGGTCTTAACTCTTACTCTTGCCTAATGGTTAAGGTTTTAGACTCTTACTCTAGCCTAATAGTTAAGGTCTTAACTCTTACTCTGGCCTAATGGATACGGTCTTAACTCTTACTCTGGACTAATGGTTAATGTCTTAACTCTTACTCTGGCCTAATAGTTAAGGTCTTAGACACTTACTCTGGTCTACTGGTTAAGGTCTTAGCTCTTACTCTGGCCTACTGGTTAAGGTCTTAGAGTCTTACTCTGGCCTAATGGTTAAGGTCTTAACTCGTACTCTGGCCTAATGGTTAAGATCTTAGACTCTTACTCTGTCCTAATGGTTAAGGTCTTAACTCTTACTCTGGCCTACTAATTAAGGTCTTTACTCTTACACTGGCCTAATGGTTAAGGTCTTAACTCTTACTCTGGCCTAATGGTAAGGTCTAGACTCTTACTCCGGCCTAATGTTTAAGGTCCTAACTCTTACTCTGGCCTAATGCTTAAGGTCTTAGACTCTTACTCTGGCCTAATGGTTAAGGTCTTAACTCTGGGTCTTAACTCTTACTCTGACCTAATGGTTAAGGTCTTAGACTCTTACTCTGGCCTACTGGTTAAGGTATTGACTCTTACTCTGGCCTAATGGTTAAGGTCTTAGGCTCTTACTCTGGCCTAATGGTTAAGGTCTTAGACACTTACTCTGGCCTACTGGTTAAGGTCTTTGTTCTTACTCTGGCCTATTGGTTAAGGTGTTTGACTCTTACTGTGGCCTAATGGTTAAGGGTTTAGACTCTTGCTCTGGCCCAATGGTTGAAGTCTTAACTCTTATTTTGGCCTAATGGTTAAGGTCTTAAACTCTTACTCTTGCCTAAAGGTTAAGGTCTTAACTCTTACTCTGGCCTAATGGTTAAGGTTTTAGACTCTTACTCTAGCCTAATGGCTAAGGTCTTAACTCTTACTCTGGCCTAATGGTTAAGGTCCTAACTCGTACTCTGGCCTACTGGTTAAGGTCTTAACTCTGGGTCTTAACTCTTACTCTGACCTAATGGTTAAGGTCTTAGACTCTTACTCTGGCCTACTGGTTAAGGTATTGACTCTTACTCTGGCCTAATGGTTAAGGTCTTAGACTCTTATTCTGGCCGATTGGTTAAGGTCTTAACTCTTACTCTGACCTAATGGTTAAGGTCTTAGACTCTTACTCTGGCCTAATGGTTAAGGTCTTAACTCTTACTATCGCCTACTGATTAAGGTCTTTACTCTTACACTGGCCCCAATGGTTAAGGTTTTAACTCTTACTCTGGCCTAATGCTTAAGGTCTTAGACTCTTTCTCTGGCCTAATGGTTAAGGTCGTAACTCTTACTCTGGCCTAATGGTTAAGGTCTTAGACTCTTACTCTGGCTTAATGGTTAAGGTCTTAGCTCTTACTCTGGCCTACTGGTTAAGGTCTTAGACTCTTACTCTGGCCTACTAATTAAGGTCTTTACTCTTACACTGGCCTAATGGTTAAGGTCTTAACTCTTACTCTGGCCTAATGGTAAGGTCTAGACTCTTACTCCGGCCTAATGGTTAAGGTCCTAACTCTTACTCCGGCCTAATGGTTAAGGTCCTAACTCTTACTCTGGCCTAATGGTTAAGGTCTTAACTTTGGGTCTTAACTCTTACTCTGACCTAATGGTTAAGGTCTTAGACTCTTACTCTGGCCTACTGGTTAAGGTGTTGACTCTTACTCTGGCCTAATGGTTAAGGTCTTAGACTCTTATTCTGGCCGATTGGTTAAGGTCTTAACTCTTACTCTGACCTAATGGTTAAGGTCTTAGACTCTTACTCTGGCCTAATGGTTAAGGTCTTAACTCTTACTATCGCCTACTGATTAAGGTCTTTACTCTTACACTGGCCCCAATGGTTAAAGTTTTAACTCTTACTCTGGCCTAATGCTTAAGGTCTTAGACTCTTTCTCTGGCCTAATGGTTAAGGTCGTAACTCTTACTCTGGCCTAATGGTTAAGGTCTTAGACTCTTACTCTGGCTTAATGGTTAAGGTCTTAGCTCTTACTCTGGCCTACTGGTTAAGGTCTTAGACTCTTACTCTGGCCTAATGGTTAAGGTCCTAACTCGTACTCTGGCCAAATGGTTAAGGTCTTAACTCTTACTCTGGCCTAATGGTTAAGGTCTTGACTTTTACTTTGGCCTAATGGTTAAGGTCTTAGACTCTTACTCTGGCCTAATGGTTAAGGTCTAGACTCTTACTCTAGCCTAATGGTTAAGGTCTTAGACTCTTACTCTAGCCTAATGGTTAAGGTCTTAGACTCTTACTCTTGCTTAATGGTTAAGGTCTTGACTCTTACTCTGGCCTAATGGTTAAGGTCTTAACTCTTACTCTGGCCTAACGATTAAGGTCTTAGACTCTAACTCTGGCCTAATGGTTAAGGTCTAGACTCTTACACTGGCCTAATGGTTAAGGTATTGACTCTTACTCTGGCCTAATGGTTAAGGTCTTAGACTCTTACTCTGGCCTAATCTGTTAAGGTCTTAACTCTTACTCTTGCCTAATGGTTAAGGTCTTAGACTCTTACTCTAGCCTAATGGTTAAGGTATTGACTCTTACTCTGGCCTAATGGTGAAGGTCTTAGACTCTTACTCTGGCCTAATGGTTAAGGTGAATGGTTAAGGTCTTAGACTCTTACTCTAGCCTAATGGTTAAGGTCTTAGACTCTAACTCTGGCCTAATGGCTAAGGTCTTAGACTCTAACTCTGGCCTAATGGTTAAGGTCTAGACTCTTACACTGGCCTAGTGGTTAAGGTATTGACTCTTACTCTGGCCTAATCATTAAGGTCTTAGACTCTTACTCTGGCCTAATGGTTAAGGTCTTAACTCTTACTCTTGCCTAATGGTTAAGGTCTTAGACTCTTACTCTAGCCTAATAGTTAAGGTCTTAACTCTTACTCTGGCCTAATGGATACGGTCTTAACTCTTACTCTGGACTAATGGTTAATGTCTTAACTCTTACTCTGGCCTAATAGTTAAGGTCTTAGACACTTACTCTGGCCTAATGGTTAAGGTCTTAGCTCTTACTCTGGCCTACTGGTTAAGGTCTTAGACTCTTACTCTGGCTTAATGGTTAAGGTCTTAGCTCTTACTCTGGCCTACTGGTTAAGGTCTTAGACTCTTACTCTGGCCTAATGGTTAAGGTCCTAACTCGTACTCTGGCCAAATGGTTAAGGTCTTAACTCTTACTCTGGCCTAATGGTTAAGGTCTTGACTTTTACTTTGGCCTAATGGTTAAGGTCTTAGACTCTTACTCTGGCCTAATGGTTAAGGTCTAGACTCTTACTCTAGCCTAATGGTTAAGGTCTTAGACTCTTACTCTAGCCTAATGGTTAAGGTCTTAGACTCTTACTCTTGCTTAATGGTTAAGGTCTTGACTCTTACTCTGGCCTAATGGTTAAGGTCTTAACTCTTACTCTGGCCTAACGATTAAGGTCTTAGACTCTAACTCTGGCCTAATGGTTAAGGTCTAGACTCTTACACTGGCCTAATGGTTAAGGTATTGACTCTTACTCTGGCCTAATGGTTAAGGTCTTAGACTCTTACTCTGGCCTAATCTGTTAAGGTCTTAACTCTTACTCTTGCCTAATGGTTAAGGTCTTAGACTCTTACTCTAGCCTAATGGTTAAGGTATTGACTCTTACTCTGGCCTAATGGTGAAGGTCTTAGACTCTTACTCTGGCCTAATGGTTAAGGTGAATGGTTAAGGTCTTAGACTCTTACTCTAGCCTAATGGTTAAGGTCTTAGACTCTAACTCTGGCCTAATGGCTAAGGTCTTAGACTCTAACTCTGGCCTAATGGTTAAGGTCTAGACTCTTACACTGGCCTAGTGGTTAAGGTATTGACTCTTACTCTGGCCTAATGGTTAAGGTCTTAGACTCTTACTCTGGCCTAATGGTTAAGGTCTTAACTCTTACTCTTGCCTAATGGTTAAGGTCTTAGACTCTTACTCTAGCCTAATAGTTAAGGTCTTAACTCTTACTCTGGCCTAATGGATACGGTCTTAACTCTTACTCTGGACTAATGGTTAATGTCTTAACTCTTACTCTGGCCTAATAGTTAAGGTCTTAGACACTTACTCTGGTCTACTGGTTAAGGTCTTAGCTCTTACTCTGGCCTACTGGTTAAGGTCTTAGAGTCTTACTCTGGCCTAATGGTTAAGGTCTTAACTCGTACTCTGGCCTAATGGTTAAGATCTTAGACTCTTACTCTGTCCTAATGGTTAAGGTCTTAACTCTTACTCTGGCCTACTAATTAAGGTCTTTACTCTTACACTGGCCTAATCGTTAAGGTCTTAACTCTTACTCTGGCCTAATGGTAAGGTCTAGACTCTTACTCCGGCCTAATGTTTAAGGTCCTAACTCTTACTCTGGCCTAATGCTTAAGGTCTTAGACTCTTACTCTGGCCTAATGGTTAAGGTCTTAACTCTGGGTCTTAACTCTTACTCTGACCTAATGGTTAAGGTCTTAGACTCTTACTCTGGCCTACTGGTTAAGGTATTGACTCTTACTCTGGCCTAATGGTTAAGGTCTTAGGCTCTTACTCTGGCCTAATGGTTAAGGTCTTAGACACTTACTCTGGCCTACTGGTTAAGGTCTTTGTTCTTACTCTGGCCTATTGGTTAAGGTGTTTGACTCTTACTGTGGCCTAATGGTTAAGGGTTTAGACTCTTGCTCTGGCCCAATGGTTGAAGTCTTAACTCTTATTTTGGCCTAATGGTTAAGGTCTTAAACTCTTACTCTTGCCTAAAGGTTAAGGTCTTAACTCTTACTCTGGCCTAATGGTTAAGGTTTTAGACTCCTACTCTAGCCTAATGGCTAAGGTCTTAACTCTTACTCTGGCCTAATGGTTAAGGTCTTAGACCCTTACTCTGGCCTACTGGTTAAGGTCTTAGACTCTTACTCTAGCCTAATGGTTAAGGTCCTAGACTCTTACTCTGGCCTAATGGTTAAGGTCTTAGACTCTTACTCTGGCCTAATGGTTAAGGTCTCAAACTCTTACTCTGGACTACTGGATAAGGTCTTAAGTCTTACTTTGACCTAATGGTTAAGGTCTTAGACTCTTACTCTGACCTAATGGTTAAGTTCTTAGACTCTTACTCTGGCCTAATGGTTAAGGTCTTGACTCTTACTCTGGCCTAATGGTTAATGTCTTAGACTCTTACTCTGGCCTAAAGGTTAAGGTCTTAACTCTTACTCTGGCCTAATGGTTAAGGTCTTAGACTCTTACTCTGGCCTAATAGTTAAGGTCTTAGACACTTACTCTGGTCTACTGGTTAAGGTCTTAGCTCTTACTCTGGCCTACTGGTTAAGGTCTTAGAGTCTTACTCTGGCCTAATGGTTAAGGTCTTAACTCGTACTCTGGCCTAATGGTTAAGATCTTAGACTCTTACTCTGTCCTAATGGTTAAGGTCTTAGACTCTTACTCTGGCCCAATGGTTAAGGTCTTAACTCTTACTCTGGCCCAATGGTTAAGGTCTCATCTCTTACTCTGGCCTAATGGTTAACGTCTTGACTCTTACTCTGGCCTAATGGTTAAGGTATTAACTCTTACTCTGGCCTAATCGTTAAAGTCTTAGATTCTTACTCTGGCCTAATGGTTAAGGTCTAGACTCTTACTCTGGCCTAAAGGTTAAGGTATTGACTCTTACTCTGGCCTAATGGTTAATGTCTTAGACTCTTACTCTGGCCTAATGGTTAAGGTCTTAAGTCTTACACTAGCCTAACGGTTAAGGTCTTAGACTCTTACTCTGACCTAATGGTTAAGTTCTTAGACTCTTACTCTGGCCTAATGGTTAAGGTATCAGACTCTTACTCTGGGCTACTGGTTAAGGTCTTAACTCTTACTCTGGCCTACTGGTTAAGGTCTTAAATCTTACTCTGGCCTACTGGTTAAGGTCCTAGATCTTACTCTGGCCTAATGGTTAAGGTCTTAGACTCTTACTCTGGCCTAATGGTTAAGGTCTTAACTCTTACTCTTGCCTAATGGTTAAGGTCTTAGACTCTTACTCTAGCCTAATAGTTAAGGTCTTAACTCTTACTCTGGCCTAATGGATACAGTCTTAACTCTTACTCTGGCCTAATGGTTAATGTCTTAACTCTTACTCTGGCCTAATAGTTAAGGTCTTAGACACTTACTCTGGTCTACTGGTTAAGGTCTTAGCTCTTACTCTGGCCTACTGGTTAAGGTCTTAACTCTGGGTCTTAACTCTTACTCTGACCTAATGGTTAAGGTCTTAGACTCTTACTCTGGCCTACTGGTTAAGGTATTGACTCTTACTCTGGCCTAATGGTTAAGGACTTAGACTCTTATTCTGGCCGATTGGTTAAGGTCTTAACTCTTACTCTGACCTAATGGTTAAGGTCTTAGACTCTTACTCTGGCCTAATGGTTAAGGTCTTAACTCTTACTATCGCCTACTGATTAAGGTCTTTACTCTTACACTGGCCCCAATGGTTAAGGTTTTAACTCTTACTCTGGCCTAATGCTTAAGGTCTTAGACTCTTTCTCTGGCCTAATGGTTAAGGTCGTAACTCTTACTCTGGCCTAATGGTTAAGGTCTTAGACTCTTACTCTGGCTTAATGGTTAAGGTCTTAGCTCTTACTCTGGCCTACTGGTTAAGGTCTTAGACTCTTACTCTGGCCTAATGGTTAAGGTCCTAACTCGTACTCTGGCCTACTGGTTAAGGTCTTAACTCTGGGTCTTAACTCTTACTCTGACCTAATGGTTAAGGTCTTAGACTCTTACTCTGGCCTACTGGTTAAGGTATTGACTCTTACTCTGGCCTAATGGTTAAGGTCTTAGACTCTTATTCTGGCCGATTGGTTAAGGTCTTAACTCTTACTCTGACCTAATGGTTAAGGTCTTAGACTCTTACTCTGGCCTAATGGTTAAGGTCTTAACTCTTACTATCGCCTTCTGATTAAGGTCTTTACTCTTACACTGGCCCCAATGGTTAAGGTTTTAACTCTTACTCTGGCCTAATGCTTAAGGTCTTAGACTCTTTCTCTGGCCTAATGGTTAAGGTCGTAACTCTTACTCTGGCCTAATGGTTAAGGTCTTAGACTCTTACTCTGGCTTAATGGTTAAGGTCTTAGCTCTTACTCTGGCCTACTGGTTAAGGTCTTAGACTCTTACTCTGGCCTAATGGTTAAGGTCCTAACTCGTACTCTGGCCAAATGGTTAAGGTCTTAACTCTTACTCTGGCCTAATGGTTAAGGTCTTGACTTTTACTTTGGCCTAATGGTTAAGGTCTTAGACTCTTACTCTAGCCTAATGGTTAAGGTCTTAGACTCTTACTCTAGCCTAATGGTTAAGGTCTTGACTCTTACTCTGGCCTAATGGTTAAGGTCTTAACTCTTACTCTGGCCTAACGACTAAGGTCTTAGACTCTAACTCTGGCCTAATGGTTAAGGTCTAGACTCTTACACTGGCCTAATGGTTAAGGTATTGACTCTTACTCTGGCCTAATGGTTAAGGTCTTAGACTCTTACTCTGGCCTAATCTTTTAAGGTCTTAACTCTTACTCTTGCCTAATGGTTAAGGTCTTAGACTCTTACTCTAGCCTAATGGTTAAGGTATTGACTCTTACTCTGGCCTAATGGTTAAGGTCTTAGACTCTTACTCTGGCCTAATGGTTAAGGTGAATGGTTAAGGTCTTAGACTCTTACTCTAGCCTAATGGTTAAGGTCTTAGACTCTAACTCTGGCCTAATGGCTAAGGTCTTAGACTCTAACTCTGGCCTAATGGTTAAGGTCGAGACTCTTACACTGGCCTAGTGGTTAAGGTATTGACTCTTACTCTGGCCTAATGGTTAAGGTCTTAACTCTTACTCTGGCCTAACGACTAAGGTCTTAGACTCTAACTCTGGCCTAATGGTTAAGGTCTAGACTCTTACACTGGCCTAATGGTTAAGGTATTGACTCTTACTCTGGCCTAATGGTTAAGGTCTTAGACTCTTACTCTGGCCTAATCTTTTAAGGTCTTAACTCTTACTCTTGCCTAATGGTTAAGGTCTTAGACTCTTACTCTAGCCTAATGGTTAAGGTATTGACTCTTACTCTGGCCTAATGGTTAAGGTCTTAGACTCTTACTCTGGCCTAATGGTTAAGGTGAATGGTTAAGGTCTTAGACTCTTACTCTAGCCTAATGGTTAAGGTCTTAGACTCTAACTCTGGCCTAATGGCTAAGGTCTTAGACTCTAACTCTGGCCTAATGGTTAAGGTCGAGACTCTTACACTGGCCTAGTGGTTAAGGTATTGACTCTTACTCTGGCCTAATGGTTAAGGTCTTAGACTCTTACTCTGGCCTAATGGTTAAGGTCTTAACTCTTACTCTTGCCTAATGGTTAAGGTCTTAGACTCTTACTCTAGCCTAATAGTTAAGGTCTTAACTCTTACTCTGGCCTAATGGATACGGTCTTAACTCTTACTCTGGACTAATGGTTAATGTCTTAACTCTTACTCTGGCCTAATAGTTAAGGTCTTAGACACTTACTCTGGTCTACTGGTTAATGTCTTAGCTCTTACTCTGGCCTACTGGTTAAGGTCTTAGAGTCTTACTCTGGCCTAATGGTTAAGGTCTTAACTCGTACTCTGGCCTAATGGTTAAGATCTTAGACTCTTACTCTGTCCTAATGGTTAAGGTCTTAACTCTTACTCTGGCCTACTAATTAAGGTCTTTACTCTTACACTGGCCTAATGGTTAAGGTCTTAACTCTTACTCTGGCCTAATGGTAAGGTCTAGACTCTTACTCCGGCCTAATGTTTAAGGTCCTAACTCTTACTCTGGCCTAATGCTTAAGGTCTTAGACTCTTACTCTGGCCTAATGGTTAAGGTCTTAACTCTGGGTCTTAACTCTTACTCTGACCTAATGGTTAAGGTCTTAGACTCTTACTCTGGCCTACTGGTTAAGGTATTGACTCTTACTCTGGCCTAATGGTTAAGGTCTTAGGCTCTTACTCTGGCCTAATGGTTAAGGTCTTAGACACTTACTCTGGCCTACTGGTTAAGGTCTTTGTTCTTACTCTGGCCCATTGGTTAAGGTGTTTGACTCTTACTGTGGCCTAATGGTTAAGGGTTTAGACTCTTGCTCTGGCCCAATGGTTGAAGTCTTAACTCTTATTTTGGCCTAATGGTTAAGGTCTTAAACTCTTACTCTTGCCTAAAGGTTAAGGTCTTAACTCTTACTCTGGCCTAATGGTTAAGGTTTTAGACTCTTACTCTAGCCTAATGGCTAAGGTCTTAACTCTTACTCTGGCCTAATGGTTAAGGTCCTAACTCGTACTCTGGCCTACTGGTTAAGGTCTTAACTCTGGGTCTTAACTCTTACTCTGACCTAATGGTTAAGGTCTTAGACTCTTACTCTGGCCTACTGGTTAAGGTATTGACTCTTACTCTGGCCTAATGGTTAAGGTCTTAGACTCTTATTCTGGCCGATTGGTTAAGGTCTTAACTCTTACTCTGACCTAATGGTTAAGGTCTTAGACTCTTACTCTGGCCTAATGGTTAAGGTCTTAACTCTTACTATCGCCTACTGATTAAGGTCTTTACTCTTACACTGGCCCCAATGGTTAAGGTTTTAACTCTTACTCTGGCCTAATGCTTAAGGTCTTAGACTCTTTCTCTGGCCTAATGGTTAAGGTCGTAACTCTTACTCTGGCCTAATGGTTAAGGTCTTAGACTCTTACTCTGGCTTAATGGTTAAGGTCTTAGCTCTTACTCTGGCCTACTGGTTAAGGTCTTAGACTCTTACTCTGGCCTAATGGTTAAGGTCCTAACTCGTACTCTGGCCAAATGGTTAAGGTCTTAACTCTTACTCTGGCCTAATGCTTAAGGTCTTAGACTCTTTCTCTGGCCTAATGGTTAAGGTCGTAACTCTTACTCTGGCCTAATGGTTAAGGTCTTAGACTCTTACTCTGGCCTAATGGTTAAGGTCTTAGCTCTTACTCTGGCCTACTGGTTAAGGTCTTAGACTCTTACTCTGGCCTAATTGTTAAGGTCCTAACTCGTACTCTGGCCAAATGGTTAAGGTCTTAACTCTTACTCTGGCCTAATGGTTAAGGTCTTGACTTTTAATTTGGCCTAATGGTTAAGGTCTTAGACTCTTACTCTGGCCTAATGGTTAAGGTCTTAGACTCTTACTCTAGCCTAATGGTTAAGGTCTTAGACTCTTACTCTAGCCTAATGGTTAAGGTCTTAGACTCTTACTCTTGCTTAATGGTTAAGGTCTTGACTCTTACTCTGGCCTAATGGTTAAGGTCTTAACTCTTACTCTGGCCTAACGACTAAGGTCTTAGACTCTAACTCTGGCCTAATGGTTAAGGTCTAGACTCTTACACTGGCCTAATGGTTAAGGTATTGACTCTTACTCTGGCCTAATGGTTAAGGTCTTAGACTCTTACTCTGGCCTAATCTGTTAAGGTCTTAACTCTTACTCTTGCCTAATGGTTAAGGTCTTAGACTCTTACTCTAGCCTAATGGTTAAGGTATTGACTCTTACTCTGGCCTAATGGTTAAGGTCTTAGACTCTTACTCTGGCCTAATGGTTAAGGTGAATGGTTAAGGTCTTAGACTCTTACTCTAGCCTAATGGTTAAGGTCTTAGACTCTAACTCTGGCCTAATGGCTAAGGTCTTAGACTCTAACTCTGGCCTAATGGTTAAGGTCTAGACTCTTACACTGGCCTAGTGGTTAAGGTATTGACTCTTACTCTGGCCTAATGGTTAAGGTCTTAGACTCTTACTCTGGCCTAATGGTTAAGGTCTTAACTCTTACTCTTGCCTAATGGTTAAGGTCTTAGACTCTTACTCTAGCCTAATAGTTAAGGTCTTAACTCTTACTCTGGCCTAATGGATACGGTCTTAACTCTTACTCTGGACTAATGGTTAATGTCTTAACTCTTACTCTGGCCTAATAGTTAAGGTCTTAGACACTTACTCTGGTCTACTGGTTAAGGTCTTAGCTCTTACTCTGGCCTACTGGTTAAGGTCTTAGAGTCTTACTCTGGCCTAATGGTTAAGGTCTTAACTCGTACTCTGGCCTAATGGTTAAGATCTTAGACTCTTACTCTGTCCTAATGGTTAAGGTCTTAACTCTTACTCTGGCCTACTAATTAAGGTATTTACTCTTACACTGGCCTAATGGTTAAGGTCTTAACTCTTACTCTGGCCTAATGGTAAGGTCTAGACTCTTACTCCGGCCTAATGTTTAAGGTCCTAACTCTTACTCTGGCCTAATGCTTAAGGTCTTAGACTCTTACTCTGGCCTAATGGTTAAGGTCTTAACTCTGGGTCTTAACTCTTACTCTGACCTAATGGTTAAGGTCTTAGACTCTTACTCTGGCCTACTGGTTAAGGTATTGACTCTTACTCTGGCCTAATGGTTAAGGTCTTAGGCTCTTACTCTGGCCTAATGGTTAAGGTCTTAGACACTTACTCTGGCCTACTGGTTAAGGTCTTTGTTCTTACTCTGGCTGTGAGAAGTTGGCCTGGCATATGCTGTTCCTAGTTATAGGGACACCTTGCACCAGTCCAATTCGACTCCTATTGATGGTAGGTTTAAGACAACCTTTAAAGAAAGCTATCCTAGTGGTAGCTGTGGAGAGCAGCCTTCAGGCTAAGTCTTGAAGGAGTGTTAAGCTTATTGTTTTACCATAATAACCTCTTGAATAACCAAATGAAAGAGTAGCCCACACAGGTATATATATAAAATATATGTATTTATTCTAGACAGAATCCCACAGTCACTTTATGTGGCTAGTGGCAAAGTTACAATTCAAACAAGCATTTCTAAACACAATAAATAGCACAGAAATCAATGGGCCCCAGGGGGGGACCAAACCATATACTAAAATAGTGGTATAAGAACCACGACAATTCTACAGGCAATGCCTAGGGCATTCAGGATCGCTGGCCCCTTAAGAATCCACCCACAGTTAAGAGGAAGGGGACCCACGGGAGGCGTGTGCAGTGCGAGAAGCTGCTGTCGGGATCGCAATGTTAGCCTATGGAGAATGTCGCGGTTGAATAATTAAGGTTTAAGGACACTTCTAACAACAGTACAAAGTTAAGGCTTGAGACTTAAGGCTTTGGAGAGCCCACCACCACGGAAGTACCGAAGTACCACTGTTACCTGCCCCAGGGAAGCCGGGTGCATAGGTCGATTCTGGTGTCGGGTCGCGGGCTGATTTTCTATGGAAAAGGAGTCCAAACTGCTGCTAGCTGGAAGTGTCGCTGAAGTCGTGAAGATTGAAGTTGAAGAAAAGACAAAGATGAACCTGAAAGCAGAGGGGACAGAGTCTGGGTCACAGCACAGTGACCAGGGAGCTCACAGGAAGGAGCTCGTGGATGTCGGGTGCTTCAGGTGTGGAAGGTACAGCTGGGCTCTGCAGTCACGGGCTCCGGGAGGCTTCAAGGAAGGCCAGCTTCTGGAGGGCGACTGTCCCACGTCGGCTGAGGGTCGCTGCGGTGTTAGTGTCCCGATTGGATCCACTACGTATTGGCAACCGCAACCCACGCAAGATGAACAAAGCAGCTGCTGGTGCAGACCCACGTGGTCTGAGGGTGCTCTCCTTTGCAGGGAGCGTAGAGCAGGCCTGGAGCAACCAGGGGAACTCTTAGGAAAGAAGATTGTCCTCCGTCAGGGCCCACAAGTCGAGAGACAAGGGACCGTGGAAGGCAGCAAAATGGAGTGCGTAAAAGGGCTCCCACGGGCCACCGGAGCAGGCCAGGGAGCTGAGGGTCGGCACAAATGCTGCTTGAAGGTTGGCTCAAGAATGGGCCAAAGCACAACTTCCCCACTGGTCGGGGTCGTGTGCTGGACAAGAGGTGGCCGGTGTCTCGGGGTATGCGGGGATCTCGACACCCACGTGGTCCAGGGTGCTCAGACTTGCTGGGCACACTCACAGGACGCTGGGATGCACTGGAGACCCACCTCGAGGTTGCTGGAAGGCGTCGAAGGTCGTGAGAGCAACGAAGTTCCAACCGGGTATCTTGTAGTCTTTTAGGTGCCTGCCAAGCAGGGGGATAACTCCTTTATCCCAAGGGAGATTTCTTCAGTCAGCTGGGCAGCAGCTCGTCGAAGGTCAGTTCTGTGAAGTCCTGTACGAATCTAAGGCTCTAGGGCAAAGTTATTCCCATATATCCCCAAGATTAGGAGATGGTCCCAAAGCGAGCCTACCAATCAGAGTAGAGGCGGGAAAGGGTGGCTACACCCACTCCCCTTTGTGTGTTTCCCGCCTGGGCGAGGGGCAGGATGCCCCTGAACCGGTTCCAGGCGGTGTATGCAGAATTGGGGCTCTGCAGCTGCCTACGTGCAACTCTGAATGGACTTTTGGTGCACCCACCCTGTTCCAATCCACATATCCTGTCTGGGGAGGTGCTGGCACCTCCCTGCCACAGGAGCCCTATTGTCCAGATGGCGAGGCTGGGGTTTTCCCCAGCAACAGCCAGCCAGAGTCGTGTAGGTGGCGAACAGTAGCCATTTTGTGGTACATGTGCACTTTTAAATTGGTGTCTAAAATATACCGCTTTTCCCATATCACCCTCCTAGCAAGGGGGAATCGTGCCCCCATGCCCATGGCTGGACTGGGGGTATGATTCCTTCATGTTTGACACCAAACACGATATGGTTCTGTGTAGCCAGTCCCAAGTTACAGCGATGACGCAATAACTTATAATGCGGTAGAGTATATGGTATGGCTACACTACAAACAACCCAGTAACGGTGTTACGAAGGTTGCAGAGAGGTCCTACTCATGTAGGGGTCCCCCCTCACACATACCTCAGCACCCAGCCCTGTAGGATTACCAGGGCCTGCCATAGGGGTGACCTATGAGAGTATATGTGTTGTAATGGTATGGGACATAGGGTACCTACGTCCCTGTAAGGGGTGCTAGCACCACCTTACCCAGGCTACAGTAGTGGCCTGGTGGTGTCAGTTTGGGTGGCTGTCCCAGGGTGGCACAATAAGTGCTGCAGCCCTGGTAGGCCTACTGGGGGACCCATGCCCTGGGTACCTAGGGTACCATCTACAAGGGACTGGAAGGGCATGCCCAGCATCCAATTATGTTTGTACCTAGAGTACTCACAACAGTTTTAGGGAGAAAGCAGATAGGCTGGGGTCCTGGATAGCAGGATCCCAGCCAGACTAGTCAAAAACCACTTAAATACCAGGCAAAAAGTTGGGGGCAACCATTAGTCAGATTCCACTCTCCTACATAACCCCCCCCCCAAACGAAAGGAGATAAGGCTAACCTTGTCCAGATAAGCCTTTATTTCCTGAGTGGCCATATAAGGAAGAACCTGTACTAACATGGTTGCTCCCTGTGTCATGGTCCACTTGGGAAATCCTACCCCAAGGGGTTCTAGAGTTTCTCCAAAGTCTAGGGAAATTACCTGTATTGGTTTTTGGGTCAGAGGTGGGCTGGTGGGGTGTCTGAGTCTGGAAGTGAGACCCTACTTGGGTTGGTCTCAACCTCCTCAGATCACTGGCCACTATGGAAGCCTTTCTGCCCATGACGGTGTCATATCTGGCCCTAAGGGTCAACCTCTGGCTGCCTACAGCTGGGGGTTGGATCCCTTTGGCTGGAATAGTGGAGGGCACTGGAAGGTTTGGGGCAGCTAGGCCCCAGGTTTCCCTGTGCTCCACAACATCCATTTGAGGGGTGCCTATACCTAGGGGTAAGGGGGATCCCTCAGTTTGTAGAGGAATATTCACCTGGCTGAAACTACTCTGCTGGGTGTCCCTAATCTCTTGATGAGGGTGTTCCTCTGGACAGGGGCCCAGTAAGGGTCCACTGGCCTCTCTGACCTCTGCAGCCCTGGGCTGACTGAGGCAGGGTAGAGAGGGGCAGGATACCTGCTCCAGACTGGGTACCACCTTGGAAGGATCCCCTGCCATCAGAGAGGTGGGCAGGCCAAGCCTGTCCACTTCTGGGGCAGTTACTTCACAAGGGGCAGGGTCAGTTCCCTGAGAAACTTGCCCTTTACCTGTAGTCTGGTGGGGGGAAGACTGCTCTTCCTCCCCTATGCTCTCTGTTTGTGTAGAGTGATCCCTAGTTTCAGGCTTCACTCTTTCTATTTTCTCCTGGGGTGGAGGTGAGGCCCTCAGGGTCTCATCCACTCTCTCAGGAATTCCTACCATTTTCAAATGGGCCTTGTGGTCAACCTCAGCCCAGGCTGAGATTTCTAGATCATTCCCCAGTAAACAATCTACAGGCAAGTTTGGGGACACTGCCACCCTCTTGGGGCCAGTGACTCCTCCCCAGCTGAGATTTATCACTGCCATGGGATGATCTTTCCTAACTCCATCAATGTTGGTCACCTGATAGCTAAACCCAGGTAAAAGCTGATCTAGGGGCACTAGCCTCTTGGTCACCATGGTGACAGTAGCCCCTGTGTCCTTATAGGCCACAGCCTTCTGACCATTAATTATTGGTTCTTGTCTGTACCTGCCCAGAATACTGGGGCTCATGGTAAAGTTGGCAAACCCCATGCCACCATCACAGACCATAGTTGCTAATGCAGGGGACCTGGCTAGGCCAGAGTCCACTGGTGTCCCCAAAGAGAACCCAACTAAGTTTTTGGGTGCACTCCCACCACCTGGGGGATTACTACTAGTAGTAACAGGAGGTGTTGGAGCAGGTTTTGGAGGAACACTTTCTTTATTGCCATTCTTAGGACAGCTGGAGTCAGTTTTCCAGTGGCCAGGTTTCTTACACACATGGCAATATGGTTTCTTGGTATTAGAGGAAGTATTTTGGGACCCACCCCCAGCACTGGTTTGTTGGGGCCCTTCAGATGACTTTTCTTGTTTATCATCCCCACCTTTCTCTTTGGGCTTAGTGGAATCCTTCTTCTGGTCACCAACTTGGTTCTTAGGCCTGATCCTGGTTCTGACCCATTTGTCTGCCTTCTTTCCCAATTCTTGGGGAGAGGTCAGATCAGAGTCCACCAGGTGCTGGTGTAAAAGTTGGTTCTGACAATTATTAAGAATCTGCTCCCTCATAATGAGATTATACAATCCTTGATAATCATTAACTTTACTGCCATTTAACCAACCTTCCAGTGCCTTGGTTGCACAATCCACAAAGTCTACCCAATCTTGATTCTGTGCTTTCTGGGTGTCTCTGAACTTAAGTCTGTATTGATCAGTGGTTAAGCCAAACCCATCTATTAAAGCAGCTTTCAAGATATAATAATCATCAGCATCCTCTTCTCTTACAGAGAGGAGCTTGTCTCTCCCTTTATCTGAAAAGGAGAGCCACAGGATTGCTGCCCACTGCTCTACAGGGACCCTCTGTACTCTACAGGCCCTTTCAAGAGCAGATATCCATTTGTGAATATCATCCCCATTCTGATAGGGGGGCACAATCTTGTGGAGGTTCCTATTGTCAGGGACTCTCTCTCTAACTCTAGGGGTTTCATCACTGCCACCAGGGATCTCTAGACCCCATTTCTTTGAAGCTTTCTGAAGCTCCAGGGTTTCCCTGTCTAATGCTAACTGTTCTCTTTTAAGCTGAAGCTTAGCCTGCTCAAATTTGATCAGTCTGCATTTCCTCTCATGAGAGGATTCTCTTCTCTGAGAAGAGGCAGAGGACCCTTTGGATCCCTTAGAATGGTTGGATCCCACTGAGGGGGATCTGTTCCTTCTTGGACCCACCACTCTCCTTTTAAGGGTGGAAGGAGTGCCTCTTGGGCCATCACTTCCATGCTGTGAGTGGTTTGTGTCTTCCAGGTCAGGATTTTCATCCTCTTCCTGTTCCTCTTCAGATTCCACTCTGGGAGTGTCCTCTTCTGAGGGGTGCCCACCCACGTTGTCCATCCCTCTGGATCCTATGGACTCCATAAAGTCTGCTATGAGCAGGATCTCTTTGAGACGTTTTGTGTTGGCACCTCTTTCTGTCTTCAGTCTCCTAAGGGTGCACATTTCCCTGAGCTCAGCAAAGGTGAAATTATCATACTTATCTACTGGGACCCTCTGGGGTCCTTCCATAGCCTTAGTGCCACTGGAAGACATGTTTAGTGTAGTGATGTATCTACCTACACTAAGTGTGGCCTACTGAACCCTCTCTTGAGTTGTAGTCAAGGTGTGCTAGACCCTCTACACACAACTCCAAGTTCAGTAGAACTTATTGTATTCTAGCTTGAATTTATATGTACCTTTGGTACCTTGTGGCTTTCACTTTAGAAATTCAATGTGTTATCTGGTAAAACAATGGCAAGCTTGAATCCAACCGCTGCACACCAATGTGAGAAGTTGGCCTGGCATATGCTGTTCCTAGTTATAGGGACACCTTGCACCAGTCCAATTCGACTCCTATTGATGGTAGGTTTAAGACAACCTTTAAAGAAAGCTATCCTAGTGGTAGCTGTGGAGAGCAGCCTTCAGGCTAAGTCTTGAAGGAGTGTTAAGCTTATTGTTTTACCATAATAACCTCTTGAATAACCAAATGAAAGAGTAGCCCACACAGGTATATATATAAAATATATGTATTTATTCTAGACAGAATCCCACAGTCACTTTATGTGGCTAGTGGCAAAGTTACAATTCAAACAAGCATTTCTAAACACAATAAATAGCACAGAAATCAATGGGCCCCAGGGGGGGACCAAACCATATACTAAAATAGTGGTATAAGAACCACGACAATTCTACAGGCAATGCCTAGGGCATTCAGGATCGCTGGCCCCTTAAGAATCCACCCACAGTTAAGAGGAAGGGGACCCACGGGAGGCGTGTGCAGTGCGAGAAGCTGCTGTCGGGATCGCAATGTTAGCCTATGGAGAATGTCGCGGTTGAATAATTAAGGTTTAAGGACACTTCTAACAACAGTACAAAGTTAAGGCTTGAGACTTAAGGCTTTGGAGAGCCCACCACCACGGAAGTACCGAAGTACCACTGTTACCTGCCCCAGGGAAGCCGGGTGCATAGGTCGATTCTGGTGTCGGGTCGCGGGCTGATTTTCTATGGAAAAGGAGTCCAAACTGCTGCTAGCTGGAAGTGTCGCTGAAGTCGTGAAGATTGAAGTTGAAGAAAAGACAAAGATGAACCTGAAAGCAGAGGGGACAGAGTCTGGGTCACAGCACAGTGACCAGGGAGCTCACAGGAAGGAGCTCGTGGATGTCGGGTGCTTCAGGTGTGGAAGGTACAGCTGGGCTCTGCAGTCACGGGCTCCGGGAGGCTTCAAGGAAGGCCAGCTTCTGGAGGGCGACTGTCCCACGTCGGCTGAGGGTCGCTGCGGTGTTAGTGTCCCGATTGGATCCACTACGCTTTGGCAACCGCAACCCACGCAAGATGAACAAAGCAGCTGCTGGTGCAGACCCACCTGGTCTGAGGGTGCTCTCCTTTGCAGGGAGCGTAGAGCAGGCCTGGAGCAACCAGGGGAACTCTTAGGAAAGAAGATTGTCCTCCGTCAGGGCCCACAAGTCGAGAGACAAGGGACCGTGGAAGGCAGCAAAATGGAGTGCGTAAAAGGGCTCCCACGGGCCACCGGAGCGGGCCAGGGAGCTGAGGGTCGGCACAAATGCTGCTTGAAGGTTGGCTCAAGAATGGGCCAAAGCACAACTTCCCCACTGGTCGGGGTCGTGTGCTGGACAAGAGGTGGCCGGTGTCTCGGGGTATGCGGGGATCTCGACACCCACGTGGTCCAGGGTGCTCAGACTTGCTGGGCACACTCACAGGACGCTGGGATGCACTGGAGACCCACCTCGAGGTTGCTGGAAGGCGTCGAAGGTCGTGAGAGCAACGAAGTTCCAACCGGGTATCTTGTAGTCTTTTAGGTGCCTGCCAAGCAGGGGGATAACTCCTTTATCCCAAGGGAGATTTCTTCAGTCAGCTGGGCAGCAGCTCGTCGAAGGTCAGTTCTGTGAAGTCCTGTACGAATCTAAGGCTCTAGGGCAAAGTTATTCCCATATATCCCCAAGATTAGGGGATGGTCCCAAAGCGAGCCTACCAATCAGAGTAGAGGCGGGAAAGGGTGGCTACACCCACTCCCCTTTGTGTGTTTCCCGCCTGGGCGAGGGGCAGGATGCCCCTGAACCGGTTCCAGGCGGTGTATGCAGAATTGGGGCTCTGCAGCTGCCTACGTGCAACTCTGAATGGACTTTTGGTGCACCCACCCTGTTCCAATCCACATATCCTGTCTGGGGAGGTGCTGGCACCTCCCTGCCACAGGAGCCCTATTGTCCAGATGGCGAGGCTGGGGTTTTCCCCAGCAACAGCCAGCCAGAGTCGTGTAGGTGGCGAACAGTAGCCATTTTGTGGTACATGTGCACTTTTAAATTGGTGTCTAAAATATACCGCTTTTCCCATATCACCCTCCTAGCAAGGGGGAATCGTGCCCCCATGCCCATGGCTGGACTGGGGGTATGATTCCTTCATGTTTGACACCAAACACGATATGGTTCTGTGTAGCCAGTCCCAAGTTACAGCGATGACGCAATAACTTATAATGCGGTAGAGTATATGGTATGGCTACACTACAAACAACCCAGTAACAGTGTTACGAAGGTTGCAGAGAGGTCCTACTCATGTAGGGGTCCCCCCTCACACATACCTCAGCACCCAGCCCTGTAGGATTACCAGGGCCTGCCATAGGGGTGACCTATGAGAGTATATGTGTTGTAATGGTATGGGACATAGGGTACCTACGTCCCTGTAAGGGGTGCTAGCACCACCTTACCCAGGCTACAGTAGTGGCCTGGTGGTGTCAGTTTGGGTGGCTGTCCCAGGGTGGCACAATAAGTGCTGCAGCCCTGGTAGGCCTACTGGGGGACCCATGCCCTGGGTACCTAGGGTACCATCTACAAGGGACTGGAAGGGCATGCCCAGCATCCAATTATGTTTGTACCTAGAGTACTCACAACAGTTTTAGGGAGAAAGCAGATAGGCTGGGGTCCTGGATAGCAGGATCCCAGCCAGACTAGTCAAAAACCACTTAAATACCAGGCAAAAAGTTGGGGGCAACCATTAGTCAGATTCCACTCTCCTACACTGGCCTATTGGTTAAGGTGTTTGACTCTTACTGTGGCCTAATGGTTAAGGGTTTAGACTCTTGCTCTGGCCCAATGGTTGAAGTCTTAACTCTTATTTTGGCCTAATGGTTAAGGTCTTAAACTCTTACTCTTGCCTAAAGGTTAAGGTCTTAACTCTTACTCTGGCCTAAAGGTTAAGGTTTTAGACTCTTACTCTAGCCTAATGGCTAAGGTCTTAACTCTTACTCTGGCCTAATGGTTAAGGTCTTAGACCCTTACTCTGGCCTACTGGTTAAGGTCTTAGACTCTTACTCTAGCCTAATGGTTAAGGTCCTAGACTCTTACTCTGGCCTAATGGTTAAGGTCTTAGACTCTTACTCTGGCCTAATGGTTAAGGTCTCAAACTCTTACTCTGGCCTACTGGATAAGGTCTTAAGTCTTACTTTGACCTAATGGTTAAGGTCTTAGACTCTTACTCTGACCTAATGGTTAAGTTCTTAGACTCTTACTCTGGCCTAATGGTTAAGGTCTTGACTCTTACTCTGGCCTAATGGTTAATGTCTTAGACTCTTACTCTGGCCTAAAGGTTAAGGTCTTAACTCTTACTCTGGCCTAATGGTTAAGGTCTTAGACTCTTACTCTGGCCCAATGGTTAAGGTCTTAACTCTTACTCTGGCCCAATGGTTAAGGTCTTAACTCTTACTCTGGCCTAATGGTTAAGACTCTTACTCTGGCCTAATCGTTAAAGTCTTAGACACTTACTCTGGCCTAATGGTTAAGGTCTTGACTTTTACTCTGGCCTAATGGCTAAGGTCTTAGACTCTTACTCTGGCCCAATGGTTAAGGTCTTAACTCTTACTCTGGCCCAATGGTTAAGGTCTTATCTCTTACTCTGGCCTAATGGTTAACGTCTTGACTCTTACTCTGGCCTAATGGTTAAGGTATTAACTCTTACTCTGGCCTAATCGTTAAAGTCTTAGATTCTTACTCTGGCCTAATGGTTAAGGTCTAGACTCTTATTCTGGCCTAAAGGTTAAGGTATTGACTCTTACTCTGGCCTAATGGTTAATGTATTAGACTCTTACTCTGGCCTAATGGTTAAGGTCTTAAGTCTTACACTAGCCTAACGGTTAAGGTCTTAGACTCTTACTCTGACCTAATGGTTAAGTTCTTAGACTCTTACTCTGGCCTAATGGTTAAGGTATCAGACTCTTACTCTGGGCTACTGGTTAAGGTCTTAACTCTTACTCTGGCCTACTGGTTAAGGTCTTAAATATTACTCTGGCCTACTGGTTAAGGTCTTAGATCTTACTCTGGACTAATGGTTAAGGTCTTAGACTCTTACTCTGGCCTAATGGTTAAGGTCTTGACTCTTAATCTGGCCTAATGGTTAAGGTCTTAGACTCTTACTCTGGCCTAATGGTTAAGGTGAATGGTTAAGGTCTTAGACTCTTACTCTAGCCTAATGGTTAAGGTCTTAGACTCTAACTCTGGCTTAATGGCTAAGGTCTTAGACTCTAACTCTGGCCTAATGGTTAAGGTCTAGACTCTTACACTGGCCTAGTGGTTACGGTATTGACTCTTACTCTGGCCTAATGGTTAAGGTCTTAGACTCTTACTCTGGCCTAATGGTTAAGGTCTTAACTCTTACTCTTGCCTAATGGTTAAGGTCTTAGACTCTTACTCTAGCCTAATAGTTAAGGTCTTAACTCTTACTCTGGCCTAATGGATACGGTCTTAACTCTTACTCTGGCCTAATGGTTAATGTCTTAACTCTTACTCTGGCCTAATAGTTAAGGTCTTAGACACTTACTCTGGTCTACTGGTTAAGGTCTTAGCTCTTACTCTGGCCTACTGGTTAAGGTCTTAGAGTCTTACTCTGGCCTAATGGTTAAGGTCTTAACTCGTACTTTGGCCTAATGGTTAAGATCTTAGACTCTTGCTCTGTCCTAATGGTTAAGGTCTTAACTCTTACTCTGGCCTACTAATTAAGGTCTTTACTCTTACACTGGCCTAATGGTTAAGGTCTTAACTCTTACTCTGGCCTAATGGTAAGGTCTAGACTCTTACTCCGGCCTAATGTTTAAGGTCCTAACCCTTACTCTGGCCTAATGCTTAAGGTCTTAGACTCTTACTCTGGCCTAATGGTTAAGGTCTTAACTCTGGGTCATAACTCTTACTCTGACCTAATGGTTAAGGTCTTAGACTCTTACTCTGGCCTACTGGTTAAGGTATTGACTCTTACTCTGGCCTAATGGTTAAGGTCTTAGGCTCTTACTCTGGCCTAATGGTTAAGGTCTTAGACACTTACTCTGGCCTACTGGTTAAGGTCTTTGTTCTTACTCTGGCCTATTGGTTAAGGTGTTTGACTCTTACTGTGGCCTAATGGTTAAGGTTTTAGACTCTTGATCTGGCCCAATGGTTGAGGTTTTAACTCTTATTTTGGCCTAATGGTTAAGGTCTTAAACTCTTACTCTTGCCTAAAGGTTAAGGTCTTAACTCTTACTCTGGCCTAATGGTTAAGGTTTTAGACTCTTACTCTAGCCTAATGGCTAAGGTCTTAACTATTACTCTGGCCTAATGGTTAAGGTCTTAGACTCTTACTCTGGCCTACTGGTTAAGGTCTTAGACTCTTACTCTAGCCTAATGGTTAAGGTCTTAGACTCTTACTCTGGCCTAATGGTTAAGGTCTTAGACTCTTACTCTGGCCTAATGGTTAAGGTCTCAAACTCTTACTCTGGCCTACTGGATAAGGTCTTAAGTCTTACTTTGACCTAATGGTTAAGGTCTTAGTCTCTTACTCTGACCTAATGGTTAACTTCTTAGACTCTTACTCTGGCCTAATCGTTAAGGTCTTGACTCTTACTCTGGCCTAATGGTTAATGTCTTAGACTCTTACTCTGGCCTAAAGGTTAAGGTCTTAACTCTTACTCAGGCCTAATGGTTAAGGTCTTAGACTCTTACTCTGGCCCAATGGTTAAGGTCTTAACTCTTACTCTGGCCCAATGGTTAAGGTCTTAACTCTTACTCTGGCCTAATGGTTAAGACTCTTACTCTGGCCTAATCGTTAAAGTCTTAGACTCTTACTCTGGCCTAATGGTTAAGGTCTTGACTTTTACTCTGGCCTAATGGCTAAGGTCTTAGACTCTTACTCTGGCCCAATGGTTAAGGTCTTAACTCTTACTCTGGCCCAATGGTTAAGGTCTTAACTCTTACTCTGGCCTAAAGGTTAAGGTCTTATCTCTTACTCTGGCCTAATGGTTAAGGTCTTGACTCTTACTCTGGCCTAATGGTTAAGGTATTAACTCTTACTCTGGCCTAATCGTTAAAGTCTTAGATTCTTACTCTGGCCTAATGGTTAAGGTTTAGACTCTTACTCTGGCCTAATGGTTAAGGTATTGACTCTTACTCTGGCCTAATGGTTAATGTCTTAGGCTCTTACTCTGGCCTAATGGTTAAGGTCTTAATTCTTACACTAGCCTAACGGTTAAGGTCTTAGACTCTTACTCTGACCTAATGATTAAGTTCTTAGACTCTTACTCTGGCCTAATGGTTAAGGTATTAGACTCTTACTCTGGGCTACTGGTTAAGGTCTTAACTCTTACTCTGGCCTACTGGTTAGGGTCTTAAATCTTACTCTGGCCTACTGGTTAAGGTCTTAGATCTTACTCTGGCCCAATGGTTAAGGTCTTAGACTCTTACTCTGGCCTAATGGTTAAGGTCTTGACTCTTACTCTGGCCTAATGGTTAAGGTCTTAGACTCTTACTCTAGCCTAATGGTTAAGGTCTTAGACTCTTACGCTGGCCTAATGGTTAAGGTCTTAACTCTTACTCTGGCCTAATGGTTAAGGTCTTAACTCTTACTCTGGCCTAATGGTTAAGGTCTTATACTCTAAGTCTGGCCTAATGGTAAGGTCTAGACTCTTACTCTGGCCTAATGGTTAAGGTCTTAACTCTTACTCTAGCCTAATGGTTAAGGTCTTAGACTCTTACTCAAGCCTAATGGTTAAGGTCTTAGACTCTTACTCTGGCCTAATGATTAAGGTATTAACTCTTACTCTGGCCTAATGGTGAAGGGCTTAACTCTTACTCTGGCCTACTGGTTAAGGTCTTAGACTCTTACTCTTGCCTATTGGTTAAGGTCTTAGACGCTTACTCTGGCCTAATGATTAAGGTCTTAACTCTTACTCTGGCCTAATGGTGAAGGGCTTAACTCTTACTCTGGCCTAATGGTTAAGGTCTTAGACTCTTACTCTTGCCTAATCATTAAAGTCTTAGATTCTTACTCTGGCCTAATGGTTAAGGTCTTGACTTTTACTCTGGAATAATGGTTAAGGTGTTAGACTCTTACTCTGGCCTAATGGTTAAGGGCTAGACTCTTACTCTAGCCTAATGGTTAAGGTCTTATACTCTTACTCTAGCCTAATGTTTAAGGTCTTAGACTCTAACTCTGGCCTAATGGCTAAGGTCTTAGACTCTAACTCTGGCCTAATGGTTAAGGTCTAGACTCTTACACTGGCCTAATGGTTAAGGTCTTAACTCTTACTCTGGCCTAATGCTTAAGGTCTTAGACTCTAACTCTGGCCTAATGGTTAAGGTCTAGACTCTTACTCTGGCCTAATGGTTAAGGTCTTAGACTCTTACTCTAGCCTAATGCTTAAGGTCTTAGACTCTTACTCTGGCCTAATGGTTAAGGTCTTAGACTCTAACTCTGGCCTAATGGCTAAGGTCTAAGACTCTAACTCTGGCCTAATGGTTAAGGTCTAGACTCTTACTTTGGCCTAATGGTTAAGGTATTGACTCTTACTCTGGCCTAATGGTTAATATCTTAGACTCTTACTCTGGCCTAATGGTTAAGGTCTTAATTCTTACACTGGCCTAATGGTTAAGGTATTGACTCTTACTCTGGCCTAATGGTTAAGTTCTTAGACTCTTACTCTGGCCTAAGGGTTAAGGTCTTAACTCTTACTCTTGCCTAATGGTTAAAGTCTAAGACTCTTACTCTAGCCTAATGGTTAAGGTCTTAGATTCTTACTCTGGCCTAATGGTTAAGGTCTAGACTCTTACTCTGGCCTAATGGTTAAGGTATTGACTCTTTGTGAGAAGTTGGCCTGGCATATGCTGTTCCTAGTTATAGGGACACCTTGCACCAGTCCAATTCGACTCCTATTGATGATAGGTTTAAGACAACCTTTAAAGAAAGCTATCCTAGTGGTAGCTGTGGAGAGCAGCCTTCAGGCTAAGTCTTGAAGGAGTGTTAAGCTTATTGTTTTACCATAATAACCTCTTGAATAACCAAATGAAAGAGTAGCCCACACAGGTATATATATAAAATATATGTATTTATTCTAGACGGAATCCCACAGTCACTTTATGTGGCTAGTGGCAAAGTTACACTTCAAACAAGCATTTATAAACACAATAAATAGCACAGAAATCAATGGGCCCCAGGGGGGGACCAAACCATATACTAAAATAGTGGTATAAGAACCACGACAATTCTACAGGCAATGCCTAGGGCATTCAGGATCGCTGGCCCCTTAAGAATCCACCCACAGTTAAGAGGAAGGGGACCCATGGGAGGCGTGTGCAGTGCGAGAAGTTGCTGTCGGGATCGCAATGTTAGCCTATGGAGAATGTCGCGGTTGAATATTTAAGGTTTAAGGACACTTCTAACAACAGTACAAAGTTAAGGCTTGAGACTTAAGGCTTTGGAGAGCCCACCACCACGGGAGTACCGAAGTACCACTGTTACCTGCCCCAGGGAAGCCGGGTGCATAGGTCGATTCTGGTGTCGGGTCGCGGGCTGATTTTCTATGGAAAAGGAGTCCAAACTGCTGCTAGCTGGAAGTGTCGCTGAAGTCGTGCAGATTGAAGTTGAAGAAAAGACAAAGATGAACCTGAAAGCAGAGGGGACAGAGTCTGGGTCACAGCACAGTGACCAGGGAGCTCACAGGAAGGAGCTCGTGGATGTCGGGTGCTTCAGGTGTGGAAGGTACAGCTGGGCTCTGCAGTCACGGGCTCCGGGAGGCTTCAAGGAAGGCCAGCTTCTGGAGGGCGACTGTCCCACGTCGGCTGAGGGTCGCTGCGGTGTTAGTGTCCCGATTGGATCCACTAAGCATTGGCAACCGAAACCCACGCAAGATGAACAAAGCAGCTGCTGGTGCAGACCCACGTGGTCTGAGGGTGCTCTCCTTTGCAGGGAGCGTAGAGCAGGCCTGGAGCAACCAGGGGAACTCTTAGAAAAGAAGATTGTCCTCCGTCAGGGCCCACAAGTCGAGGGAGAAGGGACCGCGGAAGGCAGCAAAATGGAGTGCGTAAAAGGGCTCCCACGGGCCACCGGAGCGGGCCAGGGAGCTGAGAGTCGGCACAAATGCTGCTTGAAGGTTGGCTCAAGAATGGGCCAAAGCACAACTTCCCCACTGGTCGGGGTCGTGTGCTGGACAAGAGGTGGCCGGTGTCTCGGGGTATGCGGGGATCTCGACACCCACGTGGTCCAGGGTGCTCAGACTTGCTGGGCACACTCACAGGACGCTGGGATGCACTGGAGACCCACCTCGAGGTTGCTGGAAGGCGTCGAAGGTCGTGAGAGCAACGAAGTTCCAACCAGGTATCTTGTAGTCTTTTAGGTGCCTGCCAAGCAGGGGGATAACTCCTTTATCCCAAGGGAGATTTCTTCAGTCAGCTGGGCAGCAGCTCGTCAAAGGTCAGTTCTGTGAAGTCCTGTACGAATCTAAGGCTCTAGGGCAAAGTTATTCCCATATATCCCCAAGATTAGGGGATGGTCCAAAATAGAGCCTACCAATCAGAGTAGAGGCGGGAAAGGGTGGCTACACCCACTCCCCTTTGTGTGTTTCCCGCCTGGGCGAGGGGCAGGATGCCCCTGAACCGGTTCCAGGCGGTGTATGCAGAATTGGGGCTCTGCAGCTGCCTACGTGCAACTCTGAATGGACATTTGGTGCACCCACCCTGTTCCAATCCACATATCCTGTCTGGGGAGGTGCTGGCACCTCCCTGCCACAGGAGCCCTATTGTCCAGATGGCGAGGCTGGGGTTTTCCCCAGCAACAGCCAGCCAGAGTCGTGTAGGTGGCGAACAGTAGCCATTTTGTGGTACATGTGCACTTTTAAATTGGTGTCCAAATTCTACCGCTTTTCCCATATCACCCTCCTAGCAAGGGGGAATCGTGCCCCCATGCCCATGGCTGGACTGGGGGTATGATTCCTTCATGTTTGACACCAAACACGATATGGTTCTGTGTAGCCATTCCTAAGTTACAGCGATGACGCAATAACTTATAATGCGGTTAAGAGTATATGGTATGGCTACACTACAAACAACCCAGTAACGATTTTACGAAGGTTGCAGAGAGGTCCTACTCACGTAGGGGTCCCCCCTCACACATACCTCAGCACCCAGCCCTGTAGGATTACCAGGGCCTGCCATAGGGGTGACCTATGAGAGTATATGTGTTGTATGGTATGGGACATAGGGTACCTACATCCCTGTAAGGGGTGCTAGCACCGCCTTACCCAGGCTACAGTAGTGGCCTGGTGGTGTCAGTTTGGGTGGCTGTCCCAGGGTGGCACAATAAGTGCTGCAGCCCTGGTAGGCCTACTGGGGGACCCATGCCCTGGGTACCTAGGGTACCATCTACAAGGGACTGGTAGGGCATGCCCAGCATCCAATTAGGTTTGTACCTAGAGTACTCACAACAGTTTTAGGGAGAAAGCAGATAGGCTGGGGTCCTGGATAGCAGGATCCCAGCCAGACTAGTCAAAAACCACTTAAATACCAGGCAAAAAGTTGGGGGCAACCATTAGTCAGATTCCACTCTCCTACACTCTTACTCTGGCCTAATGGTTACTGTCTTAGACTCTTACTCAGGCCTAATGGTTAAGGTCTTAATTCTTACACTGGCCTAACGGTTAAGGTCTTAGACTCTTACTCTGACCTAATGGTTAAGGTCTTGACTCTTACTCGGGCCTAATGGTTAAGGTATTGACTCTTACTCTGGCCTAATGGTTAATGTCTTTGCTCTTACTCTGGCCAATTGGTTAAGGTCTTAGACTCTTACTCTGGCCTAATGGTTAAGGTCTTAAACTCTTACTCTGGCCTATTGGTAAGGTCTTAACTCTTACCTTGGCCTAATGGTTAAGGTCTTAGACTCTTACTCCTGCCTAATGGTTAAGGTATTGACTCTTACTCTGGCCTAATGGTTAAGGTCTTAGACTCTTACTCTGGCCTAATGGTTAAGGTCTTAACTCTTACTCTTGCCTAGTGGTTAAGGTCTTAGACTCTTACTCTAGCCTAATGGTTAAGGTCTTATATTCTTACTCTGGCCTAATGGTTAAGGTCTAGACTCTTACTCTGGCCTAATGGTTAAGGTATTGACTCTTACTCTGGCCTAATGGTTAATGTCTTAGACTCTTACTCTGGCCTAATGGTCAAGGTCTTAGAATCTTACTCTGGCCTAATGGTTAAGGTCTTAACTCTTACTCTGACCTAATGGTTAAGGTCTTAGACTCTTACTCTGGCCTAATGGTTAAGGTCTTAACTCTTACTCTGGCCTAATGGTAAGATCTAGACCCTTACTCTGGCCTAATGGTTAAGGTCTTAACTCTTTCTCTTGCCTAATGGTTAAGGTCTTAGACTCTTACTCTAGCCTAATGGTTAAGGTCTTAGACTCTTACTCTGGTCTAATGGTTAAGGTCTGAGACTCTTACTCTGGCCTACTGTTTAAGGTATTAACTCTTACTCTTGCCTAATGGTTAAGGTCTTAGACTCTTATTCTGGCCTAATGGTTAAGGTCTTAACTCTTACTCTGACCTAATGGTTAAGGTCTTAGACTCTTACTCTGGCCTAATGGTTAAGGTCTTAACTCTTACTATGGCCTACTGATTAAGGTCTTTATTCTTACACTGGCCTAATGGTTAAGGTTTTAACTCTTACTCTGGCCTAATGCTTAAGGTCTTAGACTCTTTCTCTGGCCTAATGGTTAAGGTCTTGACTCTTACTCTGGCCTAATGGTTAAGGTCTTAACTCGTACTCTGGCCTAATGGTTAAGGTCCTAACTCTTACTCTGGCCTAATGCTTAAGGTCTTAGACTCTTACTCTGGCCTAATGGTTAAGGTCTTAACTCTGGGTCTTAACTCTTACTCTGACCTAATGGTTAAGGTCTTAGACTCTTACTCTGGCCTACTGGTTAAGGTATTGACTCTTACTCTGGCCTAATGGTTAAGGTCTTAGACTCTTATTCTGGCCGATTGGTTAAGGTCTTAACTCTTACTCTGACCTAATGGTTAAGGTCTTAGACTCTTACTCTGGCCTAATGGTTAAGGTCTTAACTCTTACTATCACCTACTGATTAAGGTCTTTACTCTTACACTGGCCCCAATGGTTAAGGTTTTAACTCTTACTCTGGCCTAATGCTTAAGGTCTTAGACTCTTTCTCTGGCCTAATGGTTAAGGTCGTAACTCTTACTCTGGCCTAATGGTTAAGGTCTTAGACTCTTACTCTGGCCTAATGGTTAAGGTCTTAGCTCTTACTCTGGCCTACTGGTTAAGGTCTTAGACTCTTACTCTGGCCTAATTGTTAAGGTCCTAACTCGTACTCTGGCCAAATGGTTAAGGTCTTAACTCTTACTCTGGCCTAATGGTTAAGGTCTTGACTTTTAATTTGGCCTAATGGTTAAGGTCTTAGACTCTTACTCTGGCCTAATGGTTAAGGTCTAGACTCTTACTCTAGCCTAATGGTTAAGGTCTTAGACTCTTACTCTAGCCTAATGGTTAAGGTCTTAGACTCTTACTCTTGCTTAATGGTTAAGGTCTTGACTCTTACTCTGGCCTAATGGTTAAGGTCTTAACTCTTACTCTGGCCTAACGGCTAAGGTCTTAGACTCTAACTCTGGCCTAATGGTTAAGGTCTAGACTCTTACACTGGCCTAATGGTTAAGGTATTGACTCTTACTCTGGCCTAATGGTTAAGGTCTTAGACTCGTACTCTGGCCTAATCTGTTAAGGTCTTAACTCTTACTCTTGCCTAATGGTTAAGGTCTTAGACTCTTACTCTAGCCTAATGGTTAAGGTATTGACTCTTACTCTGGCCTAATGGTTAAGGTCTTAGACTCTTACTCTGGCCTAATGGTTAAGGTGAATGGTTAAGGTCTTAGACTCTTACTCTAGCCTAATGGTTAAGGTCTTAGACTCTAACTCTGGCCTAATGGCTAAGGTCTTAGACTCTAACTCTGGCCTAATGGTTAAGGTCTAGACTCTTACACTGGCCTAGTGGTTAAGGTATTGACTCTTACTCTGGCCTAATGGTTAAGGTCTTAGACTCTTACTCTGGCCTAATGGTTAAGGTCTTAACTCTTACTCTTGCCTAATGGTTAAGGTCTTAGACTCTTACTCTAGCCTAATAGTTAAGGTCTTAACTCTTACTCTGGCCTAATGGATACGGTCTTAACTCTTACTCTGGCCTAATGGTTAATGTCTTAACTCTTACTCTGGCCTAATAGTTAAGGTCTTAGACACTTACTCTGGTCTACTGGTTAAGGTCTTAGCTCTTACTCTGTCCTAATGGTTAAGGTCTTAACTCTTACTCTGGCCTACTAATTAAGGTCTTTACTCTTACACTGGCCTAATGGTTAAGGTCTTAACTCTTACTCTGGCCTAATGGTAAGGTCTAGACTCTTACTCCGGCCTAATGTTTAAGGTCCTAACTCTTACTCTGGCCTAATGCTTAAGGTCTTAGACTCTTACTCTGGCCTAATGGTAAGGTCTAGACTCTTACTCCGGCCTAATGTTTAAGGTCCTAACTCTTACTCTGGCCTAATGCTTAAGGTCTTAGACTCTTACTCTGGCCTAATGGTTAAGGTCTTAACTCTGGGTCTTAACTCTTACTCTGACCTAATGGTTAAGGTCTTAGACTCTTACTCTGGCCTACTGGTTAAGGTATTGACTCTTACTCAGGCCTAATGGTTAAGGTCTTAGGCTCTTACTCTGGCCTAATGGTTAAGGTCTTAGACACTTACTCTGGCCTACTGGTTAAGGTCTTTGTTCTTACTCTGGCCTATTGGTTAAGGTGTTTGACTCTTACTGTGGCCTAATGGTTAAGGTTTTAGACTCTTGCTCTGGCCCAATGGTTGAAGTCTTAACTCTTATTTTGGCTTAATGGTTAAGGTCTTAAACTCTTACTCTTGCCTAAAGGTTAAGGTCTTAACTCTTACTCTGGCCTAATGGTTAAGGTTTTAGACTCTTACTCTAGCCTAATGGCTAAGGTCTTAACTCTTACTCTGGCCTAATGGTTAAGATCTTAGACTCTTACTCTGGCCTACTGGTTAAGGTCTTAGACTCTTACTCTAGCCTAGTGGTTAAGGTCCTAGACTCTTACTCTGGCCTAATGGTTAAGGTCTTAGACTCTTACTCTGGCCTAATGGTTAAGGTCTCAAACTCTTACTCTGGCCTACTGGATAAGGTCTTAAGTCTTACTTTGACCTAATGGTTAAGGTCTTAGACTCTTACTCTGACCTAATGGTTAAGTTCTTAGACTCTTACTCTGGCCTAATGGTTAAGGTCTTGACTCTTACTCTGGCCTAATGGTTAATGTCTTAGACTCTTACTCTGGCCTAAAGGTTAAGGTCTTAACTCTTACTCTGGCCTAATGCTTAAGGTCTTAGACTCTTACGCTGGCCCAATGGTTAAGGTCTTAACTCTTACTCTGGCCCAATGGTTAAGGTCTTAACTCTTACTCTGGCCTAATGGTTAAGACTCTTACTCTGGCCTAATCGTTAAAGTCTTAGACTCTTACTCTGGCCTAATGGTTAAGGTCTTGACTTTTACTCTGGCCTAATGGCTAAGGTCTTAGACTCTTACTCTGGCCCAATGGTTAAGGTCTTAACTCTTACTCTGGCCCAATGGTTAAGGTCTTATCTCCTACTCTGGCCTAATGGTTAACGTCTTGACTCTTACTCTGGCCTAATGGTTAAGGTATTAACTCTTACTCTGGCCTAATCGTTAAAGTCTTAGATTCTTACTCTGGCCTAATGGTTAAGGTCTAGACTCTTACTCTGGCCTAAAGGTTAAGGTATTGACTCTTACTCTGGCCTAATGGTTAATGTCTTAGACTCTTACTCTGGCCTAATGGTTAAGGTCTTAATTCTTACACTAGCCTAACGGTTAAGGTCTTAGACTCTTACTCTGACCTAATGGTTAAGTTCTTAGACTCTTACTCTGGCCTAATGGTTAAGGTATCAGACTCTTACTCTGGGCTACTGGTTAAGGTCTTAACTCTTACTCTGGCCTACTGGTTAAGGTCTTAAATCTTACTCTGGCCTACTGGTTAAGGTCTTAGATCTTACTCTGGCCTAATGGTTAAGGTCTTGACTCTTACTCTGGCCTAATGGTTAAGGTCTTAGACTCTTACTCTAGCCTAATGGTTAAGGTCTTAGACTCTTACTCTGGCCTTATGGTTAAGGTCTTAACTCTTACTCTGGCCTAATAGTTAAGGTCTTAACTCTTACTCTGGCCTAATGGTTAAGGTCTTATACTCTAAGTCTGGCCTAATGGTAAGGTCTAGACTCTTACTCTGGCCTAATGGTTAAGGTCTTAACTCTTACTCTAGCCTAATGGTTAAGGTCTTAGACTCTTACTCAAGCCTAATGGTTAAGGTCTTAGACTCTTACTCTGGCCTAATGATTAAGGTATTAACTCTTTCTCTGGCCTAATGGTGAAGGGCTTAACTCTTACTCTGGCCTACTGGTTAAGGTCTTAGACTCTTACTCTTGCCTATTGGTTAAGGTCTTAGATTCTTACTCTGGCCTAATGGTTAAGGTCTTGACTTTTACTCTGGAATAATGGTTAAGGTGTTAGACTCTTACTCTGGCCTAATGGTTAAGGTCTAGACTCTTACTCTAGCCTAATGGTTAAGGTCTTAGACTCTTACTCTAGCCTAATGGTTAAGGTCTTAGACTCTTACTCAAGCCTAATGGTTAAGGTCTTAGACTCTTACTCTGGCCTAATGATTAAGGTCTTAACTCTTACTCTGGCCTAATGGTGAAGGGCTTAACTCTTACTCTGGCCTAATGGTTAAGGTCTTAGACTCTTACTCTTGCCTAATCATTAAAGTCTTAGATTCTTACTCTGGCCTAATGGTTAAGGTCTTGACTTTTACTCTGGAATAATGGTTAAGGTGTTAGACTCTTACTCTGGCCTAATGGTTAAGGTCTAGACTCTTAATCTAGCCTAATGGTTAAGGTCTTAGACTCTTACTCTAGCCTAATGGTTAAGGTGTTAGACTCTAACTCTGGCCTAATGGCTAAGGTCTTAGACTCTAACTCTGGCCTAATGGGTTAGGTCTAGACTCTTACACTGGCCTAATGGTTAAGGTCTTAACTCTTACTCTGGCCTAATGCTTAAGGTCTTAGACTCTAACTCTGGCCTAATGGTTAAGGTCTAGACTCTTACTCTGGCCTAATGGTTAAGGTCTTAGACTCTTACTCTAGCCTAATGCTTAAGGTCTTAGACTCTTACTCTGGCCTAATGGTTAAGGTCTTAACTCTTACTCTTGCCTAATGGTTAAGGTCTTAGACTCTTACTCTAGCCTAATGGTTAAGGTCTTAGACTCTAACTCTGGCCTAATGGCTAAGGTCTAAGACTCTAACTCTGGCCTAATGGTTAAGGTCTAGACTCTTACTTTGGCCTAATGGTTAAGGTATTGACTCTTACTCTGGCCTAATGGTTAATATCTTAGACCCTTACTCTGGCCTAATGGTTAAGGTCTTAATTCTTACACTGGCCTAATGGTTAAGGTATTGACTCTTACTCTGGCCTAATGGTTAAGGTCTTAGACTCTTACTCTGGCCTAAGGGTTAAGGTCTTAACTCTTACTCTTGCCTAATGGTTAAGGTCTAAGACTCTTACTCTAGCCTAATGGTTAAGGTCTTAGATTCTTACTCTGGCCTAATGGTTAAGGTCTAGACTCTTAATCTTGCCTAATGGTTAAGGTATTGACTCTTACTCTGGCCTAATGGTTACTGTCTTAGACTCTTACTCTGGCCTAATGGTTAAGGTCTTTATTCTTACACTGGCCTAACGGTTAAGGTCTTAGACTCTTACTCTGACCTAATGGTTAAGGTCTTGACTCTTACTCGGGCCTAATGGTTAAGGTCTTAGACTCTTACTCTGGCCTAATGGTTAAGGTATTAGACTCTTACTCTGGGCTACTGGTTAAGGTCTTAACTCTTACTCTGGCCTACTGGTTAAGGTCTTAAATCTTACTCTGGCCTAATGGTTAAGGTCTTTGCTCTTACTCTGACCAATTGGTTAAGGTCTTAAACTCTTACTCTGGCCTAATGGTAAGGTCTTAACTCTTACCTTGGCCTAATGGTTAAGGTCTTAGACTCTTACTCTGGCCTAATGGTTAAGGTATTGACTCTTACTCTGGCCTAATGGTTAAGGTCTTAGACTCTTACTCTGGCCTAATGGTTAAGGTCTTAACTCTTACTCTGGCCTAATGGTTAAGGTCTTAGACTCTTACTCTGGCCTAATGGTTAAGGTCTTAACTCTTACTCTTGCCTAATGGTTAAGGTCTTAGACTCTTACTCTAGCCTAATGGTTAAGGTCTTAGATTCTTACTCTGGCCTAATGGTTAAGGTCTAGACTCTTACTCTGGCCTAATGGTTAAGGTATTGACTCTTACTCTGGCCTAATGGTTAATGTCTTAGACTCTTACTCTGGCCTAATGGTCAAGGTCTTAGAATCTTACTCTGGCCTAATGGTTAAGGTCTTAACTCTTACTCTGACCTAATGGTTAAGGTCTTAGACTCTTACTCTGGCCTAATGGTTAAGGTCTTAACTCTTACTCTGGCCTAATGGTAAGATCTAGACCCTTACTCTGGCCTAATGGTTAAGGTCTTAACTCTTACAATTGCCTAATGGTTAAGGTCTTAGACTCTTACTCTAGCCTAATGGTTAAGGTCTTAGACTCTTACTCTGGTCTAATGGTTAAGGTCTGAGACTCTTACTCTGGCCTACTGTTTAAGGTATTAACTCTTACTCTTGCCTAATGGTTAAGGTCTTAGACTCTTATTCTGGCCTAATGGTTAAGGTCTTAACTCTTACTATGGCCTACTGATTAAGGTCTTTACTCTTACACTGGCCTAATGGTTAAGGTTTTAACTCTTACTCTGGCCTAATGCTTAAGGTCTTAGACTCTTTCTCTGGCCTAATGGTTAAGGTCTTAACTCTTACTCTGGCCTAATGCTTAAGGTCTTAGACTCTAACTCTGGCCTAATGGTTAAGGTCTAGACTCTTACTCTGGCCTAATGGTTAAGGTCTTAGACTCTTACTCTAGCCTAATGCTTAAGGTCTTAGACTCTTACTCTGGCCTAATGGTTAAGGTCTTAACTCTTACTCTTGCCTAATGGTTAAGGTCTTAGACTCTTACTCTAGCCTAATGGTTAAGGTCTTAGACTCTAACTCTGGCATAATGGCTAAGGTCTAAGACTCTAACTCTGGCCTAATGGTTAAGGTCTAGACTCTTACTTTGGCCTAATGGTTAAGGTATTGACTCTTACTCTGGCCTAATGGTTAATGTCTTAGACTCTTACTCTGGCCTAATGGTTAAGGTCTTAATTCTTACACTGGCCTAATGGTTAAGGTCTAAGACTCTTACTCTAGCCTAATGGTTAAGGTCTTAGATTCTTACTCTGGCCTAATGGTTAAGGTCTAGACTCTTACTCTGGCCTAATGGTTAAGGTATTGACTCTTACTCTGGCCTAATGGTTACTGTCTTAGACTCTTACTCTGGCCTAATGGTTAAGGTCTTAATTCTTACACTGGCCTAACGGTTAAAGTCTTAAACTCTTACTCTGGCCTAATGGTAAGGTCTTAACTCTTACCTTGGCCTAATGGTTAAGGTCTTAGACTCTTACTCTGGCCTAATGGTTAAGGTATTGACTCTTACTCTGGCCTAATGGTTAAGGTCTTAGACTCTTACTCTGGCCTAATGGTTAAGGTCTTAACTCTTACTCTGGCCTAATGGTTAAGGTCTTAGACTCTTACTCTGGCCTAATGGTTAAGGTCTTAACTCTTACTCTTGCCTAATGGTTAACGTCTTAGACTCTTACTCTGGCCTAATGGTTAAGGTCTTAACTCTTACTATCGCCTACTGATTAAGGTCTTTACTCTTACACTGGCCCCAATGGTTAAGGTTTTAACTCTTACTCTGGCCTAATGCTTAAGGTCTTAGACTCTTTCTCTGGCCTAATGGTTAAGGTCGTAACTCTTACTCTGGCCTAATGGTTAAGGTCTTAGACTCTTACTCTGGCCTAATGGTTAAGGTCTTAGCTCTTACTCTGGCCTACTGGTTAAGGTCTTAGACTCTTACTCTGGCCTAATGGTTAAGGTCCTAACTCGTACTCTGTCCAAATGGTTAAGGTCTTAACTCTTACTCTGGCCTAATGGTTAAGGTCTTGACTTTTACTTTGGCCTAATGGTTAAGGTCTTAGACTCTTACTCTGGCCTAATGGTTAAGGTCTAGACTCTTACTCTAGCCTAATGGTTAAGGTCTTAGACTCTTACTCTAGCCTAATGGTTAAGGTCTTAGACTCTTACTCTTGCTTAATGGTTAAGGTCTTGACTCTTACTCTGGCCTAATGGTTAAGGTCTTAACTCTTACTCTGGCCTAACGGCTAAGGTCTTAGACTCTAACTCTGGCCTAATGGTTAAGGTCTAGACTCTTACACTGGCCTAATGGTTAAGGTATTGACTCTTACTCTGGCCTAATGGTTAAGGTCTTAGACTCTTACTCTGGCCTAATCTGTTAAGGTCTTAACTCTTACTCTTGCCTAATGGTTAAGGTCTTAGACTCTTACTCTAGCCTAATGGTTAAGGTATTGACTCTTACTCTGGCCTAATGGTTAAGGTCTTAGACTCTTACTCTGGCCTAATGGTTAAGGTGAATGGTTAAGGTCTTAGACTCTTACTCTAGCCTAATGGTTAAGGTCTTAGACTCTAACTCTGGCCTAATGGCTAAGGTCTTAGACTCTAACTCTGGCCTAATGGTTAAGGTCTAGACTCTTAAGCTGGCCTAGTGGTTAAGGTATTGACTCTTACTCTGGCCTAATGGTTAAGGTCTTAGACTCTTACTCTGGCCTAATGGTTAAGGTCTTAACTCTTACTCTTGCCTAATGGTTAAGGTCTTAGACTCTTACTCTAGCCTAATAGTTAAGGTCTTAACTCTTACTCTGGCCTAATGGATATGGTCTTAACTCTTACTCTGGCCTAATGGTTAATGTCTTAACTCTTACTCTGGCCTAATAGTTAAGGTCTTAGACACTTACTCTGGTCTACTGGTTAAGGTCTTAGCTCTTACTCTGTCCTAATGGTTAAGGTCTTAACTCTTACTCTGGCCTACTAATTAAGGTCTTTACTCTTACACTGGCCTAATGGTTAAGGTCTTAACGCTTACTCTGGCCTAATGGTAAGGTCTAGACTCTTACTCCGGCCTAATGTTTAAGGTCCTAACTCTTACTCTGGCCTAATGCTTAAGGTCTTAGACTCTTACTCTGGCCTAATGGTAAGGTCTAGACTCTTACTCCGGCCTAATGTTTAAGGTCCTAACTCTTACTCTGGCCTAATGCTTAAGGTCTTAGACTCTTACTCTGGCCTAATGGTTAAGGTCTTAACTCTGGGTCTTAACTCTTACTCTGACCTAATGGTTAAGGTCTTAGACTCTTACTCTGGCCTACTGGTTAAGGTATTGACTCTTACTCAGGCCTAATGGTTAAGGTCTTAGGCTCTTACTCTGGCCTAATGGTTAAGGTCTTAGACACTTACTCTGGCCTACTGGTTAAGGTCTTTGTTCTTACCCTGGCCTATTGGTTAAGGTGTTTGACTCTTACTGTGGCCTAATGGTTAAGGTTTTAGACTCTTGCTCTGGCCCAATGGTTGAAGTCTTAACTCTTATTTTGGCTTAATGGTTAAGGTCTTAAACTCTTACTCTTGCCTAAAGGTTAAGGTCTTAACTCTTACTCTGGCCTAATGGTTAAGGTTTTAGACTCTTACTCTAGCCTAATGGCTAAGGTCTTAACTCTTACTCTGGCCTAATGGTTAAGATCTTAGACTCTTACTCTGGCCTACTGGTTAAGGTCTTAGACTCTTACTCTAGCCTAATGGTTAAGGTCCTAGACTCTTACTCTGGCCTAATGGTTAAGGTCTTAGACTCTTACTCTGGCCTAATGGTTAAGGTCTCAAACTCTTACTCTGGCCTACTGGATAAGGTCTTAAGTCTTAGTTTGACCTAATGGTTAAGGTCTTAGACTCTTACTCTGACCTAATGGTTAAGTTCTTAGACTCTTACTCTGGCCTAATGGTTAAGGTCTTGACTCTTACTCTGGCCTAATGGTTAATGTCTTAGACTCTTACTCTGGCCTAAAGGTTAAGGTCTTAACTCTTACTCTGGCCTAATGGTTAAGGTCTTAGACTCTTACTCTGGCCCAATGGTTAAGGTCTTAACTCTTACTCTGGCCCAATGGTTAAGGTCTTAACTCTTACTCTGGCCTAATGGTTAAGACTCTTACTCTGGCCTAATCGTTAAAGTCTTAGACTCTTACTCTGGCCTAATGGTTAAGGTCTTGACTTTTACTCTGGCCTAATGGCTAAGGTCTTAGACTCTTACTCTGGCCCAATGGTTAAGGTCTTAACTCTTACTCTGGCCCAATGGTTAAGGTCTTATCTCCTACTCTGGCCTAATGGTTAACGTCTTGACTCTTACTCTGGCCTAATGGTTAAGGTATTAACTCTTACTCTGGCCTAATCGTTAAAGTCTTAGATTCTTACTCTGGCCTAATGGTTAAGGTCTAGACTCTTACTCTGGCCTAAAGGTTAAGGTATTGACTCTTACTCTGGCCTAATGGTTAATGTCTTAGACTCTTACTCTGGCCTAATGGTTAAGGTCTTAATTCTTACACTAGCCTAACGGTTAAGGTCTTAGACTCTTACTCTGACCTAATGGTTAAGTTCTTAGACTCTTACTCTGGCCTAATGGTTAAGGTATCAGACTCTTACTCTGGGCTACTGGTTAAGGTCTTAACTCTTACTCTGGCCTACTGGTTAAGGTCTTAAATCTTACTCTGGCCTACTGGTTAAGGTCTTAGATCTTACTCTGGCCTAATGGTTAAGGTCTTAGACTCTTACTCTGGCCTAATGGTTAAGGTCTTGACTCTTACTCTGGCCTAATGGTTAAGGTCTTAGACTCTTACTCTAGCCTAATGGTTAAGGTCTTAGACTCTTACTCTGGCCTTATGGTTAAGGTCTTAACTCTTACTCTGGCCTAATGGTTAAGGTCTTAACTCTTACTCTGGCCTAATGGTTAAGGTCTTATACTCTAAGTCTGGCCTAATGGTAAGGTCTAGACTCTTACTCTGGCCTAATGGTTAAGGTCTTAACTCTTACTCTAGCCTAATGGTTAAGGTCTTAGACTCTTACTCAAGCCTAATGGTTAAGGTCTTAGACTCTTACTCTGGCCTAATGATTAAGGTATTAACTCTTTCTCTGGCCTAATGGTGAAGGGCTTAACTCTTACTCTGGCCTACTGGTTAAGGTCTTAGACTCTTACTCTTGCCTATTGGTTAAGGTCTTAGATTCTTACTCTGGCCTAATGGTTAAGGTCTTGACTTTTACTCTGGAATAATGGTTAAGGTGTTAGACTCTTACTCTGGCCTAATGGTTAAGGTCTAGACTCTTACTCTAGCCTAATGGTTAAGGTCTTAGACTCTTACTCTAGCCTAATGGTTAAGGTCTTAGACTCTTACTCAAGCCTAATGGTTAAGGTCTTAGACTCTTACTCTGGCCTAATGATTAAGGTCTTAACTCTTACTCTGGCCTAATGGTGAAGGGCTTAACTCTTACTCTGGCCTAATGGTTAAGGTCTTAGACTCTTACTCTTGCCTAATCATTAAAGTCTTAGATTCTTACTCTGGCCTAATGGTTAAGGTCTTGACTTTTACTCTGGAATAATGGTTAAGGTGTTAGACTCTTAAACTGGCCTAATGGTTAAGGTCTAGACTCTTAATCTAGCCTAATGGTTAAGGTCTTAGACTCTTACTCTAGCCTAATGGTTAAGGTGTTAGACTCTAACTCTGGCCTAATGGCTAAGGTCTTAGACTCTAACTCTGGCCTAATGGGTTAGGTCTAGACTCTTACACTGGCCTAATGGTTAAGGTCTTAACTCTTACTCTGGCCTAATGCTTAAGGTCTTAGACTCTAACTCTGGCCTAATGGTTAAGGTCTAGACTCTTACTCTGGCCTAATGGTTAAGGTCTTAGACTCTTACTCTAGCCTAATGCTTAAGGTCTTAGACTCTTACTCTGGCCTAATGGTTAAGGTCTTAACTCTTACTCTTGCCTAATGGTTAAGGTCTTAGACTCTTACTCTAGCCTAATGGTTAAGGTCTTAGACTCTAACTCTGGCCTAATGGCTAAGGTCTAAGACTCTAACTCTGGCCTAATGGTTAAGGTCTAGACTCTTACTTTGGCCTAATGGTTAAGGTATTGACTCTTACTTTGGCCTAATGGTTAATATCTTAGACCCTTACTCTGGCCTAATGGTTAAGGTCTTAATTCTTACACTGGCCTAATGGTTAAGGTATTGACTCTTACTCTGGCCTAATGGTTAAGGTCTTAGACTCTTACTCTGGCCTAAGGGTTAAGGTCTTAACTCTTACTCTTGCCTAATGGTTAAGGTCTAAGACTCTTACTCTAGCCTAATGGTTAAGGTCTTAGATTCTTACTCTGGCCTAATGGTTAAGGTCTAGACTCTTAATCTTGCCTAATGGTTAAGGTATTGACTCTTACTCTGGCCTAATGGTTACTGTCTTAGACTCTTACTCTGGCCTAATGGTTAAGGTCTTAATTCTTACACTGGCCTAACGGTTAAGGTCTTAGACTCTTACTCTGACCTAATGGTTAAGGTCTTGACTCTTACTCGGGCCTAATGGTTAAGGTCTTAGACTCTTACTCTGGCCTAATGGTTAAGGTATTAGACTCTTACTCTGGGCTACTGGTTAAGGTCTTAACTCTTACTCTGGCCTACTGGTTAAGGTCTTAAATCTTACTCTGGCCTAATGGTTAAGGTCTTTGCTCTTACTCTGGCCAATTGGTTAAGGTCTTAAACTCTTACTCTGGCCTAATGGTAAGGTCTTAACTCTTACCTTGGCCTAATGGTTAAGGTCTTAGACTCTTACTCTGGCCTAATGGTTAAGGTATTGACTCTTACTCTGGCCTAATGGTTAAGGTCTTAGACTCTTACTCTGGCCTAATGGTTAAGGTCTTAACTCTTACTCTGGCCTAATGGTTAAGGTCTTAGACTCTTACTCTGGCCTAATGGTTAAGGTCTTAACTCTTACTCTTGCCTAATGGTTAAGGTCTTAGACTCTTACTCTAGCCTAATGGTTAAGGTCTTAGATTCTTACTCTGGCCTAATGGTTAAGGTCTAGACTCTTACTCTGGCCTAATGGTTAAGGTATTGACTCTTACTCTGGCCTAATGGTTAATGTCTTAGACTCTTACTCTGGCCTAATGGTCAAGGTCTTAGAATCTTACTCTGGCCTAATGGTTAAGGTCTTAACTCTTACTCTGACCTAATGGTTAAGGTCTTAGACTCTTACTCTGGCCTAATGGTTAAGGTCTTAACTCTTACTCTGGCCTAATGGTAAGATCTAGACCCTTACTCTGGCCTAATGGTTAAGGTCTTAACTCTTACAATTGCCTAATGGTTAAGGTCTTAGACTCTTACTCTAGCCTAATGGTTAAGGTCTTAGACTCTTACTCTGGTCTAATGGTTAAGGTCTGAGACTCTTACTCTGGCCTACTGTTTAAGGTATTAACGCTTACTCTTGCCTAATGGTTAAGGTCTTAGACTCTTATTCTGGCCTAATGGTTAAGGTCTTAACTCTTACTATGGCCTACTGATTAAGGTCTTTACTCTTACACTGGCCTAATGGTTAAGGTTTTAACTCTTACTCTGGCCTAATGCTTAAGGTCTTAGACTCTTTCTCTGGCCTAATGGTTAAGGTCTTAACTCTTACTCTGGCCTAATGCTTAAGGTCTTAGACTCTAACTCTGGCCTAATGGTTAAGGTCTAGACTCTTACTCTGGCCTAATGGTTAAGGTCTTAGACTCTTACTCTAGCCTAATGCTTAAGGTCTTAGACTCTTACTCTGGCCTAATGGTTAAGGTCTTAACTCTTACTCTTGCCTAATGGTTAAGGTCTTAGACTCTTACTCTAGCCTAATGGTTAAGGTCTTAGACTCTAACTCTGGCATAATGGCTAAGGTCTAAGACTCTAACTCTGGCCTAATGGTTAAGGTCTAGACTCTTACTTTGGCCTAATGGTTAAGGTATTGACTCTTACTCTGGCCTAATGGTTAATGTCTTAGACTCTTACTCTGGCCTAATGGTTAAGGTCTTAATTCTTACACTGGCCTAATGGTTAAGGTCTAAGACTCTTACTCTAGCCTAATGGTTAAGGTCTTAGATTCTTACTCTGGCCTAATGGTTAAGGTCTAGACTCTTACTCTGGCCTAATGGTTAAGGTATTGACTCTTACTCTGGCCTAATGGTTACTGTCTTAGACTCTTACTCTGGCCTAATGGTTAAGGTCTTAATTCTTACACTGGCCTAACGGTTAAAGTCTTAAACTCTTACTCTGGCCTAATGGTAAGGTCTTAACTCTTACCTTGGCCTAATGGTTAAGGTCTTAGACTCTTACTCTGGCCTAATGGTTAAGGTATTGACTCTTACTCTGGCCTAATGGTTAAGGTCTTAGACTCTTACTCTGGCCTAATGGTTAAGGTCTTAACTCTTACTCTGGCCTAATGGTTAAGGTCTTAGACTCTTACTCTTGCCTAATGGTTAAGGTCTTAGACTCTTACTCTAGCCTAATGGTTAAGGTCTTAGATTCTTACTCTGGCCTAATGGTTAAGGTCTAGACTCTTACTCTGGCCTAATGGTTAAGGTATTGACTCTTACTCTGGCCTAATGGTTAATGTCTTAGACTCTTACTCTGGCCTAATGGTCAAGGTGTTAGAATCTTACTCTGGCCTAATGGTTAAGGTCTTAACTCTTACTCTGACCTAATGGTTAAGGTCTTAGACTCTTACTCTGGCCTAATGGTTAAGGTCTTAACTCTTACTCTGGCCTAATGGTAAGATCTAGACCCTTACTCTGGCCTAATGGTTAAGGTCTTAACTCTTACTCTTGCCTAATGGTTAAGGTCTTAGACTCTTACTCTAGCCTAATGGTTAAGGTCTTAGACTCTTACTCTGGTCTAATGGTTAAGGTCTGAGACTCTTACTCTGGCCTACTGTTTAAGGTATTAACTCTTACTCTTGCCTAATGGTTAAGGTCTTAGACTCTTATTCTGGCCTAATGGTTAAGGTCTTAACTCTTACTCTGACCTAATGGTTAAGGTCTTAGACTCTTACTCTGGCCTAATGATTAAGGTCTTAACTCTTACTATGGCCTACGGATTAAGGTCTTTACTCTTACACTGGCCTAATGGTTAAGGTTTTAACTCTTACTCTGGCCTAATGCTTAAGGTCTTAGACTCTTTCTCTGGCCTAATGGTTAAGGTCTTAACTCTTACTCTGGCCTAATGCTTAAGGTCTTAGACTCTAACTCTGGCCTAATGGTTAAGGTCTAGACTCTTACTCTGGCCTAATGGTTAAGGTCTTAGACTCTTACTCTAGCCTACTGCTTAAGGTCTTAGACTCTTACTCTGGCCTAATGGTTAAGGTCTTAACTCTTACTCTTGCCTAATGGTTAAGGTCTTAGAATCTAACTCTAGCCTAATGGTTAAGGTCTTAGACTCTAACTCTGGCCTAATGGCTAAGGTCTAAGACTCTAACTCTGGCCTAATGGTTAAGGTCTAGACTCTTACTTTGGCCTAATGGTTAAGGTATTGACTCTTACTCTGGCCTAATGGTTAATGTCTTAGACTCTTACTCTGGCCTAATGGTTAAGGTCTTAATTCTTACACTGGCCTAATGGTTAAGGTCTAAGACTCTTACTCTAGCCTAATGGTTAAGGTCTTAGATTCTTACTCTGGCCTAATGGTTAAGGTCTAGACTCTTACTCTGGCCTAATGGTTAAAGTATTGACTCTTACTCTGGCCTAATGGTTACTGTCTTAGACTCTTACTCTGGCCTAATGGTTAAGGTCTTAATTCTTACACTGGCCTAACGGTTAAGGTCTTAGACTCTTACTCTGACCTAATGGTTAAGGTCTTGACTCTTACTCTGGCCTAATGGTTAAGGTCTTAGACTCTTACTCTGGCCTAATGGTTAAGGTCTTAACTCTTACCTTGGCCTAATGGTTAAGGTCTTAGACTCTTACTCTGGCCTAATGGTTAAGGTCTTAGCTCTTACTCTGGCCTACTGGTTAAGGTCTTAGACTCTTACTATGGCCTAATGGTTAAGGTCTTAACTCGTACTCTGGCCTAATGGTTAAGATCTTAGACTCTTACTCTGTCCTAATGGTTAAGGTCCTAACTCTTACTCTGGCCTACTAATTAAGGTCTTTACTCTTACACTGGCCTAATGGTTAAGGTCTTAACTCTTACTCTGGCCTAATGGTTAAGGTTTTAGACTCTTACTCTAGCCTAATGGCTAAGGTCTTAGCTCTTACTCTGGCCTAATGGTTAAGATCTTAGACTCTTACTCTGGCCTACTGGTTAAGGTCTTAGACTCTTACTCTAGCCTAATGGTTAAGGTCCTAGACTCTTACTCTGGCCTAATGGTTAAGGTCTTAGACTCTTACTCTGGCCTAATGGTTAAGGTCTCAAACTCTTACTCTGGCCTACTGGATAAGGTCTTAAGTCTTAGTTTGACCTAATGGTTAAGGTCTTAGACTCTTACTCTGACCTAATGGTTAAGTTCTTAGACTCTTACTCTGGCCTAATGGTTAAGGTCTTGACTCTTACTCTGGCCTAATGGTTAATGTCTTAGACTCTTACTCTGGCCTAAAGGTTAAGGTCTTAACTCTTACTCTGGCCTAATGGTTAAGGTCTTAGACTCTTACTCTGGCCCAATGGTTAAGGTCTTAACTCTTACTCTGGCCCACTGGTTAAGGTCTTAACTCTTACTCTGGCCTAATGGTTAAGACTCTTACTCTGGCCTAATCGTTAAAGTCTTAGACTCTTACTCTGGCCTAATGGTTAAGGTCTTGACTTTTACTCTGGCCTAATGGCTAAGGTCTTAGACTCTTACTCTGGCCCAATGGTTAAGGTCTTAACTCTTACTCTGGCCCAATGGTTAAGGTCTTATCTCCTACTCTGGCCTAATGGTTAACGTCTTGACTCTTACTCTGGCCTAATGGTTAAGGTATTAACTCTTACTCTGGCCTAATCGTTAAAGTCTTAGATTCTTACTCTGGCCTAATGGTTAAGGTCTAGACTCTTACTCTGGCCTAAAGGTTAAGGTATTGACTCTTACTCTGGCCTAATGGTTAATGTCTTAGACTCTTACTCTGGCCTAATGGTTAAGGTCTTAATTCTTACACTAGCCTAACGGTTAAGGTCTTAGACTCTTACTCTGACCTAATGGTTAAGTTCTTAGACTCTTACTCTGGCCTAATGGTTAAGGTATCAGACTCTTACTCTGGGCTACTGGTTAAGGTCTTAACTCTTACTCTGGCCTACTGGTTAAGGTCTTAAATCTTACTCTGGCCTACTGGTTAAGGTCTTAGATCTTACTCTGGCCTAATGGTTAAGGTCTTAGACTCTTACTCTGGCCTAATGGTTAAGGTCTTAACTCTTACTCTGGCCTAATGGTAAGGTCTAGACTCTTACTCCGGCCTAATGGTTAAGGTCTTAGACTCTTACTCTGGCCTAATGGTTAAGGTCTTAACTCTGGGTCTTAACTCTTACTCTGACCTAATGGTTAAGGTCTTAGACTCTTACTCTGGCCTACTGGTTAAGGTATTGACTCTTACTCTGGCCTAATGGTTAAGGTCTTAGGCTCTTACTCTGGCCTAATGGTTAAGGTCTTAGACACTTACTCTGGCCTACTGGTTAAGGTCTTTGTTCTTACTCTGGCCTATTGGTTAAGGTGTTTGACTCTTACTGTGGCCTAATGGTTAAGGTTTTAGACTCTTGCTCTGGCCCAATGGTTGAGGTCTTAACTCTTAATTTAGCCTAATGGTTAAGGTCTTAAACTCTTACTCTTGCCTAATGGTTAAGGTCTTAACTCTTACTCTGGCCTAATGGTTAAGGTTTTAGACTCTTACTCTAGCCTAATGGCTAAGGTCTTAACTCTTACTCTGGCCTAATGGTTAAGGTCTTGACTCTTACTCTGGCCTAATGGTTAAGGTCTTAACTCTTACTCTGGCCTAATGGTTAAGGTCTTAGACTCTTACTCTGGCCTACTTGTTAAGGTCTTAGACTCTTACTCTAGCCTAATGGTTAAGGTCTTAGACTCTTACTCTGGCCTAATGGTTAAGGTCTTAGACTCTTACTCTCGCCTAATGGTTAAGGTCTCAAACTCTTACTCTGGCCTACTGGATAAGGTCTTAAGTCTTACTTTGACCTCATGGTTAAGGTCTTAGACTCTTACTCTGACCTAATGGTTAAGTTCTTAGACTCTTACTCTGGCCTACTGGTTAAGGTCTTGACTCTTACTCTGGCCTAATGGGTAATGTCTTAGACTCTTACTCTGGCCTAAAGGTTAAGGTCTTAACTCTTACTCTGGCCTAATGGTTAAGGTCTTAGACTCTTACTCTGGCCCAATGGTTAAGGTCTTAACTCTTACTCTGGCCTAATGGTTAAGACTCTTACTCTGGCCTAATCGTTAAAGTCTTAGACTCTTACTCTGGCCTAATGGTTAAGGTCTTGACTTTTACTCTGGCCTAATGGCTAAGGTCTTAGACTCTTACTCTGGCCCAATGGTTAAGGTCTTAACTCTTACTCTGGCCCAATGGTTAAGGTCTTAACTCTTACTCTGGCCTAAAGGTTAAGGTCTTATCTCTTACTCGGGCCTAATGGTTAAGGTCTTGACTCTTACTCTGGCCTAATGGTTAAGGTATTAACTCTTACTCTGGCCTAATCGTTAAAGTCTTAGATTCTTACTCTGGCCTAATGGTTAAGGTCTAGACTCTTACTCTGGCCTAATGGTTAAGGTATTGACTCTTACTCTGGCCTAATGGTTAATGTCTTAGACTCTTACTCTGGCGTAATGGTTAAGGTCTTGATTCTTACACTAGCCTAACGGTTAAGGTCTTAGACTCTTACTCTGACCTAATGGTTAAGTTCTTAGACTCTTACTCTGGCCTAATGGTTAAGGTATTAGACTCTTACTCTGGGCTACTGGTTAAGGTCTTAACTCTTACTCTGGCCTACTGGTTAAGGTCTTAAATCTTACTCTGGCCTAATGGTTAAGGTCTTAGACTCTTACTCTGGCCTAATGGTTAAGGTCTTGACTCTTACTCTGGCCTAATGGTTAAGGTCTTAACTCTTACTCTGGCCTAATGGTTAAGGTCCTATACTCTAAGTCTGGCCTAATGGTAAGGTCTAGACTGTTACTCTGGCCTAATGGTTAAGGTCTTAACTCTTACTCTAGCCTAATGGTTAAGGTCTTAGACTCTTACTCTAGCCTAATGGTTAAGGTCTTGATTCTTACACTAGCCTAACGGTTAAGGTCTTAGACTCTTACTCTGACCTAATGGTTAAGTTCTTAGACTCTTACTCTGGCCTAATGGTTAAGGTATTAGACTCTTACTCTGGGCTACTGGTTAAGGTCTTAACTCTTACTCTGGCCTACTGGTTAAGGTCTTAAATCTTACTCTGGCCTAATGATTAAGGTCTTAACTCTTACTCTGGCCTAATGGTGAAGGGCTTAACACTTACTCTGGCCTACTGGTTAAGGTCTTAGACTCTTACTCTTGCCTATTGGTTAAGGTCTTAGACTCTTACTCTGGCCTAATGATTAAGGTCTTAACTCTTACTCTGGCCTAATGGTGAAGGGCTTAACTCTTACTCTGGCCTAATGGTTAAGGTCTTAACTCTTACTCTGGCCTAATGCTTAAGGTCTTAGACTCTAACTCTGGCCTAATGGTGAAGGTCTAGACTCTTACTCTGGCCTAATGGTTAAGGTCTTAGACTCTTACTCTAGCCTAATGCTTAAGGTCTTAGACTCTTACTCTGGCCTAATGGTTAAGGTCTTAACTCTTACTCTTGCCTAATGGTTAAGGTCTTAACTCTTACTCTGGCCTAATGGTGAAGGTCTTAGACTCTTACTCTGGCCTACTGGTTAAGGTCTTAGACTCTTACTCTAGCGTAATGGTTAATGTCTTAGACTCTTACTCTGGCCTAATGGTTAAGGTCTTAGACTTTTACTCTGGCCTAATGGTTAAGGGCTCAAACTCTTTCACTGGCCTACTGGATAAGGTCTTAAGTCTTACTTTGACCTAATGGTTAAGGTCTTAACTCTTACTCTGGCCTAATGGTTAAGGTCTTGACTCTTACTCTGGCCTAATGGTTAAGGTATTAACTCTTACTCTGGCCTAATCGTTAAAGTCTTAGATTCTTACTCTGGCCTAATGATTAAGGTATTAACTCTTACTCTGGCCTAATCGTTAAAGTCTTAGATTCTTACTATGGCCTAATGGTTAAGGTCTAGACTCTTACTCTGGCCTAATGGTTAAGGTATTGACTCTTACTCTGGCCTAATGGTTAATGTCTTAGACTCTTACTCTGGCCTAATGGTTAAGGTCTTAATTCTTACACTGGCCTAACGGTTAAGGTCTTAGACTCTTACTCTGACCTAATGGTTAAGTTCTTAGACTCTTACTCAGGCCTAATGGTTAAGGTATTAGACTCATACTCTGGGCTACTGGTTAAGGTCTTAACTCTTACTCTGGCCTACTGGTTAAGGTCTTAAATCTTACTTTGGCCTAATGGTTAAGGTCTTTGCTCTTACTCTGGCCAATTGGTTAAGGTCTTAGACTCTAACTCTGGCCTAATGGTTAAGGTCTTAAACTCTTACTCTGGCCTAATGGTAAGGTCTTAACTCTTACTTTGGCCTAATGGTTAAGGTCTTAGACTGTTACTCTGGCCTACTGGTTAAGGTCTTAGATCTTACTCTGGCCTAATGGTTAAGGTCTTGACTCTTACTCTGGCCTAATGGTTGTCTTAGACTCTTACTCTGGCCTAATGGTTAAGGTCTTTACTCTTACTCTGGCCTAATGGTTAAGGTCTTAACTCTTACTCTGGCATAATGGTTAAGGTCTTAGACTCTAAGTCTGGCCTAATGGTAAGGTCTAGACTCTTACTCTGGCCTAATGGTTAAGGTCTTAACTCTTACTCTAGCCTAATGGTTAAGGTCTTAGACACTTACTCTGGCCTACTGGTTAAGGTCTTCGCTCTTACTCTGGCCTATTGGTTAAGGTCTTAGACTCTTACTCTGGCCTAATGATTAAGGTCTTAACCCTTACTCTGGCCTAATGGTGAAGGGCTTTACTCTTATTCTGGCCTAATGGTTAAGGTCTTAGACTCTTACTCTGGCCCAATGGTTAAGGTCTTAACTCTTACTCTGGCCCAATGGTTAAGGTCTTAACTCTTACTCTGGCCTAAAGGTTAAGGTCTTATCTCTTACTCTGGCCTAATGGTTAAGGTCTTGACTCTTACTCTGGCCTAATGGTTAAGGTATTAACTCTTACTCTGGCCTAATCGTTAAAGTCTTAGATTCTTACTCTGGCCTAATGGTTAAGGTCTAGACTCTTACTCTGGCCTAAAGGTTAAGGTATTGACTCTTACTCTGGCCTAATGGTTAATGTCTTAGACTCTTACTCTGGCCTAATGGTTAAGGTCTTAATCCTTACACTAGCCTAACGGTTAAGGTCTTAGACTCTTACTCTGACCTAATGGTTAAGTTCTTAGACTCTTACTCTGGCCTAATGGTTAAGGTATTAGCCTCTTACTCTGGGCTACTGGTTAAGGTCTTAACTCTTACTCTGGCCTACTGGTTAAGGTCTTAAATCTTACTCTGGCCTACTGGTTAAGGTCTTAGATCTTACTCTGGCCTAATGGTTAAGGTCTTAGACTCTTACTCTGGCCTAATGGTTAAGGTCTTGACTCTTACTCTGGCCTAATGGTTAAGGTCTTAGACTCTTACTCTAGCCTAATGGTTAAGGTCTTAGGCTCATACTCTGGCCTAATGGTTAAGGTCTTAACTCTTACTCTGGCCTAATGGTTAAGGTCTTAACTCTTACTCTGGCCTAATGGTTAAGGTCTTATACTCTAAGTCTGGCCTACTGGTAAGGTCTAGACTCTTACTCTGGCCTAATGGTTAAGGTCTAGACTCTTACTCTGGCCTAATGGTTAAGGTCTTAACTCTTACTCTAGCCTAATGGTTAAGGTCTTAGACTCTTACTCTAGCCTAATGGTTAAGGTCTTAGACTCTTACTCTGACCTAATGATTAAGGTCTTAACTCTTACTCTGGCCTAATAGTGAAGGGCTTAACACTTACTCTGGCCTACTGGTTAAGGTCTTAGACTATTACTCTTGCCTATTGGTTAAGGTCTTAGACTCTTACTCTGGCCTAATGATTATGGTCTTAACTCTTACTCTGGCCTAATGGTGAAGGGCTTAACTCTTACTCTGGCCTAATGGTTAAGGTCTTAGACTCTTACTCTTGCCTAATCATTAAAGTCTTAGATTCTTACTCTGGCCTAATGGTTAAAGTCTTGACTTTTACTCTGGAATAATGGTTAAGGTGTTAGACTCTTACTCTGGCCTAATGGTTAAGGTCTAGACTCTTACTCTAGCCTAATGGTTAAAGTCTTAGACTCTTACTCTAGCCTAATGGTTAAGGTCATAGACTCTAACTCTGGCCTAATGGCTAAGGTCTTAGACTCTAACTCTGGCCTAATGGTTAAGGTCTAGACTCTTACACTGGCCTAATGGTTAAGGTCTTAACTCTTACTCTGGCCTAATGCTTAAGGTCTTAGACTCTAACTCTGGCCTAATGGTGAAGGTCTAGACTCTTACTCTGGCCTAATGGTTAAGGTCTTAGACTCTTACTCTAGCCAAATGCTTAAGGTCTTAGACTCGTACTCTGGCCTAATGGTTAAGGTCTTGACTCTTACTCTGGCCTAATGGTTAAGGTCTTAGACTCTTACTCTAGCCTAATGGTTAAGGTCTAAGACTCTTACTCTGGCCTAATGGTTAAGGTCTTAACTCTTACTCTGGCCTAATGGTTAAGGTCTTGACTCTTACTCTGGCCTAATGGTTAATGTCTTAGACTCTTACTCTGGCCTAAAGGTTAAGGTCTTAACTCTTACTCTGGCCTAATGGTTAAAGTCTTAGACTCTTACTCTGGCCCAATGGTTAAGGTCTTAGACTCTTACTCTGGCCTAATGGTTAAGGTCTTGACTTTTACTCTGGCCTAATGGTTAAGGTCTTAGACTCTTACTCTGGCCCAATGGTTAAGGTCTTAACTCTTACTCTGGCCCAATGGTTAAGGTCTTAACTCTTACTCTGGCCTAAAGGTTAAGGTCTTAACTCTTACTCTAGCCTAATGGTTAAGGTCTTAGACTCTTACTCTGGCCTAATGGTTAAGGTCTTAACTCTTACTCTGGCCTAATGGTTAAGGTCTTAACTCTTACTCTGGCCTAATGGTTAAGGTCTTATACTCTAAGTCTGGCCTACTGGTAAGGTCTAGACTCTTACTCTGGCCTAATGGTTAAGGTCTAGACTCTTACTCTGGCCTAATGGTTAAGGTCTTAATTCTTACACTAGCCTAACGGTTAAGGTCTTAGACTCTTACTCTGACCTAATGGTTAAGTTCTTAGACTCTTACTCTGGCCTAATGGTTAAGGTATTAGCCTCTTACTCTGGGCTACTGGTTAAGGTCTTAACTCTTACTCTGGCCTACTGGTTAAGGTCTTAAATCTTACTCTGGCCTACTGGTTAAGGTCTTAGATCTTACTCTGGCCTAATGGTTAAGGTCTTAGACTCTTACTCTGGCCTAATGGTTAAGGTCTTGACTCTTACTCTGGCCTAATGGTTAAGGTCTTAGACTCTTACTCTAGCCTAATGGTTAAGGTCTTAGACTCTTACTCTGGCCTAATGGTTAAGGTCTTAACTCTTACTCTGGCCTAATGGTTAAGGTCTTATACTCTAAGTCTGGCCTACTGGTAAGGTCTAGACTCTTACTCTGGCCTAATGGTTAAGGTCTAGACTCTTACTCTGGCCTAATGGTTAAGGTCTTAACTCTTACTCTAGCCTAATGGTTAAGGTCTTAGACTCTTACTCTAGCCTAATGGTTAAGGTCTTAGACTCTTACTCTGGCCTAATGATTAAGGTCTTAACTCTTACTCTGGCCTAATGGTGAAGGGCTTAACTCTTACTCTGGCCTACTGGTTAAGGTCTTAGACTCTTACTCTTGCCTATTGGTTAAGGTCTTAGACTCTTACTCTGGCCTAATGATTATGGTCTTAACTCTTACTCTGGCCTAATGGTGAAGGGCTTAACTCTTACTCTGGCCTAATGGTTAAGGTCTTAGACTCTTACTCTTGCCTAATCATTAAAGTCTTAGATTCTTACTCTGGCCTAATGGTTAAAGTCTTGACTTTTACTCTGGAATAATGGTTAAGGTGTTAGACTCTTACTCTGGCCTAATGGTTAAGGTCTAGACTCTTACTCTAGCCTAATGGTTAAGGTCTTAGACTCTTACTCTAGCCTAATGGTTAAGGTCATAGACTCTAACTCTGGCCTAATGGCTAAGGTCTTAGACTCTAACTCTGGCCTAATGGTTAAGGTCTAGACTCTTACACTGGCCTAATGGTTAAGGTCTTAACTCTTACTCTGGCCTAATGCTTAAGGTCTTAGACTCTAACTCTAGCCTAATGCTTAAGGTCTTAGACTCTTACTCTGGCCTAATGGTTAAGGTCTTAACTCTTACTCTGGCCTAATGGTTAAGGTCTTAGACTCTTACTCTAGCCTAATGGTTAAGGTCTAAGACTCTTACTCTGGCCTAATGGTTAAGGTCTTAACTCTTACTCTGGCCTAATGGTTAAGGTCTTGACTCTTACTCTGGCCTAATGGTTAATGTCTTAGACTCTTACTCTGGCCTAAAGGTTAAGGTCTTAACACTTACTCTGGCTTAATGGTTAAGGTCTTAGACTCTTACTCTGGCCCAATGGTTAAGGTCTTAGACTCTTACTCTGGCCTAATGGTTAAGGTCTTGACTTTTACTCTGGCCTAATGGTTAAGGTCTTAGACTCTTACTCTGGCCCAATGGTTAAGGTCTTAACTCTTACTCTGGCCCAATGGTTAAGGTCTTAACTCTTACTCTGGCCTAAAGGTTAGGGTCTTAACTCTTACTCTGGCCTAATGGTTGAGGTCTTGACTCTTACTCTGGCCTAATGATTAAGGTATTAACTCTTACTCTGGCCTAATCGTTAAAGTCTTAGATTCTTACTCTGGCCTAATGGTTAAGGTCTAGACTCTTACTCTGGCCTAATGGTTAAGGTATTGACTCTTACTCTGGCCTAATGGTTAATGTCTTAGACTCTTACTCTGGCCTAATGGTTAAGGTCTTAATTCTTACACTGGCCTAACGGTTAAGGTCTTAGACTCTTACTCTGACCTAATGGTTAAGTTCTTAGACTCTTACTCAGGCCTAATGGTTAAGGTATTAGACTCTTACTCTGGGCTACTGGTTAAGGTCTTAACTCTTACTCTGGCCTACTGGTTAAGGTCTTAAATCTTACTTTGGCCTAATGGTTAAGGTCTTTGCTCTTACTCTGGCCAATTGGTTAAGGTCTTAGACTCTAACTCTGGCCTAATGGTTAAGGTCTTAAACTCTTACTCTGGCCTAATGGTAAGGTCTTAACTCTTACTTTGGCCTAATGGTTAAGGTCTTAGACTGTTACTCTGGCCTACTGGTTAAGGTCTTAGATCTTACTCTGGCCTAATGGTTAAGGTCTTGACTCTTACTCTGGCCTAATGGTTGTCTTAGACTCTTACTCTGGCCTAATGGTTAAGGTCTTTACTCTTACTCTGGCCTAATGGTTAAGGTCTTAACTCTTACTCTGGCATAATGGTTAAGGTCTTAGACTCTAAGTCTGGCCTAATGGTAAGGTCTAGACTCTTACTCTGGCCTAATGGTTAAGGTCCTAACTCTTACTCTAGCCTAATGGTTAAGGTCTTAGACACTTACTCTGGCCTACTGGTTAAGGTCTTCGCTCTTACTCTGGCCTATTGGTTAAGGTCTTAGACTCTTACTCTGGCCTAATGATTAAGGTCTTAACCCTTACTCTGGCCTAATGGTGAAGGGCTTTACTCTTATTCTGGCCTAATGGTTAAGGTCTTAGACTCTTACTCTGGCCCAATGGTTAAGGTCTTAACTCTTACTCTGGCCCAATGGTTAAGGTCTTAACTCTTACTCTGGCCTAAAGGTTAAGGTCTTATCTCTTACTCTGGCCTAATGGTTAAGGTCTTGACTCTTACTCTGGCCTAATGGTTAAGGTATTAACTCTTACTCTGGCCTAATCGTTAAAGTCTTAGATTCTTACTCTGGCCTAATGGTTAAGGTCTAGACTCTTACTCTGGCCTAAAGGTTAAGGTATTGACTCTTACTCTGGCCTAATGGTTAATGTCTTAGACTCTTACTCTGGCCTAATGGTTAAGGTCTTAATTCTTACACTAGCCTAACGGTTAAGGTCTTAGACTCTTACTCTGACCTAATGGTTAAGTTCTTAGACTCTTACTCTGGCCTAATGGTTAAGGTATTAGCCTCTTACTCTGGGCTACTGGTTAAGGTCTTAACTCTTACTCTGGCCTACTGGTTAAGGTCTTAAATCTTACTCTGGCCTACTGGTTAAGGTCTTAGATCTTACTCTGGCCTAATGGTTAAGGTCTTAGACTCTTACTCTGGCCTAATGGTTAAGGTCTTGACTCTTACTCTGGCCTAATGGTTAAGGTCTTAGACTCTTACTCTAGCCTAATGGTTAAGGTCTTAGACTCTTACTCTGGCCTAATGGTTAAGGTCTTAACTCTTACTCTGGCCTAATGGTTAAGGTCTTATACTCTAAGTCTGGCCTACTGGTAAGGTCTAGACTCTTACTCTGGCCTAATGGTTAAGGTCTTAACTCTTACTCTAGCCTAATGGTTAAGGTCTTAGACTCTTACTCAAGCCTAATGGTTAAAGTCTTAGACTCTTACTCTGGCCTAATGATTAAGGTATTAACTCTTACTCTGGCCTAATGGTGAAGGGCTTAACTCTTACTCTGGCCTACTGGTTAAGGTCTTAGACTCTTACTCTTGCCTATTGGTTAAGGTCTTAGACTCTTACTCTGGCCTAATGATTAAGGTCTTAACTCTTACTCTGGCCTAATGGTGAAGGGCTTAACTCTTACTCTGGCCTAATGGTTAAGGTCTTGACTTTTACTCTGGAATAATGGTTAAGGTGTTAGACTCTTACTCTGGCCTAATGGTTAAGGTCTAGACTCTTACTCTAGCCTAATGGTTAAGGTCTTAGACTCTTACTCTAGCCTAATGGTTAAGGTGTTAGACTCTAACTCTGGCCTAATGGCTAAGGTCTTAGACTCTAACTCTGGCCTAATGGTTAAGGTCTAGACTCTTACTCTGGCCTAATGGTTAAGGTCTTAGACTCTTACTCTAGCCTAATGCTTAAGGTCTTAGACTCTTACTCTGGCCTAATGGTTAAGGTCTTAACTCCTACTCTTGCCTAATGGTTAAGGTCTTAGACTCTTACTCTAGCCTAATGGTTAAGGTCTTAGACTCTAACTCTGGCCTAATGGCTAAGGTCTAAGACTCTAACTCTGGCCTAATGGTTAAGGTCTAGACTCTTACTTTGGCCTAATGGTTAAGGTATTGACTCTTACTCTGGCCTAATGGTTAATATCTTAGACTCTTACTCTGGCCTAATGGTTAAGGTCTTAATTCTTACACTGGCCTAATGGTTAAGGTATTGACTCTTACTCTGGCCTAATGGTTAAGGTCTTAGACTCTTACTCAAGCCCAATGGTTAAGGTCTTAGACTCTTACTCTGGCCTAATGATTAAGGTATTAACTCTTACTCTGGCCTAATGGTGAAGGGCTTAACTCTGACTCTGGCCTACTGGTTAAGGTCTTAGACTCTTACTCTTGCCTATTGGTTAAGGTCTTAGACGCTTACTCTGGCCTAATGATTAAGGTCTTAACTCTTACTCTGGCCTAATGGTGAAGGGCTTAACTCTTACTCTGGCCTAATGGTTAAGGTCTTAGACTCTTACTCTTGCCTAACCATTAAAGTCTTAGATTCTTACTCTGGCCTAATGGTTAAGGTCTTGACTTTTACTCTGGAATAATGGTTAAGGTGTTAGACTCTTACTCTGGCCTAATGGTTAAGGTCTTAACTCTTACTCTTGCCTAATGGTTAAGGTGTTAGACTCTTACTCTGGCCTAATGGTTAAGGTCTAGACTCTTACTCTAGCCTAATGGTTAAGGTCTTAGACTCTTACTCTAGCCTAATGGTTAAGGTCATAGACTCTAACTCTGGCCTAATGGCTAAGGTCTTAGACTCTAACTCTGGCCTAATGGTTAAGGTCTAGACTCTTACACTGGCCTAATGGTTAAGGTCTTAACTCTTACTCTGGCCTAATGCTTAAGGTCTTAGACTCTAACTCTGGCCTAATGGTGAAGGTCTAGACTCTTACTCTGGCCTAATGGTTAAGGTCTTAGACTCTTACTCTAGCCTAATGCTTAAGGTCTTAGACTCTTACTCTGGCCTAATGGTTAAGGTCTTGACTCTTACTCTGGCCTAATGGTTAAGGTCTTAGACTCTTACTCTAGCCTAATGGTTAAGGTCTAAGACTCTTACTCTGGCCTAATGGTTAAGGTCTTAACTCTTACTCTGGCCTAATGGTTAAGGTCTTGACTCTTACTCTGGCCTAATGGTTAATGTCTTAGACTCTTACTCTGGCCTAAAGGTTAAGGTCTTAACTCTTACTCTGGCCTAATGGTTAAGGTCTTAGACTCTTACTCTAGCCCAATGGTTAAGGTCTTAGACTCTTACTCTGGCCTAATGGTTAAGGTCTTGACTTTTACTCTGGCCTAATGGTTAAGGTCTTAGACTCTTACTCTGGCCCAATGGTTAAGGTCTTAACTCTTACTCTGGCCCAATGGTTAAGGTCTTAACTCTTACTCTGGCCTAAAGGTTAAGGTCTTAACTCTTACTCTGGCCTAATGGTTAAGGTCTTGACTCTTACTCTGGCCTAATGATTAAGGTATTAACTCTTACTCTGGCCTAATCGTTAAAGTCTTTGATTCTTACTCTGGCATAATGGTTAAGGTCTAGACTCTTACTCTGGCCTAATGGTTAAGGTATTGACTCTTACTCTGGCCTAATGGTTAATGTCTTAGACTCTTACACTGGCCTAATGGTTAAGGTCTTAATTCTTACACTGGCCTAACGGTTAAGGTCTTAGACTCTTACTCTGACCTAATGGTTAAGTTCTTAGACTCTTACTCAGGCCTAATGGTTAAGGTATTAGACTCTTACTCTGGGCTACTGGTTAAGGTCTTAACTCTTACTCTGGCCTACTGGTTAAGGTCTTAAATCTTACTTTGGCCTAATGGTTAAGGTCTTTGCTCTTACTCTGGCCAATTGGTTAAGGTCTTAGACTCTAACTCTGGCCTAATGGTAAGGTCTTAACTCTTACTTTGGCCTAATGGTTAAGGTCTTAGACTGTTACTCTGGCCCACTGGTTAAGGTCTTAGATCTTACTCTGGCCTAATGGTTAAGGTCTTGACTCTTACTCTGGCCTAATGGTTGTCTTAGACTCTTACTCTGGCCTAATGGTTAAGGTCTTTACTCTTACTCTGGCCTAATGGTTAAGGTCTTAACTCTTACTCTGGCATAATGGTTAAGGTCTTAGACTCTAAGTCTGGCCTAATGGTAAGGTCTAGACTCTTACTCTGGCCTAATGGTTAAGGTCTTAACTCTTACTCTAGCCTAATGGTTAAGGTCTTAGACACTTACTCTGGCCTACTGGTTAAGGTCTTCGCTCTTACCTCTGGCCTATTGGTTAAGGTCTTAGACTCTTACTCTGGCCTAATGGTTAAGGTCTTAACTCTTACTCTGGCATAATGGTTAAGGTCTTAGACTCTAAGTCTGGCCTAATGGTAAGGTCTAGACTCTTACTCTGGCCTAATGGTTAAGGTCTTAACTCTTACTCTAGCCTAATGGTTAAGGTCTTAGACACTTACTCTGGCCTACTGGTTAAGGTCTTCGCTCTTACTCTGGCCTATTGGTTAAGGTCTTAGACTCTTACTCTGGCCTAATGATTAAGGTCTTAACCCTTACTCTGGCCTAATGGTGAAGGGCTTTACTCTTATTCTGGCCTAATGGTTAAGGTCTTAGACTCTTACTCTGGCCCAATGGTTAAGGTCTTAACTCTTACTCTGGCCCAATGGTTAAGGTCTTAACTCTTACTCTGGCCTAAAGGTTAAGGTCTTATCTCTTACTCTGGCCTAATGGTTAAGGTCTTGACTCTTACTCTGGCCTAATGGTTAAGGTATTAATTCTTACTCTGGCCTAATCGTTAAAGTCTTAGATTCTTACTCTGGCCTAATGGTTAAGGTCTAGACTCTTACTCTGGCCTAAAGGTTAAGGTATTGACTCTTACTCTGGCCTAATGGTTAATGTCTTAGACTCTTACTCTGGCCTAATGGTTAAGGTCTTAATTCTTACACTAGCCTAACGGTTAAGGTCTTAGACTCTTACTCTGACCTAATGGTTAAGTTCTTAGACTCTTACTCTGGCCTAATGGTTAAGGTATTAGCCTCTTACTCTGGGCTACTGGTTAAGGTCTTAACTCTTACTCTGGCCTACTGGTTAAGGTCTTAAATCTTACTCTGGCCTACTGGTTAAGGTCTTAGATCTTACTCTGGCCTAATGGTTAAGGTCTTAGACTCTTACTCTGGCCTAATGGTTAAGGTCTTGACTCTTACTCTGGCCTAATGGTTAAGGTCTTAGACTCTTACTCTAGCCTAATGGTTAAGGTCTTAGACTCTTACTCTGGCCTAATGGTTAAGGTCTTAACTCTTACTCTGGCCTAATGGTTAAGGTCTTATACTCTAAGTCTGGCCTACTGGTAAGGTCTAGACTCTTACTCTGGCCTAATGGTTAAGGTCTTAACTCTTACTCTAGCCTAATGGTTAAGGTGAGGAAATATGAATTTTATGATCAGATATGTCCCCTATCTTAGACCCCAACGGCTCCATGTGCATGTTACAAGTACATGTATGTTCCCTCCAGTTCCAGTTATGAAGACGCAAATACATGTGCGTCCACCATCAACATGTCCTCTTTCAGGTCCGCCATGAACGAATCGGATATTCCGTTCCTAAACATGAAAGGCCACCGACTTTATGTGGTTCACTTCCCACGTTTTACAGTTCAGGCGAGTAGGCCCTGAATTCTGCCATCAAGCCTTTGCCTGCTTTCTGCCTCTGAAAGCTCCAGTCCGAGCCCACATCAGTATCCATGAACTTTGTCCTACTCCCTGCGCGGCTAACGGTGCCTGATCCGGCCCGTTGCCTGCCAAAAAACTGTATTTCACCTTCAAGATTATCTGCTCCGCTCCTCATCCGATGCATTCCTGTCTAGTAGTTTAGGTAAACATTCTTCCAGCTACCGAGCAAAGGGCCAGGCCTCACTGTCCTCACGCAAGTAATTCATAGCCCCCGTTACCATGGAGGATTCCTGCCCCCTCGCATCTCATGTAGACACTTAGACGCTTGTACACGCACTAACAGTCAGTATAGAATAGATTCCGTCCGAGAGACCTTTCCTTTTTGGATAAAACAGTTCTTTAAACATAAGATATTAGATATGATTTGGGATTAGGTTGACATGACCTCCCAGACTTCTGTCTCCACATGTAGAGCTAAATGTCAAGTCCCCTTCACCCTCTAGTTACACGTCAATCACATGTCATGCGGCTGCGCACGCATCTCTGCCAAGTATTTCTGCTGACATTGCAGGATTCTTTTATGGATCCACCCACCTGTCACATCATGTTTAATGACGTTTTTAGTTTACGCCTATGTTTACGCCTATTTTCATTACGTATGTGTAGTATTATCTGTATTATCAGCTGTTACGCCTCCTGCATCTGTCTTAATGTAATGCTTTTCATATAAATATCTTTACTTGTCAATAATGTATTGCCTTCCCTTCCTGAACCCTCGTGGTGATGGAATTTGATGCCTATGGTTCGAACCATAATTCCTTTGCAGAGGAATAAAGCCTTTCAGAACCTCTAATACCACGGATTCTGCCTCTTATTTATACTGAGTTATTCTTACTAGACTTTACCGCATAAAAAATAGTACCGGTAATAAAATATTTACCACATAAATTGGCGCCCGAATAGGGACACTTTCTCATCTCACGCGCCGGAGGTGCGTTGCAGGCCCGGTCTCCTGCCACAGCTGGACGGACAAAAACGCGTACCCGCAGGATTTCCTTTATCTCCCTCCGGCCAAGCGGGGGTGACTGAGGCTGCGATCAACACCCAGACGAGGCGGTGAGAAGTGCGAAGTATCCCGACCAGAGCCTAGCTGAGAGAGCAAGATCCGAGGTATACAGAGGCCCACCAGGTTCCGAAGTTCCGAGTCGAGTCGAGTCCAGTCGAGTCCAGTCCGGTCCAGTTCAGTTCAGTTCCGAGGCCTTCCGTTCCGTGCTACCCGGTGAGTACCGTTGCCGGGGAGGCATTCAGACGTGCACATAGGTTGTGCCGGTCAAGACGGGTTTGGGTACACAAATCCGGTCTGCACTGTTTCAGCAGTGTATCTGTACTGTTTAGCAGTATATCTAGTATGTCTTGCATATAATTCAGTATTATCTAGTGTTAGTATTATGTCAGTAACAAGTTTCCTATTAGTTATCATCGTTCGTTAACTGTTAAATGTTAAATGTTTTAATACGTTCTACATATTGTGGTGTGAGTGATTGTTCATTATTGTGTTTATTGTATTAAGTGTGTTCAAGATTAAGTAATAAGGTCTAAAAATGCCTCTCTTCTCAAAATTAAGACAGATCAAAACCAGAAAAGGGGTACTCGAGGAAGCTGTTCCCATTCCGCCTAGGGACACTCCAGGGTACTTTATGTATCATAAACATGGCCTAGATGCCGTATTATTTCTTGATTTATGGGTGGACTACACCAAAGATTTACCAGAAAGTCAGAGATGGCCCGCAACTGGGACCTGGGATGCAGATTGCATCATGAGAGTAGAAGAAGTATTATGGAAAAATAAAGCCAGACAGTCACAGAAAGATGCCATTGAATTATGGCGTAAAGAATCATATAGACGTACAGAAAAAGCGCTCAGACAGAAAGAGAAAAGTAGGGAGAATTCAAATAAAGCCCGAGAAAATATATTAGTTGAGGAAGGTACCCGAGTAAAAGCAGAACAAGTAGATAGACAACGAAACACTCTTATGAATGGTATGTATCCTCTTCTGGCCGAAGGGTTACCTCAGGCCACCCCGGAAATACCGAAAGACTTGACACCTCCATTACTCCCGATTAAAGCACATCCCAAAACAGCAAAAGACGTTTTCCTTTCTTCCTACTTAGATGATGTAGCTCCTGAATATGCTAATGCTCCGCCACACGCACCGCCCACCGATGGTGCTCAACGCCAAGATCATCCGTCTGTATCCCCGCAACAACAAACTCCTACGCACATTCTCACAGGCCCATCTGTTTCTACCGCTTTTCCTACATCTACAGTTTCTATCTTACATCCAACAAATCCTTTCGTGCCTAGCACCTCAGACGGTGCGACAGGAGGTACGACAGAAATTTTTGCCACGCCACCCCGAGGAAATAAATTATCCCTTAGAGATTTAGCGTACGAGCGTACACCCCAACTAGCAACTTCCGACATGTTTAAAGAGCATCTAGTGGATTGTAGATATGATCCTGTGCCCGGTAGACGGGACGGTATGCTGCTGTCATCATTACGTATACGACGAGCTTCAAGGTATTTAGCGACGCTACCAGGAATGGTGGCACATTTAGATAATATATACCACTTTGTCCAATCAGGGCGAGGCCCTGAAAGTATTGACGAAGCCATGGAATACCAGAAAGTGGATGTACAGAGACAACTGTTACGCTTCCTCATAAACTGTGTGATCAGAGACCAAGACAGACCTGAGGTAGAGCAGAAGGAAATACAAGTACTTACCAGATGGGGTCAGAATATATCAGAAGGGAAACATGATAAACAGACATGTATAGTAGTTATGTGCCGAAAGATCCGCAAAGAAGTAGAACGAATACATAAAGAAAGATTAGAGACAGACCAACATGAATCAGAGGGAGAGGAGGACGAAGAATCAGAAATGCCCACTGGACACTTAGAGACAATGGCTTATGTAGGTAAAGGAAGATCTTTTAATAATACCAGATGCTTTAATGATCCGATACATCCGATACGTCCAGAATGTAACAGAAATTTTCAAGCCCCTATGTTAAATACGAAGTCCCCTGAACACTTATTCCAGGCTGCTGATAAATTACTCCGAGACCGAAGGGGGTATCATATGCTCGATTCTATGGATGAACAAGAATTAGCCAGGTCAGCAGTACAATGGGCTGACAGTTCTGAAAAATACAGTGATGATGCGTTGGCACACACGTTTTTGAATCTTACCCCATACGAACAGCGTTTAGCTGGTATATACATGATTCAACACCTCCTCATATTATATAAAAGCCAACACTCCGATCCAGGACCCTTACCTGACATATTGACCGAATTACTCACGAATAAATGGAGAGGGTCAGGTACTGATTTAATTAAAGAAATTCTAGAATTTCGAAACCAGTATATAGTTTTCGTATGCCCAGAACATGTTCCAGTTCCCACTATGGGAAGAAAAATGTATCACATAGATAGACAGAATCCCTTACGCGAAGTACACCCAATCAGAGGTGAAGATAATACCTTTAAACGCGTGTTTGTGTACACGCCTATAACTAAAATTGAATTATTAGAAATGAAGAAAGTAGTACCCAGCCATGACAAGGATCCAGCAGGTTTCCACCGTGAGATAAAAGACATGTTACTCATGGGAGAGTATACCTACCCCGACATTATGAAAATATTAAAAGTATTAATGCCTGCCGGTATTTACGAGAAACTCAAGGAAAAGGAGTGGGAGGTAGGAGACCAAAAGATAGATTGGACAGCATTAGAAAACGAAGAAAAGGCCCGAGCTGCAGGATCAGGGCTTGGGGAAAAGACTACAGCACTACCAGGATTACTAGTGCAGGTATTGCCACGTTTATTAACTACGAAAAAGGAGGACTGGGGTGCAATCTCAGCCTGTAAACAAAAGCAAGATGAGGACACTAGTGATTTCTATTCTCGATTTGAAAAATGTTTTGGTATAAATAGTGGCATAAAAGCAAGTAGCGAGTCATATCCACATCTGTTTGTGACAAAATTAGTTGAAAATTCCCTACCGCAAGTTAAGAATAGAGTATTGAAATTTGAGAGTACCTGGCAAGGTAACACCCCGTCACAGATGTTACAGATGTTACAATATCACCACAATAGAATTAGAGAAGAACAAGAACATGAACAAAGACGTATGAAAGACACGAAAATGAAAATGCTTGTGGCTCAGTCAGTTCCAGCTGATGGTCGTAAAAAGGGTGATTCCGCAGGTCCGGCGAAAGGGACATGCAATTATTGTAAACAACAAGGTCATTATATACACGATTGTGCAGTTCTGAAACATAATATTGCCACGGGTAAAACCCAGGAAAGACCACGTCCACCTAGACAGGATCAGAACCAACAACAAATCCCTCAGCATGCACAATCTAGGCCAGCTCCGCAACAGGCAGCTCCACAACAGACCGTAGCAACATCACAGCAGCAGCCTATCGCTGCAACACAAGCAACGACGCAACAGATGTACCAGTATGCACAAACTGATTATCCCGATTATCAACGATACACATGAAATAGCCTAGAGAGGGAAGTTGGCTTACCCCTTATTGAGGTTCCAGTAGATCAAGAGGGACCTTATGTACATAGTGAACTATTAGGGGAAGACAGAAAGTTTTTACTTGATACAGGGGCAAGCAGAACAACTATACGACGCAGTGAAGTTCCAGGGGCACCCCTCTCAGGCTCGCAGAATATTTCCCTTGGATTCTCAGGAAAGCCTATCATTAATGAAGTATCGCAACCCCTACCACTTACGGTTGGTCCATTGACACGAACTACAGATTTATTGCTTACTAAATCATGTCCAGAAAACTTGTTAGGTATAAAAACATTGAAGGCTCTAGGAGCTATAATATGTTGTTCTCCGGATGGAGTACGATTATTTTTACGTGACTTCAAAGGTCACTACGTGTCCAGAGACATGGATCACCGGCTGCAGAATTTACCTACACATTTATGGGCACAAGGCCCCACTGATGTTGGTTGCATGAACATTACACCATATCGAGTTACACTAAAAACAGGAGTGGTACTACCACGAATGCGACAATACAAGTTACCACCAGATGCTGTTGTGGCTTTACTGCAAATCATTGACGAGCTCATTGCACAAGGAGTGGTTGTAGAAACAGACTCCAATGTATGTAATTCACCGATAATTCCGATTCTTAAAAGAACGGATCCAAAAGCACCACCAGTATATCGATTAGTTATTGATCTGCGCGAATTAAATAAATGTATTGTACCACAATACCCTGTGGTCCCAGATATCTCTTCATTATTAACAGCTATTGATTCAGAAGCAACGTTCTTCACTGTAATTGATCTCAAGAACGCTTTCTTTAGCGTCCCAATCGATCCGGAAAGCCAATATTTGTTCGGATTCAGTTTAAATGGACGTAGTTTTAAATTCACACGCGCACCTCAAGGATTCACAGAAAGCCCCAGCATCTATAGCCAAGCACTGAAACGAGAACTTGACAGTATCCACATGCCAGTTAACACTGCCCTGCTTCAATATGTCGATGATCTGCTGATCACCGCCCGAAGCGAACCTGAATGTGAAAAAGCATCACTGACGGTTTTACATTTCTTAGCCAAAAAGGGGCACAAGGTGTCCCCTTCTAAGCTGCAATTCTGTGTCCAGCAAGTTGTTTATCTTGGGCACTCGCTGTCCAAGGAGGGAAGACAGCTTACACCCGACCGCATCCAGTTAATTGCTAATATGCCGCCACCCAAGACACAAAAGGAGGTGCGGGCTTTTATAGGCCTCACTTCATACTGTAGGCAGTGGATCCCTCAATATGCATTTCTAGCAAAACCACTCATTCAGTTGACAACACAGGAGGCAGCCACATCGACTGTCCTCCCTTGGACTCAAGAACATACACATGCCTTTGAAAACTTAAAGAAAGCTTTATGCCAAGCACCTGTTTTAGCAACACCATGTTACAATAAGCCTTTTACACTCTTTGTTACAGAACGCGAAGGTACTGCCTTGTCAGTACTCACTCAGGAACAAGCAGGATCACACAAACCATGTGCTTATTTTTCTAGTACATTAGATCCCGTAGCTCAGGCTCTTCCTGCGTGCCTGAAATCAGTGGCAGCAACAGCTTTAGCAATCAGACAAAGCGACGCCATAGTGTTAGGACATCAATTGACAGTACAAGTACCACACGCAGTAGAGGTTCTCTTGAACCGCACACAAACACAACACTTGACTATAGCAAGACTCACCGGTTATGAATTAACATTGTTTCAGCCACACATAGAAATCAGACGTTGTAATACATTAAATCCTGCCACACTTTTGCCAGTAAACGGAACAGATCCATTAGCACATGATTGTATTGAAGTCATTACTATCACGACGAAACCCAGACAAGACTTGACAGATATCCCTTTATTAGATCCGGACCTAACATTGTATGTAGATGGTTCATGTATGAGAACAAGTACAGGAGAGTTAGTGGCCGCTTATGCAGTCACAACAGACACTGAAGTCATTGAAACCAATTGTATTAACACTTTGTCAGCTCAAGCAGCAGAGCTCATCGCTCTGACACAAGCCTGTGTTCAAGCCAAAAATAAGAAAGTCAACATATACACAGATTCACGTTATGCATTCGGAGTCGTCCATGACTTCGGCGTACTGTGGCGAGAGAGAGGTTATTTAACTTCTCACGGTGCCCACATCCAACACGGACCCCTCATTCAAGCCCTATTAGACGCAATTCATCTACCTACTGCAATATCGATTATGAAATGCAAAGCCCATACAAAAGTTACCGACATCATTTCCCAGGGTAACGACCTAGCTGACAGAACAGCTAAACAGACTGCTCAGAATCAGACTCATACAACTGACACGACAAAGACAATAGTCCCGACACCAACACATTGCATGACAGTTAAGGATCCCGCCCTTGATGTAATTGACATACAGACACATGCTACACCAGAAGAAATAAAGAAATGGACTGAATTAGGAGGGATCCAAACGGATCAAGGATGGATGACGAAGGGAAAATCTATATGGTTTCTTCCCGATTCCATGGTTCAAGTCATCATTAACACAATACATAGTCCAGCACACCTAGGAGAAAAAGCTATGCTAGACAGCATTCAACACATTTGGTTCAACAAACACTTGCGAGCAGCAGCCAAACAGAAAGTACGTACCTGTCTGATATGTTGTCAGTTTAATCCAGGTAAAAGCATTCCCGTAGAGCAGGGTGGATTTCAACCTCCCGAGCACGCTTTTGAAGTCCTCCAGATGGATTATATCCAGATGGAACGATGTCGAGGATTCAAATATGTTCTCGTAGTTGTTTGTGCTCTTTCCCGTTGGACAGAAGCCTACCCGGTTTCAGATTACACTGCCCCGACTACTGCCAAACAGTTAGTTCGAGAATTCTTCCCACGGTACGGTTTACCACGTGTTGTATACTCAGATAACGGCCAGCCATTCTCATCCGAACTGATGAAACACGTTTCACTCTTATTAGGTTATCAATGGAAATTTCACTGTGTCCGACATCCCGAGGCAGCAGGTCTCGTGGAACGTCATAATCAAACTCTGAAAATTAGATTGTCCAAAGTATGTAGAGAAAAAGGTGTCGATTGGATAGTAGCCTTACCAGTTGCGCTCTTTTACATGAGAATGGTAGCACATTCTCGAACAGGGCTATCCCCGTATGAGGTGATCTTCGGTAGACCACCAAATATGTGGGGGACGCCTATACCTCGTAAAATCACTGATGTTGACTGTAATATGCTGACAGATTACCTGGCTTCCTTGATGTCTGCACTACAATCTTGTCGTTCACAGGTAGCTGCAGCTTTTCCCGATAACACTGAGGTGAAGCCTCATGACGTGGTTCCAGGTGACCTGGTCCTTGTGAGGAATTTTGACCGGAAGACCCAGCTGGAGCCTAGGTGGCAGTCGCCCAAGCTCGTCCTGCTGACTACAAGGACAGCCGTGAAGATTGAGGGACGTAAAGGGTGGTTGCACTCGAGCCATATCAAAAAAATTTATGGACTACCGTCCGATGTGAACACTCAGCCCTGCATTCCCTCACAGACAGACTCAAAGCTCCCCTTGGTTGAAAGGACGGAGACTGAACTCTATAAACTGAAACTAAGGTCTAGCAAGTCAGACAATTTTATTGTTTAAGTCCTCTCCAAGGTGAATCGGTTGAATTTGTCTCTGACATGTATCCTCTGGACCGAAATAGAGAGAAACATAGACAGATACAGCTTAAAAAACATGCGTACTGTAAATCGCTTCGTAGTCACTGCATAATGACATTATTAATTTTGTTTTTTCTAAGTCTTCTGATCATCATTTCTAGTGTATTGCTACATATGTATTACCCTATTTCTAAGCGTGCTTACAATGCTACTGCTGAACATTCTTTTAGCGAACTACCTCCGCATGAGTTGTCTTATAGATTTGCGCTGCGCAACAACACTTTTATTAGTATGTTACATCATTCCCATCAGACCAGCAATGCTACCAATTGTTGGATATGTGGCCGACTCCCTCCCTATCAGAACTATAAGGGAGTTTTGCCTCTCTTTCCGTATCCGTTCACACACAATGGCTCCTGTGGAGCATGGTTTAGTTTGATTAATTCCCTAGATTCAAATTCCGTAGTTTTTCAAGACAACTGGGTATGGGGAAACCTGAACCTAGTTTTGCTTAAAGTCTGCTACCCTAACAAGGAGGGACTTCCCAAAAGAACAGGAACTGATCTAGAAAATGAAGTATATGGATTAAGTAACTTTACGCTTAACCTCATGATTCTGAATGTTGAATCCGAAGCTACACCAATCTTGCCCGCTATGTCAGTATTTCCAGTTAAAGGTGAATTATGTGTAAGAAAGAATGGTTCCATACACCTGGGCCATAGTAAATGTACCACTGTGATAAAATTCAGTGATCAAGGCAAGTCTACATTCAGAGCATCTCGTCATTCCTACTTCATATGTGGCCAGACTGCATATATACGTTTACCTCTAGATTGGGATGGTACCTGTTACATAGCATTCCTTCTGCCACCTGTTTTCCTAGCCCCTCCTGACTATCACCGAAATACCCATTTAGTACACAATAGACAGCAGAGAGATCTCCCGATTGTCGATTACACTGAAACGGCATGGGAGCAATACACAGATTTCAATAAAGGTTTCTTTCCCTATATAGGTACAGTCACTAATAGTAAACTGATACGTAGATTAACTAGAACCCTTGAAGCAGTAGTGAATGAGACTACTTCCGCCCTAGGCAATCTAACAGAGGAGCAGTCTGCGATGCGGATTGTTGTTCTTCAAAATCGTCTTGTCCTTGACGTCATTCTGGCCGATAGGGGCGGAGCTTGTAGGGTCATCGGATCAAGTTGCTGTGTTTTCATACCAGAAAACTCGCCGTCAGTATATAAAGCCATAACTCGCCTTCATAAAATTATAAGCCAGATACACCAGAGTCCAGGCACCTGGACTTGGTCCGGTTGGTTCTGGAGCGTGTTGTCAGCCTGGGGATGGAGGATTCTATCCTTCCTAGGTATTGGCTTTCTCATACTATTCAGTTGCTGCTTATGTCTACAATGTGGGCCAGCGATTTGTGGTTTGTGTGCCACATCGTGCATTCCGCATCCAAGTTTTCATTCAAGATCCCGGAAGAAGAAAGAAGAACAAATGATGCTATATGAACAGATTGATGGATTGATGAAGATCGATATCTCCTGAGGGTCCGTAGGGGACAAGGAGGGAATGAGGAAATATGAATTTTATGATCAGATATGTCCCCTATCTTAGACCCCAACGGCTCCATGTGCATGTTACAAGTACATGTATGTTCCCTCCAGTTCCAGTTATGAAGACGCAAATACATGTGCGTCCACCATCAACATGTCCTCTTTCAGGTCCGCCATGAACGAATCGGATATTCCGTTCCTAAACATGAAAGGCCACCGACTTTATGTGGTTCACTTCCCACGTTTTACAGTTCAGGCGAGTAGGCCCTGAATTCTGCCATCAAGCCTTTGCCTGCTTTCTGCCTCTGAAAGCTCCAGTCCGAGCCCACATCAGTATCCATGAACTTTGTCCTACTCCCTGCGCGGCTAACGGTGCCTGATCCGGCCCGTTGCCTGCCAAAAAACTGTATTTCACCTTCAAGATTATCCGCTCCGCTCCTCATCCGATGCATTCCTGTCTAGTAGTTTAGGTAAACATTCTTCCAGCTACCGAGCAAAGGGCCAGGCCTCACTGTCCTCACGCAAGTAATTCATAGCCCCCGTTACCATGGAGGATTCCTGCCCCCTCGCATCTCATGTAGACACTTAGACGCTTGTACACGCACTAACAGTCAGTATAGAATAGATTCCGTCCGAGAGACCTTTCCTTTTGGATAAAACAGTTCTTTAAACATAAGATATTAGATATGATTTGGGATTAGGTTGACATGACCTCCCAGACTTCTGTCTCCACATGTAGAGCTAAATGTCAAGTCCCCTTCACCCTCTAGTTACACGTCAATCACATGTCATGCGGCTGCGCACGCATCTCTGCCAAGTATTTCTGCTGACATTGCAGGATTCTTTTATGGATCCACCCACCTGTGACATCATGTTTAATGACGTTTTTAGTTTACGCCTATGTTTACGCCTATTTTCATTACGTATGTGTAGTATTATCTGTATTATCAGCTGTTACGCCTCCTGCATCTGTCTTAATGTAATGCTTTTCATATAAATATCTTTACTTGTCAATAATGTATTGCCTTCCCTTCCTGAACCCTCGTGGTGATGGAATTTGATGCCTATGGTTCGAACCATAATTCCTTTGTAGAGGAATAAAGCCTTTCAGAACCTCTAATACCACGGATTCTGCCTCTTATGTATACTGAGTTATTCTTACTAGACTTTACCGCATAAAAAATAGTACCGGTAATAAAATATTTACCACAAAGGTCTTAGACTCTTACTCAAGCCTAATGGTTAAGGTCTTAGACTCTTACTCTGGCCTAATGATTAAGGTATTAACTCTTACTCTGGCCTAATGGTGAAGGGCTTAACTCTTACTCTGGCCTACTGGTTAAGGTCTTAGACTCTTACTCTTGCCTATTGGTTAAGGTCTTAGACTCTTACTCTGGCCTAATGATTAAGGTCTTAACTCTTACTCTGGCCTAATGGTGAAGGGCTTAACTCTTACTCTGGCCTAATGGTTAAGGTCTTAGACTCTTACTCTTGCCTAATCATTAAAGTCTTAGATTCTTACTCTGGCCTAATCGTTAAGGTCTTGACTTTTACTCTGGAATAATGGTTAAGGTGTTAGACTCTTACTCTGGCCTAATGGTTAAGGTCTAGACTCTTACTCTAGCCTAATGGTTAAGGTCTTAGACTATTACTCTAGCCTAATGGTTAAGGTGTTAGACTCTAACTCTGGCCTAATGGCTAAGGTCTTAGACTCTAACTCTGGCCTAATGGTTAAGGTCTAGACTCTTACTCTGGCCTAATGGTTAAGGTCTTAGACTCTTACTCTAGCCTAATGCTTAAGGTCTTAGACTCTTACTCTGGCCTAATGGTTAAGGTCTTAACTCTTACTCTTGCCTAATGGTTAAGGTCTTAGACTCTTACTCTAGCCTAATGGTTAAGGTCTTAGACTCTAACTCTGGCCTAATGGCTAAGGTCTAAGACTCTAACTCTGGCCTAATGGTTAAGGTCTAGACTCTTACTTTGGCCTAATGGTTAAGGTATTGACTCTTACTCTGGCCTAATGGTTAATATCTTAGACTCTTACTCTGGCCTAATGGTTAAGGTCTTAATTCTTACACTGGCCTAATGGTTAAGGTATTGACTCTTACTCTGGCCTAATGGTTAAGGTCTTAGACTCTTACTCAAGCCTAATGGTTAAGGTCTTAGACTCTTACTCTGGCCTAATGATTAAGGTATTAACTCTTACTCTGGCCTAATGGTGAAGGGCTTAACTCTTACTCTGGCCTACTGGTTAAGGTCTTAGACTCTTACTCTTGCCTATTGGTTAAGGTCTTAGACGCTTACTCTGGCCTAATGATTAAGGTCTTAACTCTTACTCTGGCCTAATGGTGAAGGGCTTAACTCTTACTCTTGTCTAATGGGTAAGGTCTTAGACTCTTACTCTTGCCTAACCATTAAAGTCTTAGATTCTTACTCTGACCTAATGGTTAAGGTCTTGACTCTTACTCGGGCCTAATGGTTAAGGTCTTAGACTCTTACTCTGGACTAATGGTTAAGGTATTAGACTCTTACTCTGGGCTACTGGTTAAGGTCTTAACTCTTACTCTGGCCTACTGGTTAAGGTCTTAAATCTTACTCTGGCCTAATGGTTAAGGTATTTGCTCTTACTCTGGCCAATTGGTTAAGGTCTTAGACTCTTACTCTGGCCTAATGGTTAAGGTCTTAAACTCTTACTCTGGCCTATTGGTAAGGTCTTAACTCTTACCTTGGCCTAATGGTTAAGGTCTTAGACTCTTACTCCTGCCTAATGGTTAAGGTATTGACTCTTACTCTGGCCTAATGGTTAAGGTCTTAGACTCTTACTCTGGCCTAATGGTTAAGGTCTTAACTCTTACTCTTGCCTAATGGTTAAGGTCTTAGACTCTTACTCTAGCCTAATGGTTAAGGTCTTAGACTCTAACTCTGGCCTAATGGCTAAGGTCTAAGACTCTAACTCTGGCCTAATGGTTAAGGTCTAGACTCTTACTTTGGCCTAATGGTTAAGGTATTGACTCTTACTCTGGCCTAATGGTTAATATCTTAGACTCTTACTCTGGCCTAATGGTTAAGGTCTTAATTCTAACACTGGCCTAATGGTTAAGGTATTGACTCTTACTCTGGCCTAATGGTTAAGGTCTTAGACTCTTACTCAAGCCTAATGGTTAAGGTCTTAGACTCTTACTCTGGCCTAATGATTAAGGTATTAACTCTTACTCTGGCCTAATGGTGAAGGGCTTAACTCTTACTCTGGCCTACTGGTTAAGGTCTTAGACTCTTACTCTTGCCTATTGGTTAAGGTCTTAGACGCTTACTCTGGCCTAATGATTAAGGTCTTAACTCTTACTCTGGCCTAATGGTGAAGGGCTTAACTCTTACTCTTGTCTAATGGGTAAGGTCTTAGATTCTTACTCTTGCCTAACCATTAAAGTCTTAGATTCTTACTCTGGCCTAATGGTTAAGGTCTTGACTTTTACTCTGGAATAATGGTTAAGGTGTTAGACTCTTACTCTGGCCTAATGGTTAAGGTCTAGACTCTTACTCTAGCCTAATGGTTAAGGTCTTAGACTCTTACTCTAGCCTAATGGTTAAGGTCTTAGACTCTAACTCTGGCCTAATGGCTAAGGTCTTAGACTCTAACTCTGGCCTAATGGTTAAGGTCTAGACTCTTACACTGGCCTAATGGTTAAGGTCTTAACTCTTACTCTGGCCTAATGCTTAAGGTCTTAGACTCTAACTCTGGCCTAATGGTTAAGGTCTAGACTCTTACTCTGGCCTAATGGTTAAGGTCTTAGACTCTTACTCTAGCCTAATGCTTACGGTCTTAGACTCTTACTCTGGCCTAATGGTTAAGGTCTTAGACTCTAACTCTGGCCTAATGGCTAAGGTCTAAGACTCTAACTCTGGCCTAATGGTTAAGGTCTAGACTCTTACTTTGGCCTAATGGTTAAGGTATTGACTCTTACTCTGGCCTAATGGTTAATATCTTAGACTCTTACTCTGGCCTAATGGTTAAGGTCTTAATTCTTACACTGGCCTAATGGTTAAGGTATTGACTCTTACTCTGGCCTAATGGTTAAGGTCTTAGACTCTTACTCTGGCCTAAGGGTTAAGGTCTTAACTCTTACTCTTGCCTAATGGTTAAGGTCTAAGACTCTTACTCTAGCCTAATGGTTAAGGTCTTAGATTCTTACTCTGGCCTAATGGTTAAGGTCTAGACTCTTACTCTGGCCTAATGGTTAAGGTATTGACTCTTACTCTGGCCTAATGGTTACTGTCTTAGACTCTTACTCTGGCCTAATGGTTAAGGTCTTAATTCTTACACTGGCCTAACGGTTAAGGTCTTAGACTCTTACTCTGACCTAATGGTTAAGGTCTTGACTCTTACTCGGGCCTAATGGTTAAGGTCTTAGACTCTTACTCTGGCCTAATGGTTAAGGTATTAGACTCTTACTCTGGGCTACTGGTTAAGGTCTTAACTCTTACTCTGGCCTACTGGTTAAGGTCTTAAATCTTACTCTGGCCTAATGGTTAAGGTATTTGCTCTTACTCTGGCCAATTGGTTAAGGTCTTAGACTCTTACTCTGGCCTAATGGTTAAGGTCTTAAACTCTTACTCTGGCCTATTGGTAAGGTCTTAACTCTTACCTTGGCCTAATGGTTAAGGTCTTAGACTCTTACTCCTGCCTAATGGTTAAGGTATTGACTCTTACTCTGGCCTAATGGTTAAGGTCTTAGACTCTTACTCTGGCCTAATGGTTAAGGTCTTAGCTCTTACTCTTGCCTAATGGTTAAGGTCTTAGACTCTTACTCTAGCCTACTGGTTAAGGTCTTAGATTCTTACTCTGGCCTAATGGTTAAGGTCTAGGCTCTTACTCTGGCCTAATGGTTAAGGTATTGACTCTTACTCTGGCCTAATGGTTAATGTCTTAGACTCTTACTCTGGCCTAATGGTCAAGGTCTTAGAATCTTACTCTGGCCTAATGGTTAAGGTCTTAACTCTTACTCTGACCTAATGGTTAAGGTCTTAGACTCTTACTCTGGCCTAATGGTTAAGGTCTTAACTCTTACTCTGGCCTAATGGTAAGATCTAGACCCTTACTCTGGCCTAATGGTTAAGGTCTTAACTCTTACTCTTGCCTAATGGTTAAGGTCTTAGACTCTTACTCTAGCCTAATGGTTAAGGTCTTAGACTCTTACTCTGGTCCAATGGTTAAGGTCTGAGACTCTTACTCTGGCCTACTGTTTAAGGTATTAACTCTTACTCTTGCCTAATGGTTAAGGTCTTAGACTCTTATTCTGGCCTAATGGTTAAGGTCTTAACTCTTACTCTGACCTAATGGTTAAGGTCTTAGACTCTTACTCTGGCCTAATGGTTAAGGTCTTAACTCTTACTATGGCCTACTGATTAAGGTCTTTATTCTTACACTGGCCTAATGGTTAAGGTTTTAACTCTTACTCTGGCCTAATGCTTAAGGTCTTAGACTCTTTCTCTGGCCTAATGGTTAAGGTCTTGACTCTTACTCTGGCCTAATGGTTAAGGTCTTAACTCGTACTCTGGCCTAATGGTTAAGGTCCTAACTCTTACTCTGGCCTAATGCTTAAGGTCTTAGACTCTTACTCTGGCCTAATGGTTAAGGTCTTAACTCTGGGTCTTAACTCTTACTCTGACCTAATGGTTAAGGTCTTAGACTCTTACTCTGGCCTACTGGTTAAGGTATTGACTCTTACTCTGGCCCAATGGTTAAGGTCTTAGACTCTTATTCTGGCCGATTGGTTAAGGTCTTAACTCTTACTCTGACCTAATGGTTAAGGTCTTAGACTCTTACTCTGGCCTAATGGTTAAGGTCTTAACTCTTACTATCGCCTACTGATTAAGGTCTTTACTCTTACACTGGCCCCAATGGTTAAGGTTTTAACTCTTACTCTGGCCTAATGCTTAAGGTCTTAGACTCTTTCTCTGGCCTAATGGTTAAGGTCGTAACTCTTACTCTGGCCTAATGGTTAAGGTCTTAGACTCTTACTCTGGCCTAATGGTTAAGGTCTTAGCTCTTACTCTGGCCTACTGGTTAAGGTCTTAGACTCTTACTCTGGCCTAATGGTTAAGGTCCTAACTCGTACTCTGGCCAAATGGTTAAGGTCTTAACTCTTACTCTGGCCTAATGGTTAAGGTCTTAATTCTTACACTGGCCTAATGGTTAAGGTATTGACTCTTACTCTGGCCTAATGGTTAAGGTCTTAGACTCTTACTCAAGCCTAATGGTTAAGGTCTTAGACTCTTACTCTGGCCTAATGATTAAGGTATTAACTCTTACTCTGGCCTAATGGTGAAGGGCTTAACTCTTACTCTGGCCTACTGGTTAAGGTCTTAGACTCTTACTCTTGCCTATTGGTTAAGGTCTTAGACGCTTACTCTGGCCTAATGATTAAGGTCTTAACTCTTACTCTGGCCTAATGGTGAAGGGCTTAACTCTTACTCTTGTCTAATGGGTAAGGTCTTAGACTCTTACTCTTGCCTAACCATTAAAGTATCAGATTCTTACTCTGGCCTAATGGTTAAGGTCTTGACTTTTACTCTGGAATAATGGTTAAGGTGTTAGACTCTTACTCTGGCCTAATGGTTAAGGTCTAGACTCTTACTCTAGCCTAATGGTTAAGGTCTTAGACTCTTACTCTAGCCTAATGGTTAAGGTCTTAGACTCTAACTCTGGCCTAATGGCTAAGGTCTTAGACTCTAACTCTGGCCTAATGGTTAAGGTCTAGACTCTTACACTGGCCTAATGGTTAAGGTCTTAACTCTTACTCTGGCCTAATGCTTAAGGTCTTAGACTCTAACTCTGGCCTAATGGTTAAGGTCTAGACTCTTACTCTGGCCTAATGGTTAAGGTCTTAGACTCTTACTCTAGCCTAATGCTTACGGTCTTAGACTCTTACTCTGGCCTAATGGTTAAGGTCTTAGACTCTAACTCTGGCCTAATGGCTAAGGTCTAAGACTCTAACTCTGGCCTAATGGTTAAGGTCTAGACTCTTACTTTGGCCTAATGGTTAAGGTATTGACTCTTACTCTGGCCTAATGGTTAATATCTTAGACTCTTACTCTGGCCTAATGGTTAAGGTCTTAATTCTTACACTGGCCTAATGGTTAAGGTATTGACTCTTACTCTGGCCTAATGGTTAAGGTCTTAGACTCTTACTCTGGCCTAAGGGTTAAGGTCTTAACTCTTACTCTTGCCTAATGGTTAAGGTCTAAGACTCTTACTCTAGCCTAATGGTTAAGGTCTTAGATTCTTACTCTGGCCTAATGGTTAAGGTCTAGACTCTTACTCTGGCCTAATGGTTAAGGTATTGACTCTTACTCTGGCCTAATGGTTACTGTCTTAGACTCTTACTCTGGCCTAATGGTTAAGGTCTTAATTCTTACACTGGCCTAACGGTTAAGGTCTTAGACTCTTACTCTGACCTAATGGTTAAGGTCTTGACTCTTACTCGGGCCTAATGGTTAAGGTCTTAGACTCTTACTCTGGCCTAATGGTTAAGGTATTAGACTCTTACTCTGGGCTACTGGTTAAGGTCTTAACTCTTACTCTGGCCTACTGGTTAAGGTCTTAAATCTTACTCTGGCCTAATGGTTAAGGTATTTGCTCTTACTCTGGCCAATTGGTTAAGGTCTTAGACTCTTACTCTGGCCTAATGGTTAAGGTCTTAAACTCTTACTCTGGCCTATTGGTAAGGTCTTAACTCTTACCTTGGCCTAATGGTTAAGGTCTTAGACTCTTACTCCTGCCTAATGGTTAAGGTATTGACTCTTACTCTGGCCTAATGGTTAAGGTCTTAGACTCTTACTCTGGCCTAATGGTTAAGGTCTTAACTCTTACTCTTGCCTAATGGTTAAGGTCTTAGACTCTTACTCTAGCCTAATGGTTAAGGTCTTAGACTCTAACTCTGGCCTAATGGCTAAGGTCTAAGACTCTAACTCTGGCCTAATGGTTAAGGTCTAGACTCTTACTTTGGCCTAATGGTTAAGGTATTGACTCTTACTCTGGCCTAATGGTTAATATCTTAGACTCTTACTCTGGCCTAATGGTTAAGGTCTTAATTCTTACACTGGCCTAATGGTTAAGGTATTGACTCTTACTCTGGCCTAATGGTTAAGGTCTTAGACTCTTACTCAAGCCTAATGGTTAAGGTCTTAGACTCTTACTCTGGCCTAATGATTAAGGTATTAACTCTTACTCTGGCCTAATGGTGAAGGGCTTAACTCTTACTCTGGCCTACTGGTTAAGGTCTTAGACTCTTACTCTTGCCTATTGGTTAAGGTCTTAGACGCTTACTCTGGCCTAATGATTAAGGTCTTAACTCTTACTCTGGCCTAATGGTGAAGGGCTTAACTCTTACTCTTGTCTAATGGGTAAGGTCTTAGACTCTTACTCTTGCCTAACCATTAAAGTCTTAGATTCTTACTCTGGCCTAATGGTTAAGGTCTTGACTTTTACTCTGGAATAATGGTTAAGGTGTTAGACTCTTACTCTGGCCTAATGGTTAAGGTCTAGACTCTTACTCTAGCCTAATGGTTAAGGTCTTAGACTCTTACTCTAGCCTAATGGTTAAGGTCTTAGACTCTAACTCTGGCCTAATGGCTAAGGTCTTAGACTCTAACTCTGGCCTAATGGTTAAGGTCTAGACTCTTACACTGGCCTAATGGTTAAGGTCTTAACTCTTACTCTGGCCTAATGCTTAAGGTCTTAGACTCTAACTCTGGCCTAATGGTTAAGGTCTAGACTCTTACTCTGGCCTAATGGTTAAGGTCTTAGACTCTTACTCTAGCCTAATGCTTACGGTCTTAGACTCTTACTCTGGCCTAATGGTTAAGGTCTTAGACTCTAACTCTGGCCTAATGGCTAAGGTCTAAGACTCTAACTCTGGCCTAATGGTTAAGGTCTAGACTCTTACTTTGGCCTAATGGTTAAGGTATTGACTCTTACTCTGGCCTAATGGTTAATATCTTAGACTCTTACTCTGGCCTAATGGTTAAGGTCTTAATTCTTACACTGGCCTAATGGTTAAGGTATTGACTCTTACTCTGGCCTAATGGTTAAGGTCTTAGACTCTTACTCTGGCCTAAGGGTTAAGGTCTTAACTCTTACTCTTGCCTAATGGTTAAGGTCTAAGACTCTTACTCTAGCCTAATGGTTAAGGTCTTAGATTCTTACTCTGGCCTAATGGTTAAGGTCTAGACTCTTACTCTGGCCTAATGGTTAAGGTATTGACTCTTACTCTGGCCTAATGGTTACTGTCTTAGACTCTTACTCTGGCCTAATGGTTAAGGTCTTAATTCTTACACTGGTCTAACGGTTAAGGTCTTAGACTCTTACTCTGACCTAATGGTTAAGGTCTTGACTCTTACTCGGGCCTAATGGTTAAGGTCTTAGACTCTTACTCTGGCCTAATGGTTAAGGTATTAGACTCTTACTCTGGGCTACTGGTTAAGGTCTTAACTCTTACTCTGGCCTACTGGTTAAGGTCTTAAATCTTACTCTGGCCTAATGGTTAAGGTATTTGCTCTTACTCTGGCCAATTGGTTAAGGTCTTAGACTCTTACTCTGGCCTAATGGTTAAGGTCTTAAACTCTTACTCTGGCCTATTGGTAAGGTCTTAACTCTTACCTTGGCCTAATGGTTAAGGTCTTAGACTCTTACTCCTGCCTAATGGTTAAGGTATTGACTCTTACTCTGGCCTAATGGTTAAGGTCTTAGACTCTTACTCTGGCCTAATGGTAAGGTCTTAACTCTTACTCTTGCCTAATGGTTAAGGTCTTAGACTCTTACTCTAGCCTACTGGTTAAGGTCTTAGATTCTTACTCTGGCCTAATGGTTAAGGTCTAGGCTCTTACTCTGGCCTAATGGTTAAGGTATTGACTCTTACTCTGGCCTAATGGTTAATGTCTTAGACTCTTACTCTGGCCTAATGGTCAAGGTCTTAGAATCTTACTCTGGCCTAATGGTTAAGGTCTTAACTCTTACTCTGACCTAATGGTTAAGGTCTTAGACTCTTACTCTGGCCTAATGGTTAAGGTCTTAACTCTTACTCTGGCCTAATGGTAAGATCTAGACCCTTACTCTGGCCTAATGGTTAAGGTCTTAACTCTTACTCTTGCCTAATGGTTAAGGTCTTAGACTCTTACTCTAGCCTAATGGTTAAGGTCTTAGACTCTTACTCTGGTCCAATGGTTAAGGTCTGAGACTCTTACTCTGGCCTACTGTTTAAGGTATTAACTCTTACTCTTGCCTAATGGTTAAGGTCTTAGACTCTTATTCTGGCCTAATGGTTAAGGTCTTAACTCTTACTCTGACCTAATGGTTAAGGTCTTAGACTCTTACTCTGGCCTAATGGTTAAGGTCTTAACTCTTACTATGGCCTACTGATTAAGGTCTTTATTCTTACACTGGCCTAATGGTTAAGGTTTTAACTCTTACTCTGGCCTAATGCTTAAGGTCTTAGACTCTTTCTCTGGCCTAATGGTTAAGGTCTTGACTCTTACTCTGGCCTAATGGTTAAGGTCTTAACTCATACTCTGGCCTAATGGTTAAGGTCCTAACTCTTACTCTGGCCTAATGCTTAAGGTCTTAGACTCTTACTCTGGCCTAATGGTTAAGGTCTTAACTCTGGGTCTTAACTCTTACTCTGACCTAATGGTTAAGGTCTTAGACTCTTACTCTGGCCTACTGGTTAAGGTATTGACTCTTACTCTGGCCCAATGGTTAAGGTCTTAGACTCTTATTCTGGCCGATTGGTTAAGGTCTTAACTCTTACTCTGACCTAATGGTTAAGGTCTTAGACTCTTACTCTGGCCTTATGGTTAAGGTCTTAACTCTTACTATCGCCTACTGATTAAGGTCTTTACTCTTACACTGGCCCCAATGGTTAAGGTTTTAACTCTTACTCTGGCCTAATGCTTAAGGTCTTAGACTCTTTCTCTGGCCTAATGGTTAAGGTCTTAGCTCTTACTCTGGCCTACTGGTTAAGGTCTTAGACTCTTACTCTGGCCTAATGGTTAAGGTCCTAACTCGTACTCTGGCCAAATGGTTAAGGTCTTAACTCTTACTCTGGCCTAATGGTTAAGGTCTTGACTTTTACTTTGGCCTAATGGTTAAGGTCTAGACTCTTACTCTAGCCTAATGGTTAAGGTCTTAGACTCTTACTCTAGCCTAATGGTTAAGGTCTTAGACTCTTACTCTTGCTTAATGGTTACGGTCTTGACTCTTTCTCTGGCCTAATGGTTAAGGTCTTAACTCTTACTCTGGCCTAACGGCTAAGGTCTTAGACTCTAACTCTGGCCTAATAGTTAAGGTCTAGACTCTTACACTGGCCTAATGGTTAAGGTATTGACTCTTACTCTGGCCTAATGGTTAAGGTCTTAGACTCTTACTCTGGCCTAATCTGTTAAGGTCTTAACTCTTACTCTTGCCTAATGGTTAAGGTCTTAGACTCTTACTCTAGCCTAATGGTTAAGGTATTGACTCTTACTCTGGCCTAATGGTTAAGGTCTTAGACTCTTACTCTGGCCTAATGGTTAAGGTGAATGGTTAAGGTCTTAGACTCTTACTCTAGCCTAATGGTTAAGGTCTTAGACTCTAACTCTGGCCTAATGGCTAAGGTCTTAGACTCTTACTCTGGCCTAATGGTTAAGGTCTTAACTCTTACTCTTGCCTAATGGTTAAGGTCTTAGACTCTTACTCTAGCCTAATAGTTAAGGTCTTAACTCTTACTCTGGCCTAATGGATACGGTCTTAACTCTTACTCTGGCCTAATGGTTAATGTCTTAACTCTTACTCTGGCATAATGGTAAGATCTAGACCCTTACTCTGGCCTAATGGTTAAGGTCTTAACTCTTACTCTTGCCTAATGGTTAAGGTCTTAGACTCTTACTCTAGCCTAATGGTTAAGGTCTTAGACTCTTACTCTGGTCCAATGGTTAAGGTCTGAGACTCTTACTCTGGCCTACTGTTTAAGGTATTAACTCTTACTCTTGCCTAATGGTTAAGGTCTTAGACTCTTATTCTGGCCTAATGGTTAAGGTCTTAACTCTTACTCTGACCTAATGGTTAAGGTCTTAGACTCTTACTCTGGCCTAATGGTTAAGGTGAATGGTTAAGGTCTTAGACTCTTACTCTAGCCTAATTGTTAAGGTCTTAGACTCTAACTCTGGCATAATGGCTAAGGTCTTAGACTCTTACTCTGGCCTAATGGTTAAGGTCTTAACTCTTACTCTTGCCTAATGGTTAAGGTCTTAGACTCTTACTCTAGCCTAATAGTTAAGGTCTTAACTCTTACTCTGACCCAATGGTTAAGGTCTTAGACTCTTACTCTGGCCTAATGGTTAAGGTCTTAACTCTTACTCTGGCCTAATGGTAAGATCTAGACCCTTACTCTGGCCTAATGGTTAAGGTCTTAACTCTTACTCTTGCCTAATGGTTAAGGTCTTAGACTCTTACTCTAGCCTAATGGTTAAGGTCTTAGACTCTTACTCTGGTCCAATGGTTAAGGTCTGAGACTCTTACTCTGGCCTACTGTTTAAGGTATTAACTCTTACTCTTGCCTAATGGTTAAGGTCTTAGACTCTTATTCTGGCCTAATGGTTAAGGTCTTAACTCTTACTCTGACCTAATGGTTAAGGTCTTAGACTCTTACTCTGGCCTAATGGTTAAGGTCTTAACTCTTACTATGGCCTACTGATTAAGGTCTTTATTCTTACACTGGCCTAATGGTTAAGGTTTTAACTCTTACTCTGGCCTAATGCTTAAGGTCTTAGACTCTTTCTCTGGCCTAATGGTTAAGGTCTTGACTCTTACTCTGGCCTAATGGTTAAGGTCTTAACTCGTACTCTGGCCTAATGGTTAAGGTCCTAACTCTTACTCTGGCCTAATGCTTAAGGTCTTAGACTCTTACTCTGGCCTAATGGTTAAGGTCTTAACTCTGGGTCTTAACTCTTACTCTGACCTAATGGTTAAGGTCTTAGACTCTTACTCTGGCCTACTGGTTAAGGTATTGACTCTTACTCTGGCCCAATGGTTAAGGTCTTAGACTCTTATTCTGGCCGATTGGTTAAGGTCTTAACTCTTACTCTGACCTAATGGTTAAGGTCTTAGACTCTTACTCTGGCCTTATGGTTAAGGTCTTAACTCTTACTATCGCCTACTGATTAAGGTCTTTACTCTTACACTGGCCCCAATGGTTAAGGTTTTAACTCTTACTCTGGCCTAACTCTTAAGGTCTTAGACTCTTTCTCTGGCCTAATGGTTAAGGTCTTAGACTCTTACTCTGGCCTAATGGTTAAGGTCTTAGCTCTTACTCTGGCCTACTGGTTAAGGTCTTAGACTCTTACTCTGGCCTAATGGTTAAGGTCCTAACTCGTACTCTGGCCAAATGGTTAAGGTCTTAACTCTTACTCTGGCCTAATGGTTAAGGTCTTGACTTTTACTTTGGCCTAATGGTTAAGGTCTTAGACTCTTACTCTGGCCTAATGGTTAAGGTCTAGACTCTTACTCTAGCCTAATGGTTAAGGTCTTAGACTCTTACTCTAGCCTAATGGTTAAGGTCTTAGACTCTTCCTCTTGCTTAATGGTTACGGTCTTGACTCTTACTCTGGCCTAATGGTTAAGGTCTTAACTCTTACTCTGGCCTAACGGCTAAGGTCTTAGACTCTAACTCTGGCCTAATGGTTAAGGTCTAGACTCTTACACTGGCCTAATGGTTAAGGTATTGACTCTTACTCTGGCCTAATGGTTAAGGTCTTAGACTCTTACTCTGGCCTAATCTGTTAAGGTCTTAACTCTTACTCTTGCCTAATGGTTAAGGTCTTAGACTCTTACTCTAGCCTAATGGTTAAGGTATTGACTCTTACTCTGGCCTAATGGTTAAGGTCTTAGACTCTTACTCTGGCCTAATGGTTAAGGTGAATGGTTAAGGTCTTAGACTCTTACTCTAGCCTAATGGTTAAGGTCTTAGACTCTAACTCTGGCCTAATGGCTAAGGTCTTAGACTCTTACTCTGGCCTAATGGTTAAGGTCTTAACTCTTACTCTTGCCTAATGGTTAAGGTCTTAGACTCTTACTCTAGCCTAATAGTTAAGGTCTTAACTCTTACTCTGGCCTAATGGATACGGTCTTAACTCTTACTCTGGCCTAATGGTTAATGTCTTAACTCTTACTCTGGCATAATAGTTAAGGTCTTAGACACTTACTCTGGTCTACTGGTTAAGGTCTTAGCTCTTACTCTGGCCTACTGGTTAAGGTCTTAGAGTCTTACTCTGGCCTAATGGTTAAGGTCTTAACTCGTACTCTGGCCTAATGGTTAAGATCTTAGACTCTTACTCTGTCCTAATGGTTAAGGTCTTAACTCTTACTCTGGCCTACTAATTAAGGTCTTTACTCTTACACTGGCCTAATGGTTAAGGTCTTAACTCTTACTCTGGCCTAATGGTAAGGTCTAGACTCTTACTCCGGCCTAATGTTTAAGGTCCTAACTCTTACTCTGGCCTAATGCTTAAGGTCTTAGACTCTTACTCTGGCCTAATGGTTAAGGTCTTAACTCTGGGTCTTAACTCTTACTCTGACCTAATGGTTAAGGTCTTAGACTCTTACTCTGGCCTAATGGTTAAGGTATTGACTCTTACTCTGGCCTAATGGTTAAGGTCTTAGGCTCTTACTCTGGCCTAATGGTTAAGGTCTTAGACACTTACTCTGGCCTACTGGTTAAGGTCTTTGTTCTTACTCTGGCCTATTGGTTAAGGTGTTTGACTCTTACCGTGGCCTAATGGTTAAGGTTTTAGACTCTTGCTCTGGCCCAATGGTTGAAGTCTTAACTCTTATTTTGGCTTAATGGTTAAGGTCTTAAACTCTTACTCTTGCCTAAAGGTTAAGGTCTTAACTCTTACTCTGGCCTAATGGTTAAGGTTTTAGACTCTTACTCTAGCCTAATGGCTAAGGTCTTAACTCTTACTCTGGCCTAATGGTTAAGATCTTAGACTCTTACTCTGGCCTACTGGTTAAGGTCTTAGACTCTTACTCTAGCCTAATGGTTAAGGTCCTAGACTCTTACTCTGGCCTAATGGTTAAGGTCTTAGACTCTTACTCTGGCCTAATGGTTAAGGTCTCAAACTCTTACTCTGGCCTACTGGATAAGGTCTTAAGTCTTACTTTGACCTAATGGTTAAGGTCTTAGACTCTTACTCTGACCTAATGGTTAAGTTCTTAGACTCTTACTCTGGCCTAATGGTTAAGGTCTTGACTCTTACTCTGGCCTAATGGTTAATGTCTTAGACTCTTACTCTGGCCTAAAGGTTAAGGTCTTAACTCTTACTCTGGCCTAATGGTTAAGGTCTTAGACTCTTACTCTGGCCCAATGGTTAAGGTCTTAACTCTTACTCTGGCCCAATGGTTAAGGTCTTAACTCTTACTCTGGCCTAATGGTTAAGACTCTTACTCTGGCCTAATCGTTAAAGTCTTAGACTCTTACTCTGGCCTAATGGTTAAGGTCTTGACTTTTACTCTGGCCTAATGGCTAAGGTCTTAGACTCTTACTCTGGCCCAATGGTTAAGGTCTTAACTCTTACTCTGGCCCAATGGTTAAGGTCTTATCTCCTACTCTGGCCTAATGGTTAACGTCTTGACTCTTACTCTGGCCTAATGGTTAAGGTATTAACTCTTACTCTGGCCTAATCGTTAAAGTCTTAGATTCTTACTCTGGCCTAATGGTTAAGGACTAGACTCTTACTCTGGCCTAAAGGTTAAGGTATTGACTCTTACTCTGGCCTAATGGTTAATGTCTTAGACTCTTACTCTGGCCTAATGGTTAAGGTCTTAATTCTTACACTAGCCTAACGGTTAAGGTCTTAGACTCTTACTCTGACCTAATGGTTAAGTTCTTAGACTCTTACTCTGGCCTAATGGTTAAGGTATCAGACTCTTACTCTGGGCTACTGGTTAAGGTCTTAACTCTTACTCTGGCCTACTGGTTAAGGTCTTAAATCTTACTCTGGCCTACTGGTTAAGGTCTTAGATCTTACTCTGGCCTAATGGTTAAGGTCTTAGACTCTTACTCTGGCCTAATGGTTAAGGTCTTGACTCTTACTCTGGCCTAATGGTTAAGGTCTTAGACTCTTACTCTAGCCTAATGGTTAAGGTCTTAGACTCTTACTCTGGCCTAATGGTTAAGGTCTTAACTCTTACTCTGGCCTAATGGTTAAGGTCTTAACTCTTACTCTGGCCTAATGGTTAAGGTCTTATACTTTAAGTCTGGCCTAATGGTAAGGTCTAGACTCTTACTCTGGCCTAATGGTTAAGGTCTTAACTCTTACTCTAGCCTAATGGTTAAGGTCTTAGACTCTTACTCAAGCCTAATGGTTAAGGTCTTAGACTCTTACTCTGGCCTAATGATTAAGGTATTAACTCTTTCTCTGGCCTAATGGTGAAGGGCTTAACTCTTACTCTGGCCTACTGGTTAAGGTCTTAGACTCTTACTCTTGCCTATTGGTTAAGGTCTTAGACTCTTACTCTGGCCTAATGATTAAGGTCTTAACTCTTACTCTGGCCTAATGGTGAAGGGCTTAACTCTTACTCTGGCCTAATGGTTAAGGTCTTAGACTCTTACTCTTGCCTAATCATTAAAGTCTTAGATTCTTACTCTGGCCTAATGGTTAAGGTCTTGACTTTTACTCTGGAATAATGGTTAAGGTGTTAGACTCTTACTCTGGCCTAATGTTTAAGGTCTAGACTCTTACTCTAGCCTAATGGTTAAGGTCTTAGACTCTTACTCTAGCCTAATGGTTAAGGTGTTAGACTCTAACTCTGGCCTAATGGCTAAGGTCTTAGACTCTCACTCTGGCCTAATGGTTAAGGTCTAGACTCTTACACTGGCCTAATGGGTAAGGTCTTAACTCTTACTCTGGCCTAATGCTTAAGGTCTTAGACTCTAACTCTGGCCTAATGGTTAAGGTCTAGACTCTTACTCTGGCCTAATGGTTAAGGTCTTAGACTCTTACTCTAGCCTAATGCTTAAGGTCTTAGACTCTTACTCTGGCCTAATGGTTAAGGTCTTAACTCTTACTCTTGCCTAATGGTTAAGGTCTTAGACTCTTACTCTAGCCTAATGGTTAAGGTCTTAGACTCTAACTCTGGCCTAATGGCTAAGGTCTAAGACTCTAACTCTGGCCTAATGGTTAAGGTCTAGACTCTTACTTTGGCCTAATGGTTAAGGTATTGACTCTTACTCTGGCCTAATGGTTAATATCTTAGACCCTTACTCTGGCCTAATGGTTAAGGTCTTAATTCTTACACTGGCCTAATGGTTAAGGTATTGACTCTTACTCTGGCCTAATGGTTAAGGTCTTAGACTCTTACTCTGGCCTAAGGGTTAAGGTCTTAACTCTTACTCTTGCCTAATGGTTAAGGTCTAAGACTCTTACTCTAGCCTAATGGTTAAGGTCTTAGATTCTTACTCTGGCCTAATGGTTAAGGTCTAGACTCTTACTCTTGCCTAATGGTTAAGGTATTGACTCTTACTCTGGCCTAATGGTTACTGTCTTAGACTCTTACTCTGGCCTAATGGTTAAGGTCTTAATTCTTACACTGGCCTAACGGTTCAGGTCTTAGACTCTTACTCTGACCTAATGGTTAAGGTCTTGACTCTTACTCGGGCCTAATGGTTAAGGTCTTAGACTCTTACTCTGGCCTAATGGTTAAGGTATTAGACTCTTACTCTGGGCTACTGGTTAAGGTCTTAACTCTTACTCTGGCCTACTGGTTAAGGTCTTAAATCTTACTCTGGCCTAATGGTTAAGGTCTTTGCTCTTACTCTGGCCAATCGGTTAAGGTCTTAAACTTGTGGTAAATTTTAATTACCTAGACTTAATTTATGCGGTAAAATACAATATGAATAACTCAGTAAAAATAAGAGGCAGAATCCGTGGTATTCGAGGGTATAATAGGGTATTTATTCCTTACAAAAGGAATGATGGTTCGAACCAGGCAATCGAGTTCCGTCACCACGAAGGTTCAGGAAGGGATCAGCAATACATTATTGACAAGTTGTCATATTTATATTGAAGTGCATTACAGTAAAGACAGATACAGGAGGCGTAACAACTGATAAGAATACACATACGTAATAGAAAAGGCGTTACAATAAGCGTGCATAGAGGCGTATACTAAAAACGTCATTATGATGATGACACAAATGGGTGGATCCATAAGAGAATCCTGCAAAGTCAGCGAAAATACATGGCAGAGATGCGCGCGCAGCCGCATGACGTGTGATTGACGTGTAACTAAAGGGTGAAGGGAACTTGACATTTAGCCCTACATGAGGAGACAGAAGTCTGGGGTGTCAGGACAACCTAGTCCTAAATCATATATAATATCTTGTGTTTAAAGAACTATATTATCTAGAAGGAAAGGTCTTCTCGTACAGATCCTATTCTATACTGACTGCTAGTGCGTGTACAAGCGTCTAAGTGTCTACATGAGATGCGAGGGGGGCATGGGCCTACCATGGTAACAAGAGTCATGAATTACTTGCACGGAGACAGTAAGGCCGGGCCCTTAGCTCTGCAGCTAGAGGGATGTTTACCTAAGCTACTTAGACAGGAATGCATTTCTTGAGGAGCGGAACAGATAACTTGAAGGCTGAATACAGTTTTGGCAGGCAACAGGCCGGGCTAGGCACCGTTAGCCGCGCAGGAAGTAAGACAAAGTTCATGGATACATATGCAGGTCCAGGCTGGAGCATTCAGAGGCAGAAGCAGGAAAAGCTCGATGGCAGAATTCAGGGCCTACCTTGCCAGAGCTGGAGAACGTGAAAAGTATACCATATAAAGACGGTGGCAAGGCATACTTAGGAACGGAATATCTGGCCCATTCATGGCAGATATGAAAGAGTACATATTAACGTTGGACACAATTGTATTTGCGTCTTCATAGCTTGAAGTGGAGGGAACATACATGTACTTGTAGCATGTACATGGAGCCGTTGGGGTCTAGATAGGGGACACAACTGACCATAAAAATTCATATTTCCTCATTCCCTCCTTGTCCCCTACGGACCCTCATGAAATATCGATCCTCAGGAATCCATCAATTTGTTCATGTAACATCATTTGCTCTTCTTTCTTCTTCCGGGATCTTGAATGAAAACTTGAACGTGGAATACACGATGTGGCACACAGGCCGCAAATCGCTGGTCCACATTGTAGACATAGGCAACAACTGAATACTATGAGAAGGCCAATACCTAGGAAGGATAGGACTTTCCATCCCCAGGCTGACAATACACTCCAGAACCAACCGGACCATGTCCAGGTGCCTGCATTCTGATGTATCTGGTTTGCAATCTTGTGAAGACGAGTTATGGCTTTATATACGGATGGCGCGTTTTCTGGGATGAAAACACAGCAACTTGATCCGATGACCCTACAAGCTCCGCCCCTATCTGCTAGGATGACGTCAAGGACAAGACGATTTTGGAGAACAACAATCCGCATCGCAGACTGCTCCTCTGTTAAGTTGCCTAGGGCAGAGGTAGTTTCATTCACTACTGCTTCAAGGGTTCTGGTTAATCTACGTATCAGTTTACTGTTTGAGACAACACCTATGTAAGGAAAGAGACCTTTATTGAAGTCTGTATATTGTTCCCATGCTGTTTCGGTGTAGTCAACAATCGGGATATCTCTCTGAGGTCTATGGTGTACTAGATTGGTATTTCTATGATAATCAGGAGGGGCTAGGAAAACAGGTGGCAAAAGGAATGCAATGTAACAGGTATCATCCCAGTCTGGAGGTAGACGTATATATGCGGTATGACCACATATGAAGTAGGAATGATGGGAAGCTCTAAATGTAGACTTGCCTTTATCACTGAATTCGATCACAGTAGTACATTTACTATGACCCAGGTGTACTGAACCATTCTTTCTTACACAGAATTCACCTTTGACTGGTAATACTGACATAGCAGGCAAGACTAGTGTAGCTTCAGATTCAACATTTAGAATCATGAGGTTAAGTGTAAAATTACCTAATCCATATACTTCATTTTCTAGATCAGTTCCTGTTCTTTTGGGAAGTCCCTCCTTGTTAGGATAACAGACTTTAAGCAAAACTAAGTTCAGGTTTCCCCATACCCAGTTGCTCTGGTATACTACAGTGTTTGAATCTAGAGAGTTAATCAAACTAAACCATGCTCCACAGGAACCATTGTGTGTGAACGGATACGGAAAGAGAGGCAGAACTCCTTTGTATTTCTGATAGGGAGGGAGTCGGCCACATATCCAACAATTTGTAGCATTGCTGGTCTGATGGGAATGATGTAACATACTAATGAATGTGTTGTTGTGCAGCGCAAATCTATAGGACAACTCATGTGGAGGTAGTTCACTAAAAGAATGTTCGGCAGTAACATTGTAAGCACGCTTGAAAATAGGATAGTACATATGTAACAGTATACTTGCAACAATAATAAAAAGACTTAGGAAAAACATAATCAACAATGTCACTATACAGTGACTATGAAGTGATTTGCAGTATGCATGTTTCTTGAGCTGCTTCTGTCTATTTTTCTCTCTCATTCGGTCTAGAGGATACATGTCAAAGACTTAATTCAACCGATTCACCTTGGAGAGGACTTAAACAATCGAATTGTCTGACTTGCTAGACCTTAGTTTCAGTTTATAGTTCTCTTTTTCTGACTTTTCAACCAGGGGGAGTTTTGAGTCAGTCTGTGGTAAATAATTTAATTACCGGGACTTAATTTGATGCGGAAAATCTATAATAATAGCTCAGTAAAATAAGAGGCAGAATCCGTGGTATTAGAGGTTCGGAACGGGCTTTATTCCAAAATCAATTCGAATTGAGGACTCCATATTCCATCACCACGAAGGTTCAGGAAGTGAAGGACCCCCTTTATTGACAAGTAATCATTTATATACAATAGGCATTTACAGTAAAACAGATGCCGGAGGCGTAACAGTTGATAACAAAAGATAAGAACATACATGCGTAACTAAAGTGGGTGTAACTAAAGAACGTCATCAGGTATGATGTCCTAAATGGGTGGTTCCATGAAAGAATTTCGCAATGTCAGCAGAAACACTTGGCAGAGATGCGCGCGCAGCAGCATGACGTGTGATTGACGTGTAACTAGGGGATGAAGGGGACTTGACATTTAGCTCTACATGTGGAGACAGAAGTCTGGGGTTATGTCAACCTAATCCCAAATCATATCTAATATCCTATGTTTAAAGAACTGTGTTATCCAGAAAGAAAGGTCTCTTAGGATAGAATCTTATTCTATACTGACTATACTGTCCGTTAGTGCGTGTACAAGCGTCTAAGTGTCTACACTAGATGCGAGGGCAGAAATCTTCCATAGTAATAGGGCTATTAATTACTTGCATGAAGACAGAGAAGCCGGGCCCTTTGCTCGGTAGCTGGGAGAATGTTTACTTAAACTACTAGACAGGAATGCATTGGATAGGGAGCGGAGCAAAGCAGATAATCTTGAAGGTGAAATACAGTTTTTGGCAGGCAACAGGCTGGAGTCAGGCACCGTTAGCCGCGCAGGGAGTAGGACAAAGTTCATGGGTACAGATGCGAGCTCAGACTGGAGCTTTCAGAGGCAGAAGGCAGAAAAGGCTTGATGGCAGAATCAGGGCCTACTCGCCTGAACTGTAAAATGGGATAAGTGAACCATATAAAGCCGGTGGCCTTTCATACTTAGGAATAGAATATCCGGCCCATTCATGGCGGATCTGAAAGAGGACATGTTGACGGTGGACGCACATGTGTTTGCGTCTTCATAACTGGAACTGGAGGAAACATACATGTACTTATGGTTTATACATGAAACCGTTGGGGTCCAAGATAGGGGACATAACTGACCATAAAAATCCATATTTCCACATTCCCTCCTTGTCCCCTACTTGTCCTTAAGAGATATCAATCTTCATCAATCCGTTGATCTGTTCATATAGCATCATTTGTTCTTCTTTCTTCTTCCGGAATCTTGAATGAAAACTTGGATGTGGGATACACGAGGTGGCACACAGACCACAAATCGCTGGTCCACATTGTAGGCATAAACAGCAACTGAATAGTATGAGAAAGCCAATACCTAGGAAGGATAGGACCCTCCATCCAAAGGTAGATAATACACTCCACAACCAACTGGACCAAGTCCAGGTGCCTGGATTCTGGTGTATCTGGCTTACAATCTTATGAAGGCGAGTTATGGCTTTATATACAGATGGCGAATTTTCTGGTATGAAAATGCAACAGCTTGATCCGATGACCCTACAAGCTCCGCCCCTATCGGCCAGGATGACGTCAAGGACAAGACGATTTTGAAGCACAACAATCCGCATAGCAGACTGCTCTTCTGTTAAATTGCCTAAGGCGGAAATAGTTTCGTTCACTACTGCTTCAAGTTTTCTTGTTAATCTACGTATCAGCTTACTATTGGTAACTGTACCTATATAGGGAAAGAGACCTTTATTGAAATCTGTGTATTTTTCCCATGCTGTCTCAGTGTAATCGACTATTGGGAGATCTCTCCGTTCTCTATTGTGTACTAAATGAGTATTTCTATGATAATCAGGAGGAGCTAGGAAAACAGGTGGCAAAAGGAATCCAATAAAGCAGGTACCATCCCAATCTAGAGGCAAACGTATATATGCAGTCTGACCACATACAAAGTAGGAATGGCGAGAAGCTCTAAATGTAGACTTGCCTTGATCACTGAATTCTATTACAGTGGTGCATTTACTGTGGCCCATGTGTATAGAGCCATTCTTTCTTATACATAATTCACCTTTAACTGGAAATACTGACATAGCGGGCAAAATTGGTGCAGCTTCAGATTCAACGTTCAGGATCATAAGATTAAGCGTGAAATTACCTAATCCATATACTTCATTTTCTAGATCAGTTCCTGTTCTTTTGGGAAGTCCCTTCTTGTCAGGGTAGCAGGCTTTAAGTAAAACTAAGTGCAGGTTTCCCCATACCCAGTTGTCTTGATAAACTGCGGAATTCGAATCTTGGGAATTAATTAGACTAAACCATGCTCCACAGGAGCCATTGTGTGTGAACGGGTATGGGAAGAGAGGCAGAATTCCTTGATAGTTCTGATAGGGAGGGAGTCGGCCACATATCCAACAATTTGTAGCATTGCTAACCTGATGGGAATGATGTAACATACTAATAAAAGTGTTGTTGCGCAGCGCAAATCTATATGACAACTCATGCGGGGGAAGTTCACTAAAAGAATGTTCAGCAGTAACATTATGAACATGTTTAGAAATAGGATAATATATGTGCAACAATATACTTGCAGCTATTATTAAAAGACATAAGAAAAACAAAATTAATAACGTCACTGTGCAATGACTACGCAGTGATTTATAGTACGCATGTTGTTTCATTCGCTTCCTTCGGTGTCTTTCTCTATTCAGGTCTAGGGGATTCATGTCAGGGACAAATTCGACCGATTCACCTTGGAGAGGACTTAAACAATCAAATTGTCTGACTTGGTGGACCTTAATTTTAGTCTGTATTGTTCTTTGTCATTCAGTTCAACCAAAGGAAGCTTTGAGTCAATCGGTGAAGACACGCAAGGTGTGTCATTTACATCGGAAGGTAGTCCATGAAATTTCTTGATATGACTTGAATGTATCCAGCCTTTTCGACCTTCGATCTTCACGGCTGTCCTCGTTGTTAACAGTACGAGTTGAGGCGATCTCCACCTAGGATCCAGCTGGGACTTCCGGTCAAAATTCCTCACTAACACCAAATCCCCTGGAATTACGTCATGGGGTTTCACCTCGGTGTTGTCGGGAAAGGCTGCAGCTACCTGTGAACGACAAGATTGTAGTGCAGACATCAAGGAAGCCAAGTAATCTGTCAGCATGTTACAGTCAACATCAGTTATTTTTCGTGGTATAGGCGTCCCCCACATATTTGGTGGTCTACCAAAGACCACCTCATAAGGGGATAGCCCTGTTCGAGAGTGCGCTACCATTCTCATGTAAAAGAGTGCAACTGGTAAGGCTACTACCCAGTCGACACCTTTCTCTCTACATATTTTGGACAATCTAATTTTCAGAGTTTGATTATGTCGTTCCACGAGACCTGCTGCCTCGGGGTGTCGGACACAGTGAAATCTCCACTGATAGCCTAACAAAAGTGAAACGTGTTTCATTAGTTCGGAGGAGAACGGCTGGCCGTTATCTGAGTAGACAGCACGTGGTAAACCGTATCGTGGGAATAATTCTCGAACCAACTGTTTGGCAGTAGTCGGGGCAGTGTAATCTGAAACCGGGTATGCCTCTGTCCAACGGGAAAGAGCACAGACAACTACGAGAACATATTTGAATCCTCGACATCGTTCCATCTGGATATAATCCATCTGGAGGACTTCAAAAGAGTGATCAGGAGGCTGAAATCCACCCTGTTCTATGGGAATGCTTTTACCTGGGTTAAACTGACAACAGATCATACAGGTACGGACTTTTTGTTTAGCTGCTGCTCGTAAATGTTTGTTGAACCAAATGTGTTGAATGCTGTCTAGCATAGCTTTTTCTCCTAGGTGCGCTGGACTATGTACAGTGTTAATGATAACTTGGACCATTGAATCAGGAAGGAACCACACAGATTTTTCCTTCGTCATCCATCCTTGATCCGTTTGGGTCCCTCCTAATTCAGTCCATTTCTTTATTTCATCTGGTGTAGCATGTGTCTGTATGTCAATTACGTCAAGATCGGGATCCTTAACCGTCATGCAATGTGTTGGTGTCGGAACTATTGTCTTTGTCATGTCAGACGTGTGGGTTTGAGCAGTCTGTTTAGCTGTTCTGTCAGCTAAATCATTGCCTTGGGAAATGATATCAGTAACTTTCGTATGAGCTTTACATTTCATAATTGATATTGCAGTGGGTAGATGTATTGCATCTAGTAAGGCATGAATAAGGGGTCCGTGCTGAATGTGGGTACCGTGAGAAGTTAAATAACCTCTCTCTCGCCACAGCACGCCGAAGTCATGTACAACTCTGAATGCATAACGTGAATCAGTATATATGTTGACTTTTTTATTCGTAGCTTGAATACAGGCTTGTGTCAGAGCGACGAGCTCTGCTACTTGAGCGGACAAGGTATTTATGCGATTTGTTTCAATAACTTCAGTATCTGTTGTGACTGCATACGCGGCCACTAACTTTCCTGTACTTGTTCTCATACATGACCCATCTACATACAACGTCAGGTCTGGATCTGACAATGGGACGTCTGTCAAGTCTTGTCTAGGTTTCGTCGTGATAGTGATAACTTCAATACAATCATGTGCAAGTGGGTCTGTTCCGTTTACTGGTAACAGTGTGGCAGGATTCAATGTACTACAACGTCTGATTTCTATATGTGGCTGAAACAATGTTAATTCGTAACCAGTGAGTCGTGCTATAGTCAAGTGTTGTGTCTGTGTGCGGTTCAAGAGAACCTCTACTGCATGTGGTACTTGTACTGTCAATTGATGTCCTAACACTATGGCATCGCTTTGTCTAATTGCTAAAGCTGTTGCTGCCACTGATTTCAGGCACGCAGGCAGAGCCTGAGCTACGGGATCTAATGTACTAGAAAAATAAGCACACGGTTTGTGTGATCCTGCTTGTTCCTGAGTGAGTACTGACAAAGCAGTACCTTCGCGTTCTGTAACAAAGAGTGTAAAATGTTTATAGTAACATGGTGTTGCTAAAACGGGTGCTTGACATAAAGCTTTCTTTAGGCTTTCAAAAGCTTGTGTATGTTCCTGTGTCCAAGGGAGGACAGTCGATGTGGCTGCCTCCTGTGTTGTCAACTGAATGAGTGGTTTTGCTAGAAATGCATACTGAGGGATCCACTGCCTACAATATGAAGTGAGGCCTATAAAAGCCCGCACCTCCTTTTGTGTCTTGGGTATTGGCATGTTAGCAATTAACTGGATGCGATCTGGTGTAAGCTGCCTTCCCTCCTTGGACAGCGAGTGACCAAGGTAAACAACTCGCTGGACACAGAATTGCAGCTTAGAAGGGGACACCTTGTGCCCCTTTTCGGCCAAAAAATGTAAAACCGTCAGTGAGGCTTTTTCACATTCAGGTTCGCTTCTAGCGGTGATCAGCAGATCATCGACATATTGAAGCAGGGCAGTGTTGACTGGCATGTGTATACTGTCAAGTTCTCGTTTCAGTGCTTGGCTATAGATGCTGGGGCTTTCTGTGAATCCTTGGGGTGCGCGTGTGAATTTAAAGCTTCGTCCATTTAAACTAAATCCGAACAAGTATTGGCTTTCCGGATCTATTGGGACGCTGAAAAAGGCATTCTTGAGATCAATTACAGTAAAGAATGTTGCTTCGGAATCAATAACTGTCAGTAATGAAGAAATGTCTGGGACTACGGGGTATTGTGGTACAATACATTTATTTAATTCGCGCAGATCAATCACCAATCGATATACTGGCGGGGCCTTTGGATCAGTTCGTTTAAGAATCGGAATTATCGGTGAATTACATACATTGGAGTCTGTTTCCACAACCACTCCTTGGGTAATAAGTTCGTCAATGATTTGCAGTAAAGCCACTACAGCATCTGGTGGTAACTTGTATTGTCGCATTCGTGGTAGTACCACTCCTGCCTTTAGTGTGACTCGATATGGTGTAATGTTCATGCAACCAACATCTGTAGGGCCTTGTGCCCATAAATGTGTGGGTAAAGTCTGCAGTCGGTGATCCATGTCTCGGGACACATAGTGCCCTTTGAAATCACGTAAAAACAATCTTACTCCTTCCGGAGAACAACATATTATAGCTCCTAGAGCTTTCAAAGTTTTTATACCTAACAAGTTTTCTGGGCATGATTTAGTGAGCAATAAATCTGTAGTTCGTGTCAAAGGACCAATCGTAAGGGGAAGAGGCTGTGATACTTCGTTAACGATAGGTTTTCCTGAAAAGCCAAGGGAAATATTCTGTGAGCCTGAGAGGGGTGCCCCTGGAACTTCACTACGTTTTATTGTTGTTCGGCTTGCCCCTGTATCAAGTAAACATTTTCTATCTTGGCCTAATAGTTCACTGTGTACATAAGGTCCTTCTTGATCTACAGGGACCTCAATAAGGGGTAAGCCAACTTCCCTCTCTAGGCTGTTTCATGAGTATCGTTGATAATCAGGATAGTCATACTGTGCGGTCTGGTACATCTGTCGTGTCGTTGTTTGTGTGGCAGCAATAGGCTGCGATGGTGGAGCCGGCAGAGACTGTTGCGGAGCTGGCATGGACTGTGCATGCTGCGGGGCTCCTTGTTGGTTCTGATCCTGTCTAGGTGGCCGTGGTCTTTCTTTTGTATTACCTATGGCGATATTATGTTTTAAAACTGGACAATCATGTACATAATGACCTGGCTGTTTACAATAGTTGCATGTCCCTTTTACAGGACCTGCTGAAACACTGGACTGTGTCATACCCTTTTTATGACCGTCAGCTGGAACTGTCTGGGAAACTAGCATTTTCATTTTCGTGTCTTTCATGCGTCTTTGTTCATGTTCTTGTTCCTCTCTAATTCTATTGTGATGGTACTGTAGCATTTGTAACATTTGTGACGGAGTGTTACCTTGCCAGGTACTCTCGAATTTCAATACTCTATTCTTAACTTGGGGCAAAGAATTTTCAACTAACTTTGTCACAAACAGATGTGGATACGACTCGCTACTTGCTTTTATTCCACTATTTATACCAAAACATTTTTCGAATCGGGCATAGAAATCACTAGTGTCCTCGTCTGGTTTTTGTTTACAGGCTGAGATTGCACCCCAGTCTTCCTTTTTCGTAGTTAATAAACGTGGCAGTACCTGTACTAGTAAACCTGGTAGTGTTTTGGTCTTCTCCCCAAGCCCTGCACCTGGACCTCGAGCTTTTTCTTCGTTTTCTAATGCTGTCCAATCTATCTTTTGGTCTCCCACCTCCCAATCCTTTTCCTTGAGTTTTTCATAAATGCCCGCAGGCATTAATACCTTCAATATTGTCATAATGTCGGGGTAGGTATACTCTCCCATGAGCAACATGTCTTTAATTTCTCGGTGGAAACCCGCTGGGTCTTTGTCATGACTTGGTACCACCTTCTTCATTTCCAATAGTTCTATTTTAGATATGGGTGTGTATACAAACACACGTTTAAACTGATTGTCCTCACCTTTTATCGGGTGCACTTCGCGTAAGGGATTCTGTCTATCCATATAGTACGTCGTTCTTTCCTTGATGGGCAGTGAAACATGTTCGGGACATACAAAAAGAATGTACTGCTTTCTGGATTCTAGTATTTCTCTAATTAGCTCAGTACCTGAACCTCTCCATTTATTCGTGAGTAATTTAGTCAATATATCAGGTAAGGGACCAGGGTCGGAGTGTTGGCTTTTATATAATATAAGGAGTTGTTGAATCATATAGATACCAGCTAAACGCTGTTCATCTGGGGCGAGGTTCAAAAACGTGTGTGCTAATGTATCATCACTATATTTTCCGGGACTATCAACCTAATGAACGGCTGACCTGGCTAATTCTTGTTCGTCCATAGAATCGAGTATATGATAACCCCTTCGTTCTCGGAGTAGGTTGTCAGCGGCTTGGAACGAATGTTCGGGGGACCTTATATTTGTTATAGGAGTTTGGAAATTTCTGCTATTATCTGGACGTACCGGACGTATCGGATCAGTGAAGCATCTAGTATTATTGCAAGATCTTCCTCTACCTACATAGGCCATGGTTTCTGACTGTCCTGTGGGCAGTTCTAATTCTTCCTCGTCTTCGGTTTGTTCAGGTTCGTCTACTGCTAATCTTTCTTCGTGTATTCGTTCTATTTCTTTGCGGATCTTTCGGCACATAGCTACTATACATGATCGTTTATCATGTCTCCCCTCTGATATATTCTGACTCCATGTGGTAAGAATTTGCATTTCTTTCGGATTTACCCCTGGTTGGTCTTGATTTCTGATCACACAATTTATGAGGAAACGTAACAGTTCCCCCTGTATTTCCACTTTTTGGTACTCCATGGCTCTGTTAATACTCTCAGGATCTCGCCCTGACTGGACAAAGTGATATATATTTTCTAAGTGTGTAGTCATTCCTGGTAGCTTCCCTAAATATATAGCAGCTCGTCGGATACGTAATGATGCTAGCATCATTTCGTCCCCTTTTCCGGGCACAGGGTCATATCTACAATCTATTAGAAGTTCCTTGAGCGTGTTGGGAGTTACTAGTTTGGGCGTACGTTGGTGGGCTAATTCTTGAAAGGAAAGTTTATTTACTCTGGGTGGCGTGGAAAAAAATGTTTGATGTACCTCCGGTAGCCCCACCTGGGGTGCTGGATGTGAAAGGATTCGTCGAACGTGATATAGCAACTATAGGTGTGGATACAGATGTCGAAGCAGATGTGCTTGCCTGAACTTGTGTCGGAGTTTGCTGTTGCGGAGGTACAGACGGAAGAGGGTCTTGGCGATGAACCCCCTCTGCAGGCGGTCTATGTGGCGCAGTATTAGCATACTCGGGAGCTGCGTCGTCTAAATAAGAGGAAAGAAAAACATCTTCTGCGGTTCTGGGATGCCCTTTGGGATGTACTTTTATCGGAAACAATGGGGGTGGCAAGTCTTTTGGTATCTCCGGAGTAGCCTTAGGTAATCCTTCGGCCAGGAAAGGATACATACCATTCATAAGGGCATTTCGTTGTCTGTCTACTTGTTCTGATTTTACTCGAGTACCTTCTTCAATTAATATATTTTCTCGAACTTTATTTAAATTCTCCTTACTCTTCTCTTCCTGTCTACGTGCTTTTTCTGTACGTCTATACGATTCTTTACGCCATAATTCAATGGCGTCTTTCTGTGATTGTCTAGCTTTCTTTTTCCATAATTCTTCCTCTACTTTCACGATGCAATCTGCATCCCAGGTCCCAGCTGCGGGCCACCTCTGACTTTCTGGTAATTCCTTGGTGTAGTCTACCCATAAATCAAGAAATAATATGGCGTCTAGGCCATGTTTATGATACATAAAGTACCCTGGAGTGTCCCTAGGAGGAATGGGAACAGCTTCTTCGAGTACCCCTTTTCTAGTTTTGATCTGTCTTAATTTCGAAAAGAGCGGCATTTTGAGAACTGATCTGATCTGATACCTAATTTTGAACACGTTTAATACAACGAAACACAATAATGAACAGTCATTCACACCACAATATGCAGAACGTATTTAAAACATTTAACATTTAACATTTAATGAACAACAATGATGGCCGTTCACTAAGCATAATACTCGATACTAACTAGATAATTCTGACTTCATATACTAGACATACTTGATATACTGCTAAACAGTACAGATACACTGCTGAAACAGTGCAGACCGGATTTGTGTACCCAAACCCGTCTTGACCGGCACAACCTATGTGCACGTCAGAACGCCTCCCCGACAATGGTACTCACCGGGTAGCTCGGAACGGAAGGCCTCGGAACTGAGCTGAACTGGACTCGGACCGGACTGGACTCGACTCGATACTTCGGAACTTCGGAACTTCGGAACTGGTGGGCCTCTGTATACCTCGGATCTTGCTCTCTCAGCTAGGCTCTGGTCGGGATACTTCGCACTTCTCACCGCCTCGTCTGGGTGTTGATCGCAGCCTCAGTTACCCCCGCTCGGCAGGAGGGAGATACAGGAAATCCTGTGGGTACGCGTTGTTGTCCGTCCAGCTGTGACAGGAGACCGGGCCTGCAACGCACCTCCGGCGCGTGAGATGAGAAAGTGTCCCTGTTCGGGCGCCATATATGTGGTAAATAATTTAATTACCGGGACTTAATTTGATGCGGAAAATCTACAATAATAGCTCAGTAAAATAAGAGGCAGAATCCGTGGTATTAGAGGTTCGGAACGGGCTTTATTCCAAAATCAATTCGAATTGAGGACTCCATATTCCATCACCACGAAGGTTCAGGAAGTGAAGGACCCCCTTTATTGACAAGTAATCATTTATATACAATAGGCATTTACAGTAAAACAGATGCCGGAGGCGTAACAGTTGATAACAAAAGATAAGAACATACATGCGTAACTAAAGTGGGTGTAACTAAAGAACGTCATCAGGTATGATGTCCTAAATGGGTGGTTCCATGAAAGAATTTCGCAATGTCAGCAGAAACACTTGGCAGAGATGCGCGCGCAGCAGCATGACGTGTGATTGACGTGTAACTAGGGGATGAAGGGGACTTGACATTTAGCTCTACATGTGGAGACAGAAGTCTGGGGTTATGTCAACCTAATCCCAAATCATATCTAATATCCTATGTTTAAAGAACTGTGTTATCCAGAAAGAAAGGTCTCTTAGGATAGAATCTTATTCTATACTGACTATACTGTCCGTTAGTGCGTGTACAAGCGTCTAAGTGTCTACACTAGATGCGAGGGCAGAAATCTTCCATAGTAATAGGGCTATTAATTACTTGCATGAAGACAGAGAAGCCGGGCCCTTTGCTCGGTAGCTGGGAGAATGTTTACTTAAACTACTAGACAGGAATGCATTGGATAGGGAGCGGAGCAAAGCAGATAATCTTGAAGGTGAAATACAGTTTTTGGCAGGCAACAGGCTGGAGTCAGGCACCGTTAGCCGCGCAGGGAGTAGGACAAAGTTCATGGGTACAGATGCGAGCTCAGACTGGAGCTTTCAGAGGCAGAAGGCAGAAAAGGCTTGATGGCAGAATCAGGGCCTACTCGCCTGAACTGTAAAATGGGATAAGTGAACCATATAAAGCCGGTGGCCTTTCATACTTAGGAATAGAATATCCGGCCCATTCATGGCGGATCTGAAAGAGGACATGTTGACGGTGGACGCACATGTGTTTGCGTCTTCATAACTGGAACTGGAGGAAACATACATGTACTTATGGTTTATACATGAAACCGTTGGGGTCCAAGATAGGGGACATAACTGACCATAAAAATCCATATTTCCACATTCCCTCCTTGTCCCCTACTTGTCCTTAAGAGATATCAATCTTCATCAATCCGTTGATCTGTTCATATAGCATCATTTGTTCTTCTTTCTTCTTCCGGAATCTTGAATGAAAACTTGGATGTGGGATACACGAGGTGGCACACAGACCACAAATCGCTGGTCCACATTGTAGGCATAAACAGCAACTGAATAGTATGAGAAAGCCAATACCTAGGAAGGATAGGACCCTCCATCCAAAGGTAGATAATACACTCCACAACCAACTGGACCAAGTCCAGGTGCCTGGATTCTGGTGTATCTGGCTTACAATCTTATGAAGGCGAGTTATGGCTTTATATACAGATGGCGAATTTTCTGGTATGAAAATGCAACAGCTTGATCCGATGACCCTACAAGCTCCGCCCCTATCGGCCAGGATGACGTCAAGGACAAGACGATTTTGAAGCACAACAATCCGCATAGCAGACTGCTCTTCTGTTAAATTGCCTAAGGCGGAAATAGTTTCGTTCACTACTGCTTCAAGTTTTCTTGTTAATCTACGTATCAGCTTACTATTGGTAACTGTACCTATATAGGGAAAGAGACCTTTATTGAAATCTGTGTATTTTTCCCATGCTGTCTCAGTGTAATCGACTATTGGGAGATCTCTCCGTTCTCTATTGTGTACTAAATGAGTATTTCTATGATAATCAGGAGGAGCTAGGAAAACAGGTGGCAAAAGGAATCCAATATAGCAGGTACCATCCCAATCTAGAGGCAAACGTATATATGCAGTCTGACCACATACAAAGTAGGAATGGCGAGAAGCTCTAAATGTAGACTTGCCTTGATCACTGAATTCTATTACAGTGGTGCATTTACTGTGGCCCATGTGTATAGAGCCATTCTTTCTTATACATAATTCACCTTTAACTGGAAATACTGACATAGCGGGCAAAATTGGTGCAGCTTCAGATTCAACGTTCAGGATCATAAGATTAAGCGTGAAATTACCTAATCCATATACTTCATTTTCTAGATCAGTTCCTGTTCTTTTGGGAAGTCCCTTCTTGTCAGGGTAGCAGGCTTTAAGTAAAACTAAGTGCAGGTTTCCCCATACCCAGTTGTCTTGATAAACTGCGGAATTCGAATCTTGGGAATTAATTAGACTAAACCATGCTCCACAGGAGCCATTGTGTGTGAACGGGTATGGGAAGAGAGGCAGAATTCCTTGATAGTTCTGATAGGGAGGGAGTCGGCCACATATCCAACAATTTGTAGCATTGCTAACCTGATGGGAATGATGTAACATACTAATAAAAGTGTTGTTGCGCAGCGCAAATCTATATGACAACTCATGCGGGGGAAGTTCACTAAAAGAATGTTCAGCAGTAACATTATGAACATGTTTAGAAATAGGATAATATATGTGCAACAATATACTTGCAGCTATTATTAAAAGACATAAGAAAAACAAAATTAATAACGTCACTGTGCAATGACTACGCAGTGATTTATAGTACGCATGTTGTTTCATTCGCTTCCTTCGGTGTCTTTCTCTATTCAGGTCTAGGGGATTCATGTCAGGGACAAATTCGACCGATTCACCTTGGAGAGGACTTAAACAATCAAATTGTCTGACTTGGTGGACCTTAATTTTAGTCTGTATTGTTCTTTGTCATTCAGTTCAACCAAAGGAAGCTTTGAGTCAATCGGTGAAGACACGCAAGGTGTGTCATTTACATCGGAAGGTAGTCCATGAAATTTCTTGATATGACTTGAATGTATCCAGCCTTTTCGACCTTCGATCTTCACGGCTGTCCTCGTTGTTAACAGTACGAGTTGAGGCGATCTCCACCTAGGATCCAGCTGGGACTTCCGGTCAAAATTCCTCACTAACACCAAATCCCCTGGAATTACGTCATGGGGTTTCACCTCGGTGTTGTCGGGAAAGGCTGCAGCTACCTGTGAACGACAAGATTGTAGTGCAGACATCAAGGAAGCCAAGTAATCTGTCAGCATGTTACAGTCAACATCAGTTATTTTTCGTGGTATAGGCGTCCCCCACATATTTGGTGGTCTACCAAAGACCACCTCATAAGGGGATAGCCCTGTTCGAGAGTGCGCTACCATTCTCATGTAAAAGAGTGCAACTGGTAAGGCTACTACCCAGTCGACACCTTTCTCTCTACATATTTTGGACAATCTAATTTTCAGAGTTTGATTATGTCGTTCCACGAGACCTGCTGCCTCGGGGTGTCGGACACAGTGAAATCTCCACTGATAGCCTAACAAAAGTGAAACGTGTTTCATTAGTTCGGAGGAGAACGGCTGGCCGTTATCTGAGTAGACAGCACGTGGTAAACCGTATCGTGGGAATAATTCTCGAACCAACTGTTTGGCAGTAGTCGGGGCAGTGTAATCTGAAACCGGGTATGCCTCTGTCCAACGGGAAAGAGCACAGACAACTACGAGAACATATTTGAATCCTCGACATCGTTCCATCTGGATATAATCCATCTGGAGGACTTCAAAAGAGTGATCAGGAGGCTGAAATCCACCCTGTTCTATGGGAATGCTTTTACCTGGGTTAAACTGACAACAGATCATACAGGTACGGACTTTTTGTTTAGCTGCTGCTCGTAAATGTTTGTTGAACCAAATGTGTTGAATGCTGTCTAGCATAGCTTTTTCTCCTAGGTGCGCTGGACTATGTACAGTGTTAATGATAACTTGGACCATTGAATCAGGAAGGAACCACACAGATTTTTCCTTCGTCATCCATCCTTGATCCGTTTGGGTCCCTCCTAATTCAGTCCATTTCTTTATTTCATCTGGTGTAGCATGTGTCTGTATGTCAATTACGTCAAGATCGGGATCCTTAACCGTCATGCAATGTGTTGGTGTCGGAACTATTGTCTTTGTCATGTCAGACGTGTGGGTTTGAGCAGTCTGTTTAGCTGTTCTGTCAGCTAAATCATTGCCTTGGGAAATGATATCAGTAACTTTCGTATGAGCTTTACATTTCATAATTGATATTGCAGTGGGTAGATGTATTGCATCTAGTAAGGCATGAATAAGGGGTCCGTGCTGAATGTGGGTACCGTGAGAAGTTAAATAACCTCTCTCTCGCCACAGCACGCCGAAGTCATGTACAACTCTGAATGCATAACGTGAATCAGTATATATGTTGACTTTTTTATTCGTAGCTTGAATACAGGCTTGTGTCAGAGCGACGAGCTCTGCTACTTGAGCGGACAAGGTATTTATGCGATTTGTTTCAATAACTTCAGTATCTGTTGTGACTGCATACGCGGCCACTAACTTTCCTGTACTTGTTCTCATACATGACCCATCTACATACAACGTCAGGTCTGGATCTGACAATGGGACGTCTGTCAAGTCTTGTCTAGGTTTCGTCGTGATAGTGATAACTTCAATACAATCATGTGCAAGTGGGTCTGTTCCGTTTACTGGTAACAGTGTGGCAGGATTCAATGTACTACAACGTCTGATTTCTATATGTGGCTGAAACAATGTTAATTCGTAACCAGTGAGTCGTGCTATAGTCAAGTGTTGTGTCTGTGTGCGGTTCAAGAGAACCTCTACTGCATGTGGTACTTGTACTGTCAATTGATGTCCTAACACTATGGCATCGCTTTGTCTAATTGCTAAAGCTGTTGCTGCCACTGATTTCAGGCACGCAGGCAGAGCCTGAGCTACGGGATCTAATGTACTAGAAAAATAAGCACACGGTTTGTGTGATCCTGCTTGTTCCTGAGTGAGTACTGACAAAGCAGTACCTTCGCGTTCTGTAACAAAGAGTGTAAAATGTTTATAGTAACATGGTGTTGCTAAAACGGGTGCTTGACATAAAGCTTTCTTTAGGCTTTCAAAAGCTTGTGTATGTTCCTGTGTCCAAGGGAGGACAGTCGATGTGGCTGCCTCCTGTGTTGTCAACTGAATGAGTGGTTTTGCTAGAAATGCATACTGAGGGATCCACTGCCTACAATATGAAGTGAGGCCTATAAAAGCCCGCACCTCCTTTTGTGTCTTGGGTATTGGCATGTTAGCAATTAACTGGATGCGATCTGGTGTAAGCTGCCTTCCCTCCTTGGACAGCGAGTGACCAAGGTAAACAACTCGCTGGACACAGAATTGCAGCTTAGAAGGGGACACCTTGTGCCCCTTTTCGGCCAAAAAATGTAAAACCGTCAGTGAGGCTTTTTCACATTCAGGTTCGCTTCTAGCGGTGATCAGCAGATCATCGACATATTGAAGCAGGGCAGTGTTGACTGGCATGTGTATACTGTCAAGTTCTCGTTTCAGTGCTTGGCTATAGATGCTGGGGCTTTCTGTGAATCCTTGGGGTGCGCGTGTGAATTTAAAGCTTCGTCCATTTAAACTAAATCCGAACAAGTATTGGCTTTCCGGATCTATTGGGACGCTGAAAAAGGCATTCTTGAGATCAATTACAGTAAAGAATGTTGCTTCGGAATCAATAACTGTCAGTAATGAAGAAATGTCTGGGACTACGGGGTATTGTGGTACAATACATTTATTTAATTCGCGCAGATCAATCACCAATCGATATACTGGCGGGGCCTTTGGATCAGTTCGTTTAAGAATCGGAATTATCGGTGAATTACATACATTGGAGTCTGTTTCCACAACCACTCCTTGGGTAATAAGTTCGTCAATGATTTGCAGTAAAGCCACTACAGCATCTGGTGGTAACTTGTATTGTCGCATTCGTGGTAGTACCACTCCTGCCTTTAGTGTGACTCGATATGGTGTAATGTTCATGCAACCAACATCTGTAGGGCCTTGTGCCCATAAATGTGTGGGTAAAGTCTGCAGTCGGTGATCCATGTCTCGGGACACATAGTGCCCTTTGAAATCACGTAAAAACAATCTTACTCCTTCCGGAGAACAACATATTATAGCTCCTAGAGCTTTCAAAGTTTTTATACCTAACAAGTTTTCTGGGCATGATTTAGTGAGCAATAAATCTGTAGTTCGTGTCAAAGGACCAATCGTAAGGGGAAGAGGCTGTGATACTTCGTTAACGATAGGTTTTCCTGAAAAGCCAAGGGAAATATTCTGTGAGCCTGAGAGGGGTGCCCCTGGAACTTCACTACGTTTTATTGTTGTTCGGCTTGCCCCTGTATCAAGTAAACATTTTCTATCTTGGCCTAATAGTTCACTGTGTACATAAGGTCCTTCTTGATCTACAGGGACCTCAATAAGGGGTAAGCCAACTTCCCTCTCTAGGCTGTTTCATGAGTATCGTTGATAATCAGGATAGTCATACTGTGCGGTCTGGTACATCTGTCGTGTCGTTGTTTGTGTGGCAGCAATAGGCTGCGATGGTGGAGCCGGCAGAGACTGTTGCGGAGCTGGCATGGACTGTGCATGCTGCGGGGCTCCTTGTTGGTTCTGATCCTGTCTAGGTGGCCGTGGTCTTTCTTTTGTATTACCTATGGCGATATTATGTTTTAAAACTGGACAATCATGTACATAATGACCTGGCTGTTTACAATAGTTGCATGTCCCTTTTACAGGACCTGCTGAAACACTGGACTGTGTCATACCCTTTTTATGACCGTCAGCTGGAACTGTCTGGGAAACTAGCATTTTCATTTTCGTGTCTTTCATGCGTCTTTGTTCATGTTCTTGTTCCTCTCTAATTCTATTGTGATGGTACTGTAGCATTTGTAACATTTGTGACGGAGTGTTACCTTGCCAGGTACTCTCGAATTTCAATACTCTATTCTTAACTTGGGGCAAAGAATTTTCAACTAACTTTGTCACAAACAGATGTGGATACGACTCGCTACTTGCTTTTATTCCACTATTTATACCAAAACATTTTTCGAATCGGGCATAGAAATCACTAGTGTCCTCGTCTGGTTTTTGTTTACAGGCTGAGATTGCACCCCAGTCTTCCTTTTTCGTAGTTAATAAACGTGGCAGTACCTGTACTAGTAAACCTGGTAGTGTTTTGGTCTTCTCCCCAAGCCCTGCACCTGGACCTCGAGCTTTTTCTTCGTTTTCTAATGCTGTCCAATCTATCTTTTGGTCTCCCACCTCCCAATCCTTTTCCTTGAGTTTTTCATAAATGCCCGCAGGCATTAATACCTTCAATATTGTCATAATGTCGGGGTAGGTATACTCTCCCATGAGCAACATGTCTTTAATTTCTCGGTGGAAACCCGCTGGGTCTTTGTCATGACTTGGTACCACCTTCTTCATTTCCAATAGTTCTATTTTAGATATGGGTGTGTATACAAACACACGTTTAAACTGATTGTCCTCACCTTTTATCGGGTGCACTTCGCGTAAGGGATTCTGTCTATCCATATAGTACGTCGTTCTTTCCTTGATGGGCAGTGAAACATGTTCGGGACATACAAAAAGAATGTACTGCTTTCTGGATTCTAGTATTTCTCTAATTAGCTCAGTACCTGAACCTCTCCATTTATTCGTGAGTAATTTAGTCAATATATCAGGTAAGGGACCAGGGTCGGAGTGTTGGCTTTTATATAATATAAGGAGTTGTTGAATCATATAGATACCAGCTAAACGCTGTTCATCTGGGGCGAGGTTCAAAAACGTGTGTGCTAATGTATCATCACTATATTTTCCGGGACTATCAACCCAATGAACGGCTGACCTGGCTAATTCTTGTTCGTCCATAGAATCGAGTATATGATAACCCCTTCGTTCTCGGAGTAGGTTGTCAGCGGCTTGGAACGAATGTTCGGGGGACCTTATATTTGTTATAGGAGTTTGGAAATTTCTGCTATTATCTGGACGTACCGGACGTATCGGATCAGTGAAGCATCTAGTATTATTGCAAGATCTTCCTCTACCTACATAGGCCATGGTTTCTGACTGTCCTGTGGGCAGTTCTAATTCTTCCTCGTCTTCGGTTTGTTCAGGTTCGTCTACTGCTAATCTTTCTTCGTGTATTCGTTCTATTTCTTTGCGGATCTTTCGGCACATAGCTACTATACATGATCGTTTATCATGTCTCCCCTCTGATATATTCTGACTCCATGTGGTAAGAATTTGCATTTCTTTCGGATTTACCCCTGGTTGGTCTTGATTTCTGATCACACAATTTATGAGGAAACGTAACAGTTCCCCCTGTATTTCCACTTTTTGGTACTCCATGGCTCTGTTAATACTCTCAGGATCTCGCCCTGACTGGACAAAGTGATATATATTTTCTAAGTGTGTAGTCATTCCTGGTAGCTTCCCTAAATATATAGCAGCTCGTCGGATACGTAATGATGCTAGCATCATTTCGTCCCCTTTTCCGGGCACAGGGTCATATCTACAATCTATTAGAAGTTCCTTGAGCGTGTTGGGAGTTACTAGTTTGGGCGTACGTTGGTGGGCTAATTCTTGAAAGGAAAGTTTATTTACTCTGGGTGGCGTGGAAAAAAATGTTTGATGTACCTCCGGTAGCCCCACCTGGGGTGCTGGATGTGAAAGGATTCGTCGAACGTGATATAGCAACTATAGGTGTGGATACAGATGTCGAAGCAGATGTGCTTGCCTGAACTTGTGTCGGAGTTTGCTGTTGCGGAGGTACAGACGGAAGAGGGTCTTGGCGATGAACCCCCTCTGCAGGCGGTCTATGTGGCGCAGTATTAGCATACTCGGGAGCTGCGTCGTCTAAATAAGAGGAAAGAAAAACATCTTCTGCGGTTCTGGGATGCCCTTTGGGATGTACTTTTATCGGAAACAATGGGGGTGGCAAGTCTTTTGGTATCTCCGGAGTAGCCTTAGGTAATCCTTCGGCCAGGAAAGGATACATACCATTCATAAGGGCATTTCGTTGTCTGTCTACTTGTTCTGATTTTACTCGAGTACCTTCTTCAATTAATATATTTTCTCGAACTTTATTTAAATTCTCCTTACTCTTCTCTTCCTGTCTACGTGCTTTTTCTGTACGTCTATACGATTCTTTACGCCATAATTCAATGGCGTCTTTCTGTGATTGTCTAGCTTTCTTTTTCCATAATTCTTCCTCTACTTTCACGATGCAATCTGCATCCCAGGTCCCAGCTGCGGGCCACCTCTGACTTTCTGGTAATTCCTTGGTGTAGTCTACCCATAAATCAAGAAATAATATGGCGTCTAGGCCATGTTTATGATACATAAAGTACCCTGGAGTGTCCCTAGGAGGAATGGGAACAGCTTCTTCGAGTACCCCTTTTCTAGTTTTGATCTGTCTTAATTTCGAAAAGAGCGGCATTTTGAGAACTGATCTGATCTGATACCTAATTTTGAACACGTTTAATACAACGAAACACAATAATGAACAGTCATTCACACCACAATATGCAGAACGTATTTAAAACATTTAACATTTAACATTTAATGAACAACAATGATGGCCGTTCACTAAGCATAATACTCGATACTAACTAGATAATTCTGACTTCATATACTAGACATACTTGATATACTGCTAAACAGTACAGATACACTGCTGAAACAGTGCAGACCGGATTTGTGTACCCAAACCCGTCTTGACCGGCACAACCTATGTGCACGTCAGAACGCCTCCCCGACAATGGTACTCACCGGGTAGCTCGGAACGGAAGGCCTCGGAACTGAGCTGAACTGGACTCGGACCGGACTGGACTCGACTCGATACTTCGGAACTTCGGAACTTCGGAACTGGTGGGCCTCTGTATACCTCGGATCTTGCTCTCTCAGCTAGGCTCTGGTCGGGATACTTCGCACTTCTCACCGCCTCGTCTGGGTGTTGATCGCAGCCTCAGTTACCCCCGCTCGGCAGGAGGGAGATACAGGAAATCCTGTGGGTACGCGTTGTTGTCCGTCCAGCTGTGACAGGAGACCGGGCCTGCAACGCACCTCCGGCGCGTGAGATGAGAAAGTGTCCCTGTTCGGGCGCCATATATGTGGTAAATAATTTAATTACCGGGACTTAATTTGATGCGGAAAATCTACAATAATAGCTCAGTAAAATAAGAGGCAGAATCCGTGGTATTAGAGGTTCGGAACGGGCTTTATTCCAAAATCAATTCGAATTGAGGACTCCATATTCCATCACCACGAAGGTTCAGGAAGTGAAGGACCCCCTTTATTGACAAGTAATCATTTATATACAATAGGCATTTACAGTAAAACAGATGCCGGAGGCGTAACAGTTGATAACAAAAGATAAGAACATACATGCGTAACTAAAGTGGGTGTAACTAAAGAACGTCATCAGGTATGATGTCCTAAATGGGTGGTTCCATGAAAGAATTTCGCAATGTCAGCAGAAACACTTGGCAGAGATGCGCGCGCAGCAGCATGACGTGTGATTGACGTGTAACTAGGGGATGAAGGGGACTTGACATTTAGCTCTACATGTGGAGACAGAAGTCTGGGGTTATGTCAACCTAATCCCAAATCATATCTAATATCCTATGTTTAAAGAACTGTGTTATCCAGAAAGAAAGGTCTCTTAGGATAGAATCTTATTCTATACTGACTATACTGTCCGTTAGTGCGTGTACAAGCGTCTAAGTGTCTACACTAGATGCGAGGGCAGAAATCTTCCATAGTAATAGGGCTATTAATTACTTGCATGAAGACAGAGAAGCCGGGCCCTTTGCTCGGTAGCTGGGAGAATGTTTACTTAAACTACTAGACAGGAATGCATTGGATAGGGAGTGGAGCAAAGCAGATAATCTTGAAGGTGAAATACAGTTTTTGGCAGGCAACAGGCTGGAGTCAGGCACCGTTAGCCGCGCAGGGAGTAGGACAAAGTTCATGGGTACAGATGCGAGCTCAGACTGGAGCTTTCAGAGGCAGAAGGCAGAAAAGGCTTGATGGCAGAATCAGGGCCTACTCGCCTGAACTGTAAAATGGGATAAGTGAACCATATAAAGCCGGTGGCCTTTCATACTTAGGAATAGAATATCCGGCCCATTCATGGCGGATCTGAAAGAGGACATGTTGACGGTGGACGCACATGTGTTTGCGTCTTCATAACTGGAACTGGAGGAAACATACATGTACTTATGGTTTATACATGAAACCGTTGGGGTCCAAGATAGGGGACATAACTGACCATAAAAATCCATATTTCCACAAGTCGGTGAGGGAATGCAGGGCTGAACGTTTAAATCCGATGGTAGTCCATGAAATTTCCTGATATGACTCGAGTGTAACCACCCCTTGCGACCCTCAATCTTCACGGCTGTCCTTGTGGTGAGAAGAACGAGCTTGGGTGACTGCCAACGAGGCTCCAGCGGGCTCCTCCTGTCGAAGTTTCTTACAAGCACTAGGTCTCCAGGAACCACTTCATGGGGCTTTACCTCGGTGTTGTCGGGAAAGGCTGCAGCTACCTGTGAACGGCAAGATTGTAGTGCAGACATCAAGGAAGTAAGGTAATCTGTCAGCATATTACAATCAACATCAGTTATTTTACGAGGTATAGGCGTCCCCCACATATTTGGTGGCCTACCGAAGACCACCTCGTACGGGGATAGCCCTGTGCGAGAATGTGCTACCATTCTCATGAAAAATAGTGCAACCGGTAAGGCTACTATCCAGTCGACACCTTTCTCTCTACAGATTTTGGAGAGTCGTATTTTCAGGGTCTGATTATGGCGTTCCACGAGACCTGCTGCCTCGGGATGTCGGACACAGTGGAATTTCCATTGATAGCCTAACAAGAGTGAAATGTGTTTCATTAGCTCGGATGAGAACGGCTGGCCATTATCTGAGTACACGATACGAGGCAAACCATACCGTGGGAAGAATTCACGAACTAATTGTTTGGCAGTAGTCGGGGCCGTGTAATCTGAAACGGGATACGCCTCTGTCCAACGGGAAAGAGCGCATACAACTACGAGGACATATTTGAATCCTCGACATCGTTCCATCTGGATATAATCCATCTGGAGGACTTCAAAAGGGTGATCGGGAGGTTGAAATCCACCCTGCTCTACAGGTACACCTTTACCTGGGTTGAACTGACAACAAATCATACAAGTTCGGACTTTCTGTTTGGCTGCGGCTCGTAAGTTCTTGTTGAACCAAATATGTTGAATACTGTCTAACATAGCTTTTTCTCCTAGATGTGCTGGACTATGTATTGTGTTAATGATAACTTGAACCATTGAGTCGGGGAGAAACCATATAGATTTTCCCTTCGTCATCCATCCCTGATCGGTTTGGATCCCTCCTAATTCAGTCCATTTCTTTATTTCTTCTGGTGTAGCATGTGTCTGTATGTCAATTACATCAAGAGCGGGATCCTTAACTGTCATGCAGTGTGTCGGCGTCGGAACTATTGTCTTTGTCAAGTCAGTTGCATGAGTCTGATTCTGTGCTGTTTGCTTAGCTGTTCGGTCTGCTAGGTCGTTACCCTGGGAAATAATATCGGTGACTTTTGTATGAGCTTTACACTTCATGATAGATATTGAAATAGGTAGATGTATTGCATCTAATAGAGCTTGAATGAGGGAACCGTGTTGAATGTTGGCACCGTGAGAAGTCAAATAACCTCTCTCTCGCCAAAGGACTCCGAAGTCGTGTACGACTTCGAAAGCATAACGTGAATCTGTGTATATGTTAACTTTTCTATTCTTGGCTTGAATACAGGCTTGTGTTAGAGCAATAAGTTCTGCTGCTTGAGCTGATAATGTGTCGATACAATTTGTTTCAATGACTTCGGTGTCTGTCGTGACTGCATAGGCGGCCACTAACTTTCCTGTACTTGTTCTCATACATGAACCATCTACATAAAGTGTCAGGTCTGGATCTGATAATGGGACGTCTGTCAAATCTTGTCTGGGTTTCGTCGTAATAGTAATGACTTCAATACAATCATGTGCCAGTGGGTCTGTTCCACTTAATGGCAAAAGTGTGGCAGGATTTAATGTACTACAACGTCTGATTTCTATGTGTGGCTGGAACAATGTGAGTTCGTAACCTGTCAGTCGTGCTATAGTCAAGTGTTGTGTTTGTGTCCGGTTCAAGAGAACCTCTACTACGTGTGGTACTTGTACTGTCAATTGATGTCCTAATACTATGGAATCGCTTTGCCTAATCGCTAGAGCTGTCGCTGCGACTGATTTCAGGCACGCAGGAAGAGCTTGAGCTACGGGATCTAACGTGCTAGAAAAGTAAGCACATGGCTTGTGTGATCCTGCTTGTTCCTGCGTGAGTACTGACAAAGCAGTACCTTCACGTTCTGTAACAAAGAGTGTAAAAGGCTTACTGTAACATGGTGTCGCTAAAACAGGTGCTTGGCATAACGCTTTCTTTAAGTCTTCAAAAGCTTGTGTATGTTCTGGAGTCCAAGGGAGGACAGTCGATGTCGCTGCCTCCTGAGTTGTCAACTGAATGAGTGGTTTAGCTAAAAATGCATATTGGGGGATCCACTGCCTGCAGTACGAAGTGAGGCCTATGAAGGCCCGTACCTCCTTTTGTGTCTTGGGTGGTGGCATGTTTACAATTAACTGGATGCGATCAGGTGTGAGCTGTCTCCCCCATTTGGACAGCAAGTGCCCTAGGTACACAACTTGCTGGGCACAAAATTGCAGCTTTGAAGGGGACACCTTGTGCCCCTTGTCGGCTAAGAAATGTAAAACCGTCAGTGATGCTTTTTCACATTCGGGTTCGCTTCGGGCGGTGATCAGCAGATCATCGACATACTGAAGCAGTGCAGTGTTAACAGGCATGTGTATACTGTCAAGTTGTCTTTTCAGTGCTTGGCTGTAGATGCTAGGACTTTCTGTAAATCCTTGAGGTGCGCGTGCGAATTTAAAACTTCGTCCATTTAAACTGAATCCGAACAAATATTGGCTTTCCGGATCGATTGGGACGCTGAAGAAGGCGTTCTTGAGGTCAATTACAGTAAAGAACGTTGCCTCTGAATCAATAGCTGTCAGTAATGAAGAAATATCCGGGACCACGGGATATTGTGGTACAATGCATTTATTTAATTCGCGTAGATCAATAACTAATCGATATACTGGGGGTGCTTTTGGATCGGTTCGTTTAAGAATCGGGATAATCGGAGAATTACATATATTGGAGTCGGTTTCTACAACCACTCCTTGTGAGATGAGCTCGTCAATGATTTGCAGTAAAGCCACTACAGCATCTGGAGGTAATTTGTATTGTCGCATTCGTGGTAATACCACTCCTGCTTTGAGTGTGACTCGATATGGTGTAATGTGCATACAACCTACATCAGTGGGGCCTTGTGCCCATAAATGTGCAGGTAGATTCTGTAACCGGTGATCCATGTCTCTAGACACGTAGTGACCTTTAAAGTCACGCAAAAATAGTCGTACTCCGTCCGGAGAACAACATATTATAGCTCCTGGAGCTTTCAATGTTTTTATACCTAACAAGTTTTCTGGACATGATTTCGTAAGCAATAGATCTGTAGTCCGTGTTAATGGACCAACTGTAAATGCAAGTGGTTGCGATACTTTGTTAATAGTGGGCTTTCCTGAAAAACCAAGGGAAATATTTTGTGAGCCTGAGAGGGGTGCCCCTGGGACTTCATCGTGACTTATAGTTGTTCTGCTTGCCCCTGTATCAAGTAGAAATTTTCTGTCTTTCCCTAATACTTGACTCTGCACATAGGGACCCTCTTGATCTACAGGAACCTCAATAAGGGGTAAGCCAACTTCCCTCTCTAGGCTATTTCATGTGTATCGCTGATACTCTGGATAGTCATTTTGTGCATACTGGTACATCTGTTGTGTCGTGTTCTGTGTTGCAGCAATAGGCTGTGGCTGTTGTTGTGGTACGGTCTGTTGTGCAGCTTGCATAGGCTGTACATTCTGAGGTGCTTGTTGTTGGATCTGATCCTGTCTAGGCAGACGTGGTCTCTCCTTGGTTTTACCCGTAGCGATATTATGTTTCAGAACTGCACAATCGTTTATATAATGACCTGGCTGTTTACAATAGTTGCATGTCCCTTTAACGGGAACCGCTGAATTACTGGACTGTGTCGCACCCTTTTTATGACCGTCAGCTGGAACTGACTGAGCGACAAGCATTTTCATTTTCGTGTCTTTCATACGTCTTTGTTCGTGTTCTTGTTCTTCTCTAATTCTATTCTGGTGATACTGTAACATTTGTAACATTTGTGAAGGGGTGTTAGCTTGCCAAGTGCTCTCGACTTTCAATACTCTGTTTTTAACCTGCGGCAGAGAATTCTCGACTAGTTTTGTTACAAAAAGATGTGGATATGACTCACTATTTGCTTTCAGGCCGCTATTAATACCAAAACATTTTTCAAATCGGGAATAAAAATCACTGGTGTCTTCCTCGGGTTTCTGTTTACAGGCTGAGATTGCTCCCCAATCTTCCTTTTTCGTAGTTAATAAACGTGGCAATACTTGTACTAATAGACCTGGCAATGCTTTTGTTTTGTCCCCAAGCCCTACGCCTGCAGTTTGGTTATTTTCTTCATTTTCTAATGTGGTCCAATCAATCTTTTGGTCTCCCACCTCCCATTCTTTTTCCTTGAGTTTCTCATAAATATCGGCAGGCAATAATACTTTCAATATTTTCATAATGTCAGGATAGGTATAATCACCCATGAGTAACATGTCCTTTAGTTCACGGTGGAAACCTGCTGGATCTTTGTCATGGCTGGGCACTAATTTTTTCATTTCCAATAGTTCTATTTTGGTTATGGGCGTGTACACAAACACGCGTCTAAACGTATTGTCATCATTCCTGACTGGGTGTACTTCGCGTAAGGGATTCTGTCTGTCTATGTAATACTGGTTTCTCTCCATGGAAGGAGCTGGATCATGTTCTGGGCCCAAAAAGGCACTATATCTATGTCGGTATTCTAGAATTACTTTAATTAGATCGGTACCTAGACCTCTCCATTTATTCGTGAGTAGTTCTATCAATATATCAGGTAGGGGACCAGGATCGGAGTGTTGGCCTTTATATATTATAAGGAGATGTTGTATCATGTATATACTAGCCAAACGTTGTTCGTCTGGGGCGAGATTCAGAAACGTGTGTGCTAGCGCATCATCACTATATTTTTCAGGGCTGTCAGCCCATTGTACTGCTGACCTGGCTAATTCTTGTTCATCCATAGAATCGAGCACATGGTACCCCCTTCGTTCTCGAAGTAATTTATCGGTAGCCTGGAATAAGTGTTCAGGGGTCCTTGGATTTGTAATAACTGTTTGAAAAATTCTGTTACATTCTGGACGTATCGGACGTATTGTTTTATTAAAGGATCTTCCTTTTCCTACATAAGCTATCGTTTGTCTAGCTGGTAATTCAAATTGTCCTGTGTTCATTTCTGACTGTTCCTCCTCCTCTTCCTCTGATTCAGTTTTATCTGCTTCTACTCTGTTTTCATGTATTCGTTCTACTTCTTTTCTGATCCTTCGGCACATTGCTTCTATACACTTCTGTTTATCATGTCTCCCGTCTGTTATATTCTGACCCCATCTGGTAAGTGCTTGCATTTCCTCCGAATCTACCTCTGGCCTATCTCTATTTCTGATCAAACAGTTTATAAAAAAACGTAACAGTAATTTTTGTATGTCTACTTTCTGGTATTCCATGGCTTCGGCAATACTTTCAGGACCCTGCCCTGATTGGATAAAGCGGTATATTTTGTCTAGATGTTCAACCATTCCTGGTAACGTCATTAAATTGTTTGCAGCTCGTCGCAAACGTACTGAAGACAGCAACATTCTGTCGTGTTTTCCTGGTACTGGATCATATCTACAATCGGAAAGAGGCTCGTTTAATATATTGTCTGATATTCTTTGGGGTGTACGTCGATATGCTAAATCTCTATAAGTTAATCTAGTTGTTGGCGGTGGCGTGGAAAAACCTCCTGTCGCACCCCCTGAGGTGCCAAGTCCAAAAGGGTTTGTTGGGTGCAGGGTAGAGAGTGTCGGTGCAGGAAGGACTGTAGAAACAGATGGAATTGTTAGAACTTGAGTAGGAGTTTGTTGCTGCGGAGGTGAGTGCAGCTGGTTTTGGGGTTGAGTGTCGTTAACGGGTGGTGTGCGTGGCTGCACACCATTAGCATATTCGGGGGCTGCATCGTCTAAATAGGAAGAAAGGAAAATGTCTTTTGCGGTCTTGGGATGTACTTTAATCGGAAGTAACGGAGGTGGCAGGTCTTCTGGTACCTCCAAAGTGGCCTTAGGCAAACCCTCGGCCAGAAGAGGATACATACCATTCATAAGAGTGTTTCGTTGTCTGTCTACTTGTTCTGTTTTTATTCGGGTACCTTCTTCAATTAATATGTTTTCTCGGGCCTTTTCTGAATCTTCCCTACTTTTCTCTTCCTTTCTGAGCGCTTTCTCTGTGCGCCTATGCGATTCTTTACGCCATAGTTCAATGGCATCTTTCTGTGACTGTCTGGCTTTCTTTTTCCATAACGCTTCTTCTATTCTCATGATGCAATCTGCATCCCATGTTCCAGCAGCGGGCCATCTCTGACTCTCTGCCAAATCCTTGGTGTAGTCCACCCATAGATCAAGATATAATACGGCATCTAGGCCATGTTTATGGTACATAAAGTACCCTGGAGTGTCCCTAGGTGGGATAGGAACAGCTTCCTCGAGTATCCCTTTTCTAGTTTTTATCTGTCTTAATTTTGAAAATAACGGCATCTTGAACCTTATTACTTAATTCTTATTTTTACTCGGACCTGAACACAACTTATACAATAAACACAATAATGAAGATCGAACAATCACTCATACCACGACATTTAAAACATATTAAAACATTTCAGAACGAACAATAATAATTAGAATAAAACTAGTTAACTGCATAATACTAAATATACTGTATGTACTGCTAAACAGTACAGATACACTGCTAAAACAGTGCCGACCAGGTCTGTGTACCCAGACCCGTCTTGACCGGCACAAACTAATGCGCACGTCTAGATGCGTCCCGAGCAACGGTACTCACCGGGAAGCACGGAACGGAAGGCCTCGGAAGTCTGGACTGGACTAGACCAAACTGGACTGGACTCGACTCGTGACTTAGGTACTTCGGAACTTCGGAATCTGGTGGGCCTCTGTATACCTCGGATCTTGCTCTCTCAGCTAGGCTCTGGTCGGGATTCTCCGCACTCCTCACCGCCTCGTCTGGGTGTTGATCGCAGCCTCAGTCGTCCCCGTTGGCCTGAGGGAGATACAGGAAATCCTGCGGGTACGCGTAATTGTCAGTCAGCGAAAATACATGGCAGAGATGCGCGCGCAGCCGCATGACGTGTGATTGACGTGTAACTAAAGGGTGAAGGGAACTTGACATTTAGCCCTACATGAGGAGACAGAAGTCTGGGGTGTCAGGACAACCTAGTCCTAAATCATATCTAATATCTTGTGTTTAAAGAACTATATTATCTAGAAGGAAAGGTCTTCTCGTACAGATCCTATTCTATACTGACTGCTAGTGCGTGTACAAGCGTCTAAGTGTCTACATGAGATGCGAGGGGGGCATGGGCCTACCATGGTAACAAGAGTCATGAATTACTTGCACGGAGACAGTAAGGCCGGGCCCTTAGCTCTGCAGCTAGAGGGATGTTTACCTAAGCTACTTAGACAGGAATGCATTTCCTGAGGAGCGGAACAGATAACTTGAAGGCTGAATACAGTTTTGGCAGGCAACAGGCCGGGCTAGGCACCGTTAGCCGCGCAGGAAGTAAGACAAAGTTCATGGATACATATGCAGGTCCAGGCTGGAGCATTCAGAGGCAGAAGCAGGAAAAGCTCGATGGCAGAATTCAGGGCCTACCTTGCCAGAGCTGGAGAACGTGAAAAGTATACCATATAAAGACGGTGGCAAGGCATACTTAGGAACGGAATATCTGGCCCATTCATGGCAGATATGAAAGAGTACATATTAACGTTGGACACAATTGTATTTGCGTCTTCATAGCTTGAAGTGGAGGGAACATACATGTACTTGTAGCATGTACATGGAGCCGTTGGGGTCTAGATAGGGGACACAACTGACCATAAAAATTCATATTTCCTCAAACTCTTACTCTGGCCTAATGGTAAGGTCTTAACTCTTACCTTGGCCTAATGGTTAAGGTCTTAGACTCTTACTCTGGCCTAATGGTTAAGGTATTGACTCTTACTCTGGCCTAATGGTTAAGGTCTTAGACTCTTACTCTGGCCTAATGGTTAAGGTCTTAACTCTTACTCTGGCCTAATGGTTAAGGTCTTAGACTCTTACTCTGGCCTAATGGTTAAGGTCTTAGACTCTTACTCTAGCCTAATGGTTAAGGTCTTAGATTCTTACTCTGGCCTAATGGTTAAGGTCTAGACTCTTACTCTGGCCTAATGGTTAAGGTATTGACTCTTACTCTGGCCTAATGGTTAATGTCTTAGACTCTTACTCTGGCCTAATGGTCAAGGTCTTAGAATCTTACTCTGACCTAATGGTTAAGGTCTTTACTCTTACTCTGACCTAATGGTTAAGGTCTTAGACTCTTACTCTGGCCTAATGGTTAAGGTCTTAACTCTTACTCTGGCCTAATGGTAAGATCTAGACCCTTACTCTGGCCTAATGGTTAAGGTCTTAACTCTTACTCTTGCCTAATGGTTAAGGTCTTAGACTCTTACTCTAGCCTAATGGTTAAGGTCTTAGACTCTTACTCTGGTCTAATGGTTAAGGTCTTAGACTCTTACTCTGGCCTAATGGTCAAGGTCTTAGAATCTTACTCTGGCCTAATGGTTAAGGTCTTAACTCTTACTCTGACCTAATGGTTAAGGTCTTAGACTCTTATTCTGGCCTAATGGTTAAGGTCTTAACTCTTACTCTGACCTAATGGTTAAGGTCTTAAACTCTTACTCTGGCCTAATGGTTAAGGTCTTAACTCTTACTATGGCCTACTGATTAAGGTCTTTACTCTTACACTGGCCTAATGGTTAAGGTTTTAACTCTTACTCTGGCCTAATGCTTAAGGTCTTAGACTCTTTCTCTGGCCTAATGGTTAAGGTCTTAACTCTTACTCTGGCCTAATGCTTAAGGTCTTAGACTCTAACTCTGGCCTAATGGTTAAGGTCTAGACTCTTACTCTGGCCTAATGGTTAAGGTCTTAGACTCTTACTCTAGCCTAATGCTTAAGGTCTTAGACTCTTACTCTGGCCTAATGGTTAAGGTCTTAACTCTTACTCTTGCCTAATGGTTAAGGTCTTAGACTCTTACTCTAGCCTAATGGTTAAGGTCTTAGACTCTAACTCTGGCCTAATGGCTAAGGTCTAAGACTCTAACTCTGGCCTAATGGTTAAGGTCTAGACTCTTACTTTGGCCTAATGGTTAAGGTATTGACTCTTACTCTGGCCTAATGGTTAATGTCTTAGACTCTTACTCTGGCCTAATGGTTAAGGTCTTAATTCTTACACTGGCCTAATGGTTAAGGTCTAAGACTCTTACTCTAGCCTAATGGTTAAGGTCTTAGATTCTTACTCTGGCCTAATGGTTAAGGTCTAGACTCTTACTCTGGCCTAATGGTTAAGGTATTGACTCTTACTCTGGCCTAATGGTTACTGTCTTAGACTCTTACTCTGGCCTAATGGTTAAAGTCTTAATTCTTACACTGGCCTAACGGTTAATGTCTTAAACTCTTACTCTGGCCTAATGGTAAGGTCTTAACTCTTACCTTGGCCTAATGGTTAAGGTCTTAGACTCTTACTCTGGCCTAATGGTTAAGGTATTGACTCTTACTCTGGCCTAATGGTTAAGGTCTTAGACTCTTACTCTGGCCTAATGGTTAAGGTCTTAACTCTTACTCTGGCCTAATGGTTAAGGTCTTAGACTCTTACTCTGGCCTAATGGTTAAGGTCTTAACTCTTACTCTTGCCTAATGGTTAAGGCCTTAGACTCTTACTCTAGCCTAATGGTTAAGGTCTTAGATTCTTACTCTGGCCTAATGGTTAAGGTCTAGACTCTTACTCTGGCCTAATGGTTAAGGTATTGACTCTTACTCTGGCCTAATGGTTAATGTCTTAGACTCTTACTCTGGCCTAATGGTCAAGGTCTTAGAATCTTACTCTGGCCTAATGATTAAGGTCTTAACTCTTACTCTGACCTAATGGTTAAGGTCTTAGACTCTTACTCTGGCCTAATGGTTAAGGTCTTAACTCTTACTCTGGCCTAATGGTAAGATCTAGACACTTACTCTGGCCTAATGGTTAAGGTCTTAACTCTTACTCTTGCCTAATGGTTAAGGTCTTAGACTCTTACTCTAGCCTAATGGTTAAGGTCTTAGACTCTTACTCTGGTCTAATGGTTAAGGTCTGAGACTCTTACTCTGGCCTACTGTTTAAGGTATTAACTCTTACTCTTGCCTAATGGTTAAGGTCTTAGACTCTTATTCTGGCCTAATGGTTAAGGTCTTAACTCTTACTCTGACCTAATGGTTAAGGTCTTAGACTCTTACTCTGGCCTAATGGTTAAGGTCTTAACTCTTACTATGGCCTACGGATTAAGGTCTTTACTCTTACACTGGCCTAATGGTTCAGGTTTTAACTCTTACTCTGGCCTAATGCTTAAGGTCTTAGACTCTTTCTCTGGCCTAATGGTTAAGGTCTTAACTCTTACTCTGGCCTAATGCTTAAGGTCTTAGAATCTAACTCTGGCCTAATGGTTAAGGTCTAGACTCTTACTCTGGCCTAATGGTTAAGGTCCTAGACTCTTACTCTAGCCTAATGCTTAAGGTCTTAGACTCTTACTCTGGCCTAATGGTTAAGGTCTTAACTCTTACTCTTGCCTAATGGTTAAGGTCTTAGACTCTTACTCTAGCCTAATGGTTAAGGTCTTAGACTCTAACTCTGGCCTAATGGCTAAGGTCTAAGACTCTAACTCTGGCCTAATGGTTAAGGTCTAGACTCTTACTTTGGCCTAATGGTTAAGGTATTGACTCTTACTCTGGCCTAATGTTTAATGTCTTAGACTCTTACTCTGGCCTAATGGTTAAGGTCTTAATTCTTACACTGGCCTAATGGTTAAGGTCTAAGACTCTTACTCTAGCCTAATGGTTAAGGTCTTAGATTCTTACTCTGGCCTAATGGTTAAGGTCTAGACTCTTACTCTGGCCTAATGGTTAAGGTATTGACTCTTACTCTGGCCTAATGGTTACTGTCTTAGACTCTTACTCTGGCCTAATGGTTAAGGTCTTAATTCTTACACTGGCCTAACGGTTAAGGTCTTAGACTCTTACTCTGACCTAATGGTTAAGGTCTTGACTCTTACTCTGGCCTAATGGTTAAGGTCTTAGACTCTTACTCTGGCCTAATGGTTAAGGTATTAGACTCTTACTCTGGGCTACTGGTTAAGGTCTTAACTCTTACTCTGGCCTACTGGTTAAGGTCTTAAATCTTACTCTGGCCTAATGGTTAAGGTCTTTGCTCTTACTCTGGCCAATTGGTTAAGGTCTTAGACTCTAACTCTGGCCTAATGGTTAAGGTCTTAAACTCTTACTCTGGCCTAATGGTAAGGTCTTAACTCTTACCTTGGCCTAATAGTTAAGGTCTTAGACTCTTACTCTGGCCTAATGGTTAAGGTATTGACTCTTACTCTGGCCTAATGGTTAAGGTCTTAGACTCTTACTCTGGCCTAATGGTTAAGGTCTTAACTCTTACTCTTGCCTAATGGTTAAGGTCTTAGACTCATACTCTAGCCTAATGGTTAAGGTCTTAGATTCTTACTCTGGCCTAATGGTTAAGGTCTAGACTCTTACTCTGGCCTAATGGTTAAGGTATTGACTCTTACTCTGGCCTAATGGTTAATGTCTTAGACTCTTACTCTGGCCTAATGGTTAAGGTCTTAGAATCTTACTCTGGCCTAATGGTTAAGGTCTTAACTCTTACTCTGACCTAATGGTTAGGGTCTTAGACTCTTACTCTGGCCTAATGGTTAAGGTCTTAACTCTTACTCTGGCCTAATGGTAAGATCTAGACCCTTACTCCGGCCTAATGGTTAAGGTCTTAACTCTTACTCTGGCCTTATGGTTAAGGTCTTGACTCTTACTCTGGCCTAATGGTTAAGGTCTTAGACTCTTACTCTCGCCTAATGGTTAAGGTCTTAACTCTTACTCTGACCTTATGGTTAAGGTCTTAACTCTTACTCTGACCTAATGGTTAAGGTCTTAGACTCTGACTCTGGCCTAATGGGTAAGGTCTTAGACACTTACTCTGGCCTAATGGTTAAGGTCTTAGACTCTTACTCTGGTCTAATGGTTAAGGTCTTAGACTCTTACTCCGGCCTACCGTTTAAGGTATTAACTCTTACTCTTGCCTAATGGTTAAGGTCTTAGACCCTTATTCTGGCCTAATGGTTAAGGTCTTAACTCTTACTCTGACCTAATGGTTAAGGTCTTAGACTCTTACTCTGGCCTAATGCTTAAGGTCTTAGACTCTTTCTCTGGCCTAATGGTTAAGGTCTTAACTCTTACTCTGGCCTAATGGTTAAGGTCTTAGACTCTTACTCTGGCCTAATGGTTAAGGTCTTAGCTTTTACTCTGGCCTACTGGTTAAGGTCTTAGACTCTTACTCTGGCCTAATGGTTAAGGTCTTAACTCGTACTCTGGCCTAATGGTTAAGATCTTAGACTCTTACTCTGGCCTAATGGTTAAGGTCTTGACTCTTACTCTGGCCTAATGGTTAAGGTATTAACTCTTACTCTGGCCTAATCGTTAAAGTCTTAGATTCTTACTCTGGCCTAATGGTTAAGGTCTAGACTCTTACTCTGGCCTAAAGGTTAAGGTATTGACTCTTACTCTGGCCTAATGGTTAATGTCTTAGACTCTTACTCTGGCCTAATGGTTAAGGTCTTAATTCTTACACTAGCCTAACGGTTAAGGTCTTAGACTCTTACTCTGACCTAATGGTTAAGTTCTTAGACTCTTACTCTGGCCTAATGGTTAAGGTATTAGCCTCTTACTCTGGGCTACTGGTTAAGGTCTTAACTCTTACTCTGGCCTACTGGTTAAGGTCTTAAATCTTACTCTGGCCTACTGGTTAAGGTCTTAGATCTTACTCTGGCCTAATGGTTAAGGTCTTAGACTCTTACTCTGGCCTAATGGTTAAGGTCTTGACTCTTACTCTGGCCTAATGGTTAAGGTCTTAGACTCTTACTCTGGCCTAATGGTTAAGGTCTTAACTCTTACTCTGGCCTAATGGTTAAGGTCTTATACTCTAAGTCTGGCCTACTGGTAAGGTCTAGACTCTTACTCTGGCCTAATGGTTAAGGTCTTCACTCTTACTCTAGCCTAATGGTTAAGGTCTTAGACTCTTACTCAAGCCTAATGGTTAAGGTCTTAGACTCTTACTCTGGCCTAATGATTAAGGTATTAACTCTTACTCTGGCCTAATGGTGAAGGGCTTAACTCTTACTCTGGCCTACTGGTTAAGGTCTTAGACTCTTACTCTTGCCTATTGGTTAAGGTCTTAGACTCTTACTCTGGCCTAATGATTACGGTCTTAACTCTTACTCTGGCCTAATGGTGAAGGGCTTAACTCTTACTCTGGCCTAATGGTTAAGGTCTTAGACTCTTACTCTTGCCTAATAATTAAAGTCTTAGATTCTTACTCTGGCCTAATCGTTAAGGTCTTGACTTTTACTCTGGAATAATGGTTAAGGTGTTAGACTCTTACTCTGGCCTAATGGTTAAGGTCTAGACTCTTACTCTAGCCTAATGGTTAAGGTCTTAGACTCTTACTCTAGCCTAATGGTTAAGGTGTTAGACTCTAACTCTGGCCTAATGGCTAAGGTCTTAGACTCTAACTCTGGCCTAATGGTTAAGGTCTAGACTCTTACTCTGGCCTAATGGTTAAGGTCTTAGACTCTTACTCTAGCCTAATGCTTAAGGTCTTAGACTCTTACTCTGGCCTAATGGTTAAGGTCTTAACTCTTACTCTTGCCTAATGGTTAAGGTCTTAGACTCTTACTCTAGCCTAATGGTTAAGGCCTTAGACTCTAACTCTGGCCTAATGGCTAAGGTCTAAGAATCTAACTCTGGCCTAATGGTTAAGGTCTAGACTCTTACTTTGTCCTTATGGTTAAGGTATTGACTCTTACTCTGGCCTAATGGTTAATATCTTAGACTCTTACTCTGGCCTAATGGTTAAGGTCTTAATTCTTACACTGGCCTAATGGTTAAGGTATTGACTCTTACTCTGGCCTAATGGTTAAGGTCTTAGACTCTTACTCTGGCCTAAGGGTTAAGGTCTTAACTCTTACTCTTGCCTAATGGTTAAGGTCTAAGACTCTTACTCTAGCCTAATGGTTAAGGTCTTAGATTCTTACTCTGGCCTAATGGTTAAGGTCTAGACTCTTACTCTGGCCTAATGGTTAAGGTATTGACTCTTACTCTGGCCTAATGGTTATTGTCTTAGACTCTTACTCTGGCCTAATGGTTAAGGTATTAATTCTTACACTGGCCTAACGGTTAAGGTCTTAGACTCTTACTCTGACCTAATGGTTAAGGTCTTGACTCTTACTCGGGCCTAATGGTTAAGGTCTTAGACTCTTACTCTGGCCTAATGGTTAAGGTATTAGACTCTTACTCTGGGCTACTGGTTAAGGTCTTAACTCTTACTCTGGCCTACTGGTTAAGGTCTTAAATCTTACTCTGGCCTAATGGTTAAGGTCTTTGCTCTTACTCTGGCCAATTGGTTAAGGTCTTAGACTCTAACTCTGGCCTAATGGTTAATGTAGGAGAGTGGAATCTGACTAATGGTTGCCCCCAACTTTTTGCCTGGTATTTAAGTGGTTTTTGACTAGTCTGGCTGGGATCCTGCTATCCAGGACCCCAGCCTATCTGCTTTCTCCCTAAAACTGTTGTGAGTACTCTAGGTACAAACATAATTGGATGCTGGGCATGCCCTACCAGTCCCTTGTAGATGGTACCCTAGGTACCCAGGGCATGGGTCCCCCAGTAGGCCTACCAGGGCTGCAGCACTTATTGTGCCACCCTGGGACAGCCACCCAAACTGACACCACCAGGCCACTACTGTAGCCTGGGTAAGGTGGTGCTAGCACCCCTTACAGGGATGTAGGTACCCTATGTCCCATGCCATTACAACACATATACTCTCATAGGTCACCCCTATGGCAGGCCCTGGTAATCCTACAGGGCTGGGTGCTGAGGTATGTGTGAGGGGGGACCCCTACGTGAGTAGGACCTCTCTGCAACCTTCGTAAAATCGTTACTGGGTTGTTTGTAGTGTAGCCATACCATATACTCTTAACCGCATTATAAGTTATTGCGTCATCGCTGTAACTTGGGAATGGCTACACAGAACCATATCGTGTTTGGTGTCAAACATGAAGGAATCATACCCCCAGTCCAGCCATGGGCATGGGGGAACGATTCCCTCTTGCTAGGAGGGTGATATGGGAAAAGCGGTAGAATTTAGACACCAATTTAAAAGTGCACATGTACCACAAAATGGCTACTGTCCGCCACCTACACGACTCTGGCTGGCTGTTGCTGGGGAAAACCCCAGCCTCGCCATCTGGACAATAGGGCTCCTGTGGCAGGGAGGTGCCAGCACCTCCCCAGACAAGATATGTGGATTGGAACAGGGTGGGTGCACCAAATGTCCTTTCAGAGTTGCACGTAGGCAGCTGCAGAGCCCCAATTCTGCATACACCGCCTGGAACTGGTTCAGGGGCATCCTGCCCCTCGCCCAGGCGGGAAACACACAAAGGGGAGTGGGTGTAGCAACCCTTTCCCACCTCTACTCTGATTGGTAGGCTCTATTTTGGACCATCCCCTAATCTGGGGGATATATGGGAATAACTTTGCCCTAGAGCCTTAGATTCGGACAGGACTTCACAGAACTGACCTTCGAAGAGCTGCTGCCCAGCTGACTGAAGAAATCTCCCTTGGGATAAAGGAGTTATCCCCCTGCTTGGCAGGCACCTAAAAGACTACAAGATACCCGGTTGGAACTTCGCTGCTCTCATGAACTTTGACACCTTCCATCAACCTTCAGGTGGGTCTCCAGTGCATCCCAGAGTCCTGTGAGCGTGCCCAGCAAGTCTGAGCACTGTGGACCACGTGGGTGCCGAGATCCCTGCATACCCCGAGACCCCAGCCACCTCTTGTATAGCACACGACCCCGACCAGTGGGGAAGTTGTGCTTTGGCCCATTTCTGAGCCAACCTTCAAGCAGCATCCGCGCCAAAGCTCAGCCCCCTAGTCCACTCCGGTGGCCTGTGGCAGCCCTTTTACGCACTCCACTTTGCTGCCCTCTGCGGTCCCTTGTCGCTCGACTTGTGGGCCCTGACGGAGGAAAACCTATCTTTCCAAGAGTTCCCCTGGTTGCTCCAGGCCTGCTCTACGCTCCCTGCAAAGGAGAGCACCCTCAGACCTCGTGGGTCTGCACCAGAGCTGCTTTGTTCATCTTGCATGGGTTGCGGTTGCCAATGCTTAGTGGATCCAATCGGGACACTAACACCGCAGCAACCCTCAGCCGATGTGGGACAGTCGCCCTCCAGAAGCTGGCCTTCCTTGAAGCCTCCCGGAGCCCGTGACTGCAGAGCCCAGCTGTACCTTCCACACCTGAAGCACCCGACATCCACGAGTTCCTTCCTGTGAGCTCCCTGGTCACTGTGCTGTGACCCAGACTCTGTCCCCTCTGCTTTCAGGTTCACCTTTATCTTCTCTTCAACTTTAATCTTCACGACTTCAACAACGCTTTCAGCTAGCAGCAGTTTGGACTACTTTTCCATAGAAAATCAGCCCGCGACCCGACACCAGAATCGACCTATGCACCCGGCTTCCCTGGGGCAGGTAACAGTGGTACTTCGGTACTTCCGTGGTGGTGGGCTCTCCAAAGCCTTAAGTCTCAAGCCTTAACTTTGTACTGTTGTTAGAAGTGTCCTTAAACCTTAATTATTCAACCGCGACATTCTCCATAGGCTAACATTGCGATCCCGATAGCAACTTCTCGCACTGCACACGCCTCCCGTGGGTCCCCTTCCTCTTAACTGTGGGTGGATTCTGAAGGGGCAAGCGATCCTGAATGCCCTAGGCATTGCCTGTAGAATTGTCGTGGTTCTTATACCACTATTTTAGTATATGGTTTGGTCCCCCCCTGGGGCCCATTGATTTCTGTGCTATTTATTGTGTTTATAAATGCTTGTTTGAAGTGTAACTTTGCCACTAGCCACATAAAGTGACTGTGGGATTCTGTCTAGAATAAATACATATATTTTATATATATACCTGTGTGGGCTACTCTTTCATTTGGATATTCAAGAGGTTATTATGGTAAAACAATAAGCTTAACACTCCTTCAAGACTTAGCCTGAAGGCTGCTCTCCACAGCTACCACTAGGATAGCTTTCTTTAAAGGTTGTCTTAAACCTATCATCAATAAGAGTCGAATTGGACTGGTGCAAGGTGTCCCTATAACTAGGAACAGCATATGCCAGGCCAACTTCTCACAGTTAAGGTCTTAAACTCTTACTCTGGCCTAATGGTAAGGTCTTAACTCTTACCTTGGCCTAATGGTTAAGGTCTTAGACTCTTACTCTGGCCTAATGGTTAAGGTATTGACTCTTACTCTGGCCTAATGGTTAAGGTCTTAGACTCTTACTCTGGCCTAATGGTTAAGGTCTTAACTCTTACTCTGGCCTAATGGTTAAGGTCTTTGACTCTTACTCTGTCCTAATGGTTAAGGTCTTAACTCTTACTCTTGCCTAATGGTTAAGGTCTTAGACTCTTACTCTAGCCTAATGGTTAAGGTCTTATATTCTTACTCTGGCCTAATGGTTAAGGTCTAGACTCTTACTCTGGGCTAATGGTTAAGGTATTGACTCTTACTCTGGCCTAATGGTTAATGTCTTAGACTCTTACTCTGGCCTAATGGTCAAGGTCTTAGAATCTTACTCTGGCCTAATGGTTAAGGTCTTAACTCTTACTCTGACCTAATGGTTAAGGTCTTAGACTCTTACTCTGGCCTAATGGTGAAGGTCTTAACTCTTACTCTGGCCTAATGGTAAGATCTAGATCCTTACTCTGGCCTAATGGTTAAGGTCTTAACTCTTACTCTTGCCTAATGGTTAAGGTCTTAGACTCTTACTCTAGCCTAATGGTTAAGGTCTTAGACTCTTACTCTGGTCTAATGGTTAAGGTCTGAGACTCTTACTCTGGCCTACTGTTTAAGGTATTAACTCTTACTCTTGCCTAATGGTTAAGGTCTTAGACTCTTATTCTGGCCTAATGGTTAAGGTCTTAACTCTTACTCTGACCTAATGGTTAAGGTCTTAGACTCTTACTCTGGCCTAATGGTTAAGGTCTTAACTCTTACTATGGCCTACTGATTAAGGTCTTTACTCTTAAACTGGCCTAATGGTTAAGGTTTTAACTCTTACTCTGGCCTAATGCTTAAGGTCTTAGACTCTTTCTCTGGCCTAATGGTTAAGGTCTTAACTCTTACTCTGGCCTAATGCTTAAGGTCTTAGACTCTAACTCTGGCCTAATGGTTAAGGTCTAGACTCTTACTCTGGCCTAATGGTTAAGGTCTTAGACTCTTACTCTAGCCTAATGCTTAAGGTCTAAGACTCTAACTCTGGCCTAATGGTTAAGGTCTAGACTCTTACTTTGGCCTAATGGTTAAGGTATTGACTCTTACTCTGGCCTAATGGTTAATGTCTTAGACTCTTACTCTGGCCTAATGGTTAAGGTCTTAATTCTTACACTGACCTAATGGTTAAGGTCTAAGACTCTTACTCTAGCCTAATGGTTAAGGTCTTCGATTCTTACTCTGGCCTAATGGTTAAGGTCTAGACTCTTACTCTGGCCTAATGGTTAAGGTATTGACTCTTACTCTGGCCTAATGGTTACTGTCTTAGACTCTTACTCTGGCCTAATGGTTAAGGTCTTAATTCTTACACTGGCCTAACGGTTAAGGTCTTAGACTCTTACTCTGACCTAATGGTTAAGGTCTTGACTCTTACTCTGGCCTAATGGTTAAGGTCTTACACTCTTACTCTGGCCTAATGGTTAAGGTATTAGACTCTTACTCTGGGCTACTGGTTAAGGTCTTAACTCTTACTCTGGCCTACTGGTTAAGGTCTTAAATCTCACTCTGGCCTAATGGTTAAGGTCTTTGCTCTTACTCTGGCCAATTGGTTAAAGTCTTAGACTCTAACTCTGGCCTAATGGTTAAGGTCTTAAACTCTTACTCTGGCCTAATGGTAAGGTCTTAACTCTTACCTTGGCCTAATGGTTAAGGTCTTAGACTCTTACTCTGGCCTAATGGTTAAGGTATTGACTCTTACTCTGGCCTAATGGTTAAGGTCTTAGACTCTTACTCTGGCCTAATGGTTAAGGTCTTAACTCTTACTCTTGCCTAATGGTTAAGGTCTTAGACTCTTACTCTAGCCTAATGGTTAAGGTCTTAGATTCTTACTCTGGCCTAATGGTTAAGGTCTAGACTCTTACTCTGGCCTAATGGTTAAGGTATTGACTCTTACTCTGGCCTAATGGTTAATGTCTTAGACTCTTACTCTGGCCTAATGGTTAAGGTCTTAGAATCTTACTCTGGCCTAATGGTTAAGGTCTTAACTCTTACTCTGACCTAATGGTTAAGGTCTTAGACTCTTACTCTGGCCTAATGGTTAAGGTCTTAACTCTTACTCTGGCCTAATGGTAAGATCTAGACCCTTACTCCGGCCTAATGGTTAAGGTCTTAACTCTTACTCTGGCCTTATGGTTAAGGTCTTGACTCTTACTCTGGCCTAATGGTTAAGGTCTTAGACTCTTACTCTCGCCTTATGGCTAAGGTCTTAACTCTTACTCTGACCTTATGGTTAAGGTCTTAACTCTTACTCTGACCTAATGGTTAAGGTCTTAGACTCTGACTCTGGCCTAATGGGTAAGGTCTTAGACTCTTACTCTGGCCTAATGGTTAAGGTCTTAGACTCTTACTCTGGTCTAATGGTTAAGGTCTTAGACTCTTACTCCGGCCTACCGTTTAAGGTATTAACTCTTACTCTTGCCTAATGGTTAAGGTCTTAGACTCTTATTCTGGCCTAATGGTTAAGGTCTTAACTCTTACTCTGACCTAATGGTTAAGGTCTTAGACTCTTACTCTGGCGTAATGCTTAAGGTCTTAGACTCTTTCTCTGGCCTAATGGTTAAGGTCTTAACTCTTACTCTGGCCTAATGGTTAAGGTCTTAGACTCTTACTCTGGCCTAATGCTTAAGGTCTTAGCTCTTACTCTGGCCTACTGGTTAAGGTCTTAGACTCTTACTCTGGCCTAATGGTTAAGGTCTTAACTCGTACTCTGGCCTAATGGTTAAGATTTTAGACTCTTACTCTTTCCTAATGGTTAAGGTCTTAACTCTTACTCTGGCCTACTAATTAAGGTCTTTACTCTTACACTGGCCTAATGGTTAAGGTCTTAACTCTTACTCTGGCCTAATGGTAAGGTCTAGACTCTTAATCCGGCCTAATGGTTAAGGTCCTAACTCTTACTCTGGCCTAATGCTTAAGGTCTTAGACTCCTACTCTGGCCTAATGGTTAAGGTCTTAACTCTGGGTCTTAACTCTTACTCTGACCTAATGGTTAAGGTCTTAGACTCTTACTCTGGCCTACTGGTTAAGGTATTGACTCTTACTCTGGCCTAATGGTTAAGGTCTTAGGCTCTTACTCTGGCCTAATGGTTAAGGTCTTAGACACTTACTCTGGCCTACTGGTTAAGGTCTTTGTTCTTACTCTGGCCTATTGGTTAAGGTGTTTGACTCTTACTGTGGCCTAATGGTTAAGGTTTTAGACTCTTGCTCTGGCCCAATGGTTGAGGTCTTAACTCTTATTTTGGCCTAATGGTTAAGGTCTTAAACTCTTACTCTTGCCTAATGGTTAAGGTCTTAACTCTTACTCTGGCCTAATGGTTAAGGTTTTAGACTCTTACTCTAGCCTAATGGCTAAGGTCTTAACTTTTACTCTGGCCTAATGGTTAAGGTCTTGACTCTTACTTTGGCCTAATGGTTAATGTCTTAACTCTTACTCTGGCCTAATGGTTAAGGTCTTAGACTCTTACTCTGGCCTACTGGTTAAGGTCTTAGACTCTTACTCTAGCCTAATGGTTGAGGTCTTAGACTCTTACTCTGGCCTAATGGTTAAGGTCTTAGACTCTTACTCTGGCCTAATGGTTAAGGTCTCAAACTCTTACTCTGGCCTACTGGATAAGGTCTTAAGTCTTACTTTGACCTAATGGTTAAGGTCTTAGACTCTTACTCTGACCTAATGGTTAATTTCTTAGACTCTTACTCTGGCCTAATGGTTAAGGTCTTGACTCTTACTCTGGCCTAATGGGTAATGTCTTAGACTTTTACTCTGGCCTAAAGGTTAAGGTCTTAACTCTTACTCTGGCCTAATGGTTAAGGTCTTAGACTCTTACTCTGGCCCAATGGTTAAGGTCTTAACTCTTACTCTGGCCCAATGGTTAAGGTCTTAACTCTTACTCTGGCCTAATGGTTAAGGTTTTAGACTCTTACTCTAGCCTAATGGCTAAGGTCTTAACTCTTACTCTGGCCTAATGTTTAAGGTATTGACTCTTACTCTAGCCTAATGGTTAAGGTCTTAACTCTTACTCTGGCCTAATGGTTAAGGTCTTAGACTCTTACTCTGGCCTACTGGTTAAGGTCTTAGACTCTTACTCTAGCCTAATGGTTAAGGTCTTAGACTCTTACTCTGGCCTAATGGTTAAGGTCTTAGACTTTTACTCTGGCCTAATGGTTAAGGTCTCAATCTCTTACTCTGGCCTACTGGATAAGGTCTTAAGTCTTACTTTGACCTAATGGTTAACGTCTTAGACTCTTACTTTGACCTAATGGTTAAGTTCTTAGACTCTTACTCTGGCCTAATGGTTGAGGTCTTGACTCTTACTCTGGCCTAATGGTTAATGTCTTAGACTCTTACTCTGGCCTAAAGGTTAAGGTCTTAACTCTTACTCTGGCCTAATGGTTAAGGTCTTAGACTCTTACTCTGGCCTAATGGTTAAGGTCTTACCTCTTACTCTGGCCCAATGGTTAAGGTCTTAACTCTTACTCTGGCCTAATGGTTATGACTCTTACTCTGGCCGAATCGTTAAAGTCTTAGACTCTTACTCTGGCCTAATGGTTAAGGTCTTGACTTTTACTCTGGCCTAATGGTTAAGGTCTTAGACTTTTACTCTGGCCCAATGGTTAAGGTCTTAACTCTTACTCTGGCCCAATGGTTAAGGTCTTAACTCTTACTCTGGCCTAAAGGTTAAGGTCTTAACTCTTACTCTGGCCTAATGGTTAAGGTCTTGACTCTTACTATGGCCTAATGATTAAGGTATTAACTCTTACTCTGGCCTAATCGTTAAAGTCTTAGATTCTTACTCTGGCCTAATGGTTAAGGTCTAGACTCTTACTCTGGCCTAATGGTTAAGGTATTGACTCTTACTCTGGCCTAATGGTTAATGTCTTAGACTCTTACTCTGGCCTAATGGTTAAGGTCTTAATTCTTACACTGGCCTAACGGTTAAGGTCTTAGACTCTTACTCTGACCTAATGGTTAAGTTCTTAGACTCTTACTCTGGCCTAATGGTTAAGGTATTAGACTCTTACTCTGGGCTACTGGTTAAGGTCTTAACTCTTACTCTGGCCTACTGGTTAAGGTCTTAAATCTTACTTTGGCCTAATGGCTAAGGTCTTTGCTCTTACTCTGGCCAATTGGTTAAGGTCTTATACTCTAACTCTGGCCTAATGGTTAAGGTCTTAAACTCTTACTCTGGCCTAATGGTAAGGTCTTAACTCTTACTTTGGCCTTATGGTTAAGGTCTTAGACTGTTACTCTGGCCTACTGGTTAAGGTCTTAGATCTTACTCTGGCCTAATGGTTAAGGTCTTGACTCTTACTCTGGCCTAATGGTTGTATTAGACTCTTACTCTGGCCTAATGGTTAAGGTCTTTACTCTTACTCTGGCCTAATGGTTAAGGTCTTAACTCTTACTCTGGCCTAATGGTTAAGGTCTTAGACTCTAAGTCTGGCCTTATGGTAAGTTCTAGACTCTTACTCTGGCCTAATGGTTAAGGTCTTAACTCTTACTCTAGCCTAATGGTTAAGGTCTTAGACACTTACTCTGGCCTACTGGTTAAGGTCTTTGCTCTTACTCTGGCCTATTGGTTAAGGTCTTAGACTCTTACTCTGGCCTAATGATTAAGGTCTTAACCCTTACTCTGGCCTAATGGTGAAGGGCTTTACTCTTATTCTGGCCTAATGGTTAAGGTCTTATACACTTACTCTTGCCTAATCGTTAAAGTCTTAGATTCTTACTCTGGCCTAATGGTTAAGGTCTTGACTTTTACTCTGGCCTAATGGTTAATGTCTTAGACTCTTACTCTGGCCTAATGGTTAAGGTCTAGACTCTTACTCTAGCCTAATGGTTAAGGTCTTAGACTCTTACTCTAGCCTAATGGTTAAGGTCTTAGACTCTAACTCTGGCCTAATGGCTAAGGTCTTAGACTCTAACTCTGGCCTAATGGTTAAGGTCTAGACTCTTACACTGGCCTAATGGTTAAGGTCTTAACTCTTACTCTGGCCTAATGCTTAAGGTCTTAGACTCTAACTCTGGCCTAATGGTTAAGGTCTAGACTCTTACTCTGGCCTACTGGTTAAGGTCTTAGACTCTTACTCTAGCCTAATGCTTAAGATCTTGGACTCTTACTCTGGCCTAATGGTTAAGGTCTTAACTCTTACTCTTGCCTAATGGTTAAGGTCTTAGACTCTTACTCTAGCCTAATGGTTAAGGTCTTAGACTCTAACTCTGGCCTAATGGCTAAGGTCTTAGACTCTAACTCTGGCCTAATGGTTAAGGTCTAGACTCTTACTCTGGCCTAATGGTTAAGGTATTGACTCTTACTCTGGCCTAATGGTTAATGTCTTAGACTCTTACTCTGGCCTAATGGTTAAGGTCTTAGACTCTTACTCTGGCCTAATGGTTAAGGTCTTAGACTCTTACTCTGGCCTAATGGTAAGATCTAGACCCTTACTCCGGCCTAATGGTTAAGGACTTAACTCTTACTCTGGCCGAATGGTTAAGGTCTTGACTCTTACTCTGGCCTAATGGTTAAGGTCTTAGACTCTTACTCTCGCCTAATGGTTAAGGACTTGACTCTTACTCTGGCCTAATGGTTAAGGTCTTAGACTCTTACTCTGGCCTAATCTGTTAAGGTCTTAACTCTTACTCTTGCCTAATGGTTAATGTCTTAACTCTTACTCTGACCTAATGGTTAAGTTCTTAGACTCTGACTCTGGCCTAATGGGTAAGGTCTTAGACTCGTACTCTGGCCTAATGGTTAAGGTCTTAGACTCTTACTCTGGTCTAATGGTTAAGGTCTTAGACTCTTACTCTGGCCTACTGTTTAAGGTATTAACTCTTACTCTTGCCTAATGGTTAAGGTCTTAGACTCTTACTCTGGCCTAATGGTTAAGGTCTTAACTCTTACTCTGGCATAATGGTTAAGGTCTTAACTCTTACTCTGACCTAATCGTTAAGGTCTTAGACTCTTACTCTGGCCTAATGGTTAAGGTCTTAACTCTTACTATGGCCTACTGATTAAGGTCTTTACTCTTACACTGGCCTATGGTTAAGGTTTTAACTCTTACTCTGGCCTAATGCTTAAGGTCTTAGACTCTTTCTCTGGCCTAATGGTTAAGGTCTTAACTCTTACTCTGGCCTAATGGTTAAGGTCTTAGACTCTTACTCTGACCTAATGGTTAAGGTCTTAATTCTTACACTGGCCTAATGGTTAAGGTCTAAGACTCTTACTCTAGCCTAATGGTTAAGGTCTTAGATTCTTACTCTGGCCTAATGGTTAAGGTCTAGACTCTTACTCTGGCCTAATGGTTAAGGTATTGACTCTTACTCTGGCCTAATGGTTACTGTCTTAGACTCTTACTCTGGCCTAATGGTTAAGGTCTTAATTCTTACACTGGCCTAACGGTTAAGGTCTTAGACTCTTACTCTGACCTAATGGTTAAGGTCTTGACTCTTACTCTGGCCTAATGGTTAAGGTCTTACACTCTTACTCTGGCCTAATGGTTAAGGTATTAGACTCTTACTCTGGGCTACTGGTTAAGGTCTTAACTCTTACTCTGGCCTACTGGTTAAGGTCTTAAATCTCACTCTGGCCTAATGGTTAAGGTCTTTGCTCTTACTCTGGCCAATTGGTTAAAGTCTTAGACTCTAACTCTGGCCTAATGGTTAAGGTCTTAAACTCTTACTCTGGCCTAATGGTAAGGTCTTAACTCTTACCTTGGCCTAATGGTTAAGGTCTTAGACTCTTACTCAGGCCTAATGGTTAAGGTATTGACTCTTACTCTGGCCTAATGGTTAAGGTCTTAGACTCTTACTCTGGCCTAATGGTTAAGGTCTTAACTCTTACTCTTGCCTAATGGTTAAGGTCTTAGACTCTTACTCTAGCCTAATGGTTAAGGTCTTAGATTCTTACTCTGGCCTAATGGTTAAGGTCTAGACTCTTACTCTGGCCTAATGGTTAAGGTATTGACTCTTACTCTGGCCTAATGGTTAATGTCTTAGACTCTTACTCTGGCCTAATGGTTAAGGTCTTAGAATCTTACTCTGGCCTAATGGTTAAGGTCTTAACTCTTACTCTGACCTAATGGTTAAGGTCTTAGACTCTTACTCTGGCCTAATGGTTAAGGTCTTAACTCTTACTCTGGCCTAATGGTAAGATCTAGACCCTTACTCCGGCCTAATGGTTAAGGTCTTAACTCTTACTCTGGCCTTATGGTTAAGGTCTTGACTCTTACTCTGGCCTAATGGTTAAGGTCTTAGACTCTTACTCTCGCCTAATGGCTAAGGTCTTAACTCTTACTCTGACCTTATGGTTAAGGTCTTAACTCTTACTCTGACCTAATGGTTAAGGTCTTAGACTCTGACTCTGGCCTAATGGGTAAGGTCTTAGACTCTTACTCTGGCCTAATGGTTAAGGTCTTAGACTCTTACTCTGGTCTAATGGTTAAGGTCTTAGACTCTTACTCCGGCCTACCGTTTAAGGTATTAACTCTTACACTTGCCTAATGGTTAAGGTCTTAGACTCTTATTCTGGCCTAATGGTTAAGGTCTTAACTCTTACTCTGACCTAATGGTTAAGGTCTTAGACTCTTACTCTGGCGTAATGCTTAAGGTCTTAGACTCTTTCTCTGGCCTAATGGTTAAGGTCTTAACTCTTACTCTGGCCTAATGGTTAAGGTCTTAGACTCTTACTCTGGCTTAATGCTTAAGGTCTTAGCTCTTACTCTGGCCTACTGGTTAAGGTCTTAGACTCTTACTCTGGCCTAATGGTTAAGGTCTTAACTCGTACTCTGGCCTAATGGTTAAGATTTTAGACTCTTACTCTGTCCTAATGGTTAAGGTCTTAACTCTTACTCTGGCCTACTAATTAAGGTCTTTACTCTTACACTGGCCTAATGGTTAAGGTCTTAACTCTTACTCTGGCCTAATGGTAAGATCTAGACTCTTAATCCGGCCTAATGGTTAAGGTCCTAACTCTTACTCTGGCCTAATGCTTAAGGTCTTAGACTCCTACTCTGGCCTAATGGTTAAGGTCTTAACTCTGGGTCTTAACTCTTACTCTGACCTAATGGTTAAGGTCTTAGACTCTTACTCTGGCATACTGGTTAAGGTATTGACTCTTACTCTGGCCTAATGGTTAAGGTCTTAGGCTCTTACTCTGGCCTAATGGTTAAGGTCTTAGACACTTACTCTGGCCTACTGGTTAAGGTCTTTGTTCTTACTCTGGCCTATTGGTTAAGGTGTTTGACTCTTACTGTGGCCTAATGGTTAAGGTTTTAGACTCTTGCTCTGGCCCAATGGTTGAGGTCTTAACTCTTATTTTGGCCTAATGGTTAAGGTCTTAAACTCTTACTCTTGCCTAATGGTTAAGGTATTAACTCTTACTCTGGCCTAATGGTTAAGGTTTTAGACTCTTACTCTAGCCTAATGGCTAAGGTCTTAACTTTTACTCTGGCCTAATGGTTAAGGTCTTGACTCTTACTCTGGCCTAATGGTTAATGTCTTAACTCTTACTCTGGCCTAATGGTTAAGGTCTTAGACTCTTACTCTGGCCTACTGGTTAAGGTCTTAGACTCTTACTCTAGCCTAATGGTTAAGGTCTTAGACTCTTACTCTGGCCTAATGGTTAAGGTCTTAGACTCTTACTCTGGCCTAATGGTTAAGGTCTCAAACTCTTACTCTGGCCTACTGGATAAGGTCTTAAGTCTTACTTTGACCTAATGGTTAAGGTCTTAGACTCTTACTCTGACCTAATGGTTAAGTTCTTAGACTCTTACTCTGGCCTAATGGTTAAGGTCTTGACTCTTACTCTGGCCTAATAGGTAATGTCTTAGACTTTTACTCTGGCCTAAAGGTTAAGGTCTTAACTCTTACTCTGGCCTAATGGTTAAGGTCTTAGACTCTTACTCTGGCCCAATGGTTAAGGTCTTAACTCTTACTCTGGCCCAATGGTTAAGGTCTTAACTCTTACTCTGGCCTAATGGTTAAGGTTTTAGACTCTTACTCTAGCCTAATGGCTAAGGTCTTAACTCTTACTCTGGCCTAATGTTTAAGGTCTTGACTCTTACTCTAGCCTAATGGTTAAGGTCTTAACTCTTACTCTGGCCTAATGGTTAAGGTCTTAGACTCTTACTCTGGCCTACTGTTTAAGGTCTTAGACTCTTACTCTAGCCTAATGGTTAAGGTCTTAGACTCTTACTCTGGCCTAATGGTTAAGGTCTTAGACTTTTACTCTGGCCTAATGGTTAAGGTCTCAATCTCTTACTCTGGCCTACTGGATAAGGTCTTAAGTCTTACTTTGACCTAATGGTTAACGTCTTAGACTCTTACTTTGACCTAATGGTTAAGTTCTTAGACTCTTACTCTGGCCTAATGGTTGAGGTCTTGACTCTTACTCTGGCCTAATGGTTAATGTCTTAGACTCTTACTCTGGCCTAAAGGTTAAGGTCTTAACTCTTACTCTGGCCTAATGGTTAAGGTCTTAGACTCTTACTCTGGCCTAATGGTTAAGGTCTTACCTCTTACTCTGGCCCAATGGTTAAGGTCTTAACTCTTACTCTGGCCTAATGGTTATGACTCTTACTCTGGCCGAATCGTTAAAGTCTTAGACTCTTACTCTGGCCTAATGGTTAAGGTCTTGACTTTTACTCTGGCCTAATGGTTAAGGTCTTAGACTCTTACTCTGGCCCAATGGTTAAGGTCTTAACTCTTACTCTGGCCCAATGGTTAAGGTCTTAACTCTTACTCTGGCCTAAAGGTTAAGGTCTTAACTCTTACTCTGGCCTAATGGTTAAGGTCTTGACTCTTACTCTGGCCTAATGATTAAGGTATTAACTCTTACTCTGGCCTAATCGTTAAAGTCTTAGATTCTTACTCTGGCCTAATGGTTAAGGTCTAGACTCTTACTCTGGCCTAATGGTTAAGGTATTGACTCTTACTCTGGCCTAATGGTTAATGTCTTAGACTCTTACTCTGGCCTAATGGTTAAGGTCTTAATTCTTACACTGGCCTAACGGTTAAGGTCTTAGACTCTTACTCTGACCTAATGGTTAAGTTCTTAGACTCTTACTCTGGCCTAATGGTTAAGGTATTAGACTCTTACTCTGGGCTACTGGTTAAGGTCTTAACTCTTACTCTGGCCTACTGGTTAAGGTCTTAAATCTTACTTTGGCCTAATGGCTAAGGTCTTTGCTCTTACTCTGGCCAATTGGTTAAGGTCTTATACTCTAACTCTGGCCTCATGGTTAAGGTCTTAAACTCTTACTCTGGCCTAATGGTAAGGTCTTAACTCTTACTTTGGCCTTATGGTTAAGGTCTTAGACTGTTACTCTGGCCTACTGGTTAAGGTCTTAGATCTTACTCTGGCCTAATGGTTAAGGTCTTGACTCTTACTCTGGCCTAATGGTTGTATTAGACTCTTACTCTGGCCTAATGGTTAAGGTCTTTACTCTTACTCTGGCCTAATGGTTAAGGTCTTAACTCTTACTCTGGCCTAATGGTTAAGGTCTTAGACTCTAAGTCTGGCCTAATGGTAAGTTCTAGACTCTTACTCTGGCCTAATGGTTAAGGTCTTAACTCTTACTCTAGCCTAATGGTTAAGGTCTTAGACACTTACTCTGGCCTACTGGTTAAGGTCTTTGCTCTTACTCTGGCCTATTGGTTAAGGTCTTAGACTCTTACTCTGGCCTAATGATTAAGGTCTTAACCCTTACTCTGGCCTAATGGTGAAGGGCTTTACTCTTATTCTGGCCTAATGGTTAAGGTCTTAGACACTTACTCTTGCCTAATCGTTAAAGTCTTAGATTCTTACTCTGGCCTAATGGTTAAGGTCTTGACTTTTACTCTGGCCTAATGGTTAAGGTCTTAGACTCTTACTCTGGCCTAATGGTTAAGGTCTAGACTCTTACTCTAGCCTAATGGTTAAGGTCTTAGACTCTAACTCTGGCCTAATGGCTAAGGTCTTAGACTCTAACTCTGGCCTAATGGTTAAGGTCTAGACTCTTACACTGGCCTAATGGTTAAGGTCTTAACTCTTACTCTGGCCTAATGCTTAAGGTCTTAGACTCTAACTCTGGCCTAATGGTTAAGGTCTAGACTCTTACTCTGGCCTACTGGTTAAGGTCTTAGACTCTTACTCTAGCCTAATGCTTAAGATCTTGGACTCTTACTCTGGCCTAATGGTTAAGGTCTTAACTCTTACTCTTGCCTAATGGTTAAGGTCTTAGACTCTTACTCTAGCCTAATGGTTAAGGTCTTAGACTCTAACTCTGGCCTAATGGCTAAGGTCTTAGACTCTAACTCTGGCCTAATGGTTAAGGTCTAGACTCTTACTCTGGCCTAATGGTTAAGGTATTGACTCTTACTCTGGCCTAATGGTTAATGTCTTAGACTCTTACTCTGGCCTAATGGTTAAGGTCTTAGACTCTTACTCTGGCCTAATGGTTAAGGTCTTAGACTCTTACTCTGGCCTAATGGTAAGATCTAGACCCTTACTCCGGCCTAATGGTTAAGGTCTTAACTCTTACTCTGGCCGAATGGTTAAGGTCTTGACTCTTACTCTGGCCTAATGGTTAAGGTCTTAGACTCTTACTCTCGCCTAATGGTTAAGGACTTGACTCTTACTCTGGCCTAATGGTTAAGGTCTTAGACTCTTACTCTGGCCTAATCTGTTAAGGTCTTAACTCTTACTCTTGCCTAATGGTTAATGTCTTAACTCTTACTCTGACCTAATGGTTAAGTTCTTAGACTCTGACTCTGGCCTAATGGGTAAGGTCTTAGACTCGTACTCTGGCCTAATGGTTAAGGTCTTAGACTCTTACTCTGGTCTAATGGTTAAGGTCTTAGACTCTTACTCTGGCCTACTGTTTAAGGTATTAACTCTTACTCTTGCCTAATGGTTAAGGTCTTAGACTCTTACTCTGGCCTAATGGTTAAGGTCTTAACTCTTACTCTGGCATAATGGTTAAGGTCTTAACTCTTACTCTGACCTAATGGTTAAGGTCTTAGACTCTTACTCTGGCCTAATGGTTAAGGTCTTAACTCTTACTATGGCCTACTGATTAAGGTTTTTACTCTTACACTGGCCTATGGTTAAGGTTTTAACTCTTACTCTGGCCTAATGCTTAAGGTCTTAGACTCTTTCTCTGTCCTAATGGTTAAGGTCTTAACTCTTACTCTGGCCTAATGGTTAAGGTCTTAGACTCTTACTCTGGCCTAATGGTTAAGGTCTTAATTCTTACACTGGCCTAATGGTTAAGGTCTAAGACTCTTACTCTAGCCTAATGGTTAAGGTCTTAGATTCTTACTCTGGCCTAATGGTTAAGGTCTAGACTCTTACTCTGGCCTAATGGTTAAGGTATTGACTCTTACTCTGGCCTAATGGTTACTGTCTTAGACTCTTACTCTGGCCTAATGGTTAAGGTCTTAATTCTTACACTGGCCTAACGGTTAAGGTCTTAGACTCTTACTCTGACCTAATGGTTAAGATCTTGACTCTTACTCTGGCCTAATGGTTAAGGTCTTACACTCTTACTCTGGCCTAATGGTTAAGGTATTAGACTCTTACTCTGGGCTACTGGTTAAGGTCTTAACTCTTACTCTGGCCTACTGGTTAAGGTCTTAAATCTCACTCTGGCCTAATGGTTAAGGTCTTTGCTCTTACTCTGGCCAATTGGTTAAAGTCTTAGACTCTAACTCTGGCCTAATGGTTAAGGTCTTAAACTCTTACTCTGGCCTAATGGTAAGGTCTTAACTCTTACCTTGGCCTAATGGTTAAGGTCTTAGACTCTTACTCTGGCCTAATGGTTAAGGTATTGACTCTTACTCTGGCCTAATGGTTAAGGTCTTAGACTCTTACTCTGGCCTAATGGTTAAGGTCTTAACTCTTACTCTTGCCTAATGGTTAAGGTCTTAGACTCTTACTCTAGCCTAATGGTTAAGGTCTTAGATTCTTACTCTGGCCTAATGGTTAAGGTCTAGACTCTTACTCTGGCCTAATGGTTAAGGTATTGACTCTTACTCTGGCCTAATGGTTAATGTCTTAGACTCTTACTCTGGCCTAATGGTTAAGGTCTTAGAATCTTACTCTGGCCTAATGGTTAAGGTCTTAACTCTTACTCTGACCTAATGGTTAAGGTCTTAGACTCTTACTCTGGCCTAATGGTTAAGGTCTTAACTCTTACTCTGGCCTAATGGTAAGATCTAGACCCTTACTCCGGCCTAATGGTTAAGGTCTTAACTCTTACTCTGGCCTTATGGTTAAGGTCTTGACTCTTACTCTGGCCTAATGGTTAAGGTCTTAGACTCTTACTCTCGCCTAATGGCTAAGGTCTTAACTCTTACTCTGACCTTATGGTTAAGGTCTTAACTCTTACTCTGACCTAATGGTTAAGGTCTTAGACTCTGACTCTGGCCTAATGGGTAAGGTCTTAGACTCTTACTCTGGCCTAATGGTTAAGGTCTTAGACTCTTACTCTGGTCTAATGGTTAAGGTCTTAGACTCTTACTCCGGCCTACCGTTTAAGGTATTAACTCTTACACTTGCCTAATGGTTAATGTCTTAGACTCTTATTCTGGCCTAATGGTTAAGGTCTTAACTCTTACTCTGACCTAATGGTTAAGGTCTTAGACTCTTACTCTGGCGTAATGCTTAAGGTCTTAGACTCTTTCTCTGGCCTAATGGTTAAGGTCTTAACTCTTACTCTGGCCTAATGGTTAAGGTCTTAGACTCTTACTCTGGCCTAATGCTTAAGGTCTTAGCTCTTACTCTGGCCTACTGGTTAAGGTCTTAGACTCTTACTCTGGCCTAATGGTTAATGTCTTAACTCGTACTCTGGCCTAATGGTTAAGATTTTAGACTCTTACTCTGTCCTAATGGTTAAGGTCTTAACTCTTACTCTGGCCTACTAATTAAGGTCTTTACTCTTACACTGGCCTAATGGTTAAGGTCTTAACTCTTACTCTGGCCTAATGGTAAGGTCTAGACTCTTAATCCGGCCTAATGGTTAAGGTCCTAACTCTTACTCTGGCCTAATGCTTAAGGTCTTAGACTCCTACTCTGGCCTAATGGTTAAGGTCTTAACTCTGGGTCTTAACTCTTACTCTGACCTAATGGTTAAGGTCTTAGACTCTTACTCTGGCCTACTGGTTAAGGTATTGACTCTTACTCTGGCCTAATGGTTAAGGTCTTAGGCTCTTACTCTGGCCTAATGGTTAAGGTCTTAGACACTTACTCTGGCCTACTGGTTAAGGTCTTTGTTCTTACTCTGGCCTATTGGTTAAGGTGTTTGACTCTTACTGTGGCCTAATGGTTAAGGTTTTAGACTCTTGCTCTGGCCCAATGGTTGAGGTCTTAACTCTTATTTTGGCCTAATGGTTAAGGTCTTAAACTCTTACTCTTGCCTAATGGTTAAGGTCTTAACTCTTACTCTGGCCTAATGGTTAAGGTTTTAGACTCTTACTCTAGCCTAATGGCTAAGGTCTTAACTTTTACTCTGGCCTAATGGTTAAGGTCTTGACTCTTACTCTGGCCTAATGGTTAATGTCTTAACTCTTACTCTGGCCTAATGGTTAAGGTCTTAGACTCTTACTCTGGCCTACTGGTTAAGGTCTTAGACTCTTACTCTAGCCTAATGGTTAAGGTCTTAGACTCTTACTCTGGCCTAATGGTTAAGGTCTTAGACTCTTACTCTGGCCTAATGGTTAAGGTCTCAAACTCTTACTCTGGCCTACTGGATAAGGTCTTAAGTCTTACTTTGACCTAATGGTTAAGGTCTTAGACTCTTACTCTGACCTAATGGTTAAGTTCTTAGACTCTTACTCTGGCCTAATGGTTAAGGTCTTGACTCTTACTCTGGCCTAATGGGTAATGTCTTAGACTCTTACTCTGGCCTAAAGGTTAAGGTCTTAACTCTTACTCTGGCCTAATGGTTAAGGTCTTAGACTCTTACTCTGGCCCAATGGTTAAGGTCTTAACTCTTACTCTGGCCCAATGTTTAAGGTCTTAACTCTTACTCTGGCCTAATGGTTAAGGTTTTAGACTCTTACTCTAGCCTAATGGCTAAGGTCTTAACTCTTACTCTGGCCTAATGTTTAAGGTCTTGACTCTTACTCTAGCCTAATGGTTAAGGTCTTAACTCTTACTCTGGCCTAATGGTTAAGGTCTTAGACTCTTACTCTGGCCTACTGGTTAAGGTCTTAGACTCTTACTCTAGCCTAATGGTTAAGGTCTTAGACTCTTACTCTGGCCTAATGGTTAAGGTCTTAGACTTTTACTCTGGCCTAATGGTTAAGGTCTCAATCTCTTACTCTGGCCTACTGGATAAGGTCTTAAGTCTTACTTTGACCTAATGGTTAACGTCTTAGACTCTTACTTTGACCTAATGGTTAAGTTCTTAGACTCTTACTCTGGCCTAATGGTTGAGGTCTTGACTCTTACTCTGGCCTAATGGTTAATGTCTTAGACTCTTACTCTGGCCTAAAGGTTAAGGTCTTAACTCTTACTCTGGCCTAATGGTTAAGGTCTTAGACTCTTACTCTGGCCTAATGGTTAAGGTCTTACCTCTTACTCTGGCCCAATGGTTAAGGTCTTAACTCTTACTCTGGCCTAATGGTTATGACTCTTACTCTGGCCAAATCGTTAAAGTCTTAGACTCTTACTCTGGCCTAATGGTTAAGGTCTTGACTTTTACTCTGGCCTAATGGTTAAGGTCTTAGACTCTTACTCTGGCCCAATGGTTAAGGTCTTAACTCTTACTCTGGCCCAATGGTTAAGGTCTTAACTCTTACTCTGGCCTAAAGGTTAAGGTCTTAACTCTTACTCTGGCCTAATGGTTAATGTCTTAGACTCTTACTCTGGCCTAAAGGTTAAGGTCTTAACTCTTACTCTGGCCTAATGGTTAAGGTCTTAGACTCTTACTCTGGCCTAATGGTTAAGGTCTTACCTCTTACTCTGGCCCAATGGTTAAGGTCTTAACTCTTACTCTGGCCCAATGGTTAAGGTCTTAACTCTTACTCTGGCCTAAAGGTTAAGGTCTTAACTCTTACTCTGGCCTAATGGTTAAGGTCTTGACTCTTACTCTGGCCTAATGATTAAGGTATTAACTCTTACTCTGGCCTAATCGTTAAAGTCTTAGATTCTTACTCTGGCCTAATGGTTAAGGTCTAGACTCTTACTCTGGCCTAATGGTTAAGGTATTGACTCTTACTCTGGCCTAATGGTTAATGTCTTAGACTCTTACTCTGGCCTAATGGTTAAGGTCTTAATTCTTACACTGGCCTAACGGTTAAGGTCTTAGACTCTTACTCTGACCTAATGGTTAAGTTCTTAGACTCTTACTCTGGCCTAATGGTTAAGGTATTAGACTCTTACTCTGGGCTACTGGTTAAGGTCTTAACTCTTACTCTGGCCTACTGGTTAAGGTCTTAAATCTTACTTTGGCCTAATGGCTAAGGTCTTTGCTCTTACTCTGGCCAATTGGTTAAGGTCTTATACTCTAACTCTGGCCTAATGGTTAAGGTCTTAAACTCTTACTCTGGCCTAATGGTAAGGTCTTAACTCTTACTTTGGCCTTATGGTTAAGGTCTTAGACTGTTACTCTGGCCTACTGGTTAAGGTCTTAGATCTTACTCTGGCCTAATGGTTAAGGTCTTGACTCTTACTCTGGCCTAATGGTTGTATTAGACTCTTACTCTGGCCTAATGGTTAAGGTCTTTACTCTTACTCTGGCCTAATGGTTAAGGTCTTAACTCTTACTCTGGCCTAATGGTTAAGGTCTTAGACTCTAAGTCTGGCCTAATGGTAAGTTCTAGACTCTTACTCTGGCCTAATGGTTAAGGTCTTAACTCTTACTCTAGCCTAATGGTTAAGGTCTTAGACACTTACTCTGGCCTACTGGTTAAGGTCTTTGCTCTTACTCTGGCCTATTGGTTAAGGTCTTAGACTCTTACTCTGGCCTAATGATTAAGGTCTTAACCCTTACTCTGGCCTAATGGTGAAGGGCTTTACTCTTATTCTGGCCTAATGGTTAAGGTCTTAGACACTTACTCTTGCCTAATCGTTAAAGTCTTAGATTCTTACTCTGGCCTAATGGTTAAGGTCTTGACTTTTACTCTGGCCTAATGGTTAAGGTCTTAGACTCTTACTCTGGCCTAATGGTTAAGGTCTAGACTCTTACTCTAGCCTAATGGTTAAGGTCTTAGACTCTTACTCTAGCCTAATGGTTAAGGTCTTAGACTCTAACTCTGGCCTAATGGCTAAGGTCTTAGACTCTAACTCTGGCCTAATGGTTAAGGTCTAGACTCTTACACTGGCCTAATGGTTAAGGTCTTAACTCTTACTCTGGCCTAATGCTTAAGGTCTTAGACTCTAACTCTGGCCTACTGGTTAAGGTCTTAGACTCTTACTCTAGCCTAATGCTTAAGATCTTGGACTCTTACTCTGGCCTAATGGTTAAGGTCTTAACTCTTACTCTTGCCTAATGGTTAAGGTCTTAGACTCTTACTCTAGCCTAATGGTTAAGGTCTTAGACTCTAACTCTGGCCTAATGGCTAAGGTCTTAGACTCTAACTCTGGCCTAATGGTTAAGGTCTAGACTCTTACTCTGGCCTAATGGTTAAGGTATTGACTCTTACTCTGGCCTAATGGTTAATGTCTTAGACTCTTACTCTGGCCTAATGGTTAAGGTCTTAGACTCTTACTCTGGCCTAATGGTTAAGGTCTTAGACTCTTACTCTGGCCTAATGGTAAGATCTAGACCCTTACTCCGGCCTAATGGTTAAGGTCTTGACTCTTACTCTGGCCTAATGGTTAAGGTCTTAGACTCTTACTCTCGCCTAATGGTTAAGGACTTGACTCTTACTCTGGCCTAATGGTTAAGGTCTTAGACTCTTACTCTGGCCTAATCTGTTAAGGTCTTAACTCTTACTCTTGCCTAATGGTTAATGTCTTAACTCTTACTCTGACCTAATGGTTAAGTTCTTAGACTCTGACTCTGGCCTAATGGGTAAGGTCTTAGACTCGTACTCTGGCCTAATGGTTAAGGTCTTAGACTCTTACTCTGGTCTAATGGTTAAGGTCTTAGACTCTTACTCTGGCCTACTGTTTAAGGTATTAACTCTTACTCTTGCCTAATGGTTAAGGTCTTAGACTCTTACTCTGGCCTAATGGTTAAGGTCTTAACTCTTACTCTGGCATAATGGTTAAGGTCTTAACTCTTACTCTGACCTAATGGTTAAGGTCTTAGACTCTTACTCTGGCCTAATGGTTAAGGTCTTAACTCTTACTATGGCCTACTGATTAAGGTCTTTACTCTTATACTGGCCTATGGTTAAGGTTTTAACTCTTACTCTGGCCTAATGCTTAAGGTCTTAGACTCTTTCTCTGGCCTAATGGTTAAGGTCTTAACTCTTACTCTGGCCTAATGGTTAAGGTCTTAGACTCTTACTCTGGCCTAATGGTTAAGGTCTTAACTCTTACTCTTGCCTAATGGTTAAGGTCTTAGACTCTTACTCTAGCCTAATGGTTAAGGTCTTAGACTCTAACTCTGGCCTAATGGCTAAGGTCTTAGACTCTAACTCTGGCCTAATGGTTAAGGTCTAGACTCTTACTCTGGCCTAATGGTTAAGGTTTTGACTCTTACTCTGGCCTAATGGTTAATGTCTTAGACTCTTACTCTGGCCTAATGGTTAAGGTCTTAGACTCTTACTCTGGCCTAATGGTTAATGTCTTAGACTCTTACTCTGGCCTAATGGTTAAGATCTTAACTCTTACTCTTGCCTAATGGTTAAGGTCTCAGACTCCTACTCTAGCCTAATGGTTAAGGTCTTAGACTCTTACTCTAGCCTAATGGTTAAGGTCTTAGACTCTAACTCTGGCCTAATGGCTAAGGTCTTAGACTCTAACTCTGGCCTAATGGTTAAGGTCTAGACTCTTACTCTGGCCTAATGGTTAAGGTTTTGACTCTTACTCTGGCCTAATGGTTAATGTCTTAGACTCTTACTCTGGCCTAATGGTTAAGGTCTTAGACTCTTACTCTGGCCTAATGGTTAATGTCTTAGACTCTTACTCTGGCCTAATGGTTAAGATCTTAACTCTTACTCTTGCCTAATGGTTAAGGTCTCAGACTCCTACTCCAGCCTAATGGTTAAGGTCTTAGATTCTTACTCTGGCTGTTGGACCCGGCCTCGTGGCGTGGTCCTTACCCCCGTGGATTGTGCCCGTTCCCCGCCCCGGCCTTCACGGGCCACCCTTCCGAACTGCACCGAGACCCCTCATTCCGAGCCGCACGAGGTCGCATACCCCTCGGGGCTCCGCCATCTTGTTGGCATCCACGTGACTCTGTGCGCCAGCCGGCGTGACCCCGCTCAACCCGGCCTCGGCCCCAGCGAAGCCCCGACATCGAGGCACCAAGAACAAGCCAGGGGGTGCCACATGAACCATTCACCGCCCCCGGCGGAGGAAAGTATCGATGAGACCCCCAACTGTCCTCCCATCCCTAGGTGTGATCGCCCTGCAACTCTCTTGGGCCGGGCGCCTCTCCTGCTGGGCGTCTGGCCACCTCCACCCGGCCTCTCCGCCCCCCCGGGCGCCAGGGTCCGGACATCAAAGGGCTCCAGACCTATATCTGGGGCGACCCCGCCACAGATCGGCAGTTGTATCCAGGAGTCGAGAGCCCTGCTGATTGAATCGCGGCCGACCCTACGGAGAAGAACTCTTGCTTGAACTATCACGAGCCCTGCAGACTGCGTCGCGGCTCCTTCTTGTGAACACCTTGAAGCCCCCCGGAACATCGGGGCCCTGCTGACGCTGTCGCAGCCCAACCTCGCTGAAACCTCCCTCGGAGCCCTGCTGACGACGTCGCGGCTAGAGCTGAGCAGAAACCATCTTGAGAGCCCTGCTGACCTGATCGCGGCTCCCCACGAACTGAACGCCAGAGCCCTGCTGACGCCGTCGCGGCTCGACCCCTCCGAGATCCGGAGGTCCTCCAGCTTGAGGATAAGAACTGGGCCCCAGGTACCCTCGTACCGAGCTCCTGCCAAAGACTGTCCCGCTACCCCTACCCTTCCAAAGAGACACTGAGACTTTTGGTGGATCCCTCGATCCCTTTCGTGTAAATATTGATCTCGTAAACCTTTAATTGCTGATAAAGAATTGCTCGTCTTGAGACAACCTCCTTGAGTCCGGTGTGGTGGTGTTACTGTGCTAGTACGTGATAGGAGAAGGATCTCTCAGGAGGCTTCTCGACGGCGCTCGGCTACTTCCTGCAAGTGAGGGCCCCCCCCTTGGTGGTCTCACCGACTCCTCGGGGTCCGCCTTCCAACACTGGCCTAATGGTTAAGGTCTAGACTCTTACTCTGGCCTACTGGTTAAGGTATTGACTCTTAGTCTGGCCTAATGGTTAATGTCTTAGACTCTTACTCTGGTCTAATGGTTAAGGTCTTAGACTCTTACTCTGGCCTAATGGTTAAGGTATTAACTCTTACTGTGACCTAATGGTTAAGGTCTTAGACTCTTACTCTGGCCTAATGGTTAAGGTCTTAACTCTTACTCTGGCCTAATGGTAAGATCTAGACCCTTACTCCGGCCTAATGGTTAAGGTCTTAACTCTTACTCTGGCCTAATGGTTAAGGTCTTGACTCTTACTCTGGCCTAATGGTTAAGGTCTTAGACTCTTACTCTGGCCTAATGGTTAAGGTCTTGACTCTTACTCTGGCCTAATGGTTAAGGTCTTAGACTCTTACTCTGGCCTAATCTGTTAAGGTCTTAACTCTTACTCTTGCCTAATGGTTAATGTCTTAACTCTTACTCTGACCTAATGGTTAAAGTCTTAACTCTTACTCTGACCTAATGGTTAAGGTCTTAGACTCTGACTCTGGCCTAATGGGTAAGGTCTTAGACTCTTACTCTGGCCTAATGTTGAAGGTCTTAGACTCTTACTCTGGCCTAATGGTTAAGGTCTTAACTCTTACTCTGGCCTAATGGTAAGATCTAGACCCTTACTCTGGCCTAATGGTTAAGGTCTTAACTCTTACTCTGGCCTAATGGTTAAGGTCTTGACTCTTACTCTGGCCTAATGGTTAAGGTCTTAGACTCTTACTCTGGCCTAATCTGTTAAGGTCTTAACTCTTACTCTTGCCTAATGGTTAATGTCTTAACTCTTACTCTGACCTAATGGTTAAGGTCTTAACTCTTACTCTGACCTAATGGTTAAGGTCTTAGACTCTGACTCTGGCCTAATGGGTAAGGTCTTAGACTCTTCCTCTGGCCTAATGGTTAAGGTCTTAGACTCTTACTCTGGTCTAATGGTTAAGGTCTTAGACTCTTACTCTGGCCTACTGTCTAAGGTATTAACTCTTACTCTTGCCTAATGGTTAAGGTCTTAGACTCTTATTCTGGCCTAATGGTTAAGGTCTTAACTCTTACTCTGACCTAATGGTTAAGGTCTTAGACTCTTACTCTGGCCTAATGGTTAAGGTCTTAACTCTTACTATGGCCTACTGATTAAGGTCTTTACTCTTACACTGGCCTAATGGTTAAGGTTTTAACTCTTACTCTGGCCTAATGCTTAAGGTATTATACTCTTTCTCTGGCCTAATGGTTAAGGTCTTAACTCTTACTCTGGCCTAATGGTTAAGGTCTTAGACTCTTACTCTGGCCTAATGGTTAAGGTCTTAGCTCTTACTCTGGCCTACTGGTTAAGGTCTTAGACTCTTACTCTGGCCTAATGGTTAAGGTCCAAACTCGTACTCTGGCCAAATGGTTAAGGTCTTAACTCTTACTCTGGCCTAATGGTTAAGGTCTTGACTTTTACTTTGGCCTAACGGTTAAGGTCTTAGACTCTTACTCCGGCCTAATGGTTAAGGTCTAGACTCTTACTCTAGCCTAATGGTTAAGGTCTTAGACTCTTACTCTAGCCTAATGGTTAAGGTCTTAGACTCTTACTCTTGCTTAATGGTTAAGGTCTTGACTCTTACTCTGGCCTAATGGTTAAGGTCTTAACTCTTACTCTGGCCTAACGGCTAAGGTCTTAGACTCTAACTCTGGCCTAATGGTTAAGGTCTAGACCCTTACACTGGCCTAATGGTTAAGGTATTGACTCTTACTCTGGCCTAATGGTTAAGGTCTTAGACTCTTACTCTGGCCTAATCTGTTAAGGTCTTAACTCTTACTCTTGCCTAATGGATAAGGTCTTAGACTCTTACTCTAGCCTAATGGTTAAGGTCTTAGACTCTAACTCTGGCCTAATGGTTAAGGTCTAGACTCTTACACTGGCCTAATGGTTAAGGTATTGACTCTTACTCTGGCCTAATGGTTAAGGTCTTAGACTCTTACTGTAGCCTAATAGTTAAGGTCTTAACTCGTACTCTGGCCTAATGGATACGGTCTTAACTCTTACTCTGGCCTAATGGTTAATGTCTTAAATCTTACTCTGGCCTAATAGTTAAGGTCTTAGACACTTACTCTGGTCTTCTGGTTAAGGTCTTAGCTCTTACTCTGGCCTACTGGTTAAGGTCTTAGAGTCTTACTCTGGCCTACTGGTTAAGGTCTTAGAGTCTTACTCTGGCCTAATGGTTAAGGTCTTAAACTCTTACTCTTGCCTAATGGTTAAGGTCTTAACTCTTACTCTGGCCTAATGGTTAATGTTTTAGACTCTTACTCTAGCCTAATGGCTAAGGTCTTAACTCTTAGTCTGGCCTAATGGTTAAGGTCTTAGACTCTTTCTCTGTCCTACTGGTTAAGGTCTTTGCTCTTACTCTGGCCTAATAGTTAAGGTCTTAGACTCTTACTCTGGCCCAATCGTAAAGGTCTTTACTCTTACTCTGGCCTAATGGTTAAGGTCTTGACTCTTACTCTGGCCTAATAGTTAAGGTCTTAACTCTTACTCTGGCCTAATGGTTAAGGTCTTAGACTCTTACTCTGGCCTACTGGTTAAGGTCTTAGACTCTTACTCTAGCGTAATGGTTAATGTCTTAGACTCTTCCTCTGGCCTAATGGTTAAGGTCTTAGACTTTTACTCTGGCCTAATGGTTAAGGGCTCAAACTCTTACACTGGCCTACTGGATAAGGTCTTAAGTCTTACTTTGACCTAATGGTTAAGGTCTTAGACTCTTACTCTGGCCTAATGGTTAAGGTCTTGACTCTTACTCTGGCCTAATGGTTAAGGTCTTAGACTCTTACTCTGGCCTACTGGTTAAGGTCTTAGACTCTTACTCTAGCGTAATGGTTAATGTCTTAGACTCTTACTCTGGCCTAATGGTTAAGGTCTTAGACTTTTACTCTGGCCCAATGGTTAAGGGCTCAAACTCTTACACTGGCCTACTGGATAAGGTCTTAAGTCTTACTTTGACCTAATGGTTAAGGTCTTAGACTCTTACTCTGGCCTAATGGTTAAGGTCTTGACTCTTACTCTGGCCTAATGGTTAATGTCTTAGACTCTTACTCTGGCCTAATGCTTAAGGTCTTAGACTCTTACTCTGGCCTAATGGTTAAGGTCTTAACTCTGGGTCTTAACTCTTACTCTGACCTAATGGTTAAGGTCTTAGACTCTTACTCTGGCCTACTGGTTAAGGTATTGACTCTTACTCTGGCCTAATGGTTAAGGTCTTAGACTCTTACTCTGGCCCAATGGTTAAGGTCCTAGACTCTTACTCTGGCCTAATGGTTAAGGTCTTGACTCTTACTGTGGCCTAATGGTTAAGGTTTTAGACTCTTGCTCTGGCCCAATGGTTGAGGTCTTAACTCCTATTTTGGCCTAATGGTTAAGGTCTTAAACTCTTACTCTTGCCTAATGGTAAAGGTCTTAACTCTTACTCTGGCCTAATGGTTAAGGTTTTAGACTCTTACTCTAGCCTAATGGCTAAGGTCTTAACTCTTACTCTGGCCTAATGTTTAAGGTCTTGACTCTTACTCTAGCCTAATGGTTAAGGTCTTAACTCTTACTCTGGCCTAATGGTTAAGGTCTTAGACTCTTACTCTGGCCTACTGGTTAAGGTCTTAGACTCTTACTCTAGCCTAATGGTTAAGGTCTTAGACTCTTACTCTGGCCTAATGGTTAAGGTCTTAGACTCTTACTCTGGCCTAATGGTTAAGGTCTCAATCTCTTACTCTGGCCTACTGGATAAGGTCTTAAGTCTTACTTTGACCTAATGGTTAACGTCTTAGACTCTTACTTTGACCTAATGGTTAAGTTCTTAGACTCTTACTCTGGCCTAATGGTTAAGGTCTTGACTCTTACTCTGGCCTAATGGTTAATGTCTTAGACTCTTACTCTGGCCTAAAGGTTAAGGTCTTAACTCTTACTCTGGCCTAATGGTTAAGGTCTTAGACTCTTACTCTGGCCCAATGGTTAAGATCTTACCTCTTACTCTGGCCCAATGGTTAAGGTCTTTGCTCTTACTCTGGCCTAATAGTTAAGGTCTTAGACTCTTACTCTGGCCCAATCGTAAAGGTCTTTACTCTTACTCTGGCCTAATGGTTAAGGTCTTGACTCTTACTCTGGCCTAATAGTTAAGGTCTTAACTCTTACTCTGGCCTAATGGTTAAGGTCTTAGACTCTTACTCTGGCCTACTGGTTAAGGTCTTAGACTCTTACTCTAGCGTAATGGTTAATGTCTTAGACTCTTCCTCTGGCCTAATGGTTAAGGTCTTAGACTTTTACTCTGGCCTAATGGTTAAGGGCTCAAACTCTTACACTGGCCTACTGGATAAGGTCTTAAGTCTTACTTTGACCTAATGGTTAAGGTCTTAGACTCTTACTCTGGCCTAATGGTTAAGATCTTAACTCTTACTCTTGCCTAATGGTTAAGGTCTCAGACTCCTACTCTAGCCTAATGGTTAAGGTCTTAGACTCTTACTCTAGCCTAATGGTTAAGGTCTTAGACTCTAACTCTGGCCTAATGGCTAAGGTCTTAGACTCTAACTCTGGCCTAATGGTTAAGGTCTAGACTCTTACTCTGGCCTAATGGTTAAGGTTTTGACTCTTACTCTGGCCTAATGGTTAATGTCTTAGACTCTTACTCTGGCCTAATGGTTAAGGTCTTAGACTCTTACTCTGGCCTAATGGTTAATGTCTTAGACTCTTACTCTGGCCTAATGGTTAAGATCTTAACTCTTACTCTTGCCTAATGGTTAAGGTCTCAGACTCCTACTCCAGCCTAATGGTTAAGGTCTTAGATTCTTACTCTGGCTGTTGGACCCGGCCTCGTGGCGTGGTCCTTACCCCCGTGGATTGTGCCCGTTCCCCGCCCCGGCCTTCACGGGCCACCCTTCCGAACTGCACCGAGACCCCTCATTCCGAGCCGCACGAGGTCGCATACCCCTCGGGGCTCCGCCATCTTGTTGGCATCCACGTGACTCTGTGCGCCAGCCGGCGCGACCCCGCTCAACCCGGCCTCGGCCCCAGCGAAGCCCCGACATCGAGGCACCAAGAACAAGCCAGGGGGTGCCACATGAACCATTCACCGCCCCCGGCGGAGGAAAGTATCGATGAGACCCCCAACTGTCCTCCCATCCCTAGGTGTGATCGCCCTGCAACTCTCTTGGGCCGGGCGCCTCTCCTGCTGGGCGTCTGGCCACCTCCACCCGGCCTCTCCGCCCCCCCGGGCGCCAGGGTCCGGACATCAAAGGGCTCCAGACCTATATCTGGGGCGACCCCGCCACAGATCGGCAGTTGTATCCAGGAGTCGAGAGCCCTGCTGATTGAATCGCGGCCGACCCTACGGAGAAGAACTCTTGCTTGAACTATCACGAGCCCTGCAGACTGCGTCGCGGCTCCTTCTTGTGAACACCTTGAAGCCCCCCGGAACATCGGGGCCCTGCTGACGCTGTCGCAGCCCAACCTCGCTGAAACCTCCCTCGGAGCCCTGCTGACGACGTCGCGGCTAGAGCTGAGCAGAAACCATCTTGAGAGCCCTGCTGACCTGATCGCGGCTCCCCACGAACTGAACGCCAGAGCCCTGCTGACGCCGTCGCGGCTCGACCCCTCCGAGATCCGGAGGTCCTCCAGCTTGAGGATAAGAACTGGGCCCCAGGTACCCTCGTACCGAGCTCCTGCCAAAGACTGTCCCGCTACCCCTACCCTTCCAAAGAGACACTGAGACTTTTGGTGGATCCCTCGATCCCTTTCGTGTAAATATTGATCTCGTAAACCTTTAATTGCTGATAAAGAATTGCTCGTCTTGAGACAACCTCCTTGAGTCCGGTGTGGTGGTGTTACTGTGCTAGTACGTGATAGGAGAAGGATCTCTCAGGAGGCTTCTCGACGGCGCTCGGCTACTTCCTGCAAGTGAGGGCCCCCCCCTTGGTGGTCTCACCGACTCCTCGGGGTCCGCCTTCCAACACTGGCCTAATGGTTAAGGTCTAGACTCTTACTCTGGCCTACTGGTTAAGGTATTGACTCTTAGTCTGGCCTAATGGTTAATGTCTTAGACTCTTACTCTGGTCTAATGGTTAAGGTCTTAGACTCTTACTCTGGCCTAATGGTTAAGGTATTAACTCTTACTGTGACCTAATGGTTAAGGTCTTAGACTCTTACTCTGGCCTAATGGTTAAGGTCTTAACTCTTACTCTGGCCTAATGGTAAGATCTAGACCCTTACTCCGGCCTAATGGTTAAGGTCTTAACTCTTACTCTGGCCTAATGGTTAAGGTCTTGACTCTTACTCTGGCCTAATGGTTAAGGTCTTAGACTCTTACTCTGGCCTAATGGTTAAGGTCTTGACTCTTACTCTGGCCTAATGGTTAAGGTCTTAGACTCTTACTCTGGCCTAATCTGTTAAGGTCTTAACTCTTACTCTTGCCTAATGGTTAATGTCTTAACTCTTACTCTGACCTAATGGTTAAAGTCTTAACTCTTACTCTGACCTAATGGTTAAGGTCTTAGACTCTGACTCTGGCCTAATGGGTAAGGTCTTAGACTCTTACTCTGGCCTAATGTTGAAGGTCTTAGACTCTTACTCTGGCCTAATGGTTAAGGTCTTAACTCTTACTCTGGCCTAATGGTAAGATCTAGACCCTTACTCTGGCCTAATGGTTAAGGTCTTAACTCTTACTCTGGCCTAATGGTTAAGGTCTTGACTCTTACTCTGGCCTAATGGTTAAGGTCTTAGACTCTTACTCTGGCCTAATCTGTTAAGGTCTTAACTCTTACTCTTGCCTAATGGTTAATGTCTTAACTCTTACTCTGACCTAATGGTTAAGGTCTTAACTCTTACTCTGACCTAATGGTTAAGGTCTTAGACTCTGACTCTGGCCTAATGGGTAAGGTCTTAGACTCTTCCTCTGGCCTAATGGTTAAGGTCTTAGACTCTTACTCTGGTCTAATGGTTAAGGTCTTAGACTCTTACTCTGGCCTACTGTCTAAGGTATTAACTCTTACTCTTGCCTAATGGTTAAGGTCTTAGACTCTTATTCTGGCCTAATGGTTAAGGTCTTAACTCTTACTCTGACCTAATGGTTAAGGTCTTAGACTCTTACTCTGGCCTAATGGTTAAGGTCTTAACTCTTACTATGGCCTACTGATTAAGGTCTTTACTCTTACACTGGCCTAATGGTTAAGGTTTTAACTCTTACTCTGGCCTAATGCTTAAGGTATTATACTCTTTCTCTGGCCTAATGGTTAAGGTCTTAACTCTTACTCTGGCCTAATGGTTAAGGTCTTAGACTCTTACTCTGGCCTAATGGTTAAGGTCTTAGCTCTTACTCTGGCCTACTGGTTAAGGTCTTAGACTCTTACTCTGGCCTAATGGTTAAGGTCCAAACTCGTACTCTGGCCAAATGGTTAAGGTCTTAACTCTTACTCTGGCCTAATGGTTAAGGTCTTGACTTTTACTTTGGCCTAACGGTTAAGGTCTTAGACTCTTACTCCGGCCTAATGGTTAAGGTCTAGACTCTTACTCTAGCCTAATGGTTAAGGTCTTAGACTCTTACTCTAGCCTAATGGTTAAGGTCTTAGACTCTTACTCTTGCTTAATGGTTAAGGTCTTGACTCTTACTCTGGCCTAATGGTTAAGGTCTTAACTCTTACTCTGGCCTAACGGCTAAGGTCTTAGACTCTAACTCTGGCCTAATGGTTAAGGTCTAGACCCTTACACTGGCCTAATGGTTAAGGTATTGACTCTTACTCTGGCCTAATGGTTAAGGTCTTAGACTCTTACTCTGGCCTAATCTGTTAAGGTCTTAACTCTTACTCTTGCCTAATGGATAAGGTCTTAGACTCTTACTCTAGCCTAATGGTTAAGGTCTTAGACTCTAACTCTGGCCTAATGGTTAAGGTCTAGACTCTTACACTGGCCTAATGGTTAAGGTATTGACTCTTACTCTGGCCTAATGGTTAAGGTCTTAGACTCTTACTGTAGCCTAATAGTTAAGGTCTTAACTCGTACTCTGGCCTAATGGATACGGTCTTAACTCTTACTCTGGCCTAATGGTTAATGTCTTAAATCTTACTCTGGCCTAATAGTTAAGGTCTTAGACACTTACTCTGGTCTTCTGGTTAAGGTCTTAGCTCTTACTCTGGCCTACTGGTTAAGGTCTTAGAGTCTTACTCTGGCCTACTGGTTAAGGTCTTAGAGTCTTACTCTGGCCTAATGGTTAAGGTCTTAAACTCTTACTCTTGCCTAATGGTTAAGGTCTTAACTCTTACTCTGGCCTAATGGTTAATGTTTTAGACTCTTACTCTAGCCTAATGGCTAAGGTCTTAACTCTTAGTCTGGCCTAATGGTTAAGGTCTTAGACTCTTTCTCTGTCCTACTGGTTAAGGTCTTTGCTCTTACTCTGGCCTAATAGTTAAGGTCTTAGACTCTTACTCTGGCCCAATCGTAAAGGTCTTTACTCTTACTCTGGCCTAATGGTTAAGGTCTTGACTCTTACTCTGGCCTAATAGTTAAGGTCTTAACTCTTACTCTGGCCTAATGGTTAAGGTCTTAGACTCTTACTCTGGCCTACTGGTTAAGGTCTTAGACTCTTACTCTAGCGTAATGGTTATGTCTTAGACTCTTCCTCTGGCCTAATGGTTAAGGTCTTAGACTTTTACTCTGGCCTAATGGTTAAGGGCTCAAACTCTTACACTGGCCTACTGGATAAGGTCTTAAGTCTTACTTTGACCTAATGGTTAAGGTCTTAGACTCTTACTCTGGCCTAATGGTTAAGGTCTTGACTCTTACTCTGGCCTAATGGTTAAGGTCTTAGACTCTTACTCTGGCCTACTGGTTAAGGTCTTAGACTCTTACTCTAGCGTAATGGTTAATGTCTTAGACTCTTACTCTGGCCTAATGGTTAAGGTCTTAGACTTTTACTCTGGCCCAATGGTTAAGGGCTCAAACTCTTACACTGGCCTACTGGATAAGGTCTTAAGTCTTACTTTGACCTAATGGTTAAGGTCTTAGACTCTTACTCTGGCCTAATGGTTAAGGTCTTGACTCTTACTCTGGCCTAATGGTTAATGTCTTAGACTCTTACTCTGGCCTAATGCTTAAGGTCTTAGACTCTTACTCTGGCCTAATGGTTAAGGTCTTAACTCTGGGTCTTAACTCTTACTCTGACCTAATGGTTAAGGTCTTAGACTCTTACTCTGGCCTACTGGTTAAGGTATTGACTCTTACTCTGGCCTAATGGTTAAGGTCTTAGACTCTTACTCTGGCCCAATGGTTAAGGTCCTAGACTCTTACTCTGGCCTAATGGTTAAGGTCTTGACTCTTACTGTGGCCTAATGGTTAAGGTTTTAGACTCTTGCTCTGGCCCAATGGTTGAGGTCTTAACTCCTATTTTGGCCTAATGGTTAAGGTCTTAAACTCTTACTCTTGCCTAATGGTAAAGGTCTTAACTCTTACTCTGGCCTAATGGTTAAGGTTTTAGACTCTTACTCTAGCCTAATGGCTAAGGTCTTAACTCTTACTCTGGCCTAATGTTTAAGGTCTTGACTCTTACTCTAGCCTAATGGTTAAGGTCTTAACTCTTACTCTGGCCTAATGGTTAAGGTCTTAGACTCTTACTCTGGCCTACTGGTTAAGGTCTTAGACTCTTACTCTAGCCTAATGGTTAAGGTCTTAGACTCTTACTCTGGCCTAATGGTTAAGGTCTTAGACTCTTACTCTGGCCTAATGGTTAAGGTCTCAATCTCTTACTCTGGCCTACTGGATAAGGTCTTAAGTCTTACTTTGACCTAATGGTTAACGTCTTAGACTCTTACTTTGACCTAATGGTTAAGTTCTTAGACTCTTACTCTGGCCTAATGGTTAAGGTCTTGACTCTTACTCTGGCCTAATGGTTAATGTCTTAGACTCTTACTCTGGCCTAAAGGTTAAGGTCTTAACTCTTACTCTGGCCTAATGGTTAAGGTCTTAGACTCTTACTCTGGCCCAATGGTTAAGATCTTACCTCTTACTCTGGCCCAATGGTTAAGGTCTTTGCTCTTACTCTGGCCTAATAGTTAAGGTCTTAGACTCTTACTCTGGCCCAATCGTAAAGGTCTTTACTCTTACTCTGGCCTAATGGTTAAGGTCTTGACTCTTACTCTGGCCTAATAGTTAAGGTCTTAACTCTTACTCTGGCCTAATGGTTAAGGTCTTAGACTCTTACTCTGGCCTACTGGTTAAGGTCTTAGACTCTTACTCTAGCGTAATGGTTAATGTCTTAGACTCTTCCTCTGGCCTAATGGTTAAGGTCTTAGACTTTTACTCTGGCCTAATGGTTAAGGGCTCAAACTCTTACACTGGCCTACTGGATAAGGTCTTAAGTCTTACTTTGACCTAATGGTTAAGGTCTTAGACTCTTACTCTGGCCTAATGGTTAAGGTCTTGACTCTTACTCTGGCCTAATGGTTAAGGTCTTAGACTCTTACTCTGGCCTACTGGTTAAGGTCTTAGACTCTTACTCTAGCGTAATGGTTAATGTCTTAGACTCTTACTCTGGCCTAATGGTTAAGGTCTTAGACTTTTACTCTGGCCCAATGGTTAAGGGCTCAAACTCTTACACTGGCCTACTGGATAAGGTCTTAAGTCTTACTTTGACCTAATGGTTAAGGTCTTAGACTCTTACTCTGGCCTAATGGTTAAGGTCTTGACTCTTACTCTGGCCTAATGGTTAATGTCTTAGACTCTTACTCTGGCCTAATGCTTAAGGTCTTAGACTCTTACTCTGGCCTAATGGTTAAGGTCTTAACTCTGGGTCTTAACTCTTACTCTGACCTAATGGTTAAGGTCTTAGACTCTTACTCTGGCCTACTGGTTAAGGTATTGACTCTTACTCTGGCCTAATGGTTAAGGTCTTAGACTCTTACTCTGGCCCAATGGTTAAGGTCCTAGACTCTTACTCTGGCCTAATGGTTAAGGTCTTGACTCTTACTGTGGCCTAATGGTTAAGGTTTTAGACTCTTGCTCTGGCCCAATGGTTGAGGTCTTAACTCCTATTTTGGCCTAATGGTTAAGGTCTTAAACTCTTACTCTTGCCTAATGGTAAAGGTCTTAACTCTTACTCTGGCCTAATGGTTAAGGTTTTAGACTCTTACTCTAGCCTAATGGCTAAGGTCTTAACTCTTACTCTGGCCTAATGTTTAAGGTCTTGACTCTTACTCTAGCCTAATGGTTAAGGTCTTAACTCTTACTCTGGCCTAATGGTTAAGGTCTTAGACTCTTACTCTGGCCTACTGGTTAAGGTCTTAGACTCTTACTCTAGCCTAATGGTTAAGGTCTTAGACTCTTACTCTGGCCTAATGGTTAAGGTCTTAGACTCTTACTCTGGCCTAATGGTTAAGGTCTCAATCTCTTACTCTGGCCTACTGGATAAGGTCTTAAGTCTTACTTTGACCTAATGGTTAACGTCTTAGACTCTTACTTTGACCTAATGGTTAAGTTCTTAGACTCTTACTCTGGCCTAATGGTTAAGGTCTTGACTCTTACTCTGGCCTAATGGTTAAGGTCTTAGACTCTAACTCTGGCCTAATGGCTAAGGTCTTAGACTCTAACTCTGGCCTAATGGTTAAGGTCTAGACTCTTACTCTGGCCTAATGGTTAAGGTTTTGACTCTTACTCTGGCCTAATGGTTAAGATCTTAACTCTTACTCTTGCCTAATGGTTAAGGTCTCAGACTCCTACTCTAGCCTAATGGTTAAGGTCTTAGACTCTTACTCTAGCCTAATGGTTAAGGTCTTAGACTCTAACTCTGGCCTAATGGCTAAGGTCTTAGACTCTAACTCTGGCCTAATGGTTAAGGTCTAGACTCTTACTCTGGCCTAATGGTTAAGGTTTTGACTCTTACTCTGGCCTAATGGTTAATGTCTTAGACTCTTACTCTGGCCTAATGGTTAAGGTCTTAGACTCTTACTCTGGCCTAATGGTTAATGTCTTAGACTCTTACTCTGGCCTAATGGTTAAGATCTTAACTCTTACTCTTGCCTAATGGTTAAGGTCTCAGACTCCTACTCCAGCCTAATGGTTAAGGTCTTAGATTCTTACTCTGGCTGTTGGACCCGGCCTCGTGGCGTGGTCCTTACCCCCGTGGATTGTGCCCGTTCCCCGCCCCGGCCTTCACGGGCCACCCTTCCGAACTGCACCGAGACCCCTCATTCCGAGCCGCACGAGGTCGCATACCCCTCGGGGCTCCGCCATCTTGTTGGCATCCACGTGACTCTGTGCGCCAGCCGGCGCGACCCCGCTCAACCCGGCCTCGGCCCCAGCGAAGCCCCGACATCGAGGCACCAAGAACAAGCCAGGGGGTGCCACATGAACCATTCACCGCCCCCGGCGGAGGAAAGTATCGATGAGACCCCCAACTGTCCTCCCATCCCTAGGTGTGATCGCCCTGCAACTCTCTTGGGCCGGGCGCCTCTCCTGCTGGGCGTCTGGCCACCTCCACCCGGCCTCTCCGCCCCCCCGGGCGCCAGGGTCCGGACATCAAAGGGCTCCAGACCTATATCTGGGGCGACCCCGCCACAGATCGGCAGTTGTATCCAGGAGTCGAGAGCCCTGCTGATTGAATCGCGGCCGACCCTACGGAGAAGAACTCTTGCTTGAACTATCACGAGCCCTGCAGACTGCGTCGCGGCTCCTTCTTGTGAACACCTTGAAGCCCCCCGGAACATCGGGGCCCTGCTGACGCTGTCGCAGCCCAACCTCGCTGAAACCTCCCTCGGAGCCCTGCTGACGACGTCGCGGCTAGAGCTGAGCAGAAACCATCTTGAGAGCCCTGCTGACCTGATCGCGGCTCCCCACGAACTGAACGCCAGAGCCCTGCTGACGCCGTCGCGGCTCGACCCCTCCGAGATCCGGAGGTCCTCCAGCTTGAGGATAAGAACTGGGCCCCAGGTACCCTCGTACCGAGCTCCTGCCAAAGACTGTCCCGCTACCCCTACCCTTCCAAAGAGACACTGAGACTTTTGGTGGATCCCTCGATCCCTTTCGTGTAAATATTGATCTCGTAAACCTTTAATTGCTGATAAAGAATTGCTCGTCTTGAGACAACCTCCTTGAGTCCGGTGTGGTGGTGTTACTGTGCTAGTACGTGATAGGAGAAGGATCTCTCAGGAGGCTTCTCGACGGCGCTCGGCTACTTCCTGCAAGTGAGGGCCCCCCCCTTGGTGGTCTCACCGACTCCTCGGGGTCCGCCTTCCAACACTGGCCTAATGGTTAAGGTCTAGACTCTTACTCTGGCCTACTGGTTAAGGTATTGACTCTTAGTCTGGCCTAATGGTTAATGTCTTAGACTCTTACTCTGGTCTAATGGTTAAGGTCTTAGACTCTTACTCTGGCCTAATGGTTAAGGTATTAACTCTTACTGTGACCTAATGGTTAAGGTCTTAGACTCTTACTCTGGCCTAATGGTTAAGGTCTTAACTCTTACTCTGGCCTAATGGTAAGATCTAGACCCTTACTCCGGCCTAATGGTTAAGGTCTTAACTCTTACTCTGGCCTAATGGTTAAGGTCTTGACTCTTACTCTGGCCTAATGGTTAAGGTCTTAGACTCTTACTCTGGCCTAATGGTTAAGGTCTTGACTCTTACTCTGGCCTAATGGTTAAGGTCTTAGACTCTTACTCTGGCCTAATCTGTTAAGGTCTTAACTCTTACTCTTGCCTAATGGTTAATGTCTTAACTCTTACTCTGACCTAATGGTTAAAGTCTTAACTCTTACTCTGACCTAATGGTTAAGGTCTTAGACTCTGACTCTGGCCTAATGGGTAAGGTCTTAGACTCTTACTCTGGCCTAATGTTGAAGGTCTTAGACTCTTACGCTGGCCTAATGGTTAAGGTCTTAACTCTTACTCTGGCCTAATGGTAAGATCTAGACCCTTACTCTGGCCTAATGGTTAAGGTCTTAACTCTTACTCTGGCCTAATGGTTAAGGTCTTGACTCTTACTCTGGCCTAATGGTTAAGGTCTTAGACTCTTACTCTGGCCTAATCTGTTAAGGTCTTAACTCTTACTCTTGCCTAATGGTTAATGTCTTAACTCTTACTCTGACCTAATGGTTAAGGTCTTAACTCTTACTCTGACCTAATGGTTAAGGTCTTAGACTCTGACTCTGGCCTAATGGGTAAGGTCTTAGACTCTTCCTCTGGCCTAATGGTTAAGGTCTTAGACTCTTACTCTGGTCTAATGGTTAAGGTCTTAGACTCTTACTCTGGCCTACTGTCTAAGGTATTAACTCTTACTCTTGCCTAATGGTTAAGGTCTTAGACTCTTATTCTGGCCTAATGGTTAAGGTCTTAACTCTTACTCTGACCTAATGGTTAAGGTCTTAGACTCTTACTCTGGCCTAATGGTTAAGGTCTTAACTCTTACTATGGCCTACTGATTAAGGTCTTTACTCTTACACTGGCCTAATGGTTAAGGTTTTAACTCTTACTCTGGCCTAATGCTTAAGGTATTATACTCTTTCTCTGGCCTAATGGTTAAGGTCTTAACTCTTACTCTGGCCTAATGGTTAAGGTCTTAGACTCTTACTCTGGCCTAATGGTTAAGGTCTTAGCTCTTACTCTGGCCTACTGGTTAAGGTCTTAGACTCTTACTCTGGCCTAATGGTTAAGGTCCAAACTCGTACTCTGGCCAAATGGTTAAGGTCTTAACTCTTACTCTGGCCTAATGGTTAAGGTCTTGACTTTTACTTTGGCCTAACGGTTAAGGTCTTAGACTCTTACTCCGGCCTAATGGTTAAGGTCTAGACTCTTACTCTAGCCTAATGGTTAAGGTCTTAGACTCTTACTCTAGCCTAATGGTTAAGGTCTTAGACTCTTACTCTTGCTTAATGGTTAAGGTCTTGACTCTTACTCTGGCCTAATGGTTAAGGTCTTAACTCTTACTCTGGCCTAACGGCTAAGGTCTTAGACTCTAACTCTGGCCTAATGGTTAAGGTCTAGACCCTTACACTGGCCTAATGGTTAAGGTATTGACTCTTACTCTGGCCTAATGGTTAAGGTCTTAGACTCTTACTCTGGCCTAATCTGTTAAGGTCTTAACTCTTACTCTTGCCTAATGGATAAGGTCTTAGACTCTTACTCTAGCCTAATGGTTAAGGTCTTAGACTCTAACTCTGGCCTAATGGTTAAGGTCTAGACTCTTACACTGGCCTAATGGTTAAGGTATTGACTCTTACTCTGGCCTAATGGTTAAGGTCTTAGACTCTTACTGTAGCCTAATAGTTAAGGTCTTAACTCGTACTCTGGCCTAATGGATACGGTCTTAACTCTTACTCTGGCCTAATGGTTAATGTCTTAAATCTTACTCTGGCCTAATAGTTAAGGTCTTAGACACTTACTCTGGTCTTCTGGTTAAGGTCTTAGCTCTTACTCTGGCCTACTGGTTAAGGTCTTAGAGTCTTACTCTGGCCTACTGGTTAAGGTCTTAGAGTCTTACTCTGGCCTAATGGTTAAGGTCTTAAACTCTTACTCTTGCCTAATGGTTAAGGTCTTAACTCTTACTCTGGCCTAATGGTTAATGTTTTAGACTCTTACTCTAGCCTAATGGCTAAGGTCTTAACTCTTAGTCTGGCCTAATGGTTAAGGTCTTAGACTCTTTCTCTGTCCTACTGGTTAAGGTCTTTGCTCTTACTCTGGCCTAATAGTTAAGGTCTTAGACTCTTACTCTGGCCCAATCATAAAGGTCTTTACTCTTACTCTGGCCTAATGGTTAAGGTCTTGACTCTTACTCTGGCCTAATAGTTAAGGTCTTAACTCTTACTCTGGCCTAATGGTTAAGGTCTTAGACTCTTACTCTGGCCTACTGGTTAAGGTCTTAGACTCTTACTCTAGCGTAATGGTTAATGTCTTAGACTCTTCCTCTGGCCTAATGGTTAAGGTCTTAGACTTTTACTCTGGCCTAATGGTTAAGGGCTCAAACTCTTACACTGGCCTACTGGATAAGGTCTTAAGTCTTACTTTGACCTAATGGTTAAGGTCTTAGACTCTTACTCTGGCCTAATGGTTAAGGTCTTGACTCTTACTCTGGCCTAATGGTTAAGGTCTTAGACTCTTACTCTGGCCTACTGGTTAAGGTCTTAGACTCTTACTCTAGCGTAATGGTTAATGTCTTAGACTCTTACTCTGGCCTAATGGTTAAGGTCTTAGACTTTTACTCTGGCCCAATGGTTAAGGGCTCAAACTCTTACACTGGCCTACTGGATAAGGTCTTAAGTCTTACTTTGACCTAATGGTTAAGGTCTTAGACTCTTACTCTGGCCTAATGGTTAAGGTCTTGACTCTTACTCTGGCCTAATGGTTAATGTCTTAGACTCTTACTCTGGCCTAATGCTTAAGGTCTTAGACTCTTACTCTGGCCTAATGGTTAAGGTCTTAACTCTGGGTCTTAACTCTTACTCTGACCTAATGGTTAAGGTCTTAGACTCTTACTCTGGCCTACTGGTTAAGGTATTGACTCTTACTCTGGCCTAATGGTTAAGGTCTTAGACTCTTACTCTGGCCCAATGGTTAAGGTCCTAGACTCTTACTCTGGCCTAATGGTTAAGGTCTTGACTCTTACTGTGGCCTAATGGTTAAGGTTTTAGACTCTTGCTCTGGCCCAATGGTTGAGGTCTTAACTCCTATTTTGGCCTAATGGTTAAGGTCTTAAACTCTTACTCTTGCCTAATGGTAAAGGTCTTAACTCTTACTCTGGCCTAATGGTTAAGGTTTTAGACTCTTACTCTAGCCTAATGGCTAAGGTCTTAACTCTTACTCTGGCCTAATGTTTAAGGTCTTGACTCTTACTCTAGCCTAATGGTTAAGGTCTTAACTCTTACTCTGGCCTAATGGTTAAGGTCTTAGACTCTTACTCTGGCCTACTGGTTAAGGTCTTAGACTCTTACTCTAGCCTAATGGTTAAGGTCTTAGACTCTTACTCTGGCCTAATGGTTAAGGTCTTAGACTCTTACTCTGGCCTAATGGTTAAGGTCTCAATCTCTTACTCTGGCCTACTGGATAAGGTCTTAAGTCTTACTTTGACCTAATGGTTAACGTCTTAGACTCTTACTTTGACCTAATGGTTAAGTTCTTAGACTCTTACTCTGGCCTAATGGTTAAGGTCTTGACTCTTACTCTGGCCTAATGGTTAATGTCTTAGACTCTTACTCTGGCCTAAAGGTTAAGGTCTTAACTCTTACTCTGGCCTAATGGTTAAGGTCTTAGACTCTTACTCTGGCCCAATGGTTAAGATCTTACCTCTTACTCTGGCCCAATGGTTAAGGTCTTTGCTCTTACTCTGGCCTAATAGTTAAGGTCTTAGACTCTTACTCTGGCCCAATCGTAAAGGTCTTTACTCTTACTCTGGCCTAATGGTTAAGGTCTTGACTCTTACTCTGGCCTAATAGTTAAGGTCTTAACTCTTACTCTGGCCTAATGGTTAAGGTCTTAGACTCTTACTCTGGCCTACTGGTTAAGGTCTTAGACTCTTACTCTAGCGTAATGGTTAATGTCTTAGACTCTTCCTCTGGCCTAATGGTTAAGGTCTTAGACTTTTACTCTGGCCTAATGGTTAAGGGCTCAAACTCTTACACTGGCCTACTGGATAAGGTCTTAAGTCTTACTTTGACCTAATGGTTAAGGTCTTAGACTCTTACTCTGGCCTAATGGTTAAGGTCTTGACTCTTACTCTGGCCTAATGGTTAAGGTCTTAGACTCTTACTCTGGCCTACTGGTTAAGGTCTTAGACTCTTACTCTAGCGTAATGGTTAATGTCTTAGACTCTTACTCTGGCCTAATGGTTAAGGTCTTAGACTTTTACTCTGGCCCAATGGTTAAGGGCTCAAACTCTTACACTGGCCTACTGGATAAGGTCTTAAGTCTTACTTTGACCTAATGGTTAAGGTCTTAGACTCTTACTCTGGCCTAATGGTTAAGGTCTTGACTCTTACTCTGGCCTAATGGTTAATGTCTTAGACTCTTACTCTGGCCTAATGCTTAAGGTCTTAGACTCTTACTCTGGCCTAATGGTTAAGGTCTTAACTCTGGGTCTTAACTCTTACTCTGACCTAATGGTTAAGGTCTTAGACTCTTACTCTGGCCTACTGGTTAAGGTATTGACTCTTACTCTGGCCTAATGGTTAAGGTCTTAGACTCTTACTCTGGCCCAATGGTTAAGGTCCTAGACTCTTACTCTGGCCTAATGGTTAAGGTCTTGACTCTTACTGTGGCCTAATGGTTAAGGTTTTAGACTCTTGCTCTGGCCCAATGGTTGAGGTCTTAACTCCTATTTTGGCCTAATGGTTAAGGTCTTAAACTCTTACTCTTGCCTAATGGTAAAGGTCTTAACTCTTACTCTGGCCTAATGGTTAAGGTTTTAGACTCTTACTCTAGCCTAATGGCTAAGGTCTTAACTCTTACTCTGGCCTAATGTTTAAGGTCTTGACTCTTACTCTAGCCTAATGGTTAAGGTCTTAACTCTTACTCTGGCCTAATGGTTAAGGTCTTAGACTCTTACTCTTGCCTAATGGTAAAGGTCTTAACTCTTACTCTGGCCTAATGGTTAAGGTTTTAGACTCTTACTCTAGCCTAATGGCTAAGGTCTTAACTCTTACTCTGGCCTAATGTTTAAGGTCTTGACTCTTACTCTAGCCTAATGGTTAAGGTCTTAACTCTTACTCTGGCCTAATGGTTAAGGTCTTAGACTCTTACTCTGGCCTACTGGTTAAGGTCTTAGACTCTTACTCTAGCCTAATGGTTAAGGTCTTAGACTCTTACTCTGGCCCAATGGTTAAGGTCTTAACTCTTACTCTGGCCCAATGGTTAAGGTCTTAACTCTTACTCCGGCCTAAATGTTAAGGTCTTAACTCTTACTCTGGCCTAATGGTTAAGGTCTTGACTCTTACTCTGGCCTAATGGTTAAGGTATTAACTCTAACTCTGGCCTAATCGTTAAAGTCTTAGATTCTTACTCTGGCCTAATGGTTAAGGTCTAGACTCTTACTCTGGCCTAATGGTTAATGTCTTAGACTCTTACTCTGGCCTAATGGTTAAGGTCTTAATTCTTACACTGGCCTAACGGTTAAGGTCTTAGACTCTTACTCTGACCTAATGGTTAAGTTCTTAGACTCTTACTCTGGCCTAATAGTTAAGGTATTAGACTCTTACTCTGGGCTACTGGTTAAGGTCTTAACTCTTACTCTGGCCTACTGGTTAAGGTCTTAATTCTTACTTTGGCCTAATGGTTAAGGTCTTTGCTCTTACTCTGGCCAATTGGTTAAGGTCTTAGACTCTAACTCTGGCCTAATGGTTAATGTCTTAACTCTTACTCTGGCCTAATAGTTAAGGTCTTAGACACTTACTCTGGTCTTCTGGTTAAGGTCTTAGCTCTTACTCTGGCCTACTGGTTAAGGTCTTAGAGTCTTACTCTGGCCTACTGGTTAAGGTCTTGGAGTCTTACTCTGGCCTAATGGTTAAGGTCTTAAACTCTTACTCTTGCCTAATGGTTAAGGTCTTAACTCTTACTCTGGCCTAATGGTTAATGTTTTAGACTCTTACTCTAGCCTAATGGCTAAGGTCTTAACTCTTAGTCTGGCCTAATGGTTAAGGTCTTAGACTCTTTCTCTGTCCTACTGGTTAAGGTCTTTGCTCTTACTCTGGCCTAATAGTTAAGGTCTTAGACTCTTACTCTGGCCCAATGGTAAAGGTCTTTACTCTTACTCTGGCCTAATGGTTAAGGTCTTGACTCTTACTCTGGCCTAATAGTTAAGGTCTTAACTCTTACTCTGGCCTAATGGTTAAGGTCTTAGACTCTTACTCTGGCCTACTGGTTAAGGTCTTAGACTCTTACTCTAGCGTAATGGTTAATGTCTTAGACTCGTACTCTGGCCTAATGGTTAAGGTCTTAACCATTAGGCCAGAGTAAAAGTCTAAGACCTTAACCATTAGGCCAGAGTAAGAGTCTAAGACATTAACCATTACGCTAGAGTAAGAGTCTAAGACCTTAACCAGTAGGCCAGAGTAAGAGTCTAAGACCTTAACCATTAGGCCAGAGTAAGAGTTAAGACCTTAACCATTAGGCCAGAGTAAAAGTCTAAGGGCTCAAACTCTTACACTGGCCTACTGGATAAGGTCTTAAGTCTTACTTTGACCTAATGGTTAAGGTCTTAGACTCTTACTCTGGCCTAATGATTAAGGTCTTGACTCTTACTCTGGCCTAATGGTTAATGTCTTAGACTCTTACTCTGGCCTAATGCTTAAGGTCTTAGACTCTTACTCTGGCCTAATGGTTAAGGTCTTAACTCTGGGTCTTAACTCTTACTCTGACCTAATGGTTAAGGTCTTAGACTCTTACTCTGGCCTACTGGTTAAGGTATTGACTCTTACTCTGGCCTAATGGTTAAGGTCTTAGACTCTTACTCTGGCCTAATGGTTAAGGTCTTAGACTCTTACTCTGGCCTAATGGTTAAGGTCTTGACTCTTACTGTGGCCTAATGGTTAAGGTTTTAGACTCTTGCTCTGGCCCAATGGTTGAGGTCTTAACTCCTATTTTGGCCTAATGGTTAAGGTCTTAAACTCTTACTCTTGCCTAATGGTTAAGGTCTTAACTCGTACTCTGGCCTAATGGTTAAGGTTTTAGACTCTTACTCTAGCCTAATGGCTAAGGTCTTACCTCTTACTCTGGCCTAATGTTTAAGGTCTTGACTCTTACTCTAGCCTAATGGTTAAGGTCTTAACTCTTACTCTGGCCTAATGGTTAAGGTCTTAGACTCTTACTCTGGCCTACTGGTTAAGGTCTTAGACTCTTACTCTAGCCTAATGTTTAAGGTCTTAGACTCTTACTCTGGCCTAATGGTTAAGGTCTTAGACTCTTACTCTGGCCTAATGGTTAAGGTCTCAATCTCTTACTCTGGCCTACTGGATAAGGTCTTAAGTCTTACTTTGACCTAATGGTTAACGTCTTAGACTCTTACTTTGACCTAATGGTTAAGTTCTTAGACTCTTACTCTGACCTAATGGTTAAGGTCTTGACTCTTACTCTGGCCTAATGGTTAATGTCTTAGACTCTTACTCTGGCCTAAAGGTTAAGGTCTTAACTCTTACTCTGGCCTAATGGTTAAGGTCTTAGACTCTTACTCTGGCCCAATGGTTAAGATCTTACCTCTTACTCTGGCCCAATGGTTAAGGTCTTAACTCTTACTCTGGCCTAATGGTTATGACTCTTACTCTAGCCGAATCGTTAAAGTCTTAGACTCTTACTCTGGCCTAATGGTTAAGGTCTTGACTTTTACTCTGGCCTAATGGTTAAGGTCTTAGACTCTTACTCTGGCCCAATGGTTAAGGTCTTAACTCTTACTCTGGCCCAATGGTTAAGGTCTTAACTCTTACTCTGGCCTAAATGTTAAGGTCTTAACTCTTACTCTGGCCTAATGGTTAAGGTCTTGACTCTTACTCTGGCCTAATGGTTAAGGTATTAACTCTTACTCTGGCCTAATCGTTAAAGTCTTAGATTCTTACTCTGGCCTAATGGTTATGGTCTAGACTCTTACTCTGGCCTAATGGTTAATGTCTTAGACTCTTACTCTGGCCTAATGGTTAAGGTCTTAATTCTTACACTGGCCTAACGGTTAAGGTCTTAGACTCTTACTCTGACCTAATGGTTAAGTTCTTAGACTCTTACTCTGGCCTAATGGTTAAGGTATTAGACTCTTACTCTGGGCTACTGGTTAAGGTCTTAACTCTTACTCTGGCCTACTGGTTAAGGTCTTAATTTTTACTTTGGCCTAATGGTTAAGGTCTTTGCTCTTACTCTGGCCAATTGGTTAAGGTCTTAGACTCTAACTCTGGCCTAATGGTTAAGGTCTTAAACTCTTACTCTGGCCTAATGGTAAGGTCTTAACTCTTACTTTGGCCTAATGGTTAAGGTCTTAGACTGTTACTCTGGCCTACTGGTTAAGGTCTTAGATCTTACTCTGGCCTAATGGTTAAGGTCTTGACTCTTACTCTGGCCTAATGGTTAAGGTCTTAGACTCTTACTCTGGCCTAATGGTTAAGGTCTTTACTCTTACTCTGGCCTAATGGTTAAGGTCTTAACTCTTACTCTGGCCTAATGGTTAAGGTCTTAGACTCTAAGTCTGGCCTAATGGTAAGGTCTAGACTCTTACTCTGGCCTAATGGTTAAGGTCTTAGACACTTACTCTGGCCTACTGGTTAAGGTCTTTGCTCTTACTCTGGCCTATTGGTTAAGGTCTTAGACGCTTACTCTGGCCTAATGATTAAGGTCTTAACTCTTACTCTGGCCTAATGGTGAAGGGCTTAACTCTTATTCTGGCCTAATGGTTAAGGTCTTAGACTCTTAATCTTGCCTAATCGTTAAAGTCTTAGATTCTTACTCTGGCCTAATGGTTAAGGTCTTAGACTCTTACTCTGGCCTAATGGTTAAGGTCTAGACTCTTACTCTAGCCTAATGGTTAAGGTCTTAGACTCTTACTCTAGCCTAATGGTTAAGGTCTTAGACTCTAACTCTGGCCTAATGGTTAAGGTCTTAGACTCTAACTCTGGCCTAATGGTTAAGGTCTAGACTCTTACACTGGCCTAATGGTTAAGGTCTTAACTCTTACTCTGGCCTAATGCTTAAGGTCTTAGACTCTAACTCTGGCCTAATGGTTAAGGTCTAGACTCTTACTCTGGCCTACTGGTTAAGGTCTTAGACTCTTACTCTAGCCTAATGCTTAAGATCTTGGACTCTTACTCTGGCCTAATGGTTAAGGTCTTAACTCTTACTCTTGCCTAATGGTTAAGGTCTTAGACTCTTACTCTAGCCTAATGGTTAAGGTCTTAGACTCTAACTCTGGCCTAATGGCTAAGGTCTTAGACTCTAACTCTGGCCTAATGGTTAAGGTCTAGACTCTTACTCTGGCCTAATGGTTAAGGTATTGACTCTTACTCTGGCCTAATGGTTAATGTCTTAGACTCTTACTCTGGCCTAATGGTTAAGGTCTTAGACTCTTACTCTGGCCTAATGGTTAAGGTATTGACTCTTACTCTGGCCTAATGGTTAAGGTCTTAGACTCTTACTCTGGCCTAATGGTTAAGGTCTTAACTCTTACTCTGGCCTAATGGTAAGATCTAGACCCTTACTCCGGCCTAATGGTTAAGGTCTTAACTCTTACTCTGGCCTAATGGTTAAGGTCTTGACTCTTACTCTGGCCTAATGGTTAAGGTCTTAGACTCTTACTCTCGCCTAATGGTTAAGGTCTTGACTCTTACTCTGGCCTAATGGTTAAGGTCTTAGACTCTTACTCTGGCCTAATCTGTTAAGGTCTTAACTCTTACTCTTGCCTAATGGTTAATGTCTTAACTCTTACTCTGACCTAATGGTTAAGGTCTTAACTCTTACTCTGACCTAATGGTTAAGGTCTTAGACTCTGACTCTGGCCTAATGGGTAAGGTCTTAGACTCTTACTCTGGCCTTATGGTTAAGGTCTTAGACTCTTACTCTGGTCTAATGGTTAAGGTCTTAGACTCTTACTCTGGCCTACTGTTTAAGGTATTAACTCTTACTCTTGCCTAATGGTTAAGGTCTTAGACTCTTACTCTGGCCTAATGGTTAAGGTCTTAACTCTTACTCTGGCATAATGGTTAAGGTCTTAACTCTTACTTTGACCTAATGGTTAAGGTCTTAGACTCTTACTCTGGCCTAATGGTTAAGGTCTTAACTCTTACTATGGCCTACTGATTAAGGTCTTTACTCTTACACTGGCCTAATGGTTAAGGTTTTAACTCTTACACTGGCCTAATCTGTTAAGGTCTTAACTCTTACTCTTGCCTAATGGTTAATGTCTCAACTCTTACTCTGACCTAATGGTTAAAGTCTTAACTCTTACTCTGACCTAATGGTTAAGGTCTTAGACTCTGACTCTGGCCTAATGGGTAAGGTCTTAGACTCTTACTCTGGCCTAATGGTTAAGGTCTTAGACTCTTACTCTGGCCTAATGGTTAAGGTCTTAACTCTTACTCTGGCCTAATGGTAAGATCTAGACCCTTACTCTGGCCTAATGGTTAAGGTCTTAACTCTTACTCTGGCCTAATGGTTAAGGTCTTGACTCTTACTCTGGCCTAATGGTTAAGGTCTTAGACTCTTACTCTGGCCTAATGGTTAAGGTCTTGACTCTTACTCTGGCCTAATGGTTAAGGTCTTAGACTCTTACTCTGGCCTAATCTGTTAAGGTCTTAACTCTTACTCTTGCCTAATGGTTAATGTCTTAACTCTTACTCTGACATAATGGTTAAGGTCTTAACTCTTACTCTGACCTAATGGCTAAGGTCTTAGACTCTAACTCTGGCCTAATGGTTAAGGTCTAGACTCTTACTCTGGCCTAATGGTTAAGGTTTTGACTCTTACTCTGGCCTAATGGTTAATGTCTTAGACTCTTACTCTGGCCTAATGGTTAAGGTCTTAGACTCTTACTCTGGCCTAATGGTTAAGGTATTGACTCTTACTCTGGCCTAATGGTTAATGTCTTAGACTCTTACTCTGGCCTAATAGTTAAGATCTTAACTCTTACTCTTGCCTAATGGTTAAGGTCTTAGACTCTTACTCTAGCCTAATGGTTAAGTTCTTAGATTCTTACTCTGGCCTAATGGTTAAGGTCTAGACTCTTACTCTGGCTTAATGGTTAAGGTATTGACTCTTACTCTGGCCTAATGGTTAATGTCTTAGACTCTTACTCTGTTCTAATGGTTAAGGTCTTAGACTCTTACTCTGGCCTAATGGTTAAGGTCTTAACTCTTACTGTGACCTAATGGTTAAGGTGTTAGACTCTTACTCTGGCCTAATGGTTAAGGTCTTCACTCTTACTCTGGCCTAATGGTAAGATCTAGACCCTTACTCCGGCTTAATGGTTAAGGTCTTAACTCTTACTCTGGCCTAATGGTTAAGGTCTTGACTCTTACTCTGGCCTAATGGTTAAGGTCTTAGACTCTTACTCTGGCCTAATGGTTAAGGTCTTGACTCTTACTCTGGCCTAATGGTTAAGGTCTTAGACTCTTACTCTGGCCTAATCTGTTAAGGTATTAACTCTTACTCTTGCCTAATGGTTAATGTCTTAATTCTTACTCTGACCTAATGGTTAAGGTCTTAACTCTTACTCTGACCTAATGGTTAAGGTCTTAGACTCTGACTCTGGCCTAATGGGTAAGGTCTTAGACTCTTACTCTGGCCTAATGATTAAGGTCTTAGACTCTTACTCTGGCCTAATGGTTAAGGTCTTAACTCTTACTCTGGCCTAATGGTAAGATCTAGACCCTTACTCCGGCCTAATGGTTAAGGTCTTAACTCTTACTCTCGCCTAATGGTTAAGGTCTTGACTCTTACTCTGGCCTAATGGTTAAGGTCTTGACTCTTACTCTGGCCTAATGGTTAAGGTCTTAGACTCTTACTCTCGCCTAATGGTTAAGGTCTTGACTCTTACTCTGGCCTAATGGTTAAGGTCTTAGACTCTTACTCTGGCCTAATCTGTTAAGGTCTTAACTCTTACTCTTGCCTAATGGTTAATGTCTTAACTCTTACTCTGACCTAATGGTTAAGGTCTTAACTCTTACTCTGACCTAATGGTTAAGGTCTTAGACTCTGACTCTGGCCTAATGGGTAAGGTCTTAGACTCTTACTCTGGCCTAATGGTTAAGGTCTTAGACTCTTACTCTGGTCTAATGGTTAAGGTCTTAGACTCTTACTCTGGCCTACTGTTTAAGGTATTAACTCTTACTCTTGCCTAATGGTTAAGGTCTTAGACTCTTATTCTGGCCTAATGGTTAAGGTCTTAACTCTTACTCTGACCTAATGGTTAAGGTCTTAGACTCTTACTCTGGCCTAATGGTTAAGGTCTTAACTCTTACTATGGCCTACTGATTAAGGTCTTTACTCTTACACTGGCCTAATGGTTAAGGTTTTAACTCTTACTCTGGCCTAATGCTTAAGGTCTTAGACTCTTTCTCTGGCCTAATGGTTAAGGTCTTAACTCTTACTCTGGCCTAATGGTTAAGGTCTTAGACTCTTACTCTGGCCTAATGGTTAAGGTCTTAGCTCTTACTCTGGCCTACTGGTTAAGGTCTTAGACTCTTACTCTGGCCTAATGGTTAAGGTCCTAACTCGTACTCTGGCCAAATGGTTAAGGTCTTAACTCTTACTCTGGCCTAATGGTTAAGGTCTTGACTTTTACTTTGGCCTAATGGTTAAGGTCTTAGACTCTTACTCCGGCCTAATGGTTAAGGTCTAGACTCTTACTCTAGCCTAATGGTTAAGGTCTGAGACTCTTACTCTAGCCTAATGGTTAAGGTCTTAGACTCTTACTCTTGCTTAATGGTTAAGGTCTTGACTCTTACTCTGGCCTAATGGTTAAGGTCTTAACTCTTACTCTGGCCTAACGGCTAAGGTCTTAGACTCTAACTCTGGCCTAATGGTTAAGGTCTAGACTATTACACTGGCCTAATGGTTAAGGTATTGACTCTTACTCTGGCCTAATGGTTAAGGTCTTAGACTCTTACTCTGGCCTAATCTGTTAAGGTCTTAACTCTTACTCTTGCCTAATGGTTAAGGTCTTAGACTCTTACTCTAGCCTAATGGTTAAGGTCTTAGACTCTAACTCTGGCCTAATGGTTAAGGTCTAGACTCTTACACTGGCCTAATGGTTAAGGTATTGACTCTTACTCTGGCCTAGTGGTTAAGGTCTTAGACTCTTACTCTGGCCTAATGGTTAAGGTGAATGGTTAAGGTCTTAGACTCTTACTCTAGCCTAATGGTTAAGGTCTTAGACTCTAACTCTGGCCTAATGGCTAAGGTCTTAGACTCTAACTCTGGCCTAATGGCTAAGGTCTTAGACTCTAACTCTGGCCTAATGGTTAAGGTCTAGACTCTTACACTGGCCTAGTGGTTAAGGTATTGACTCTTACTCTGGCCTAATGGTTAAGGTCTTAGACTCTTACTCTGGCCTAAAGGTTAAGGTCTTAACTCTTACTCTTGCCTAATGGTTAAGGTCTTAGACTCTTACTGTAGCCTAATAGTTAAGGTCTTAACTCGTACTCTGGCCTAATGGATACGGTCTTAACTCTTACTCTGGCCTAATGGTTAATGTCTTAACTCTTACTCTGGCCTAATAGTTAAGGTCTTAGACACTTACTCTGGTCTACTGGTTAAGGTCTTAGCTCTTACTCTGGCCTACTGGTTAAGGTCTTAGAGTCTTACTCTGGCCTAATTGTTAAGGTCTTAACTCGTACTCTGGCCTAATGGTTAAGGTCTTAAACTCTTACTCTGGCCTAATGGTTAAAGTCTTAGACACTTACTCTGGCCTACTGGTTAAGGTCTTTGCTATTACTCTGGCCTATTGGTTAAGGTCTTAGACTCTTACTCTGGCCTAATGGTTAAGGTGTTAGACTCTTACTCTGGCCTAATGGTTAAGGTATTGACTCTTACTCTGGCCTAATGGTTAAGGTCTTAGACTCTTACTCTGGCCTAATGGTTAAGGTCTTAGACACTTACTCTGACCTACTGGTTAAGGTCTTTGTTCTTACTCTGGCCTATTGGTTAAGGTGTTTGACTCTTACTGTGGCCTAATGGTTAAGGTTTTAGACTCTGGCTCTGGCCCAATGGTTGAGGTCTTAACTCTTATTTTGGCCTAATGGTTAAGGTCTTAAACTCTTACTCTTGCCTAATGGTTAAGGTCTTAACTCTTACTCTGGCCTAATGGTTAATGTTTTAGACTCTTACTCTAGCCTAATGGCTAAGGTCATAACTCTTAGTCTGGCCTAATGGTTAAGGTCTTAGACTCTTTCTCTGTCCTACTGGTTAAGGTCTTTGCTCTTACTCTGGCCTAATAGTTAAGGTCTTAGACTCGTACTCTGGCCCAATGGTAAAGGTCTTTACTCTTACTCTGGCCTAATGGTTAAGGTCTTAACTCTTACTCTGGCCTAATGGTGAAGGTCTTAGACTCTTACTCTGGCCTACTGGTTAAGGTCTTAGACTCTTACTCTAGCGTAATGGTTAATGTCTTAGACTCTTACTCTGGCCTAATGGTTAAGGTCTTAGACTTTTACTCTGGCCTAATGGTTAAGGGCTCAAACTCTTTCACTGGCCTACTGGATAAGGTCTTAAGTCTTACTTTGACCTAATGGTTAAGGTCTTAGACTCTTACTCTGGCCTAATGGTTAAGGTCTTGACTCTTACTCTGGCCTAATGGTTAATGTCTTAGACTCTTACTCTGGCCAAATGCTTAAGGTCTTAGACTCTTACTCTGGCCTAATGGTTAAGGTCTTAACTCTGGGTCTTAACTCTTACTCTGACCTAATGGTTAAGGTCTTAGACTCTTACTCTGGCCTACTGGTTAAGGTATTGACTCTTACTTTGGCCTAATGGTTAAGGTCTTAGACTCTTACTCTGGCCTAATGGTTAAGGTCTTAGACACTTACTCTGGCCTACTGGTTAAGGTCTTTGTTCTTACTCTGGCCTATTGGTTAAGGTGTTTGACTCTTACTGTGGCCTAATGGTTAAGGTTTTAGACTCTTGCTCTGGCCCAATGGTTGAGGCCTTAACTCCTATTTTGGCCTAATGGTTAAGGTCTTAAACTCTTACTCTTGCCTAATGGTTAAGGTCTTAACTCTTACTCTGGCCTAATGGTTAAGGTTTTAGACTCTTACTCTAGCCTAATGGCTAAGGTCTTAACTCTTACTCTGGCCTAATGTTTAAGGTCTTGACTCTTACTCTAGCCTAATGGTTAAGGTCTTAACTCTTACTCTGGCCTAATGGTTAAGGTCTTAGACTCTTACTCTGGCCTACTGGTTAAGGTCTTAGACTCTTACTCTAGCCTAATGGTTAATGTCTTAGACTCTTACTCTGGCCTAATGGTTAAGGTCTTAGACTCTTACTCTGGCCTAATGGTTAAGGTCTCAATCTCTTACTCTGGCCTACTGGATAAGGTCTTAAGTCTTACTTTGACCTAATGGTTAACGTCTTAGACTATTACTTTGACCTAATGGTTAAGTTCTTAGACTCTTACTCTGGCCTAATGGTTAAGGTCTTGACTCTTACTCTGGCCTAATGGTTAATGTCTTAGACTCTTACTCTGGCCTAAAGGTTAAGGTCTTAACTCTTACTCTGGCCTAATGGTTAAGAACTTAGACTCTTACTCTGGCCCAATGGTTAAGGTCTTACCTCTTACTCTGGCCCAATGGTTAAGGTCTTAACTCTTACTCTGGCCTAATGGTTATGACTCTTACTCTAGCCGAATCATTAAAGTCTTAGACTCTTACTCTGGCCTAATGGTTAAGGTCTTGACTTTTACTCTGGCCTAATGGTTAAGGTCTTAGACTCTTACTCTGGCCCAATGGTAAAGGTCTTAACTCTTACTCTGGCCCAATGGTTAAGGTCTTAACTCTTACTCTGGCCTAATGGTTAAGGTCTTGACTCTTACTCTGGCCTAATGGTTAAGGTCTTAGACTCTTACTCTGGCCTAATGGTTAAGGTCTTTACTCTTACTCTGGCCTAATGGTTAAGGTCTTAACTCTTACTCTGGCCTAATGGTTAAGGTCTTAGACTCTAAGTCTGGCCTAATGGTAAGGTCTAGACTCTTACTCTGGCCTAATGGTTAAGGTCCTAACTCTTACTCTAGCCTAATGGTTAAGGTCTTAGACACTTACTCTGGCCTACTGGTTAAGGTCTTTGCTCTTACTCTGGCCTATTGGTTAAGGTCTTAGACTCTTACTCTGGCTTAATGATTAAGGTCTTAACTCTTACTCTGGCCTAATGGTTAAGGTCTTAGACTCTTACTCTCGCCTAATGGTTAAGGTCTTGACTCTTACTCTGGCCTAATGGTTAAGGTCTTGACTCTTACTCTGGCCTAATGGTTAAGGTCTTAGACTCTTACTCTCGCCTAATGGTTAAGGTCTTGACTCTTACTCTGGCCTAATGGTAAGATCTAGACCCTTACTCCGGCCTAATGGTTAAGGTCTTAACTCTTACTCTGGCCTAATGGTTAAGGTCTTGACTCTTACTCTGGCCTAATGGTTAAGGTCTTAGACTCTTACTCTCGCCTAATGGTTAAGGTCTTGACTCTTACTCTGGCCTAATGGTTAAGGTCTTAGACTCCTACTCTGGCCTAATCTGTTAAGGTATTAACTCTTACTCTTGCCTAATGGTTAATGTCTTAACTCTTACTCTGACCTAATGGTTAAGGTCTTAACTCTTACTCTGACCTAATGGTTAAGGTCTTAGACTCTGACTCTGGCCTAATGGGTAAGGTCTTAGACTCTTACTCTGGCCTAATGGTTAAGGTCTTAGACTCTTACTCTGGTCTAATGGTTAAGGTCTTAGACTCTTACTCTGGCCTACTGTTCAAGGTATTAACTCTTACTCTTGCCTAATGGTTAAGGTCTTAGACTCTTACTCTGGCCTAATGGTTAAGGTCTTAACTCTTACTCTGGCATAATGGTTAAGGTCTTAACTCTTACTTTGACCTAATGGTTAAGGTCTTAGACTCTTACTCTGGCCTAATGGTTAAGGTCTTAACTCTTACTATGGCCTACTGATTAAGGTCTTTACTCTTACACTGGCCTAATGGTTAAGGTTTTAACTCTTACTCTGGCCTAATGCTTAAGGTCTTAGACTCTTTCTCTGGCCTAATGGTTAAGGTCTTAACTCTTACTCTGGCCTAATGGTTAAGGTCTTAGACTCTTACTCTGGCCTAATGGTTACGGTCTTAATTCTTACTCTTGCCTAATGGTTAAGGTCTTAGACTCTTACTCTAGCCTAATGGTTAAGGTCTTAGACTCTAACTCTGGCCTAATGGCTAAGGTCTTAGACTCTAACTCTGGCCTAATGGTTAAGGTCTAGACTCTTACTCTGGCATAATGGTTAAGGTTTTGACTCTTACTCTGGCCTAATGGTTAATGTCTTAGACTCTTACTCTGGCCTAATGGTTAAGGTCTTAGACTCTTACTCTGGCCTAATGGTTAAGGTATTGACTCTTACTCTGGCCTAATGGTTAATGTCTTAGACTCTTACTCTGGCCTAATGGTTAAGATCTTAACTCTTACTCTTGCCTAATGGTTAAGGTCTTAGACTCTTACTCTAGCCTAATGGTTAAGGTCTTAGATTCTTACTCTGGCCTAATGGTTAAGGTCTAGACTCTTACTCTGGCCTAATGGTTAAGGTATTGACTCTTACTCTGGCCTAATGGTTAATGTCTTAGACTCTTACTCTGGTCTAATGGTTAAGGTCTTAGACTCTTACTCTGGCCTAATGGTTAAGGTCTTAACTCTTACTGTGACCTAATGGTTAAGGTCTTAGACTCTTACTCTGGCCTAATGGTTAAGGTCTTAACTCTTACTCTGGCCTAATGGTAAGATCTAGACCCTTACTCCGGCCTAATGGTTAAGGTCTTAACTCTTACTCTGGCCTAATGGTTAAGGTCTTGACTCTTACTCTGGCCTAATGGTTAAGGTCTTAGACTCTTACTCTGGCCTAATGGTTAAGGTCTTGACTCTTACTCTGGCCTAATGGTTAAGGTCTTAGACTCTTACTCTGGCCTAATCTGTTAAGGTCTTAACTCTTACTCTTGCCTAATGGTTAATGTCTTAACTCTTACTCTGACCTAATGGTTAAGGTCTTAACTCTTACTCTGACCTACTGGTTAAGGTCTTAGACTCTGACTCTGGCCTAATGGGTAAGGTCTTAGACTCTTACTCTGGCCTAATGGTTAAGGTCTTAGACTCTTACTCTGGTCTAATGGTTAAGGTCTTAGACTCTTACTCTGGCCTACTGTTTAAGGTATTAACTCTTACTCTTGCCTAATGGTTAAGGTCTTAGACTCTTATTCTGGCCTAATGGTTAAGGTCTTAACTCTTACTCTGACCTAATGGTTAAGGTCTTAGACTCTTACTCTGGCCTAATGGTTAAGGTCTTAACTCTTACTATCGCCTACTGATTAAGGTCTTTCCTCTTACACTGGCCTAATGGTTAAGGTTTTAACTCTTATTCTGGCCTAATGCTTAAGGTCTTAGACTCTTTCTCTGGCCTAATGATTAAGGTCTTAACTCTTACTCTGGCCTAATGGTTAAGGTCTTAGACTCTTACTCTGGCCTAATGGTTAAGGTCTTAGCTCTTACTCTGGCCTACTGGTTAAGGTCTTAGACTCTTACTCTGGCCTAATGGTTAAGGTATTAGACTCTTACTCTGGGCTACTGGTTAAGGTCTTAACTCTTACTCTGGCCTACTGGTTAAGGTCTTAAATCTTACTTTGGACTAATGGTTAAGGTCTTTGGTCTTACTCTGGCCAATTGGTTAAGGTCTTAGACTCTAACTCTGGCCTAATGGTTAAGGTCTTAAACTCTTACTCTGGCCTAATGGTATGGTCTTAACTCTTACTTTGGCCTAATGGTTAAGGTCTTAGACTGTTACTCTGGCCTACTGGTTAAGGTCTTAGATCTTACTCTGGCCTAATGGTTAAGGTCTTGACTCTTACTCTGGCCTAATGGTTAAGGTCTTAGACTCTTACTCTGGCCTAATGGTTAAGGTCTTTACTCTTACTCTGGCCTAATGGTTAAGGTCTTAACTCTTACTCTGGCCTACTGGTTAAGGTCTTAGATCTTACTCTGGCCTAATGGTTAAGGTCTTAGATCTTACTCTGGCCTAATGGTTAAGGTCTTGACTCTTACTCTGGCCTAATGGTTAAGGTCTTAGACTCTTACTCTGGCCTAATGGTTAAGGTCTTTACTCTTACTCTGGCCTAATGGTTAAGGTCTTTACTCTTACTCTGGCCTAATGGTTAAGGTCTTAACTCTTACTCTGGCCTAATGGTTAAGGTCTTAGACTCTAAGTCTGGCCTAATGGTAAGGTCTAGACTCTTACTCTGGCCTAATGGTTAAGGTCTTAACTCTTACTCTAGCCTAATGGTTAATGTAGGAGAGTGGAATCTGACTAATGGTTGCCCCCAACTTTTTGCCTGGTATTTAAGTGGTTTTTGACTAGTCTGGCTGGGATCCTGCTATCCAGGACCCCAGCCTATCTGCTTTCTCCCTAAAACTGTTGTGAGTACTCTAGGTACAAACATAATTGGATGCTGGACATGCCCTACCAGTCCCTTGTAGATGGTACCCTAGGTACCCAGGGCATGGGGCCCCCAGTAGGCCTACCAGGGCTGCAGCACTTATTGTGCCACCCTGGGACAGCCACCCAAACTGACACCACCAGGCCACTACTGTAGCCTGGGTAAGGTGGTGCTAGCACCCCTTACAGGGATGTAGGTACCCTATGTCCCATACCATTACAACACATATACTCTCATAGGTCACCCCTATGGCAGGCCCTGGTAATCCTACAGGGCTGGGTGCTGAGGTATGTGTGAGGGGGGACCCCTACGTGAGTAGGGCCTCCCTGCAACCTTCGTAAAAATGTTACTGGGTTGTTTGTAGTGTAGCCATACCATATACTCTTAACCGCATTATAAGTTATTGAGTCATCGCTGTAACTTTGGAGTGGCTACACAGAACCATATCGTGTTTGGTGTCAAACATGAAGGAATCATACCCCCAGTCCAGCCATGGGCATGGGGGCACGATTCCCCCTTGCTAGGAGGGTGATATGGGAAAAGCGGTAGAATTTGGAAACCAATTTAAAAGTGCACATGTACCACAAAATGGCTACTGTTCGCCACCTACACGACTCTGGCTGGCTGTTGCTGGGGAAAACCCCAGCCTCGCCATCTGGACAATAGGGCTCCTGTGGCAGGGAGGTGCCAGCACCTCCCCAGACAGGATATGTGGATTGGAACAGGGTGGGTGCACCAAAAGTCCATTCAGAGTTGCACGTAGGCAGCTGCAGAGCCCCAATTCTGCATACACCGCCTGGAACCGGTTCAGGGGCATCCTGCCCCTCGCCCAGGCGGGAAACACACAAAGGGGAGTGGGTGTAGCCACCCTTCCCCGCCTCTACTCTGATTGGTAGGCTCTATTTTGGACCATCCCCTAATCTTGGGGATATATGGGAATAACTTTGCCCTAGAGCCTTAGATTCGTACAGGACTTCACAGAACTGACCTTCGACGAGCTGCTGCCCAGCTGACTGAAAAAATCTCCCTTGGGATAAAGGAGTTATCCCCCTGCTTGGCAGGCACCTAAAAGACTACAAGATACCCGGTTGGAACTTCGTTGCTCTCACGACCTTCGACGCCTTCCAGCAACCTCGAGGTGGGTCTCCAGTACATCCCAGCGTCCTGTGAGTGTGCCCAGCAAGTCTGAGCACCCTGGACCACGTGGGTGTCGAGATCCCCGCATACCCCGAGACACCTGCCACCTCTTGTCCAGCACACGACCCCGACCAGTGGGGAAGTCGTGCTTTGGCCCATTCTTGAGCCAACCTTCAAGCAGCATTTGTGCCGACCCTCAGCTCCCTGGCCTGCTCCGGTGGCCCGTGGGAGCCCTTTTACGCACTCCATTTTGCTGCCTTCCGCGGTCCCTTGTCCCTCGACTTGTGGGCCCTGACGGAGGACAATGTTCTTTTATAAGAGTTCCCCTGGCTGCTCCAGGCCTGCTCTCCGCTCCCTGCAAAGGAGAGCACCCTCAGACCACGTGGGTCTGCACCAGCAGCTGCTTTGTTCATCTTGCGTGGGTTGCGGTTGCCAATGCTTAGTGGATCCAATCGGGACACTAACACCGCAGCGACCCTCAGCCGACATGGGACAGTCGCCCTCCAGAAGCTGGCCTTCCTTGAAGCCTCCCGGAGCCCGTGACTGCAGAGCCCAGCTGTACCTTCCACACCTGAAGCACCCGACATCCACGAGCTCCTTCCTGTGAGCTCCCTGGTCACTGTGCTGTGACCCAGACTCTGTCCCCTCTGCTTTCAGGTTCATCTTTGTCTTTTCTTCAACTTCAATCTTCACGACTTCAGCGACACTTCCAGCTAGCAGCAGTTTGGACTCCTTTTCCATAGAAAATCAGCCCGCGACCCGACACCAGAATCGACCTATGCACCCGGCTTCCCTGGGGCAGGTAACAGTGGTACTTCGGTACTTCCGTGGTGGTGGGCTCTCCAAAGCCTTAAGTCTCAAGCCTTAACTTTGTACTGTTGTTAGAAGTGTCCTTAAACCTTAATTATTCAACCGCGACATTCTCCATAGGCTAACATTGCGATCCCGACAGCAACTTCTCGCACTGCACATGCCTCCCGTGGGTCCCCTTCCTCTTAACTGTGGGTGGATTCTTAAGGGGCCAGCGATCCTGAATGCCCTAGGCATTGCCTGTAGAATTGTCGTGGTTCTTATACCACTATTTTAGTATATGGTTTGGTCCCCCCCTGGGGCCCATTGATTTCTGTGCTATTTATTGTGTTTAGAAATGCTTGTTTGAATTGTAACTTTGCCACTAGCCACATAAAGTGACTGTGGGATTCTGTCTAGAATAAATACATATATTTTATATATATACCTGTGTGGGCTACTCTTTCATTTGGTTATTCAAGAGGTTATTATGGTAAAACAATAGGCTTAACACTCCTTCAAGACTTAGCCTGAAGGCTGCTCTCCACAGCTACCACTAGGATAGCTTTCTTTAAAGGTTGTCTTAAACCTACCATCAATAGGAGTCGAATTGGACTGGTGCAAGGTGTCCCTATAACTAGGAACAGCATATGCCAGGCCAACTTCTCACAGTTAAGGTCTTAGACACTTACTCTGGCCTACTGGTTAAGGTCTTTGCTCTTACTCTGGCCTATTGGTTAAGGTCTTAGACTCTTACTCTGGCCTAATGATTAAGGTCTTAACTCTTACTCTGGCCTAATGGTGAAGGGCTTAACTCTTATTCTGGCCTAATGGTTAAGGTCATAGACTCTTACTCTTGCCTAATCGTTAAAATCTTAGATTCTTACTCTGGCCTAATGGTTAAGGTCTTGACTTTTACTCTGGCCTAATGGTTAAGGTCTTAGACTCTTACTCTGGCCTAATGGTTAAGGTCTAGACTCTTACTCTAGCCTAATGGTTAAGGTCTTAGACTCTTACTCTAGCCTAATGGTTAAGGTCTTAGACTCTAACTCTGGCCTAATGGCTAAGGTCTTAGACTCTAACTCTGGCCTAATGGTTAAGGTCTAGACTCTTACACTGGCCTAATGGTTAAGGTCTTAACTCTTACTCTGGCCTAATGCTTAAGGTCTTAGACTCTAACTCTGGCCTAATGGTTAAGGTCTAGACTCTTACTCTGGCCTACTGGTTAAGGTCTTAGACTCTTACTCTAGCCTAATGCTTAAGATCTTGGACTCTAACTCTGGCCTAATGGCTAAGGTCTTAGACTCTAACTCTGGCCTAATGGTTAAGGTCTAGACTCTTACTCTGGCCTAATGGTTAAGGTATTGACTCTTACTCTGGCCTAATGGTTAATGTCTTAGACTCTTACTCTGGCCTAATGGTTAAGGTCTTAGACTCTTACTCTGGCCTAATGATTAAGGTATTGACTATTACTCTGGCCTAATGGTTAAGGTCTTAGACTCTTACTCTGGCCTAATGGTTAAGGTCTTAACTCTTACTCTGGCCTAATGGTAAGATCTAGACCCTTACTCCGGCCTAATGGTTAAGGTCTTAACTCTTACTCTGGCCTAATGGTTAAGGTCTTGACTCTTACTCTGGCCTAATGGTTAAGGTCTTAGACTCTTACTCTCGCCTAATGGTTAATGTCTTGACTCTTACTCTGGCCTAATGTTTAAGGTCTTAGATTCTTACTCTGGCCTAATCTGTTAAGGTCTTAACTCTTACTCTTGCCTAATGGTTAATGTCTTAACTCTTACTCTGACCTAATGGTTAAGGTCCTAACTCTTACTCTGACCTAATGGTTAAGGTCTTAGACTCTGACTCTGGCCTAATGGGTAAGGTCTTAGACTCTTACTCTGGCCTAATGGTTAAGGTCTTAGACTCTTACTCTGGTCTAATGGTTAAGGTCTTAGACTCTTACTCTGGCCTACTGTTTAAGGTATTAACTCTTACTCTTGCCGAAAGGTTAAGGTCTTAGACTCTTACTCTGGCCTAATGGTTAAGGTCTTAACTCTTACTCTGGCCTAATGGTTAAGGTCTTAACTCTTACTCTGGTCTAATGGTTAAGGTCTTAGACTCTTACTCTGGCCTAATGGTTAAGGTCTTAACTCTTACTATGGCCTACTGATTAAGGTCTTTACTCTTACACTGGCCTAATGGTTAAGGTTTTAACTCTTACTCTGGCCTAATGCTTAAGGTCTTAGACTCTTTCTCTGGCCTAATGGTTAAGGTCTTAACTCTTACTCTGGCCTAATGGTTAAGGTCTTAGACTCTTACTCTGGCCTAATGGTTAAGGTCTTAACTGTTATTCTTGCCTAATGGTTAAGGTCTTAGACTCTTACTCTAGCCTAATGGTTAAGGTCTTAGACTCTAACTCTGGCCTAATGGCTAAGGTCTTAGACTCTAACTCTGGCCTACTGGTTAAGGTCTTAGACTCTTACTCTGGCCTAATGGTTAAGGTCCTAACTCGTACTCTGGCCAAATGGTTAAGGTCTTAACTCTTACTCTGGCCTAATGGTTAAGGTCTTGACTTTTACTTTGGCCTAATGGTTAAGGTCTTAGACTCTTAATCTGGCCTAATGGTTAAGGTCTAGACTCTTACTCTAGCCTAATGGTTAAGGTCTCAGACTCTTACTCTAGCCTAATGGTTAAGGTCTTAGACTCTTACTCTTGCTTAATGGTTAAGGTCTTGACTCTTACTCTGGCCTAATGGTTAAGGTCTTAACTCTTACTCTAGCCTAACGGCTAAGGTCTTAGACTCTAACTCTGGCCTAATGGTTAAGGTCTAGACTCTTACACTGGCCTAATGGTTAAGGTATTGACTCTTACACTGGCCTAATGGTTAAGGTCTTAGACTCTTACTCTGGCCTAATCTGTTAAGGTCTTAACTCTTACTCTTGCCTAATGGTTAAGGTCTTAGACTCTTACTCTAGCCTAATGGTTAAGGTCTTAGACTCTAACTCTGGCCTAATGGTTAAGGTCTAGACTCTTACACTGGCCTAATGGTTAAGGTATTGACTCTTACTCTGGCCTAATGGTTAAGGTCTTAGACTCTTACTCTGGCCTAATGGTTAAGGTGAATGGTTAAGGTCTTAGACTCTTACTCTAGCCTAATGGTTAAGGTCTTAGACTCTAACTCTGGCCTAATGGCTAAGGTCTTAGACTCTAACTCTGGCCTAATGGTTAAGCTCTAGACTCTTACACTGGCCTAGTGGTTAAGGTATTGACTCTTACTCTGGCCTAATGGTTAAGGTCTTAGACTCTTACTGTGGCCTAATGGTTAAGGTCTTAACTCTTACTCTTGCCTAATGGTTAAGGTCTTAGACTCTTACTCTAGCCTAATAGTTAAGGTCTTAACTCTTACTCTGGCCTAATGGATACGGTCTTAACTCTTACTCTGGCCTAATGGTTAATGTCTTAACTCTTACTCTGGCCTAATAGTTAAGGTCTTAGACACTTACTCTGGTCTACTGGTTAAGGTCTTAGCTCTTACTCTGGCCTACTGGTTAAGGTCTTAGAGTCTTACTCTGGCCTAATGGTTAAGGTCTTAACTCGTACTCTGGCCTAATGGTTAAGATCTTAGACTCTTGCTCTGTGCTAATGGTTAAGGTCTTAACTCTTACTCTGGCCTACTAATTAAGGTCTTTACTCTTACACTGGCCTAATGGTTAAGGTCTTAACTCTTACTCTGGCCTAATGGTAAGGTCTAGACTCTTACTCCGGCCTAATGTTTAAGGTCCTAACTCTTACTCTGGCCTAATGCTTAAGGTCTTAGACTCTTACTCTGGCCTAATGGTTAAGGTCTTAACTCTGGGTCTTAACTCTTACTCTGACCTAATGGTTAAGGTCTTAGACTCTTACTCTGGCCTACTGGTTAAGGTATTGACTCTTACTCTGGCCTAATGGTTAAGGTCTTAGGCTCTTACTCTGGCCTAATGGTTAAGGTCTTAGACACTTACTCTGGCCTACTGGTTAAGGTCTTTGTTCTTACTCTGGCCTATTGGTTAAGGTGTTTGACTCTTACTGTGGCCTAATGGTTAAGGTTTTAGACTCTTGCTCTGGCCCAATGGTTGAGGTCTTAACTCCTATTTCGGCCTAATGGTTAAGGTCTTAAACTCTTACTCTTGCCTAATGGTTAAGGTTTTAGACTCTTACTCTAGCCTAATGGCTAAGGTCTTAACTCTTACTCTGGCCTAATGGTTAAGGTCTTAGACTCTTACTCTGGCCTACTGGTTAAGGTCTTAGACTCTTACTCTAGCCTAATGGTTAAGGTCTTAGACTCTTACTCTGGCCTAATGGTTAAGGTCTTAGACTCTTACTCTGGCCTAATGGTTAAGGTCTCAAACTCTTACTCTGGCCTACTGAATAAGGTCTTAAGTCTTACTTTGACCTAATGGTTAAGGTCTTAGACTCTTACTCTGACCTAATGGTTAAGTTCTTAGACTCTTACTCTGGCCTAATGGTTAAGGTCTTGACTCTTACTCTGGCCTAATGGTTAATGTCTTAGACTCTTACTCTGGCCTAAAGGTTAAGGTCTTAACTCTTACTCAGGCCTAATGGTTAAGGTCTTAGACTCTTACTCTGGCCCAATGGTTAAGGTCTTAACTCTTACTCTGGCCCAATGGTTAAGGTCTTAACTCTTACTCTGGCCTAATGGTTAAGACTCTTACTCTGGCCTAATCGTTAAAGTCTTAGACTCTTACTCTGGCCTAATGGTTAAGGTCTTGACTTTTACTCTGGCCTAATGGCTAAGGTTTTAGACTCTTACTCTGGCCCAATGGTTAAGGTCTTAACTCTTACTCTGGCCTAATGCTTAAGGTCTTAGACTCTAACTCTGGCCTAATGGTTAAGGTCTAGACTCTTACTCTGGCCTACTGGTTAAGGTCTTAGACTCTTACTCTAGCCTAATGCTTAAGATCTTGGACTCTAACTCTGGCCTAATGGCTAAGGTCTTAGACTCTAACTCTGGCCTAATGGTTAAGGTCTAGACTCTTACTCTGGCCTAATGGTTAAGGCATTGACTCTTACTCTGGCCTAATGGTTAATGTCTTAGACTCTTACTCTGGCCTAATGGTTAAGGTCTTAATTCTTACACTAGCCTAACGGTTAAGGTCTTAGACTCTTACTCTGACCTAATGGTTAAGTTCTTAGACTCTTACTCTGGCCTAATGGTTAAGGTATTAGACTCTTACTCTGGGCTACTGGTTAAGGTCTTAACTCTTACTCTGGCCTACTGGTTAAGGTCTTAAATCTTACTCTGGCCTACTGGTTAAGGTCTTAGATCTTACTCTGGCCTAATGGTTAAGGTCTTAGACTCTTACTCTGGCCTAATGGTTAAGGTCTTGACTCTTACTCTGGCCTAATGGTTAAGGTCTTAGACTCTTACTCTAGCCTAATGGTTAAGGTCTTAGACTCATACTCTGGCCTAATGGTTAAGGTCTTAACTCTTACTCTGGCCTAATGGTTAAGGTCTTAACTCTTACTCTGGCCTAATGGTTAAGGTCTTATACTCTAAGTCTGGCCTAATGGTAAGGTCTAGACTCTTACTCTGGCCTAATGGTTAAGGTCTTAACTCTTACTCTAGCCTAATGGTTAAGGTCTTAGACTCTTACTCGAGCCTAATGGTTAAGGTCTTAGACTCTTACTCTGGCCTAATGATTAAGGTATTAACTCTTACTCTGGCCTAATGGTGAAGGGCTTAACTCTTACTCTGGCCTACTGGTTAATGTCTTAGACTCTTACTCTTGCCTATTGGTTAAGGTCTTAGACTCTTACTCTGGCCTAATGATGAAGGTCTTAACTCTTACTCTGGCCTAATGGTGAAGGGCTTAACTCTTACTCTGGCCTAATGGTTAAGGTCTTAGACTCTTACTCTTGCCTAATCATTAAAGTCTTAGATTCTTACTCTGGCCTAATGGTTAAGGTCTTGACTTTCACTCTGGAATAATGGTTAAGGTGTTAGACTCTTACTCTGGCCTAATGGTTAAGGTCTAGACTCTTACTCTAGCCTAATGGTTAAGGTCTTAGACTCTTACTCTAGCCTAATGCTTAAGGTCTTAGACTCTAACTCTGGCCTAATGGTTAAGGTCTAGACTCTTACTCTGGCCTAATGGTTAAGGTCTTAGACTCTTACTCTAGCCTAATGCTTAAGGTCTTAGACTCTTACTCTGGCCTAATGGTTAAGGTCTTAGACTCTAACTCTGGCGTAATGGCTAAGGTCTAAGACTCTAACTCTGGCCTAATGGTTAAGGTCTAGACTCTTACTTTGGCCTAATGGTTAAGGTATTGACTCTTACTCTGGCCTAATGGTTAATATCTTAGACTCTTACTCTGGCCTAATGGTTAAGGTCTTAATTCTTACACTGGCCTAATGGTTAAGGTATTGACTCTTACTCTGGCCTAATGGTTAAGGTCTTAGACTCTTACTCTGGCCTAAGGGTTAAGGTCTTAACTCTTACTCTTGCCTAATGGTTAAGGTCTAAGACTCTTACTCTAGCCTAATGGTTAAGGTCTTAGATTCTTACTCTGGCCTAATGGTTAAGGTCTAGACTCTTACTCTGGCCTAATGGTTAAGGTATTGACTCTTACTCTGGCCTAATGGTTACTGTCTTAGACTCTTACTCTGGCCTAATGGTTAAGGTCTTAATTCTTACACTGGCCTAACGGTTAAGGTCTTAGACTCTTACTCTGACCTAATGGTTAAGGTCTTGACTCTTACTCGGGCCTAATGGTTAAGGTCTTAGACTCTTACTCTGGCCTAATGGTTAAGGTATTAGACTCTTACTCTGGGCTACTGGTTAATGTCTTAACTCTTACTCTGGCCTAATGGTTAAGACTCTTACTCTGGCCTAATCGTTAAAGTCTTAGACTCTTACTCTGGCCTAATGGTTAAGGTCTTGACTTTTACTCTGGCCTAATGGCTAAGGTTTTAGACTCTTACTCTGGCCCAATGGTTAAGGTCTTAACTCTTACTCTGGCCTAATGCTTAAGGTCTTAGACTCTAACTCTGGCCTAATGGTTAAGGTCTAGACTCTTACTCTGGCCTACTGGTTAAGGTCTTAGACTCTTACTCTAGCCTAATGCTTAAGATCTTGGACTCTAACTCTGGCCTAATGGCTAAGGTCTTAGACTCTAACTCTGGCCTAATGGTTAAGGTCTAGACTCTTACTCTGGCCTAATGGTTAAGGTATTGACTCTTACTCTGGCCTAATGGTTAATGTCTTAGACTCTTACTCTGGCCTAATGGTTAAGGTCTTAATTCTTACACTAGCCTAACGGTTAAAGTCTTAGACTCTTACTCTGACCTAATGGTTAAGTTCTTAGACTCTTACTCTGGCCTAATGGTTAAGGTATTAGACTCTTACTCTGGGCTACTGGTTAAGGTCTTAACTCTTACTCTGGCCTACTGGTTAAGGTCTTAAATCTTACTCTGGCCTACTGGTTAAGGTCTTAGATCTTACTCTGGCCTAATGGTTAAGGTCTTAGACTCTTACTCTGGCCTAATGGTTAAGGTCTTAGACTCTTACTCTAGCCTAATGGTTAAGGTCTTAGACTCATACTCTGGCCTAATGGTTAAGGTCTTAACTCTTACTCTGGCCTAATGGTTAAGGTCTTAACTCTTACTCTGGCCTAATGGTTAAGGTCTTATACTCTAAGTCTGGCCTAATGGTAAGGTCTAGACTCTTACTCTGGCCTAATGGTTAAGGTCTTAACTCTTACTCTAGCCTAATGGTTAAGGTCTTAGACTCTTACTCGAGCCTAATGGTTAAGGTCTTAGACTCTTACTCTGGCCTAATGATTAAGGTATTAACTCTTACTCTGGCCTAATGGTGAAGGGCTTAACTCTTACTCTGGCCTACTGGTTAATGTCTTAGACTCTTACTCTTGCCTATTGGTTAAGGTCTTAGACTCTTACTCTGGCCTAATGATGAAGGTCTTAACTCTTACTCTGGCCTAATGGTGAAGGGCTTAACTCTTACTCTGGCCTAATGGTTAAGGTCTTAGACTCTTACTCTTGCCTAATCATTAAAGTCTTAGATTCTTACTCTGGCCTAATGGTTAAGGTCTTGACTTTTACTCTGGAATAATGGTTAAGGTGTTAGACTCTTACTCTGGCCTAATGGTTAAGGTCTAGACTCTTACTCTAGCCTAATGGTTAAGGTCTTAGACTCTTACTCTAGCCTAATGCTTAAGGTCTTAGACTCTAACTCTGGCCTAATGGTTAAGGTCTAGACTCTTACTCTGGCCTAATGGTTAAGGTCTTAGACTCTTACTCTAGCCTAATGCTTAAGGTCTTAGACTCTTACTCTGGCCTAATGGTTAAGGTCTTAGACTCTAACTCTGGCGTAATGGCTAAGGTCTAAGACTCTAACTCTGGCCTAATGGTTAAGGTCTAGACTCTTACTTTGGCCTAATGGTTAAGGTATTGACTCTTACTCTGGCCTAATGGTTAATATCTTAGACTCTTACTCTGGCCTAATGGTTAAGGTCTTAATTCTTACACTGGCCTAATGGTTAAGGTATTGACTCTTACTCTGGCCTAATGGTTAAGGTCTTAGACTCTTACTCTGGCCTAAGGGTTAAGGTCTTAACTCTTACTCTTGCCTAATGGTTAAGGTCTTAGACTCTTACTCTGACCTAATGGTTAAGGTCTTGACTCTTACTCGGGCCTAATGGTTAAGGTCTTAGACTCTTACTCTGGCCTAATGGTTAAGGTATTAGACTCTTACTCTGGCCAATTGGTTAAGGTCTTAGACTCTTACTCTGGCCTAATGGTTAAGGTCTTAAACTCTTACTCTGGCCTATTGGTAAGGTCTTAACTCTTACCTTGGCCTAATGGTTAAGGTCTTAACTCTTACTCTTGCCTAATGGTTAAGGTCTTAGACTCTTACTCTAGCCTAATGGTTAAGGTCTTAGATTCTTACTCTGGCCTAATGGTTAAGGTCTAGACTCTTACTCTGGCCTAATGGTTAAGGTATTGACTCTTACTCTGGCCTAATGGTTAATGTCTTAGACTCTTACTCTGGCCTAATGGTCAAGGTCTTAGAATCTTACTCTGGCCTAATGGTTAAGGTCTTAACTCTTACTCTGACCTAATGGTTAAGGTCTTAGACTCTTACTCTGGCCTAATGGTTAAGGTCTTAACTTTTACTCTGGCCTAATAGTAAGATCTAGACCCTTACTCTGGCCTAATGGTTAAGGTCTTAACTCTTACTCTTGCCTAATGGTTAAGGTCTTAGACTCTTACTCTAGCCTAATGGTTAAGGTCTTAGACTCTTACTCTGGTCTAATGGTTAAGGTCTGAGACTCTTACTCTGGCCTACTGTTTAAGGTATTAACTCTTACTCTTGCCTAATGGTTAAGGTCTTAGACTCTTATTCTGGTGTGGTAAATAATTTAATTACCGGTACTTAATTTGATACGGAAAATTAATAAGAATAGCTCAGTAAAATAAGAGGCAAAATCCGTGGTATTTAGAGATTCGGAACGGGCTTTATTCCTATACAAAGGAACATAATTCGAATTATGGGCCTTCTATTCCATCACCACGAAAGTTCAGGAAGGAAGGAACAATACATTATTGACAGGTAATCATTTTTATAGAAGAGGCATTACAGTGAAACAGATGCAGGAGGCGTAACAGTTGATAACAGAGATAAAGACATACATGCGTAACTAAAATGGGTGTAACTAGGCGTAACTAAAGAACGTCATTAGGTATGATGTCACAAATGGGTGGTTCCATGAAAGAATTTTGCAATGTCAGCAAAAATACTTGGCAGAGATGTGCGCGCAGCAGCATGACGTGTGATTTGACGTGCAACTAGGGGGAGAAAGGGGCTTGACATTTAGCTCTACATGTGGAGACAAAAGTCTGGGGTTATGTCAACCTAATCCCAAATCATATCTAATATCCTATGTTTAAAGAACTGTGTTATCCAAAAAGAGAGGTCTCTTAGGATAGAATCTTATTCTATACTGACTATACTGACTGTTAGTGCGTGTACAAGCGTCTAAGTGTCTACACTAGATGCGAGGGGGTAGGAATATTCCATGGTAACAGGGCTATGAATTACTTGCATGAGGGCAGCGAGGCCTGGCCCTTTGCGCGGTAGCTGGAGGAATGTTTACCTAAACTACTAGACAGGAATGCATCGGATGCGGAGCGGAGCAGAGCAGATAATCTTGAAGGTGAAATACAGTTTTTGGCAGGCAGACAGGCCGAGTCAGGCACCGTTAGCCGCGCAGGGAGTAAGACATAGTTCATGGTCACAGATGCGAGCTCAGACTGGAGCTTTCAGAGGCAGAAGGCAGGAAAAGGCTTAATGGCAGAATCAGGGCCTACTCGCCTGGACTGTAAAATGGGATAAATGAACCATATAAAGCCGGTGGCCTTTCATACTTAGGAATAGAATATCCGGCCCATTCATGGCGGATCTGAAAGAGGACATGTTGACGGTGGACACACATGTATTTGCGTCTTCATAACTGGAACTGGAGGGAACATACATGTACTTGTAACTTATACATGAAACCGTTGGGGTCCAAGATAGGGGACATAACTGATCATAAAAATCCATATTTCCACATTCCCTCCTTGTCCCCTACTTGCCCTTAGGAGATATCAATCTTCATCAATCCATCGATCTGTTCATATAACATCATTTGTTCTTCTTTCTTCTTCCGGAATCTCGAACGAAAACTTGGATGTGGGATACACGAGGTGGCACACAGACCACAAATCGCTGGCCCACATTGTAGACATAAGCAGCAACTGAATAGGATGAGAAAGCCAATACCTAGGAAGGAGAGCATTCTCCATCCCCAGGCTGACAACACGCCCCAGAACCAACCGGACCAAGTCCAGGTGCCTGGACTCTGGTGTATCTGGCTTACAATCTTATGAAGGCGGGTTATGGCTTTATATACTGACGGCGAATTTTCTGGTATGAAAATGCAACAACTTGATCCGATGACCCTACAAGCTCCGCCCCTATCGGCCAGGATGACGTCAAGGACAAGACGATTTTGAAGCACAACAATCCGCATAGCAGACTGCTCTTCTGTTAAATTGCCTAAGGCGGAAATAGTTTTGTTCACTACTGCTTCAAGGGTTCTGGTTAATCTACGTATTAGCTTACTATTAGTGACTGTACCTATATAAGGAAAGAAACCTTTATTGAAATCTGTGTATTTCTCCCATGCTGTTTCAGTGTAATCGACAATTGGGAGATCTCTCTGCTGTCTATTGTGTACTAAATGAGTATTTCTATGATAATCAGGAGGAGCTAGGAAAACAGGTGGTAGAAGGAATGCTATGTAACAGGTACCATCCCAATCTAAAGGTAGGCGTATATATGCGGTCTGGCCACATATAAAGTAGGAATGACGAGAAGCTCTAAATGTAGACTTGCCTTGATCACTGAATCTTATCACAGTGGTGCATTTACTATGGCCCATGTGTATGGAGCCATTCTTTCTTATACATAGTTCCCCTTTTACTGGGAATACGGACATGGCGGACAAGATTGGTGTAGCTTCAGATTCAACGTTCAGGATCATGAGGTTAAGTGTAAAATTACCTAATCCATATACTTCATTTTCTAGATCAGTTCCTGTTCTTTTGGGAAGTCCCTCCTTGTTAGGGTAGCAGACTTTAAGCAAAACTAAGTTCAGGTTTCCCCATACCCAGTTGTCTTGATAAACTGCGGAATCCGAATCTAGGGAATTAATTAAACTAAACCATGCTCCACAGGAGCCATTGTGTGTGAACGGATATGGAAAGAGGGGCAAAACTCCCTTATAGTTCTGATAGGGAGGGAGTCGGCCACATATCCAACAATTTGTAGCATTGCTGGTTTGATGGGAATGATGTAGCATACTAATAAAAGTGTTATTGCGCAGCGCAAATCTATAGGACAACTCATGCGGGGGTAATTCACTAAAAGAATGTTCAGCAGTAATATTGTAAACATGTTTAGAAATAGGATAATATATGTGCAACAATATACTTGCAGCGATTATAAAAAGACATAAGAAAAACAAAATTAATAACGTCACTGTGCAATGACTACGCAGTGATTTACAGTACGCATGTTTTTTCAACCGCATCTTTCGGTTTCTTTCTCTATTCAGGTCTAGGGGATACATGTCGGAGACAAATTCGACCGATTCACCTTGGAGAGGACTTAAACAATCAAATTGTCCGACTTATTAGACCGTAATTTTAGTTTGTATAGTTCCTTATCGCTTTGTTCAACCAAAGGAAGCTTTGAGTCAATCGGTGAAGACACGCGAGGTGTAACGTTTACATCAGACGGTAGTCCATGAAATTTCTTGATATGACTTGAATGTAACCATCCTTTGCGACCTTCGATCTTCACGGCTGTCCTCGTGGTGAGTAGTACAAGTTGAGGCGATTTCCACCTAGGATCCAGCTGAGTCTTCCGGTCAAAATTCCGCACTAACACCAGGTCCCCGGGAACTACGTCATGGGGTTTCACCTCGGTGTTGTCGGGAAAGGCTGCAGCTACCTGTGAACGACAAGATTGTAGTGCAGACATCAAGGAAGCCAGGTAATCTGTCAGCATATTACAGTCAACATCAGTTATTTTGCGTGGTATAGGCGTCCCCCACATATTTGGTGGTCTGCCAAAGATCACCTCATAAGGGGATAGCCCTGTTCGAAAGTGCGCTACCATTCTCATGTAAAAGAGTGCAACTGGTAAGGCTATTACCCAATCGACACCTTTCTCCCTACATATTTTGGACAATCTAATTTTCAGAGTTTGATTATGTCGTTCCACGAGACCTGCTGCCTCGGGGTGTCGGACACAGTGAAATCTCCATTGATAGCCTAACAAAAGTGAAACGTGTTTCATTAGTTCGGATGAGAACGGCTGGCCGTTATCTGAGTAGACAACACGTGGTAAACCGTACCGTGGGAAGAATTCTCGAACTAACTGTTTGGCAGTAGTCGGGGCAGTGTAATCTGAAACCGGGTATGCTTCTGTCCAACGGGAAAGAGCACAGACAACTACGAGAACATATTTGAATCCTCGACATCGTTCCATCTGGATATAATCCATCTGGAGGACTTCAAAAGGGTGATCAGGAGGCTGAAATCCACCCTGTTCTACGGGAATGCTTTTACCTGGGTTAAACTGACAACAGATCATACAGGTACGAACTTTTTGTTTAGCTGCTGCTCGTAAATGTTTGTTGAACCAAATGTGTTGAATGCTGTCTAGCATAGCTTTTTCTCCTAGGTGCGCTGGACTATGTATTGAATTAATGATGACTTGGACCATAGAGTCAGGAAGGAACCATACAGATTTTTCCTTCGTCATCCATCCTTGATCCGTTTGGATCCCTCCTAATTCAGTCCATTTCTTTATTTCGTCTGTAGTAGCATGTGTCTGTATGTCAATTACATCAAGAGCGGGATCCTTAACCGTCATGCAATGTGTTGGTGTCAGAACTATTGTCTTTGTCATGTCAGACATGTGAGTTTGAGCAGTCTGTTTAGCTGTTCTATCAGCTAGATCATTGCCTTGGGAAATGATATCAGTAACTTTCGTGTGAGCTTTACATTTCATAATTGATATTGCAGTGGGTAGATGTATTGCATCTAATAAGGCATGAATGAGGGGTCCGTGCTGAATGTGGGCACCGTGAGAAGTTAAATAACCTCTCTCTCGCCACAGCACGCCGAAGTCATGTACAACTCCGAATGCATAACGTGAATCAGTGTATATGTTGACTTTCTTATTTGTGGCTTGAATACAGGCTTGTGTCAGAGCGATGAGCTCTGCTACTTGAGCTGACAAGGTATTTATGCAATATGTTTCAATGACTTCAGTGTCTGTTGTGACTGCATACGCGGCCACTAGCTCTCCTGTACTTGTTCTCATACATGAACCATCTACATACAACGTCAGGTCTGGATCTGACAATGGGACATCTGTCAAATCTTGTCTGGGTTTCGTCGTGATAGTAATAACTTCAATACAATCATGTGCTAGTGGGTCTGTTCCGTCTACTGGTAAAAGTGTGGCAGGATTCAATGTACTACAACGTCTGATTTCTATGTGTGGCTGAAACAATGTTAATTCGTAGCCGGTAAGTCTTGCTATAGTCAAGTGTTGTGTCTGTGTGCGGTTCAAGAGAACTTCTACTGCGTGTGGTACTTGTACTGTCAGTTGGTGTCCTAACACTATGGCATCGCTTTGTCTGATTGCTAAAGCTGTTGCTGCCACTGATTTCAGGCACGCTGGAAGTGCCTGAGCTACTGGATCTAATGTACTAGAGAAATAAGCACATGGTTTGTGCGATCCTGCTTGTTCCTGAGTGAGTACTGACAAGGCAGTACCTTCGCGTTCTGTAACAAAGAGCGTGAAATGTTTACTGTAACATGGTGTTGCTAAAACAGGTGCTTGACATAAAGCTTTCTTTAGGCTTTCAAAAGCTTGTGTATGTTCCTGAGTCCAAGGGAGGACAGTCGATGTGGCCGCCTCCTGTGTTGTCAACTGAATGAGTGGTTTTGCTAGAAATGCATACTGGGGAATCCACTGCCTACAATATGAAGTGAGGCCTATAAAAGCCCGTACCTCCTTTTGTGTCTTGGGTATTGGCATGTTAGCAATTAACTGGATGCGATCTGACGTAAGCTGCCTTCCCTCCTTGGACAGCGAGTGCCCAAGGTAAACAACTCGCTGGACACAGAATTGCAGCTTAGAAGGGGACACCTTGTGCCCCTTTTCGGCCAAAAATCGTAAAACCGTCAGTGAAGCTTTTTCACATTCAGTTTCGCTTCTAGCGGTGATCAGCAGATCATCGACATATTGAAGCAGGGCAGTGTTTACTGGCATGTGGATACTGTCAAGTTCTCGTTTCAGTGCTTGGCTATAGATGCTGGGGCTTTCTGTGAATCCTTGAGGTGCGCGTGTGAATTTAAAGCTTCGTCCATTTAAACTAAATCCGAACAAGTATTGGCTTTCCGGATCTATTGGGACGCTGAAAAAGGCATTCTTGAGATCAATTACAGTAAAGAATGTTGCTTCGGAATCAATGGCTGTCAGTAATGAAGAAATGTCTGGGACTACGGGGTATTGTGGTACAATACATTTATTTAATTCGCGCAGATCAATAACCAATCGATATACTGGCGGGGCTTTTGGATCAGTTCGTTTAAGAATCGGAATTATCGGGGAATTACATACATTGGAGTCGGTTTCCACAACCACTCCTTGGGTAATAAGCTCGTCAATGATTTGCAGTAAAGCCACTACAGCATCTGGGGGTAACTTGTATTGTCGCATTCGTGGTAGTACCACTCCTGTCTTTAGTGTGACTCGATATGGTGTAATGTTCATGCAACCAACATCTGTAGGGCCTTGTGCCCATAAATGTGTGGGTAAAGTCTGCAGTCGGTGATCCATGTCTCGGGACACATAGTGCCCTTTGAAATCACGTAAAAACAATCTTACTCCTTCCGGAGAACAACATATTATAGCTCCTAGAGCTTTCAATGTTTTTATACCTAACAGGTTTTCTGGACATGATTTAGTAAGCAATAAATCTGTAGTTCGTGTCAAGGGACCAACAGTAAGTGGAAGAGGCTGTGATACTTCGTTAATGATAGGTTTTCCTGAAAAACCAAGGGAAATATTCTGTGAGCCTGAGAGGGGTGCCCCTGGAACTTCACTACGTTTTATGGTTGTTCGGCTTGCCCCTGTATCAAGTAAAAATTTTCTGTCTTGGCCTAATAGTTCACTGTGTACATAAGGTCCTTCTTGATCTACAGGGACCTCGATAAGGGGTAAACCAACTTCCCTCTCTAGGCTGTTTCATAAGTATCGTTGATAATCAGGGTAGTCATACTGTGCGGTCTGGTACATCTGTCGTGTCGTTGTTGGTGTGGCAGCAATAGGCTGCGGTGGTGGAGCTGGCATAGACTGTTGCGGAGCTGGCATGGACTGTGCCTGCTGCGGGGCTCCTTGTTGGTTCTGATCCTGTCTAAGTGGCCGTGGTCTTTCTTTTGTATTACCTATGGCGATATTATGTTTTAAAACTGGACAATCGTGTACATAATGACCTGGCTGTTTACAATAGTTGCATGTCCCTTTTACAGAACCTGCTGGAACACTGGACTGTGTCATACCCTTTTTATGACCGTCAGCTGGAACTGTCTGGGAAACTAGCATTTTCATTTTCGTGTCTTTCATGCGTCTTTGTTCATGTTCTTGTTCCTCTCTAATTCTATTGTGATGGTACTGTAGCATTTGTAACATTTGTGACGGAGTGTTACCTTGCCAGGTACTCTCGAATTTCAATACTCTATTCTTAACTTGGGGCAAGGCATTTTCAACTAATTTTGTCACAAACAGATGTGGATACGATTCGCTACTTGCTTTTATTCCACTATTTATACCAAAACATTTTTCGAATCGGGCATAAAAATCACTAGTGTCTTCATCTTGCTTTTGTTTACAGGCTGAGATTGCACCCCAGTCTTCCTTTTTCGTAGTTAATAAACGTGGCAGTACCTGTACTAATAAACCTGGTAGTATTTTGGTCTTTTCCCCAAGCCCTAAACCTGGACCTCGAGCTGTTTCTTCGTTTTCTAATGCTGTCCAATCTATCTTTTGGTCTCCCACCTCCCAATCCTTTTATTTGAGTTTTTCATAAATGCCCGCAGGCATTAATACCTTTAATATTTTCATAATGTCGGGATAGGTATACTCTCCCATGAGCAACATGTCTTTAATTTCACGGTGGAAACCCGCTGGGTCTTTGTCATGACTGGGTACCACTTTCTTCATTTCTAATAGTTCCATTTTAGATATGGGTGTGTATACAAACACACGTTTAAACTGATTGTCATCACCTTTGATCGGGTGGACTTCGCGTAAGGGATTCTGTCTATCCATATAATACGTCGTTCTTTCCTTGATGGGCAGTGAGACATGTTCGGGGCATACAAAAAGAATGTACTGCTTTCTGGATTCTAGTATTTCTCTAATTAACTCAGTACCTGAACCTCTCCATTTATTCGTGAGTAATTCAGTCAATATATCAGGTAAGGGACCAGGATCGGAGTGTTGGCTTTTATATAATATAAGGAGTTGTTGAATCATGTAAATACCAGCTAAACGTTGTTCATCTGGGGTGAGGTTCAAAAACGTGTGCGCTAGTGTATCATCACTATATTTTCCAGGACTGTCAACCCAGTGAACGGCTGACCTGGCTAATTCTTGTTCGTCCATAGAATCGAGTATATGATAACCCCTTCGTTCTCGGAGTAATTTGTCAGCGGCTTGGAACGAATGTTCGGGGGACCTTATATTTATTATAGGGTTTTGGAAATTTCTGTTATTATCTGGACGTATCGGACGTATCGGATCAGTAAAGCATCTAGTATTATTACAAGATCTTCCTCTACCTACATAGGCCATAGTTTCTAACTGTCCTGTGGGCAGTTCTAATTCTTCCTCCTCCTCGTTTTGTTCAGGCTGGTCTACCGCCAATCTTTCTTCGTGTATTCGTTCTACTTCTTTGTGGATCTTTCGGCACATAGCTACTATGCTTAATAGTCTATCATGTCTCCCCTCTGATATATTCCGACTCCATGTGGTAAGAATTCGCATTTCTTCCGGATTTACCCCTGGTCGGTCTTGATTTCTGATCACACAATTTATGAGGAAACGTAACAGTTCCCCCTGTATCTCCACTTTCTGGTACTCCATGGCTCTATTAATACTTTCAGAATCTCGCCCTGACTGGACAAAGTGATATATTTTTTCTAAATGTGTAGTCATTCCTGGTAGCCTCCCTAAATATATTGCAGCTCGTCGGATACGTAATGATGCCAGCAGCATTTCGTCCTCTTTGCCGGGCACAGGGTCATATCTACAATCTACTAGAAGTTCCTTAAGCATGTCGGGAGTTACTAGTTTGGGCGTACGTTGGTGGGCTAATTCTTGAAAGGAAAGTTTATTTACTCTGGGTGGCGTGTAAAAAATGTTTGTTGTACCTCCTGTAGCACCGCCTGGGGTGCTGGATGGGAACGGATTCGTTGAACGTGATATAGCAACCATAGGTGTGGGTACAGCTGTAGAAACAGATGTGCTTGCCGGAACTTGTGTCGGAGTTTGTTGTTGTGGAGGTACAGACGGAGGGTCTTGGCGTTGAACCCCCTCGGCAGGCGGTCTATGTGGTGCAGTATTAGCATACTCGGGAGCTGCGTCGTCTAAATAAGAGGAAAGGAAAACATCTTCTGCGGTTCTGGGATGCCCTTTGGGATGTGCTTTTATCGGAAACAATGGAGGTGGCAAGTCTTTTGGTATCTCCGGAGTAGCCTTAGGTAACCCTTCGGACAGAAGAGGATACATACCATTCATAAGGGCATTTCTTTGTCTGTCTACTTGTTCTGCTTTTGCTCGGGTACCTTCTTCAATTAATAGATTTTCTCGGACTTTATTTGAATTCTCCTTACCTTTCTCTTCCTGTCTGAGTGCTTTTTCTGTACGTCTATATGATTCTTTACGCCATAATTCAATGGCATCTTTCTGTGATTGTCTAGCTTTCTTTTTCCATAATTCTTCCTCTACTTTCATGATGCAATCTGCATCCCAGGTCCCAGCTGCGGGCCACCTCTGACTTTCCGGTAATTCCTTAGTGTAGTCTACCCATAAATCAAGAAATAATATGGCGTCTAGGCCATGTTTATGATACATGAAGTACCCTGGAGTGTCCCTAGGAGGAATGGGAACAGCTTCTTCGAGTACCCCTTTTCTAGTTTTGATCTGTCTTAATTTTGAAAAGAGCGGCATATTGAGAACTGATCTGAGACCTAATTTTGAACACTTTTAATACAACAAAACACAATAATGAACAGTCATTCACACCACAATATGCTGAACGTATTTAAAACATTTAACATTTAATGAACAACAATGATGGCCATTTAGGGAACTAGTCACTAAGCATAATACTCGGCACTAACTAGGTAATTCTGAATTATATACTAGACATACTAGATATACTGCTAAACAGTACAGATACACTGCTGAAACAGTGCAGACCGGATTTGTGTACCCAAACCCGTCTTGACCGGCACAACCTATGTGCACGTCAGAACGCCTCCCCGGCAATGGTACTCACCGGGTAGCTCGGAACGGAAGGCCTCGGAACTGAACTGAACTGGACTTGAACCGGACTGGACTCGACTCGAAACTTCGGAACTTCGGAACTTGGTGGGCCTCTGTATACCTCGGATCTTGCTCTCTCAGCTAGGCTCTGGTCGGGATACTTCGCACTTCTCACCGCCTCGTCTGGGTGTTGATCGCAGCCTCAGTTACCCCCGCTCGGCAGGAGGGAGATACAGGAAATCCTGTGGGTACGCGTTGTTGTCCGTCCAGCTGTGGCAGGAGACCGGGCCTGCAACGCACCTCCGGCGCGTGAGATGAGAAAGTGTCCCTATTCGGGCGCCATATATGTGGTAAATAATTTAATTACCGGTACTTAATTTGATACGGAAAATTAATAAGAATAGCTCAGTAAAATAAGAGGCAAAATCCGTGGTATTTAGAGATTCGGAACGGGCTTTATTCCTATACAAAGGAACATAATTCGAATTATGGGCCTTCTATTCCATCACCACGAAAGTTCAGGAAGGAAGGAACAATACATTATTGACAGGTAATCATTTTTATAGAAGAGGCATTACAGTGAAACAGATGCAGGAGGCGTAACAGTTGATAACAGAGATAAAGACATACATGCGTAACTAAAATGGGTGTAACTAGGCGTAACTAAAGAACGTCATTAGGTATGATGTCACAAATGGGTGGTTCCATGAAAGAATTTTGCAATGTCAGCAAAAATACTTGGCAGAGATGTGCGCGCAGCAGCATGACGTGTGATTTGACGTGCAACTAGGGGGAGAAAGGGGCTTGACATTTAGCTCTACATGTGGAGACAAAAGTCTGGGGTTATGTCAACCTAATCCCAAATCATATCTAATATCCTATGTTTAAAGAACTGTGTTATCCAAAAAGAGAGGTCTCTTAGGATAGAATCTTATTCTATACTGACTATACTGACTGTTAGTGCGTGTACAAGCGTCTAAGTGTCTACACTAGATGCGAGGGGGTAGGAATATTCCATGGTAACAGGGCTATGAATTACTTGCATGAGGGCAGCGAGGCCTGGCCCTTTGCGCGGTAGCTGGAGGAAAGTTTACCTAAACTACTAGACAGGAATGCATCGGATGCGGAGCGGAGCAGAGCAGATAATCTTGAAGGTGAAATACAGTTTTTGGCAGGCAGACAGGCCGAGTCAGGCACCGTTAGCCGCGCAGGGAGTAAGACATAGTTCATGGTCACAGATGCGAGCTCAGACTGGAGCTTTCAGAGGCAGAAGGCAGGAAAAGGCTTAATGGCAGAATCAGGGCCTACTCGCCTGGACTGTAAAATGGGATAAATGAACCATATAAAGCCGGTGGCCTTTCATACTTAGGAATAGAATATCCGGCCCATTCATGGCGGATCTGAAAGAGGACATGTTGACGGTGGACACACATGTATTTGCGTCTTCATAACTGGAACTGGAGGGAACATACATGTACTTGTAACTTATACATGAAACCGTTGGGGTCCAAGATAGGGGACATAACTGATCATAAAAATCCATATTTCCACATTGGCCTAATGGTTAAGGTCTTAACTCTTACTCTGACCTAATGGTTAAGGTCTTAGACTCTTACTCTGGCCTAATGGTTAAGGTCTTAACTCTTACTATGGCCTACTGATTAAGGTCTTTATTCTTACACTGGCCTAATGGTTAAGGTTTTAACTCTTACTCTGGCCTAATGCTTAAGGTCTTAGACTCTTTCTCTGGCCTAATGGTTAAGGTCTTAACTCTTACTCTGGCCTAATGCTTAAGGTCTTAGACTCTAACTCTGGCCTAATGGTTAAGTTCTAGACTCTTACTCTGGCCAAATGGTTAAGGTCTTAGACTCTTACTCTAGCCTAATGCTTAAGGTCTTAGACTCTTACTCTGGCCTAATGGTTAAGGTCTTAACTCTTACTCTTGCCTAATGGTTAAGGTCTTAGACTCTTACTCTAGCCTAATGGTTAAGGTCTTAGACTCTAACTCTGGCCTAATGGCTAAGGTCTAAGACTCTAACTCTGCCCTAATGGTTAAGGTCTAGACTCTTACTTTGGCCTAATGGTTAAGGTATTGACTCTTACTCTGGCCTAATGGTTAATGTCTTAGACTCTTACTCTGGCCTAATGGTTAAGGTCTTAATTCTTACACTGGCCTAATGTTTAAGGTCTAAGACTCTTACTCTAGCCTAATGGTTAAGGTCTTAGATTCTTACTCTGGCCTAATGGTTAAGGTCTAGACTCTTACTCTGGCCTAATGGTTAAGGTATTGACTCTTAGTCTGGGCTAATGGTTACTGTCTTAGACTCTTACTCTGGCCTAATGGTTAAGGTCTTAATTCTTACACTGGCCTAACGGTTAAGGTCTTAGACTCTTACTCTGACCTAATGGTTAAGGTCTTGACTCTTACTCTGGCCTAATGGTTAAGGTCTTAGACTCTTACTCTGGCCTAATGGTTAAGGTATTAGACTCTTACTCTGGGCTACTGGTTAAGGTCTTAACTCTTACTCTGGCCTACTGGTTAAGGTCATAAATCTTACTCTGGCCTAATGGTTAAGGTCTTTGCTCGTACTCTGGCCAATTGGTTAAGGTCTTAGACTCTAACTCTGGCCTAATGGTTAAGGTCTTAAACTCTTACTCTGGCCTAATGGTAAGGTCTTAACTCTTACTCTGGCCTAATGGTTAAGGTCTTAATTCTTACACTGGCCTAATGTTTAAGGTCTAAGACTCTTACTCTAGCCTAAAGGTTAAGGTCTTAGATTCTTACTCTGGCCTAATGGTTAAGGTATTGATTCTTACTCTGGCCTAATGGTTAAGGTCTTAACTCTTACTCTTGCCTAATGGTTAAGGTCTTAGACTCTTACTCTAGCCTAATGGTTAAGGTCTTAGATTCTTACTCTGGCCTAATGGTTAAGGTCTAGACTCTTACTCTGGCCTAATGGTTAAGGTATTGACTCTTACTCTGGCCTAATGGTTAATGTCTTAGACTCTTACTCTGGCCTAATGGTTAAGGTCTTAGAATCTTACTCTGGACTAATGGTTAAGGTCTTAACTCTTACTCTGACCTAATGGTTAAGGTCTTAGACTCTTACTCTGGCCTAATGGTTAAGGTCTTAAATCTTACTCTGGCCTAATGGTAAGATCTAGACCCTTACTCCGGCCTAAGGGTTAAGGTCTTAACTCTTACTCTGGCCTTATGGTTAAGGTCTTGACTCTTACTCTGGCCTAATGGTTAAGGTCTTAGACTCTTACTCTCGCCTAATGGTTAAGGTCTTAACTCTTACTCTGACCTAATGGTTAAGGTCTTAACTCTTACTCTGACCTAATGGTTAAGGTCTTAGACTCTGACTCTGGCCTAATGGGTAAGGTCTTAGACTCTTACTCTGGCCTAATGGTTAAGGTCTTAGACTCTTACTCTGGTCTAATGGTTAAGGTCTTAGACTCTTACTCCGGCCTACTGTTTGAGGTATTAACTCTTACTCTTGCCTAATGGTTAAGGTCCTAGACTCTTATTCTGGCCTAATGGTTAAGGTCTTAACTCTTACTCTGACCTAATGGTTAAGGTCTTAGACTCTTACTCTGGCCTAATGCTTAAGGTCTTAGACTCTTTCTCTGGCCTAATGGTTAAGGTCTTAACTCTTACTCTGGCCTAATGGTTAAGGTCTTAGACTCTTACTCTGGCCTAATGGTTAAGGTCTTAGCTCTTACTCTGGCCTACTGGTTAAAGTCTTAGACTCTTACCCTGGCCTAATGGTTAAGGTCTTAACTCGTACTCTGGCCTAATGGTTAAGATCTTAGACTCTTACTCTGTCCTAATGGTTAAGGTCTTAACTCTTACTCTGGCCTACTAATTAAGGTCTTTACTCTTACACTGGCCTAATGGTTAAGGTCTTAACTCTTACTCTGGCCTAATGGTAAGGTCTAGACTCTTACTCCGGCCTAATGGTTAAGGTCCTAACTCTTACTCTGGCCTAATGCTTAAGGTCTTAGACTCTTACTCTGGCCTAATGGTTAAGGTCTTAACTCTGGGTCTTAACTCTTACTCTGACCTAATGGTTAAGGTCTTAGACTCTTATTCTGGCCGATTGGTTAAGGTCTTAACTCTTACTCTGACCTAATGGTTAAGGTCTTAGACTCTTACTCTGGCCTAATGGTTAAGGTCTTAACTCTTACTATCGCCTACTGATTAAGGTCTTTACTCTTACACTGGCCCCAATGGTTAAGGTTTTAACTCTTACTCTGGCCTAATGCTTAAGGTCTTAGACTCTTTCTCTGGCCTAATGGTTATGGTCGTAACTCTTACTCTGGCCTAATGGTTAAGGTCTTAGACTCTTACTCTGGCTTAATGGTTAAGGTCTTAGCTCTTACTCTGGCCTACTGGTTAAGGTCTTAGACTCTTACTCTGGCCTAATGGTTAAGGTCCTAACTCGTACTCTGGCCAAATGGTTAAGGTCTTAATTCTTACTCTGGCCTAATGGTTAAGGTCTTGACTTTTACTTTGGCCTAATGGTTAAGGTCTTAGACTCTTACTCTGGCCTAATGGTTAAGGTCTAGACTCTTACTCTAGCCTAATGGTTAAGGTCTTAGACTCTTACTCTAGCCTAATGGTTAAGGTCTTAGACTCTTACTCTTGCTTAATGGTTAAGGTCTTGACTCTTACTCTGGCCTAATGGTTAAGGTCTTAACTCTTACTCTGGCGTAACGACTAAGGTCTTAGACTCTAACTCTGGCCTAATGGTTAAGGTCTAGACTCTTACACTGGCCTAATGGTTAAGGTATTGACTCTTACTCTGGCCTAATGGTTAAGGTCTTAGACTCTTACTCTGGCCTAATCTGTTAAGGTCTTAACTCTTACTCTTGCCTAATGGTTAAGGTCTTAGACTCTTACTCTAGCCTAATGGTTAAGGTATTGACTCTTACTCTGGCCTAATGGTTAAGGTCTTAGACTCGTACTCTGGCCTAATGGTTAAGGTGAATGGTTAAGGTCTTAGACTCTTACTCTAGCCTAATGGTTAAGGTCTTAGACTCTAACTCTGGCCTAATGGCTAAGGTCTTAGACTCTAACTCTGGCCTAATGGTTAAGGTCTAGACTCTTACACTGGCCTAGTGGTTAAGGTATTGACTCTTACTCTGGCCTAATGGTTAAGGTCTTAGACTCTTTCTCTGGCCTAATGGTTAAGGTCTTAACTCTTACTCTTGCCTAATGGTTAAGGTCTTAGACTCTTACTCTAGCCTAATAGTTAAGGTCTTAACTCTTACTCTGGCCTAATGGATACGGTCTTAACTCTTACTCTGGCCTAATAGTTAGGGTCTTAGACACTTACTCTGGTCTACTGGTTAAGGTCTTAGCTCTTACTCTGGCCTACTGGTTAAGGTCTTAGAGTCTTACTCTGGCCTAATGGTTAAGGTCTTAACTCGTACTCTGGCCTAATGGTTAAGATCTTAGACTCTTACTCTGTCCTAATGGTTAAGGTCTTAACTCTTACTCTGGCCTAATGGTTAAGGTCTTAACTCTTACTCTGGCCTAATGGTAAGGTCTAGACTCTTACTCCGGCCTAATGTTTAAGGTCCTAACTCTTACTCTGGCCTAATGCTTAAGGTCTTAGACTCTTACTCTGGCCTAATGGTTAAGGTCTTAACTCTGGGTCTTAACTCTTACTCTGACCTAATGGTTAAGGTCTTAGACTCTTACTCTGGCCTACTGGTTAAGGTATTGACTCTTACTCTGGCCTAATGGTTAAGGTCTTAGGCTCTTACTCTGGCCTAATGGTTAAGGTCTTAGACACTTACTCTGGCCTACTGGTTAAGGTCTTTGTTCTTACTCTGGCCTATTGGTTAAGGTGTTTGACTCTTACTGTGGCCTAATGGTTAAGGGTTTAGACTCTTGCTCTGGCCCAATGGTTGAAGTCTTAATTCTTATTTTGGCCTAATGGTTAAGGTCTTAAACTCTTACTCTTGCCTAAAGGTTAAGGTCTTAACTCTTACTCTGGCCTAATGGTTAAGGTTTTAGACTCTTACTCTAGCCTAATGGCTAAGGTCTTAACTCTTACTCTGGCCTAATGGTTAAGGTCTTAGACCCTTACTCTGGCCTACTGGTTAAGGTCTTAGACTCTTACTCTAGCCTAATGGTTAAGGTCCTAGACTCTTACTCTGGCCTAATGGTTAAGGTCTTAGACTCTTACTCTGGCCTAATGGTTAAGGTCTTAGACTCTTACTCTGGTCTAATGGTTAAGGTCTTAGACTCTTACTCTGGCCTACCGTTTAAGGTATTAACTCTTACTCTTGCCTAATGGTTAAGGTCTTAGACTCCTATTCTGGCCTAATGGTTAAGGTCTTAACTCTTACTCTGACCTAATGGTTAAGGTCTTAGACTCTTACTCTGGCGTAATGCTTAAGGTCTTAGACTCTTTCTCTGGCCTAATGGTTAAGGTCTTAACTCTTACTCTGGCCTAATGGTTAAGGTCTTAGACTCTTACTCTGGCCTAATGCTTAAGGTCTTAGCTCTTACTCTGGCCTACTGGTTAAGGTCTTAGACTCTTACTCTGGCCTAATGGTTAAGGTCTTAACTCGTACTCTGGCCTAATGGTTAAGATTTTAGACTCTTACTCTGTCCTAATGGTTAAGGTCTTAACTCTTACTCTGGCCTACTAATTAAGGTCTTTACTCTTACACTGGCCTAATGGTTAAGGTCTTAACTCTTACTCTGGCCTAATGGTAAGGTCTAGACTCTTAATCCGGCCTAATGGTTAAGGTCCTAACTCTTACTCTGGCCTAATGCTTAAGGTCTTAGACTCCAACTCTGGCCTAATGGTTAAGGTCTTAACTCTGGGTCTTAACTCTTACTCTGACCTAATGGTTAAGGTCTTAGACTCTTACTTTGGCCTACTGGTTAAGGTATTGACTCTTACTCTGGCCTAATGGTTAAGGTCTTAGGCTCTTACTCTGGCCTAATGGTTAAGGTCTTAGACACTTACTCTGGCCTACTGGTTAAGGTCTTTGTTCTTACTCTGGCCTATTGGTTAAGGTGTTTGACTCTTACTGTGGCCTAATGGTTAAGGTTTTAGACTCTTGCTCTGGCCCAATGGTTGAGGTCTTAACTCTTATTTTGGCCTAATGGTTAAGGTCTTAAACTCTTACTCTTGCCTAATGGTTAAGGTCTTAACTCTTACTCTGGCCTAATGGTTAAGGTTTTAGACTCTTACTCTAGCCTAATGGCTAAGGTCTTAACTTTTACTCTGGCCTAATGGTTAAGGTCTTGACTCTTACTCTGGCCTAATGGTTAATGTCTTAACTCTTACTCTGGCCTAATGGGTAAGGTCTTAGACTCTTACTCTGGCCTACTGGTTAAGGTCTTAGACTCTTACTCTAGCCTAATGGTTAAGGTCTTAGACTCTTACTCTGGCCTAATGGTTAAGGTCTTAGACTCTTAGTCTGGCCTAATGGTTAAGGTCTCAAACTCTTACTCTGGCCTACTGGATAAGGTCTTAAGTCTTACTTTGACCTAATGGTTAAGGTCTTAGACGCTTACTCTGACCTAATGGTTAAGTTCTTAGACTCTTACTCTGGCCTAATGGTTAAGGTCTTGACTCTTACTCTGGCCTAATGGGTAATGTCTTAGACTCTTACTCTGGCCTAAAGGTTAAGGTCTTAACTCTTACTCTGGCCTAATGGTTAAGGTCTTAGACTCTTACTCTGGCCCAATGGTTAAGGTCTCAACTCTTACTCTGGCCCAATGGTTAAGGTCTTAACTCTTACTCTGGCCTAATGGTTAAGGTTTTAGACTCTTACTCTAGCCTAATGGCTAAGGTCTTAACTCTTACTCTGGCCTAATGTTTAAGGTCTTGACTCTTACTCTAGCCTAATGGTTAAGGTCTTAACTCTTACTCTGGCCTAATGGTTAAGGTCTTAGACTCTTGCTCTGGCCTACTGGTTAAGGTCTTAGACTCTTACTCTAGCCTAATGGTTAAGGTCTTAGACTCTTACTCTGGCCTAATGGTTAAGGTCTTAGACTTTTACTCTGGCCTAATGGTTAAGGTCTCAATCTCTTACTCTGGCCTACTGGATAAGGTCTTAAGTCTTACTTTGACCTAATGGTTAACGTCTTAGACTCTTACTTTGACCTAATGGTTAAGTTCTTAGACTCTTACTCTGGCCTAATGGTTGAGGTCTTGACTCTTACTCTGGCCTAATGGTTAATGTCTTAGACTCTTACTCTGGCCTAAAGGCTAAGGTCTTAACTCTTACTCTGGCCTAATGGTTAAGGTCTTAGACTCTTACTCTGGCCCAATGGTTAAGGTCTTACCTCTTACTCTGGCCCAATGGTTAAGGTCTTAACTCTTACTCTGGCCTAATGGTTATGACTCTTACTCTGGCCGAATCGTTAAAGTCTTAGACTCTTACTCTGGCCTAATGGTTAAGGTCTTGACTTTTACTCTGGCCTAATGGTTAAGGTCTTAGACTCTTACTCTGGCCCAATGGTTAAGGTCTTAACTCTTACTCTGGCCCAATGGTTAAGGTCTTAACTCTTACTCTGGCCTAAAGGTTAAGGTCTTAACTCTTACTCTGGCCTAATGGTTAAGGTCTTGACTCTTACTCTGGCCTAATGATTAAGGTATTAACTCTTACTCTGGCCTAATCGTTAAAGTCTTAGATTCTTACTCTGGCCTAATGGTTAAGGTCTAGACTCTTACTCTGGCCTAATGGTTAAGGTATTGACTCTTACTCTGGCCTAATGGTTAATGTCTTAGACTCTTACTCTGGCCTAATGGTTAAGGTCTTAATTCTTACACTGGCCTAACGGTTAAGGTCTTAGACTCTTACTCTGACCGCATGGTTAAGTTCTTAGACTCTTACTCTGGCCTAATGGTTAAGGTATTAGACTCTTACTCTGGGCTACTGGTTAAGGTCTTAACTCTTACTCTGGCCTACTGGTTAAGGTCTTAAATCTTACTTTGGCCTAATGGCTAAGGTCTTTGCTCTTACTCTGGCCAATTGGTTAAGGTCTTATACTCTAACTCTGGCCTAATGGTTAAGGTCTTAAACTCTTACTCTGGCCTAATGGTAAGGTCTTAACTCTTACTTTGGCCTAATGGTTAAGGTCTTAGACTGTTACTCTGGCCTACTGGTTAAGGTCTTAGATCTTACTCTGGCCTAATGGTTAAGGTCTTGACTCTTACTCTGGCCTAATGGTTGTATTAGACTCTTACTCTGGCCTAATGGTTAAGGTCTTTACTCTTACTCTGGCCTAATGGTTAAGGTCTTAACTCTTACTCTGGCCTAATGGTTAAGGTCTTAGACTCTAAGTCTGGCCTAATGGTAAGTTCTAGACTCTTACTCTGGCCTAATGGTTAAGGTCTTAACTCTTACTCTAGCCTAATGGTTAAGGTCTTAGACACTTACTCTGGCCTACTGGTTAAGGTCTTTGCTCTTACTCTGGCCTATTGGTTAAGGTCTTAGACTCTTACTCTGGCCTAATGATTACGGTCTTAACCCTTACTCTGGCCTAATGGTGAAGGGCTTTACTCTTACTCTGGCCCAATGGTTAAGGTCTTAACTCTTACTCTGGCCTAATGGTTAAGGTTTTAGACTCTTACTCTAGCCTAATGGCTAAGGTCTTAACTCTTACTCTGGCCTAATGTTTAAGGTCTTGACTCTTACTCTAGCCTAATGGTTAAGGTCTTAACTCTTACTCTGGCCTAATGGTTAAGGTCTTAGACTCTTGCTCTGGCCTACTGGTTAAGGTCTTAGACTCTTACTCTAGCCTAATGGTTAAGGTCTTAGACTCTTACTCTGGCCTAATGGTTAAGGTCTTAGACTTTTACTCTGGCCTAATGGTTAAGGTCTCAATCTCTTACTCTGGCCTACTGGATAAGGTCTTAAGTCTTACTTTGACCTAATGGTTAACGTCTTAGACTCTTACTTTGACCTAATGGTTAAGTTCTTAGACTCTTACTCTGGCCTAATGGTTGAGGTCTTGACTCTTACTCTGGCCTAATGGTTAATGTCTTAGACTCTTACTCTGGCCTAAAGGCTAAGGTCTTAACTCTTACTCTGGCCTAATGGTTAAGGTCTTAGACTCTTACTCTGGCCCAATGGTTAAGGTCTTACCTCTTACTCTGGCCCAATGGTTAAGGTCTTAACTCTTACTCTGGCCTAATGGTTATGACTCTTACTCTGGCCGAATCGTTAAAGTCTTAGACTCTTACTCTGGCCTAATGGTTAAGGTCTTGACTTTTACTCTGGCCTAATGGTTAAGGTCTTAGACTCTTACTCTGGCCCAATGGTTAAGGTCTTAACTCTTACTCTGGCCCAATGGTTAAGGTCTTAACTCTTACTCTGGCCTAAAGGTTAAGGTCTTAACTCTTACTCTGGCCTAATGGTTAAGGTCTTGACTCTTACTCTGGCCTAATGATTAAGGTATTAACTCTTACTCTGGCCTAATCGTTAAAGTCTTAGATTCTTACTCTGGCCTAATGGTTAAGGTCTAGACTCTTACTCTGGCCTAATGGTTAAGGTATTGACTCTTACTCTGGCCTAATGGTTAATGTCTTAGACTCTTACTCTGGCCTAATGGTTAAGGTCTTAATTCTTACACTGGCCTAACGGTTAAGGTCTTAGACTCTTACTCTGACCGCATGGTTAAGTTCTTAGACTCTTACTCTGGCCTAATGGTTAAGGTATTAGACTCTTACTCTGGGCTACTGGTTAAGGTCTTAACTCTTACTCTGGCCTACTGGTTAAGGTCTTAAATCTTACTTTGGCCTAATGGCTAAGGTCTTTGCTCTTACTCTGGCCAATTGGTTAAGGTCTTATACTCTAACTCTGGCCTAATGGTTAAGGTCTTAAACTCTTACTCTGGCCTAATGGTAAGGTCTTAACTCTTACTTTGGCCTAATGGTTAAGGTCTTAGACTGTTACTCTGGCCTACTGGTTAAGGTCTTAGATCTTACTCTGGCCTAATGGTTAAGGTCTTGACTCTTACTCTGGCCTAATGGTTGTATTAGACTCTTACTCTGGCCTAATGGTTAAGGTCTTTACTCTTACTCTGGCCTAATGGTTAAGGTCTTAACTCTTACTCTGGCCTAATGGTTAAGGTCTTAGACTCTAAGTCTGGCCTAATGGTAAGTTCTAGACTCTTACTCTGGCCTAATGGTTAAGGTCTTAACTCTTACTCTAGCCTAATGGTTAAGGTCTTAGACACTTACTCTGGCCTACTGGTTAAGGTCTTTGCTCTTACTCTGGCCTATTGGTTAAGGTCTTAGACTCTTACTCTGGCCTAATGATTACGGTCTTAACCCTTACTCTGGCCTAATGGTGAAGGGCTTTACTCTTATTCTGGCCTAATGGTTAAGGTCTTAGACACTTACTCTTGCCTAATCGTTAAAGTCTTAGATTCTTACTCTGGCCTAATGGTTAAGGTCTTGACTTTTACTCTGGCCTAATGGTTAAGGTCTTAGACTCTTACTCTGGCCTAATGGTTAAGGTCTAGACTCTTACTCTAGCCTAATGGTTAAGGTCTTAGACTCTTACTCTAGCCTAATGGTTAAGGTCTTAGACTCTAACTCTGGCCTAATGGCTAAGGTCTTAGACTCTAACTCTGGCCTAATGGTTAAGGTCTAGACTCTTACACTGGCCTAATGGTTAAGGTCTTAACTCTTACTCTGGCCTAATGCTTAAGGTCTTAGACTCTAACTCTGGCCTAATGGTTAAGGTCTAGACTCTTACTCTGGCCTACTGGTTAAGGTCTTAGACTCTTACTCTAGCCTAATGCTTAAGATCTTGGACTCTTACTCTGGCCTAATGGTTAAGGTCTTAACTCTTACTCTTGCCTAATGGTTAAGGTCTTAGACTCTTACTCTAGCCTAATGGTTAAGGTCTTAGACTCTAACTCTGGCCTAATGGCTAAGGTCTTAGACTCTAACTCTGGCCTAATGGTTAAGGTCTAGACTCTTACTCTGGCCTAATGGTTAAGGTATTGACTCTTACTCTGGCCTAATGGTTAATATCTTAGACTCTTACTCTGGCCTAATGGTTAAGGTCTTAGACTCTTACTCTGGCCTAATGGTTAAGGTCTTAGACTCTTACTCTGGCCTAATGGTAAGATCTAGACCCTTACTCCGGCCTAATGGTTAAGGTCTTAACTCTTACTCTGGCCGAATGGTTAAGGTCTTGACTCTTACTCTGGCCTAATGGTTAAGGTCTTAGACTCTTACTCTCGCCTAATGGTTAAGGACTTGACTCTTACTCTGGCCTAATGGTTAAGGTCTTAGACTCTTACTCTGGCCTAATCTGTTAAGGTCTTAACTCTTACTCTTGCCTAATGGTTAATGTCTTAACTCTTACTCTGACCTAATGGTTAAGTTCTTAGACTCTGACCCTGGCCTAATGGGTAAGGTCTTAGACTCGTACTCTGGCCTAATGGTTAAGGTCTTAGACTCTTACTCTGGTCTAATGGTTAAGGTCTTAGACTCTTACTCTGGCCTACTGTTTAAGGTATTAACTCTTACTCTTGCCTAATGGTTAAGGTCTTAGACACTTACTCTGGCCTAATGGTTAAGGTCTTAACTCTTACTCTGGCATAATGGTTAAGGTCTTAACTCTTACTCTGACCTAATGGTTAAGGTCTTAGACTCTTACTCTGGCCTAATGGTTAAGGTCTTAACTCTTACTATGGCCTACTGGTTAAGGTCTTTACTCTTACACTGGCCTATGGTTAAGGTTTTAACTCTTACTCTGGCCTAATGCTTAAGGTCTTAGACTCTTTCTCTGGTCTAATGGTTAAGGTCTTAACTCTTACTCTGGCCTAATGGTTAAGGTCTTAGACTCTTACTCTGGCCTAATGGTTAAGGTCTTAACTCTTACTCTTGCCTAATGGTTAAGGTCTTAGACTCTTACTCTAGCCTAATGGTTAAGGTCTTAGACTCTAACACTGGCCTAATGGCTAAGGCCTTAGACTCTAACTCTGGCCTAATGGTTAAGGTCTAGACTCTTACTCTGGCCTAATGGTTAAGGTTTTGACTCTTACTCTGGCCTAATGGTTAATGTCTTAGACTCTTACTCTGGCCTAATGGTTAAGGTCTTAGACTCTTACTCTGGCCTAATGGTTAATGTCTTAGACTCTTACTCTGGCCTAATGGTTAAGATCTTAACTCTTACTCTTGCCTAATGGTTAAGGTCTCAGACTCCTACTCTAGCCTAATGGTTAAGGTCTTAGATTCTTACTCTGGCTGTTGGACCCGGCCTCGTGGCGTGGTCCTTACCCCCGTGGATTGTGCCCGTTCCCCGCCCCGGCCTTCACGGGCCACCCTTCCGAACTGCACCGAGACCCCTCATTCCGAGCCGCACGAGGTCGCATACCCCTCGGGGCTCCGCCATCTTGTTGGCATCCACGTGACTCTGTGCGCCAGCCGGCGCGACCCCGCTCAACCCGGCCTCGGCCCCAGCGAAGCCCCGACATCGAGGCACCAAGAACAAGCCAGGGGGTGCCACATGAACCATTCACCGCCCCCGGCGGAGGACAGTATCGATGAGACCCCCAACTGTCCTCCCATCCCTAGGTGTGATCGCCCTGCAACTCTCTTGGGCCGGGCGCCTCTCCTGCTGGGCGTCTGGCCACCTCCACCCGGCCTCTCCGCCCCCCCGGGCGCCAGGGTCCGGACATCAAAGGGCTCCAGACCTATATCTGGGGCGACCCCGCCACAGATCGGCAGTTGTATCCAGGAGTCGAGAGCCCTGCTGATTGAATCGCGGCCGACCCTACGGAGAAGAACTCTTGCTTGAACTATCACGAGCCCTGCAGACTGCGTCGCGGCTCCTTCTTGTGAACACCTTGAAGCCCCCCGGAACATCGGGGCCCTGCTGACGCTGTCGCAGCCCAACCTCGCTGAAACCTCCCTCGGAGCCCTGCTGACGACGTCGCGGCTCGAGCTGAGCAGAAACCATCTTGAGAGCCCTGCTGACCTGATCGCGGCTCCCCACGAACTGAACGCCAGAGCCCTGCTGACGCCGTCGCGGCTCGACCCCTCCGAGATCCGGAGGTCCTCCAGCTTGAGGATAAGAACTGGGCCCCAGGTACCCTCGTACCGAGCTCCTGCCAAAGACTGTCCCGCTACCCCTACCCTTCCAAAGAGACACTGAGACTTTTGGTGGATCCCTCGATCCCTTTCGTGTAAATATTGATCTCGTCAACCTTTAATTGCTGATAAAGAATTGCTCGTCTTGAGACAACCTCCTTGAGTCCGGTGTGGTGGTGTTACTGTGCTAGTACGTGATAGGAGAAGGATCTCTCAGGAGGCTTCTCGACGGCGCTCGGCTACTTCCTGCAAGTGAGGGCCCCCCCCTTGGTGGTCTCACCGACTCCTCGGGGTCCGCCTTCCAACACTGGCCTAATGGTTAAGGTCTAGACTCTTACTCTGGCCTAATGGTTAAGGTATTGACTCTTACTCTGGCCTAATGGTTAATGTCTTAGACTCTTACTCTGGTCTAATGGTTAAGGTCTTAGACTCTTACTCTGGCCTAATGGTTAAGGTATTAACTCTTACTGTGACCTAATGGTTAAGGTCTTAGACTCTTACTCTGGCCTAATGGTTAAGGTCTTAACTCTTACTCTGGCCTAATGGTAAGATCTAGACCCTTACTCCGGCCTAATGGTTAAGGTCTTAACTCTTACTCTGGCCTAATGGTTAAGGTCTTGACTCTTACTCTGGCCTAATGGTTAAGGTCTTAGACTCTTACTCTGGCCTAATGGTTAAGGTCTTGACTCTTACTCTGGCCTAATGGTTAAGGTCTTAGACTCTTACTCTGGCCTAATCTGTTAAGGTCTTAACTCTTACTCTTGCCTAATGGTTAATGTCTTAACTCTTACTCTGACCTAATGGTTAAAGTCTTAACTCTTACTCTGACCTAATGGTTAAGGTCTTAGACTCTGACTCTGGCCTAATGGGTAAGGTCTTAGACTCTTACTCTGGCCTAATGTTTAAGGTCTTAGACTCTTACTCTGGCCTAATGGTTAAGGTCTTATCTCTTACTCTGGCCTAATGGTAAGATCTAGACCCTTACTCTGGCCTAATGGTTAAGGTCTTAACTCTTACTCTGGCCTAATGGTTAAGGTCTTGACTCTTACTCTGGCCTAATGGTTAAGGTCTTAGACTCTTACTCTGGCCTAATCTGTTAAGGTCTTAACTCTTACTCTTGCCTAATGGTTAATGTCTTAACTCTTACTCTGACCTAATGGTTAAGGTCTTAACTCTTACTCTGACCTAATGGTTAAGGTCTTAGACTCTGACTCTGGCCTAATGGGTAAGGTCTTAGACTCTTCCTCTGGCCTAATGGTTAAGGTCTTAGACTCTTACTCTGGTCTAATGGTTAAGGTCTTAGACTCTTACTCTGGCCTACTGTTTAAGGTATTAACTCTTACTCTTGCCTAATGGTTAAGGTCTTAGACTCTTATTCTGGCCTAATGGTTAAGGTCTTAACTCTTACTCTGACCTAATGGTTAAGGTCTTAGACTCTTACTCTGGCCTAATGGTTAAGGTCTTAACTCTTACTATAGCCTACTGATTAAGGTCTTTACTCTTACACTGGCCTAATGGTTAAGGTTTTAACTCTTACTCTGGCCTAATGCTTAAGGTATTAGACTCTTTCTCTGGCCTAATGGTTAAGGTCTTAACTCTTACTCTGGCCTAATGGTTAAGGTCTTAGACTCTTATTCTTGCCTAATGGTTAAGGTCTTAGCTCTTACTCTGGCCTACTGGTTAAGGTCTTAGACTCTTACTCTGGCCTAATGGTTAAGGTCCAAACTCGTACTCTGGCCAAATGGTTAAGGTCTTAACTCTTACTCTGGCCTAATGGTTAAGGTCTTGACTTTTACTTTGGCCTAACGGTTAAGGTCTTAGACTCTTACTCCGGCCTAATGGTTAAGGTCTAGACTCTTACTCTAGCCTAATGGTTAAGGTCTTAGACTCTTACTCTAGCCTAATGGTTAAGGTCTTAGACTCTTACTCTTGCTTAATGGTTAAGGTCTTGACTCTTACTCTGGCCTAATGGTTAAGGTCTTAACTCTTACTCTGGCCTAACGGCTAAGGTCTTAGACTCTAACTCTGGCCTAATGGTTAAGGTCTAGACCCTTACACTGGCCTAATGGTTAAGGTATTGACTCTTACTCTGGCCTAATGGTTAAGGTCTTAGACTCTTACTCTGGCCTAATCTGTTAAGGTCTTAACTCTTACTCTTGCCTAATGGATAAGGTCTTAGACTCTTACTCTAGCCTAATGGTTAAGGTCTTAGACTCTAACTCTGGCCTAATGGTTAAGGTCTAGACTCTTACACTGGCCTAATGGTTAAGGTATTGACTCTTACTCTGGCCTAATGGTTAAGGTCTTAGACCCTTACTCTGGCCTAATGGTTAAGGTGAATGGTTAAGGTCTTAGACTCTTACTCTAGCCTAATGGATAAGGTCTTAGACTCTAACTCTGGCCTAATGGCTAAGGTCTTAGACTCTAACTCTGGCCTAATGGCTAAGGTCTTAGACTCTAACTCTGGCCTAATGGTTAAGGTCTAGACTCTTACACTGGCCTAGTGGTTAAGGTATTGACTCTTACTCTGGCCTAATGGTTAAGGTCTTAGACTCTTACTCTGGCCTAATGGTTAAGGTCTTAACTCTTACTCTTGCCTAATGGTTAAGGTCTTAGACTCTTACTGTAGCCTAATAGTTAAGGTCTTAACTCGTACTCTGGCCTAATGGATACGGTCTTAACTCTTACTCTGGCCTAATGGTTAAGGTCTTAGACTCTTACTCTGGCCTAATCTGTTAAGGTCTTAACTCTTACTCTTGCCTAATGGTTAAGGTCTTAGACTCTTACTCTAGCCTAATGGTTAAGGTATTGACTCTTACTCTGGCCTAATGGTTAAGGTCTTAGACTCTTACTCTGGCCTAATGGTTAAGGTGAATGGTTAAGGTCTTAGACTCTTACTCTAGCCTAATGGTTAAGGTCTTAGACTCTAACTCTGGCCTAATGGCTAAGGTCTTAGACTCTAACTCTGGCCTAATGGTTAAGGTCTAGACTCTTACACTGGCCTAGTGGTTAAGGTATTGACTCTTACTCTGGCCTAATGGTTAAGGTCTTAGACTCTTTCTCTGGCCTAATGGTTAAGGTCTTAACTCTTACTCTTGCCTAATGGTTAAGGTCTTAGACTCTTACTCTAGCCTAATAGTTAAGGTCTTAACTCTTACTCTGGCCTAATGGATACGGTCTTAACTCTTACTCTGGCCTAATGGTTAATGTCTTAACTCTTACTCTGGCCTAATAGTTAAGGTCTTAGACACTTACTCTGGTCTACTGGTTAAGGTCTTAGCTCTTACTCTGGCCTACTGGTTAAGGTCTTAGAGTCTTACTCTGGCCTAATGGTTAAGGTCTTAACTCGTACTCTGGCCTAATGGTTAAGATCTTAGACTCTTACTCTGTCCTAATGGTTAAGGTCTTAACTCTTACTCTGGCCTACTAATTAAGGTCTTTACTCTTACACTGGCCTAATGGTTAAGGTCTTAACTCTTACTCTGGCCTAATGGTAAGGTCTAGACTCTTACTCCGGCCTAATGTTTAAGGTCCTAACTCTTACTCTGGCCTAATGCTTAAGGTCTTAGACTCTTACTCTGGCCTAATGGTTAAGGTCTTAACTCTGGGTCTTAACTCTTACTCTGACCTAATGGTTAAGGTCTTAGACTCTTACTCTGGCCTACTGGTTAAGGTATTGACTCTTACTCTGGCCTAATGGTTAAGGTCTTAGGCTCTTACTCTGGCCTAATGGTTAAGGTCTTAGACACTTACTCTGGCCTACTGGTTAAGGTCTTTGTTCTTACTCTGGCCTATTGGTTAAGGTGTTTGACTCTTACTGTGGCCTAATGGTTAAGGGTTTAGACTCTTGCTCTGGCCCAATGGTTGAAGTCTTAATTCTTATTTTGGCCTAATGGTTAAGGTCTTAAACTCTTACTCTTGCCTAAAGGTTAAGGTCTTAACTCTTACTCTGGCCTAATGGTTAAGGTTTTAGACTCTTACTCTAGCCTAATGGCTAAGGTCTTAACTCTTACTCTGGCCTAATGGTTAAGGTCTTAGACCCTTACTCTGGCCTACTGGTTAAGGTCTTAGACTCTTACTCTAGCCTAATGGTTAAGGTCCTAGACTCTTACTCTGGCCTAATGGTTAAGGTCTTAGACTCTTACTCTGGCCTAATGGTTAAGGTCTTAGACTCTTACTCTGGTCTAATGGTTAAGGTCTTAGACTCTTACTCTGGCCTACCGTTTAAGGTATTAACTCTTACTCTTGCCTAATGGTTAAGGTCTTAGACTCCTATTCTGGCCTAATGGTTAAGGTCTTAACTCTTACTCTGACCTAATGGTTAAGGTCTTAGACTCTTACTCTGGCGTAATGCTTAAGGTCTTAGACTCTTTCTCTGGCCTAATGGTTAAGGTCTTAACTCTTACTCTGGCCTAATGGTTAAGGTCTTAGACTCTTACTCTGGCCTAATGCTTAAGGTCTTAGCTCTTACTCTGGCCTACTGGTTAAGGTCTTAGACTCTTACTCTGGCCTAATGGTTAAGGTCTTAACTCGTACTCTGGCCTAATGGTTAAGATTTTAGACTCTTACTCTGTCCTAATGGTTAAGGTCTTAACTCTTACTCTGGCCTACTAATTAAGGTCTTTACTCTTACACTGGCCTAATGGTTAAGGTCTTAACTCTTACTCTGGCCTAATGGTAAGGTCTAGACTCTTAATCCGGCCTAATGGTTAAGGTCCTAACTCTTACTCTGGCCTAATGCTTAAGGTCTTAGACTCCAACTCTGGCCTAATGGTTAAGGTCTTAACTCTGGGTCTTAACTCTTACTCTGACCTAATGGTTAAGGTCTTAGACTCTTACTCTGGCCTACTGGTTAAGGTATTGACTCTTACTCTGGCCTAATGGTTAAGGTCTTAGGCTCTTACTCTGGCCTAATGGTTAAGGTCTTAGACACTTACTCTGGCCTACTGGTTAAGGTCTTTGTTCTTACTCTGGCCTATTGGTTAAGGTGTTTGACTCTTACTGTGGCCTAATGGTTAAGGTTTTAGACTCTTGCTCTGGCCCAATGGTTGAGGTCTTAACTCTTATTTTGGCCTAATGGTTAAGGTCTTAAACTCTTACTCTTGCCTAATGGTTAAGGTCTTAACTCTTACTCTGGCCTAATGGTTAAGGTTTTAGACTCTTACTCTAGCCTAATGGCTAAGGTCTTAACTTTTACTCTGGCCTAATGGTTAAGGTCTTGACTCTTACTCTGGCCTAATGGTTAATGTCTTAACTCTTACTCTGGCCTAATGGGTAAGGTCTTAGACTCTTACTCTGGCCTACTGGTTAAGGTCTTAGACTCTTACTCTAGCCTAATGGTTAAGGTCTTAGACTCTTACTCTGGCCTAATGGTTAAGGTCTTAGACTCTTAGTCTGGCCTAATGGTTAAGGTCTCAAACTCTTACTCTGGCCTACTGGATAAGGTCTTAAGTCTTACTTTGACCTAATGGTTAAGGTCTTAGACGCTTACTCTGACCTAATGGTTAAGTTCTTAGACTCTTACTCTGGCCTAATGGTTAAGGTCTTGACTCTTACTCTGGCCTAATGGGTAATGTCTTAGACTCTTACTCTGGCCTAAAGGTTAAGGTCTTAACTCTTACTCTGGCCTAATGGTTAAGGTCTTAGACTCTTACTCTGGCCCAATGGTTAAGGTCTCAACTCTTACTCTGGCCCAATGGTTAAGGTCTTAACTCTTACTCTGGCCTAATGGTTAAGGTTTTAGACTCTTACTCTAGCCTAATGGCTAAGGTCTTAACTCTTACTCTGGCCTAATGTTTAAGGTCTTGACTCTTACTCTAGCCTAATGGTTAAGGTCTTAACTCTTACTCTGGCCTAATGGTTAAGGTCTTAGACTCTTGCTCTGGCCTACTGGTTAAGGTCTTAGACTCTTACTCTAGCCTAATGGTTAAGGTCTTAGACTCTTACTCTGGCCTAATGGTTAAGGTCTTAGACTTTTACTCTGGCCTAATGGTTAAGGTCTCAATCTCTTACTCTGGCCTACTGGATAAGGTCTTAAGTCTTACTTTGACCTAATGGTTAACGTCTTAGACTCTTACTTTGACCTAATGGTTAAGTTCTTAGACTCTTACTCTGGCCTAATGGTTGAGGTCTTGACTCTTACTCTGGCCTAATGGTTAATGTCTTAGACTCTTACTCTGGCCTAAAGGCTAAGGTCTTAACTCTTACTCTGGCCTAATGGTTAAGGTCTTAGACTCTTACTCTGGCCCAATGGTTAAGGTCTTACCTCTTACTCTGGCCCAATGGTTAAGGTCTTAACTCTTACTCTGGCCTAATGGTTATGACTCTTACTCTGGCCGAATCGTTAAAGTCTTAGACTCTTACTCTGGCCTAATGGTTAAGGTCTTGACTTTTACTCTGGCCTAATGGTTAAGGTCTTAGACTCTTACTCTGGCCCAATGGTTAAGGTCTTAACTCTTACTCTGGCCCAATGGTTAAGGTCTTAACTCTTACTCTGGCCTAAAGGTTAAGGTCTTAACTCTTACTCTGGCCTAATGGTTAAGGTCTTGACTCTTACTCTGGCCTAATGATTAAGGTATTAACTCTTACTCTGGCCTAATCGTTAAAGTCTTAGATTCTTACTCTGGCCTAATGGTTAAGGTCTAGACTCTTACTCTGGCCTAATGGTTAAGGTATTGACTCTTACTCTGGCCTAATGGTTAATGTCTTAGACTCTTACTCTGGCCTAATGGTTAAGGTCTTAATTCTTACACTGGCCTAACGGTTAAGGTCTTAGACTCTTACTCTGACCGCATGGTTAAGTTCTTAGACTCTTACTCTGGCCTAATGGTTAAGGTATTAGACTCTTACTCTGGGCTACTGGTTAAGGTCTTAACTCTTACTCTGGCCTACTGGTTAAGGTCTTAAATCTTACTTTGGCCTAATGGCTAAGGTCTTTGCTCTTACTCTGGCCAATTGGTTAAGGTCTTATACTCTAACTCTGGCCTAATGGTTAAGGTCTTAAACTCTTACTCTGGCCTAATGGTAAGGTCTTAACTCTTACTTTGGCCTAATGGTTAAGGTCTTAGACTGTTACTCTGGCCTACTGGTTAAGGTCTTAGATCTTACTCTGGCCTAATGGTTAAGGTCTTGACTCTTACTCTGGCCTAATGGTTGTATTAGACTCTTACTCTGGCCTAATGGTTAAGGTCTTTACTCTTACTCTGGCCTAATGGTTAAGGTCTTAACTCTTACTCTGGCCTAATGGTTAAGGTCTTAGACTCTAAGTCTGGCCTAATGGTAAGTTCTAGACTCTTACTCTGGCCTAATGGTTAAGGTCTTAACTCTTACTCTAGCCTAATGGTTAAGGTCTTAGACACTTACTCTGGCCTACTGGTTAAGGTCTTTGCTCTTACTCTGGCCTATTGGTTAAGGTCTTAGACTCTTACTCTGGCCTAATGATTACGGTCTTAACCCTTACTCTGGCCTAATGGTGAAGGGCTTTACTCTTATTCTGGCCTAATGGTTAAGGTCTTAGACACTTACTCTTGCCTAATCGTTAAAGTCTTAGATTCTTACTCTGGCCTAATGGTTAAGGTCTTGACTTTTACTCTGGCCTAATGGTTAAGGTCTTAGACTCTTACTCTGGCCTAATGGTTAAGGTCTAGACTCTTACTCTAGCCTAATGGTTAAGGTCTTAGACTCTTACTCTAGCCTAATGGTTAAGGTCTTAGACTCTAACTCTGGCCTAATGGCTAAGGTCTTAGACTCTAACTCTGGCCTAATGGTTAAGGTCTAGACTCTTACACTGGCCTAATGGTTAAGGTCTTAACTCTTACTCTGGCCTAATGCTTAAGGTCTTAGACTCTAACTCTGGCCTAATGGTTAAGGTCTAGACTCTTACTCTGGCCTACTGGTTAAGGTCTTAGACTCTTACTCTAGCCTAATGCTTAAGATCTTGGACTCTTACTCTGGCCTAATGGTTAAGGTCTTAACTCTTACTCTTGCCTAATGGTTAAGGTCTTAGACTCTTACTCTAGCCTAATGGTTAAGGTCTTAGACTCTAACTCTGGCCTAATGGCTAAGGTCTTAGACTCTAACTCTGGCCTAATGGTTAAGGTCTAGACTCTTACTCTGGCCTAATGGTTAAGGTATTGACTCTTACTCTGGCCTAATGGTTAATATCTTAGACTCTTACTCTGGCCTAATGGTTAAGGTCTTAGACTCTTACTCTGGCCTAATGGTTAAGGTCTTAGACTCTTACTCTGGCCTAATGGTAAGATCTAGACCCTTACTCCGGCCTAATGGTTAAGGTCTTAACTCTTACTCTGGCCGAATGGTTAAGGTCTTGACTCTTACTCTGGCCTAATGGTTAAGGTCTTAGACTCTTACTCTCGCCTAATGGTTAAGGACTTGACTCTTACTCTGGCCTAATGGTTAAGGTCTTAGACTCTTACTCTGGCCTAATCTGTTAAGGTCTTAACTCTTACTCTTGCCTAATGGTTAATGTCTTAACTCTTACTCTGACCTAATGGTTAAGTTCTTAGACTCTGACTCTGGCCTAATGGGTAAGGTCTTAGACTCGTACTCTGGCCTAATGGTTAAGGTCTTAGACTCTTACTCTGGTCTAATGGTTAAGGTCTTAGACTCTTACTCTGGCCTACTGTTTAAGGTATTAACTCTTACTCTTGCCTAATGGTTAAGGTCTTAGACTCTTACTCTGGCCTAATGGTTAAGGTCTTAACTCTTACTCTGGCATAATGGTTAAGGTCTTAACTCTTACTCTGACCTAATGGTTAAGGTCTTAGACTCTTACTCTGGCCTAATGGTTAAGGTCTTAACTCTTACTATGGCCTACTGATTACGGTCTTTACTCTTACACTGGCCTATGGTTAAGGTTTTAACTCTTACTCTGGCCTAATGCTTAAGGTCTTAGACTCTTTCTCTGGTCTAATGGTTAAGGTCTTAACTCTTACTCTGGCCTAATGGTTAAGGTCTTAGACTCTTACTCTGGCCTAATGGTTAAGGTCTTAACTCTTACTCTTGCCTAATGGTTAAGGTCTTAGACTCTTACTCTAGCCTAATGGTTAAGGTCTTAGACTCTAACTCTGGCCTAATGGCTAAGGCCTTAGACTCTAACTCTGGCCTAATGGTTAAGGTCTAGACTCTTACTCTGGCCTAATGGTTAAGGTTTTGACTCTTACTCTGGCCTAATGGTTAATGTCTTAGACTCTTACTCTGGCCTAATGGTTAAGGTCTTAGACTCTTACTCTGGCCTAATGGTTAATGTCTTAGACTCTTACTCTGGCCTAATGGTTAAGATCTTAACTCTTACTCTTGCCTAATGGTTAAGGTCTCAGACTCCTACTCTAGCCTAATGGTTAAGGTCTTAGATTCTTACTCTGGCTGTTGGACCCGGCCTCGTGGCGTGGTCCTTACCCCCGTGGATTGTGCCCGTTCCCCGCCCCGGCCTTCACGGGCCACCCTTCCGAACTGCACCGAGACCCCTCATTCCGAGCCGCACGAGGTCGCATACCCCTCGGGGCTCCGCCATCTTGTTGGCATCCACGTGACTCTGTGCGCCAGCCGGCGCGACCCCGCTCAACCCGGCCTCGGCCCCAGCGAAGCCCCGACATCGAGGCACCAAGAACAAGCCAGGGGGTGCCACATGAACCATTCACCGCCCCCGGCGGAGGACAGTATCGATGAGACCCCCAACTGTCCTCCCATCCCTAGGTGTGATCGCCCTGCAACTCTCTTGGGCCGGGCGCCTCTCCTGCTGGGCGTCTGGCCACCTCCACCCGGCCTCTCCGCCCCCCCGGGCGCCAGGGTCCGGACATCAAAGGGCTCCAGACCTATATCTGGGGCGACCCCGCCACAGATCGGCAGTTGTATCCAGGAGTCGAGAGCCCTGCTGATTGAATCGCGGCCGACCCTACGGAGAAGAACTCTTGCTTGAACTATCACGAGCCCTGCAGACTGCGTCGCGGCTCCTTCTTGTGAACACCTTGAAGCCCCCCGGAACATCGGGGCCCTGCTGACGCTGTCGCAGCCCAACCTCGCTGAAACCTCCCTCGGAGCCCTGCTGACGACGTCGCGGCTCGAGCTGAGCAGAAACCATCTTGAGAGCCCTGCTGACCTGATCGCGGCTCCCCACGAACTGAACGCCAGAGCCCTGCTGACGCCGTCGCGGCTCGACCTCTCCGAGATCCGGAGGTCCTCCAGCTTGAGGATAAGAACTGGGCCCCAGGTACCCTCGTACCGAGCTCCTGCCAAAGACTGTCCCGCTACCCCTACCCTTCCAAAGAGACACTGAGACTTTTGGTGGATCCCTCGATCCCTTTCGTGTAAATATTGATCTCGTCAACCTTTAATTGCTGATAAAGAATTGCTCGTCTTGAGACAACCTCCTTGAGTCCGGTGTGGTGGTGTTACTGTGCTAGTACGTGATAGGAGAAGGATCTCTCAGGAGGCTTCTCGACGGCGCTCGGCTACTTCCTGCAAGTGAGGGCCCCCCCCTTGGTGGTCTCACCGACTCCTCGGGGTCCGCCTTCCAACACTGGCCTAATGGTTAAGGTCTAGACTCTTACTCTGGCCTAATGGTTAAGGTATTGACTCTTACTCTGGCCTAATGGTTAATGTCTTAGACTCTTACTCTGGTCTAATGGTTAAGGTCTTAGACTCTTACTCTGGCCTAATGGTTAAGGTATTAACTCTTACTGTGACCTAATGGTTAAGGTCTTAGACTCTTACTCTGGCCTAATGGTTAAGGTCTTAACTCTTACTCTGGCCTAATGGTAAGATCTAGACCCTTACTCCGGCCTAATGGTTAAGGTCTTAACTCTTACTCTGGCCTAATGGTTAAGGTCTTGACTCTTACTCTGGCCTAATGGTTAAGGTCTTAGACTCTTACTCTGGCCTAATGGTTAAGGTCTTGACTCTTACTCTGGCCTAATGGTTAAGGTCTTAGACTCTTACTCTGGCCTAATCTGTTAAGGTCTTAACTCTTACTCTTGCCTAATGGTTAATGTCTTAACTCTTACTCTGACCTAATGGTTAAAGTCTTAACTCTTACTCTGACCTAATGGTTAAGGTCTTAGACTCTGACTCTGGCCTAATGGGTAAGTTCTTAGACTCTTACTCTGGCCTAATGTTTAAGGTCTTAGACTCTTACTCTGGCCTAATGGTTAAGGTCTTATCTCTTACTCTGGCCTAATGGTAAGATCTAGACCCTTACTCTGGCCTAATGGTTAAGGTCTTAACTCTTACTCTGGCCTAATGGTTAAGGTCTTGACTCTTACTCTGGCCTAATGGTTAAGGTCTTAGACTCTTACTCTGGCCTAATCTGTTAAGGTCTTAACTCTTACTCTTGCCTAATGGTTAATGTCTTAACTCTTACTCTGACCTAATGGTTAAGGTCTTAACTCTTACTCTGACCTAATGGTTAAGGTCTTAGACTCTGACTCTGGCCTAATGGGTAAGGTCTTAGACTCTTCCTCTGGCCTAATGGTTAAGGTCTTAGACTCTTACTCTGGTCTAATGGTTAAGGTCTTAGACTCTTACTCTGGCCTACTGTTTAAGGTATTAACTCTTACTCTTGCCTAATGGTTAAGGTCTTAGACTCTTATTCTGGCCTAATGGTTAAGGTCTTAACTCTTACTCTGACCTAATGGTTAAGGTCTTAGACTCTTACTCTGGCCTAATGGTTAAGGTCTTAACTCTTACTATGGCCTACTGATTAAGGTCTTTACTCTTACACTGGCCTAATGGTTAAGGTTTTAACTCTTACTCTGGCCTAATGCTTAAGGTATTAGACTCTTTCTCTGGCCTAATGGTTAAGGTCTTAACTCTTACTCTGGCCTAATGGTTAAGGTCTTAGACTCTTACTCTTGCCTAATGGTTAAGGTCTTAGCTCTTACTCTGGCCTACTGGTTAAGGTCTTAGACTCTTACTCTGGCCTAATGGTTAAGGTCCAAACTCGTACTCTGGCCAAATGGTTAAGGTCTTAACTCTTACTCTGGCCTAATGGTTAAGGTCTTGACTTTTACTTTGGCCTAACGGTTAAGGTCTTAGACTCTTACTCCGGCCTAATGGTTAAGGTCTAGACTCTTACTCTAGCCTAATGGTTAAGGTCTTAGACTCTTACTCTAGCCTAATGGTTAAGGTCTTAGACTCTTACTCTTGCTTAATGGTTAAGGTCTTGACTCTTACTCTGGCCTAATGGTTAAGGTCTTAACTCTTACTCTGGCCTAACGGCTAAGGTCTTAGACTCTAACTCTGGCCTAATGGTTAAGGTCTAGACCCTTACACTGGCCTAATGGTTAAGGTATTGACTCTTACTCTGGCCTTATGGTTAAGGTCTTAGACTCTTACTCTGGCCTAATCTGTTAAGGTCTTAACTCTTACTCTTGCCTAATGGATAAGGTCTTAGACTCTTACTCTAGCCTAATGGTTAAGGTCTTAGACTCTAACTCTGGCCTAATGGTTAAGGTCTAGACTCTTACACTGGCCTAATGGTTAAGGTATTGACTCTTACTCTGGCCTAATGGTTAAGGTCTTAGACCCTTACTCTGGCCTAATGGTTAAGGTGAATGGTTAAGGTCTTAGACTCTTACTCTAGCCTAATGGATAAGGTCTTAGACTCTAACTCTGGCCTAATGGCTAAGGTCTTAGACTCTAACTCTGGCCTAATGGCTAAGGTCTTAGACTCTAACTCTGGCCTAATGGTTAAGGTCTAGACTCTTACACTGGCCTAGTGGTTAAGGTATTGACTCTTACTCTGGCCTAATGGTTAAGGTCTTAGACTCTTACTCTGGCCTAATGGTTAAGGTCTTAACTCTTACTCTTGCCTAATGGTTAAGGTCTTAGACTCTTACTGTAGCCTAATAGTTAAGGTCTTAACTCGTACTCTGGCCTAATGGATACGGTCTTAACTCTTACTCTGGCCTAATGGTTAATGTCTTAACTCTTACTCTGGCCTAATAGTTAAGGTCTTAGACACTTACTCTGATCTTCTGGTTAAGGTCTTAGCTCTTACTCTGGCCTACTGGTTAAGGTCTTAGAGTCTTACTCTGGCCTACTGGTTAAGGTCTTAGAGTCTTACTCTGGCCTAATGGTTAAGGTCTTAAACTCTTACTCTTGCCTAATGGTTAGGGTCTTAACTCTTACTCTGGCCTAATGGTTAATGTTTTAGACTCTTACTCTAGCCTAATGGCTAAGGTCTTAACTCTTAGTCTGGCCTAATGGTTAAGGTCTTAGACTCTTTCTCTGTCCTACTGGTTAAGGTCTTTGCTCTTACTCTGGCCTAATAGTTAAGGTCTTAGACTCTTACTCTGGCCCAATGGTAAAGGTCTTTACTCTTACTCTGGCCTAATGGTTAAGGTCTTAACTCTTACTCTGGCCTAATGGTTAAGGTCTTAGACTCTTACTCTGGCCTACTGGTTAAGGTCTTAGACTCTTACTCTAGCGTAATGGTTAATGTCTTAGACTCTTACTCTGGCCTAATGGTTAAGGTCTTAGACTTTTACTCTGGCCTAATGGTTAAGGGCTCAAACTCTTACACTGGCCTACTGGATAAGGTCTTAAGTCTTACTTTGACCTAATGGTTAAGGTCTTAGACTCTTACTCTGGCCTAATGGTTAAGGTCTTGACTCTTACTCTGGCCTAATGGTTAATGTCTTAGACTCTTACTCTGGCCTAATGCTTAAGGTCTTAGACTCTTACTCTGGCCTAATGGTTAAGGTCTTAACTCTGGGTCTTAACTCTTACTCTGACCTAATGGTTAAGGTCTTAGACTCTTACTCTGGCCTACTGGTTAAGGTATTGACTCTTACTCTGGCCTAATGGTTAAGGTCTTAGACTCTTACTCTGGCCTAATGGTTAAGGTCTTAGACTCTTACTCTGGCCTAATGGTTAAGGTCTTGACTCTTACTGTGGCCTAATGGTTAAGGTTTTAGACTCTTGCTTTGGCCCAATGGTTGAGGTCTTAACTCCTATTTTGGCCTAATGGTTAAGGTCTTAAACTCTTACTCTTGCCTAATGGTTAAGGTCTTAACTCTTACTCTGGCCTAATGGTTAAGGTTTTAGACTCTTACTCTAGCCTAATGGCTAAGGTCTTAACTCTTACTCTGGCCTAATGTTTAAGGTCTTGACTCTTACTCTAGCCTAATGGTTAAGGTCTTAACTCTTACTCTGGCCTAATGGTTAAGGTCTTAGACTCTTACTCTGGCCTACTGGTTAAGGTCTTAGACTCTTACTCTAGCCTAATGGTTAAGGTCTTAGACTCTTACTCTGGCCTAATGGTTAAGGTCTTAGACTCTTACTCTGGCTTAATGGTTAAGGTCTCAATCTCTTACTCTGGCCTACTGGATAAGGTCTTAAGTCTTACTTTGACCTAAGGGTTAACGTCTTAGACTCTTACTTTGACCTAATGGTTAAGTTCTTAGACTCTTACTCTGGCCTAATGGTTAAGGTCTTGACTCTTACTCTGGCCTAATGGTTAATGTCTTAGACTCTTACTCTGGCCTAAAGGTTAAGGTCTTAACTCTTACTCTGGCCTAATGGTTATGACTCTTACTCTAGCCGAATCGTTAAAGTCTTAGATTCTTACTCTGGCCTAATGGTTAAGGTCTTGACTTTTACTCTTGCCTAATGGTTAAGGTCTTACACTCTTACTCTGGCCCAATGGTTAAGGTCTTAACTCTTACTCTGGCCCAATGGTTAAGGTCTTAACTCTTACTCTGGCCTAAATGTTAAGGTCTTAACTCTTACTCTGGCCTAATGGTTAAGGTCTTGACTCTTACTCTGGCCTAATGGTTAAGGTATTAACTCTTACTCTGGCCTAATCGTTAAAGTCTTAGATTCTTACTCTGGCCTAATGGTTAAGGTCTAGACTCTTACTCTGGCCTAATGGTTAATGTCTTAGACTCTTACTCTGGCCTAATGGTTAAGGTCTTAATTCTTATACTGGCCTAACGGTTAATGTCTTAGACTCTTACTCTGACCTAATGGTTAAGTTCTTAGACTCTTACTCTGGCCTAATGGTTAAGGTATTAGACTCTTACTCTGGGCTACTGGTTAAGGTCTTAACTCTTACTCTGGCCTACTGGTTAAGGTCTTAATTCTTACTTTGGCCTAATGGTTAAGGTCTTTGCTCTTACTCTGGCCAATTGGTTAAGGTCTTAGACTCTAACTCTGGCCTAATGGTTAATGTCTTAACTCTTACTCTGGCCTAATAGTTAAGGTCTTAGACACTTACTCCGGTCTTCTGGTTAAGGTCTTAGCTCTTACTCTGGCCTACTGGTTAAGGTCTTAGAGTCTTACTCTGGCCTACTGGTTAAGGTCTTGGAGTCTTACTCTGGCCTAATGGTTAAGGTCTTAAACTCTTACTCTTGCCTAATGGTTAAGGTCTTAACTCTTACTCTGGCCTAATGGTTAATGTTTTAGACTCTTACTCTAGCCTAATGGCTAAGGTCTTAACTCTTAGTCTGGCCTAATGGTTAAGGTCTTAGACTCTTTCTCTGTCCTACTGGTTAAGGTCTTTGCTCTTACTCTGGCCTAATAGTTAAGGTCTTAGACTCTTACTCTGGCCCAATGGTAAAGGTCTTTACTCTTACTCTGGCCTAATGGTTAAGGTCTTGACTCTTACTCTGGCCTAATAGTTAAGGTCTTAACTCTTACTCTGGCCTAATGGTTAAGGTCTTAGACTCTTACTCTGGCCTACTGGTTAAGGTCTTAGACTCTTACTCTAGCGTAACGGTTAATGTCTTAACTCTGGGTCTTAACTCTTACTCTGACCTAATGGTTAAGGTCTTAGACTCTTACTCTGGCCTAGTGGTTAAGGTATTGACTCTTACTCTGGCCTAATGGTTAAGGTCTTAGACTCTTACTCTGGCCTAATGGTTAAGGTCTTAGACTCTTACTCTGGCCTAATGGTTAAGGTCTTGACTCTTACTGTGGCCTAATGGTTAAGGTTTTAGACTCTTGCTCTGGCCCAATGGTTGAGGTCTTAACTCCTATTTTGGCCTAATGGTTAAGGTCTTAAACTCTTACTCTTGCCTAATGGTTAAGGTCTTAACTCTTACTCTGGCCTAATGGTTAAGGTTTTAGACTCTTACTCTAGCCTAATGGCTAAGGTCTTACCTCTTACTCTGGCCTAATGTTTAAGGTCTTGACTCTTACTCTAGCCTAATGGTTAAGGTCTTAACTCTTACTCTGGCCTAATGGTTAAGGTCTTAGACTCTTACTCTGGCCTACTGGTTAAGGTCTTAGACTCTTACTCTAGCCTAATGGTTAAGGTCTTAGACTCTTACTCTGGCCTAATGGTTAAGGTCTTAGACTCTTACTCTGGCCTAATGGTTAAGGTCTCAATCTCTTACTCTGGCCTACTGGATAAGGTCTTAAGTCTTACTTTGACCTAATGGTTAACGTCTTAGACTCTTACTTTGACCTAATGGTTAAGTTCTTAGACTCTTACTCTGACCTAATGGTTAAGGTCTTGACTCTTACTCTGGCCTAATGGTTAATGTCTTAGACTCTTACTCTGGCCTAAAGGTTAAGGTCTTAACTCTTACTCTGGCCTAATGGTTAAGGTCTTAGACTCTTACTCTGGCCCAATGGTTAAGATCTTACCTCTTACTCTGGCCCAATGGTTAAGGTCTTAACTCTTACTCTGGCCTAATGGTTATGACTCTTACTCTAGCCGAATCGTTAAAGTCTTAGACTCTTACTCTGGCCTAATGGTTAAGGTCTTGACTTTTACTCTGGCCTAATGGTTAAGGTCTTAGACTCTTACTCTGGCCCAATGGTTAAGGTCTAGACTCTTACACTGGCCTAATGGTTAAGGTCTTAACTCTTACTCTGGCCTAATGCTTAAGGTCTTAGACTCTAACTCTGGCCTAATGGTTAAGGTCTAGACTCTAAGTCTGGCCTAATGGTAAGGTCTAGACTCTTACTCTGGCCTAATGGTTAAGGTCTTAGACACTTACTCTGGCCTACTGGTTAAGGTCTTTGCTCTTACTCTGGCCTATTGGTTAAGGTTTTAGACGCTTACTCTGGCCTAATGGTTAAGGTCTAGACTCTTACACTGGCCTAATGGTTAAGGTCTTAACTCTTATTCTGGCCTAATGGTTAAGGTCTTAGACTCTTAATCTTGCCTAATCGTTAAAGTCTTAGATTCTTACTCTGGCCTAATGGTTAAGGTCTTAGACTCTTACTCTGGCCTAATGCTTAAGGTCTAGACTCTTACTCTAGCCTAATGGTTAAGGTCTTAGACTCTTACTCTAGCCTAATGGTTAAGGTCTTAGACTCTAACTCTGGCCTAATGGCTAAGGTCTTAGACTCTAACTCTGGCCTAATGGTTAAGGTCTAGACTCTTACACTGGCCTAATGGTTAAGGTCTTAACTCTTACTCTGGCCTAATGCTTAAGGTCTTAGACTCTAACTCTGGCCTAATGGTTAAGGTCTAGACTCTTACTCTGGCCTACTGGTTAAGGTCTTAGACTCTTACTCTAGCCTAATGCTTAAGATCTTGGACTCTTACTCTGGCCTAATGGTTAAGGTCTTAACTCTTACTCTTGCCTAATGGTTAAGGTCTTAGACTCTTACTCTAGCCTAATGGTTAAGGTCTTAGACTCTAACTCTGGCCTAATGGCTAAGGTCTTAGACTCTAACTCTGGCCTAATGGTTAAGGTCTTAGACTCTTACTCTGGCCTTATGGTTAAGGTCTTAGACTCTTACTCTGGTCTAATGGTTAAGGTCTTAGACTCTTACTCTGGCCTACTGTTTAAGGTATTAACTCTTACTCTTGCCTAATGGTTAAGGTCTTAGACTCTTACTCTGGCCTAATGGTTAAGGTCTTAACTCTTACTCTGGCATAATGGTTAAGGTCTTAACTCTTACTTTGACCTAATGGTTAAGGTCTTAGACTCTTACTCTGGCCTAATGGTTAAGGTCTTAACTCTTACTATGGCCTACTGATTAAGGTCTTTACTCTTACACTGGCCTAATGGTTAAGGTTTTAACTCTTACTCTGGCCTAATCTGTTAAGGTCTTAACTCTTACTCTTGCCTAATGGTTAATGTCTTAACTCTTACTCTGACCTAATGGTTAAAGTCTTAACTCTTACTCTGACCTAATGGTTAAGGTCTTAGACTCTGACTCTGGCCTAATGGTTAATGTCTTAGACTCTTACTCTGGCCTAATGGTTAAGGTCTTAATTCTTACACTGGCCTAACGGTTAAGGTCTTAGACTCTTACTCTGGCCTAATGGTTAAGGTATTAGACTCTTACTCTGGGCTACTGGTTAAGGTCTTAACTCTTACTCTGGCCTACTGGTTAAGGTCTTAATTTTTACTTTGGCCTAATGGTTAAGGTCTTTGTTCTTACTCTGGCCAATTGGTTAAGGTCTTAGACTCTAACTCTGGCCTAATGGTTAAGGTCTTAAACTCTTACTCTGGCCTAATGGTAAGGTCTTAACTCTTACTTTGGCCTAATGGTTAAGGTCTTAGACTGTTACTCTGGCCTACTGGTTAAGGTCTTAGATCTTACTCTGGCCTAATGGTTAAGGTCTTGACTCTTACTCTGGCCTAATGGTTAAGGTCTTAGACTCTTACTCTGGCCTAATGGTTAAGGTCTTTACTCTTACTCTGGCCTAATGGTTAAGGTCTTAACTCCTACTCTGGCCTAATGGTTAAGGTCTTAGACTCTAAGTCTGGCCTAATGGTAAGGTCTAGACTCTTACTCTGGCCTAATGGTTAAGGTCTTAGACACTTACTCTGGCCTACTGGTTAAGGTCTTTGCTCTTACTCTGGCCTATTGGTTAAGGTTTTAGACGCTTACTCTGGCCTAATGGTTAAGGTCTAGACTCTTACACTGGCCTAATGGTTAAGGTCTTAACTCTTATTCTGGCCTAATGGTTAAGGTCTTAGACTCTTAATCTTGCCTAATCGTTAAAGTCTTAGATTCTTACTCTGGCCTAATGGTTAAGGTCTTAGACTCTTACTCTGGCCTAATGCTTAAGGTCTAGACTCTTACTCTAGCCTAATGGTTAAGGTCTTAGACTCTTACTCTAGCCTAATGGTTAAGGTCTTAGACTCTAACTCTGGCCTAATGGCTAAGGTCTTAGACTCTAACTCTGGCCTAATGGTTAAGGTCTAGACTCTTACACTGGCCTAATGGTTAAGGTCTTAACTCTTACTCTGGCCTAATGCTTAAGGTCTTAGACTCTAACTCTGGCCTAATGGTTAAGGTCTAGACTCTTACTCTGGCCTACTGGTTAAGGTCTTAGACTCTTACTCTAGCCTAATGCTTAAGATCTTGGACTCTTACTCTGGCCTAATGGTTAAGGTCTTAACTCTTACTCTTGCCTAATGGTTAAGGTCTTAGACTCTTACTCTAGCCTAATGGTTAAGGTCTTAGACTCTAACTCTGGCCTAATGGCTAAGGTCTTAGACTCTAACTCTGGCCTAATGGTTAAGGTCTAGACTCTTACTCTGGCCTAATGGTTAAGGTATTGACTCTTACTCTGGCCTAATGGTTAATGTCTTAGACACTTACTCTGGCCTAATGGTTAAGGTCTTAGACTCTTGCTCTGGCCTAATGGTTAAGGTATTGACTCTTACTCTGGCCTAATGGTTAAGGTCTTAGACTCGTACTCTGGCCTAATGGTTAAGGTCTTAACTCTTACTCTGGCCTAATGGTAAGATCTAGACCCTTACTCCGGCCTAATGGTTAAGGTCTTAACTCTTACTCTGGCCTAATGGTTAAGGTCTTGACTCTTACTCTGGCCTAATGGTTAAGGTCTTAGACTCTTACTCTCGCCTAATGGTTAAGGTCTTGACTCTTACTCTGGCCTAATGGTTAAGGTCTTAGACTCTTACTCTGGCCTAATCTGTTAAGGTCTTAACTCTTACTCTTGCCTAATGGTTAATGTCTTAACTCTTACTCTGACCTAATGGTTAAGGTCTTAACTCTTACTCTGACCTAATGGTTAAGGTCTTAGACTCTGACTCTGGCCTAATGGGTAAGGTCTTAGACTCTTACTCTGGCCTTATGGTTAAGGTCTTAGACTCTTACTCTGGTCTAATGGTTAAGGTCTTAGACTCTTACTCTGGCCTACTGTTTAAGGTATTAACTCTTACTCTTGCCTAATGGTTAAGGTCTTAGACTCTTACTCTGGCCTAATGGTTAAGGTCTTAACTCTTACTCTGGCATAATGGTTAAGGTCTTAACTCTTACTTTGACCTAATGGTTAAGGTCTTAGACTCTTACTCTGGCCTAATGGTTAAGGTCTTAACTCTTACTATGGCCTACTGATTAAGGTCTTTACTCTTACACTGGCCTAATGGTTAAGGTTTTAACTCTTACTCTGGCCTAATCTGTTAAGGTCTTAACTCTTACTCTTGCCTAATGGTTAATGTCTTAACTCTTACTCTGACCTAATGGTTAAAGTCTTAACTCTTACTCTGACCTAATGGTTAAGGTCTTAGACTCTGACTCTGGCCTAATGGGTAAGGTCTTAGACTCTTACTCTGGCCTAATGGTTAAGGTCTTAGACTCTTACTCTGGCCTAATGGTTAAGGTCTTAACTCTTACTCTGGCCTAATGGTAAGATCTAGACCCTTACTCTGGCCTAATGGTTAAGGTCTTAACTCTTACTCTGGCCTAATGGTTAAGGTCTTGACTCTTACTCTGGCCTAATGGTTAAGGTCTTAGACTCTTACTCTGGCTTAATGGTTAAGGTCTTGACTCTTACTCTGGCCTAATGGTTAAGGTCTTAGACTCTTACTCTGGCCTAATCTGTTAAGGTCTTAACTCTTACTCTTGCCCAATGGTTAATGTCTTAACTCTTACTCTGACCTAATGGTTAAGGTCTTAACTCCTACTCTGACCTAATGGCTACGGTCTTAGACTCTAACTCTGGCCTAATGGTTAAGGTCTAGACTCTTACTCTGGCCTAATGGTTAAGGTTTTGACTCTTACTCTGGCCTAATGGTTAATGTCTTAGACTCTTACTCTGGCCTAATGGTTAAGGTCTTAGACTCTTACTCTGGCCTAATGGTTAAGGTATTGACTCTTACTCTGGCCTAATGGTTAATGTCTTAGACTCTTACTCTGGCCTAATGGTTAAGATCTTAACTCTTACTCTTGCCTAATGGTTAAGGTCTTAGACTCTTACTCTAGCCTAATGGTTAAGGTCTTAGATTCTTACTCTGGCCTAATGGTTAAGGTCTAGACTCTTACTCTGGCCTAATGGTTAAGGTATTGACTCTTACTCTGGTCTAATGGTTAATGTCTTAGACTCTTACTCTGTTCTAATGGTTAAGGTCTTAGACTCTTACTCTGGCCTAATGGTTAAGGTCTTAACTCTTACTGTGACCTAATGGTTAAGGTCTTAGACTCTTACTCTGGCCTAATGGTTAAGGTCTTCACTCTTACTCTGGCCTAATGGTAAGATCTAGACCCTTACTCCGGCTTAATGGTTAAGGTCTTAACTCTTACTCTGGCCTAATGGTTAAGGTCTTGACTCTTACTCTGGCCTAATGGTTAAGGTCTTAGACTCTTACTCTGGCCTAATGGTTAAGGTCTTGACTCTTACTCTGGCCTAATGGTTAAGGTCTTAGACTCTTACTCTGGCCTAATCTGTTAAGGTCTTAACTCTTACTCTTGCCTAATGGTTAATGTCTTAATTCTTACTCTGACCTAATGGTTAAGGTCTTAACTCTTACTCTGACCTAATGGTTAAGGTCTTAGACTCTGACTCTGGCCTAATGGGTAAGGTCTTAGACTCTTACTCTGGCCTAATGATTAAGGTCTTAGACTCTTACTCTGGCCTAATGGTTAAGGTCTTAACTCTTACTCTGGCCTAATGGTAAGATCTAGACCCTTACTCCGGCCTAATGGTTAAGGTCTTAACTCTTACTCTCGCCTAATGGTTAAGGTCTTGACTCTTACTCTGGCCTAATGGTTAAGGTCTTGACTCTTACTCTGGCCTAATGGTTAAGGTCTTAGACTCTTACTCTCGCCTAATGGTTAAGGTCTTGACTCTTACTCTGGCCTAATGGTTAAGGTCTTAGACTCTTACTCTGGCCTAATCTGTTAAGGTCTTAACTCTTACTCTTGCCTAATGGTTAATGTCTTAACTCTTACTCTGACCTAATGGTTAAGGTCTTAACTCTTACTCTGACCTAATGGTTAAGGTCTTAGACTCTGACTCTGGCCTAATGGGTAAGGTCTTAGACTCTTACTCTGGCCTAATGGTTAAGGTCTTAGACTCTTACTCTGGTCTAATGGTTAAGGTCTTAGACTCTTACTCTGGCCTACTGTTTAAGGTATTAACTCTCACTCTTGCCTAATGGTTAAGGTCTTAGACTCTTATTCTGGCCTAATGGTTAAGGTCTTAACTCTTACTCTGACCTAATGGTTAAGGTCTTAGACTCTTACTCTGGCCTAATGGTTAAGGTCTTAACTCTTACTATGGCCTACTGATTAAGGTCTTTACTCTTACACTGGCCTAATGGTTAAGGTTTTAACTCTTACTCTGGCCTAATGCTTAAGGTCTTAGACTCTTTCTCTGGCCTAATGGTTAAGGTCTTAACTCTTACTCTGGCCTAATGGTTAATGTCTTAGACTCTTACTCTGTTCTAATGGTTAAGGTCTTAGACTTTTACTCTGGCCTAATGGTTAAGGTCTTACCTCTTACTCTGGCCTAATGTTTAAGGTCTTGACTCTTACTCTAGCCTAATGGTTAAGGTCTTAACTCTTACTCTGGCCTAATGGTTAAGGTCTTAGACTCTTACTCTGGCCTACTGGTTAAGGTCTTAGACTCTTACTCTAGCCTAATGGTTAAGGTCTTAGACTCTTACTCTGGCCTAATGGTTAAGGTCTTAGACTCTTACTCTGGCCTAATGGTTAAGGTCTCAATCTCTTACTCTGGCCTACTGGATAAGGTCTTAAGTCTTACTTTGACCTAATGGTTAACGTCTTAGACTCTTACTTTGACCTAATGGTTAAGTTCTTAGACTCTTACTCTGACCTAATGGTTAAGGTCTTGACTCTTACTCTGGCCTAATGGTTAATGTCTTAGACTCTTACTCTGGCCTAAAGGTTAAGGTCTTAACTCTTACTCTGGCCTAATGGTTAAGGTCTTAGACTCTTACTCTGGCCCAATGGTTAAGATCTTACCTCTTACTCTGGCCTAATGGTTAAGGTCTTGACTTTTACTCTGGCCTAATGGTTAAGGTCTTAGACTCTTACTCTGGCCCAATGGTTAAGGTCTTAACTCTTACTCTGGCCCAATGGTTAAGGTCTTAACTCTTACTCTGGCCTAAATGTTAAGGTCTTAACTCTTACTCTGGCCTAATGGTTAAGGTCTTGACTCTTACTCTGGCCTAATGGTTAAGGTATTAACTCTTACTCTGGCCTAATCGTTAAAGTCTTAGATTCTTACTCTGGCCTAATGGTTAAGGTCTAGACTCTTACTCTGGCCTAATGGTTAATGTCTTAGACTCTTACTCTGGCCTAATGGTTAAGGTCTTAATTCTTACACTGGCCTAACGGTTAAGGTCTTAGACTCTTACTCTGACCTAATGGTTAAGTTCTTAGACTCTTACTCTGGCCTAATGGTTAAGGTATTAGACTCTTACTCTGGGCTACTGGTTAAGGTCTTAACTCTTACTCTGGCCTACTGGTTAAGGTCTTAATTTTTACTTTGGCCTAATGGTTAAGGTCTTTGCTCTTACTCTGGCCAATTGGTTAAGGTCTTAGACTCTAACTCTGGCCTAATGGTTAAGGTCTTAAACTCTTACTCTGGCCTAATGGTTAAGGTCTTAGACTCTTACTCTGGCCTAATGGTTAAGGTCTTTACTCTTACTCTGGCCTAATGGTTAAGGTCTTAACTCTTACTCTGGCCTAATGGTTAAGGTCTTAGACTCTAAGTCTGGCCTAATGGTAAGGTCTAGACTCTTACTCTGGCCTAATGGTTAAGGTCTTAGACACTTACTCTGGCCTACTGGTTAAGGTCTTTGCTCTTACAATGGCCTATTGGTTAAGGTCTTAGACGCTTACTCTGGCCTAATGATTAAGGTCTTAACTCTTACTCTGGCCTAATGGTGAAGGGCTTAACTCTTATTCTGGCCTAATGGTTAAGGTCTTAGACTCTTAATCTTGCCTAATCGTTAAAGTCTTAGATTCTTACTCTGGCCTAATGGTTAAGGTCTTAGACTCTTACTCTGGCCTAATGGTTAAGGTCTTAGACTCTTACTCTTGCCTAATCTGTTAAGGTCTTAACTCTTACTCTTGCCTAATGGTCAATGTCTTAACTCTTACTCTGACCTAATGGTTAAGGTCTTAACTCTTACTCTGACCTACTGGTTAAGGTCTTAGACTCTGACTCTGGCCTAATGGGTAAGGTCTTAGACTCTAACTCTGGCCTAATGGTTAAGGTCTAGACTCTTACTCTGGCATAATGGTTAAGGTTTTGACTCTTACTCTGGCCTAATGGTTAATGTCTTAGACTCTTACTCTGGCCTAATGGTTAAGGTCTTAGACTCTTACTCTGGCCTAATGGTTAAGGTATTGACTCTTACTCTGGCCTAATGGTTAATGTCTTAGACTCTTACTCTGGCCTAATGGTTAAGATCTTAACTCTTACTCTTGCCTAATGGTTAAGGTCTTAGACTCTTACTCTAGCCTAATGGTTAAGGTCTTAGATTCTTACTCTGGCCTAATGGTTAAGGTCTAGACTCTTACTCTGGCCTAATGGTTAAGGTATTGACTCTTACTCTGGCCTAATGGTTAAGGTCTTAGACTCTTACTCTGGTCTAATGGTTAAGGTCTTAGACTCTTACTCTGGCCTACTGTTTAAGGTATTAACTCTTACTCTTGCCTAATGGTTAAGGTCTTAGACTCTTATTCTGGCCTAATGGTTAAGGTCTTAACTCTTACTCTGACCTAATGGTTAAGGTCTTAGACTCTTACTCTGGCCTAATGGTTAAGGTCTTAACTCTTACTATGGCCTACTGATTAAGGTCTTTACTCTTACACTGGCCTAATGGTTAAGGTTTTAACTCTTACTCTGGCCTAATGCTTAAGGTCTTAGACTCTTTCTCTGGCCTAATGGTTAAGGTCTTAACTCTTACTCTGGCCTAATGGTTAATGTCTTAGACTCTTACTCTGTTCTAATGGTTAAGGTCTTAGACTCTTACTCTGGCCTAATGGTTAAGGTCTTACCTCTTACTCTGGCCTAATGTTTAAGGTCTTGACTCTTACTCTAGCCTAATGGTTAAGGTCTTAACTCTTACTCTGGCCTAATGGTTAAGGTCTTAGACTCTTACTCTGGCCTACTGGTTAAGGTCTTAGACTCTTACTCTAGCCTAATGGTTAAGGTCTTAGACTCTTACTCTGGCCTAATGGTTAAGGTCTTAGACTCTTACTCTGGCCTAATGGTTAAGGTCTCAATCTCTTACTCTGGCCTACTGGATAAGGTCTTAAGTCTTACTTTGACCTAATGGTTAACGTCTTAGACTCTTACTTTGACCTAATGGTTAAGTTCTTAGACTCTTACTCTGACCTAATGGTTAAGGTCTTGACTCTTACTCTGGCCTAATGGTTAATGTCTTAGACTCTTACTCTGGCCTAAAGGTTAAGGTCTTAACTCTTACTCTGGCCTAATGGTTAAGCTCTTAGACTCTTACTCTGGCCCAATGGTTAAGATCTTACCTCTTACTCTGGCCCAATGGTTAAGGTCTTAACTCTTACTCTGGCCTAATGGTTATGACTCTTACTCTAGCCGAATCGTTAAAGTCTTAGACTCTTACTCTGGCCTAATGGTTAAGGTCTTGACTTTTACTCTGGCCTAATGGTTAAGGTCTTAGACTCTTACTCTGGCCCAATGGTTAAGGTCTTAACTCTTACTCTGGCCCAATGGTTAAGGTCTTAACTCTTACTCTGGCCTAAATGTTAAGGTCTTAACTCTTACTCTGGCCTAATGGTTAAGGTCTTGACTCTTACTCTGGCCTAATGGTTAAGGTATTAACTCTTACTCTGGCCTAATCGTTAAAGTCTTAGATTCTTACTCTGGCCTAATGGTTAAGGTCTAGACTCTTACTCTGGCCTAATGGTTAATGTCTTAGACTCTTACTCTGGCCTAATGGTTAAGGTCTTAATTCTTACACTGGCCTAACGGTTAAGGTCTTAGACTCTTACTCTGACCTAATGGTTAAGTTCTTAGACTCTTACTCTGGCCTAATGGTTAAGGTATTAGACTCTTACTCTGGGCTACTGGTTAAGGTCTTAACTCTTACTCTGGCCTACTGGTTAAGGTCTTAATTTTTACTTTGGCCTAATGGTTAAGGTCTTTGCTCTTACTCTGGCCAATTGGTTAAGGTCTTAGACTCTAACTCTGGCCTAATGGTTAAGGTCTTAAACTCTTACTCTGGCCTAATGGTTAAGGTCTTAACTCTTACTCTGGCCTAATGGTTAAGGTCTTGACTCTTACTCTGGCCTAATGGTTAAGGTCTTAGACTCTTACTCTCGCCTAATGGTTAAGGTCTTGACTCTTACTCTGGCCTAATGGTTAAGGTCTTAGACTCTTACTCTGGCCTAATCTGTTAAGGTCTTAACTCTTACTCTTGCCTAATGGTTAATGTCTTAACTCTTACCCTGACCTAATGGTTAAGGTCTTAACTCTTACTCTGACCTAATGGTTAAGGTCTTAGACTCTGACTCTGGCCTAATGGGTAAGGTCTTAGACTCTTACTCTGGCCTTATGGTTAAGGTCTTAGACTCTTACTCTGGTCTAATGGTTAAGGTCTTAGACTCTTACTCTGGCCTACTGTTTAAGGTATTAACTCTTACTCTTGCCTAATGGTTAAGGTCTTAGACTCTTACTCTGGCCTAATGGTTAAGGTCTTAACTCTTACTCTGGCATAATGGTTAAGGTCTTAACTCTTACTTTGACCTAATGGTTAAGGTCTTAGACTCTTACTCTGGCCTAATGGTTAAGGTCTTAACTCTTACTATGGCCTACTGATTAAGGTCTTTACTCTTACACTGGCCTAAAGGTTAAGGTCTTAACTCTTACTCTGGCCTAATGGTTAAGGTCTTAGACTCTTACTCTGGCCCAATGGTTAAGATCTTACCTCTTACTCTGGCCCAATGGTTAAGGTCTTAACTCTTACTCTGGCCTAATGGTTATGACTCTTACTCTAGCCGAATCGTTAAAGTCTTAGACTCTTACTCTGGCCTAATGGTTAAGGTCTTGACTTTTACTCTGGCCTAATGGTTAAGGTCTTAGACTCTTACTCTGGCCCAATGGTTAAGGTCTTAACTCTTACTCTCGCCCAATGGTTAAGGTATTAACTCTTACTCTGGCCTAAATGTTAAGGTCTTAACTCTTACTCTGGCCTAATGGTTAAGGTCTTGACTCTTACTCTGGCCTAATGGTTAAGGTATTAACTCTTACTCTGGCCTAATCGTTAAAGTCTTAGATTCTTACTCTGGCCTAATGGTTAAGGTCTAGACTCTTACTCTGGCCTAATGGTTAATGTCTTAGACTCTTACTCTGGCCTAATGGTTAAGGTCTTAATTCTTACACTGGCCTAACGGTTAAGGTCTTAGACTCTTACTCTGACCTAATGGTTAAGTTCTTAGACTCTTACTCTGGCCTAATGGTTAAGGTATTAGACTCTTACTCTGGGCTACTGGTTAAGGTCTTAACTCTTACTCTGGCCTACTGGTTAAGGTCTTAATTTTTACTTTGGCCTAATGGTTAAGGTCTTTGCTCTTACTCTGGCCAATTGGTTAAGGTCTTAGACTCTAACTCTGGCCTAATGGTTAAGGTCTTAAACTCTTACTCTGGCCTAATGGTTAAGGTCTTAACTCTTACTCTGGCCTAATGGTTAAGGTCTTGACTCTTACTCTGGCCTAATGGTTAAGGTCTTAGACTCTTACTCTCGCCTAATGGTTAAGGTCTTGACTCTTACTCTGGCCTAATGGTTAAGGTCTTAGACTCTTACTCTGGCCTAATCTGTTAAGGTCTTAACTCTTACTCTTGCCTAATGGTTAATGTCTTAACTCTTACTCTGACCTAATGGTTAAGGTCTTAACTCTTACTCTGACCTAATGGTTAAGGTCTTAGACTCTGACTCTGGCCTAATGGGTAAGGTCTTAGACTCTTACTCTGGCCTTATGGTTAAGGTCTTAGACTCTTACTCTGGTCTAATGGTTAAGGTCTTAGACTCTTACTCTGGCCTACTGTTTAAGGTATTAACTCTTACTCTTGCCTAATGGTTAAGGTCTTAGACTCTTACTCTGGCATAATGGTTAAGGTCTTAACTCTTACTTTGACCTAATGGTTAAGGTCTTAGACTCTTACTCTGGCCTAATGGTTAAGGTCTTAACTCTTACTATGATCTACTGATTAAGGTCTTTACTCTTACACTGGCCTAATGGTTAAGGTTTTAACTCTTACTCTGGCCTAATCTGTTAAGGTCTTAACTCTTACTCTTGCCTAATGGTTAATGTCTTAACTCTTACTCTGACCTAATGGTTAAAGTCTTAACTCTTACTCTGACCTAATGGTTAAGGTCTTAGACTCTGACTCTGGCCTAATGGGTAAGGTCTTAGACTCTTACTCTGGCCTAATGGTTAAGGTCTTAGACTCTTACTCTGGCCTAATGGTTAAGGTCTTAACTCTTACTCTGGCCTAATGGTAAGATCTAGACCCTTACTCTGGCCTAATGGTTAAGGTCTTAACTCTTACTCTGGCCTAATGGTTAAGGTCTTGACTCTTACTCTGGCCTAATGGTTAAGGTCTTAGACTCTTACTCTGGCCTAATGGTTAAGGTCTTGACTCTTACTCTGGCCTAATGGTTAAGGTCTTAGACTCTTACTATGGCCTAATCTGTTAAGGTCTTAACTCTTACTCTTGCCTAATGGTTAATGTCTTAACTCTTACTCTGACCTAATGGTTAAGGTCTTAACTCTTACTCTGACCTAATAGCTAAGGTCTTAGACTCTAACTCTGGCCTAATGGTTAAGGTCTAGACTCTTACTCTGGCCTAATGGTTAAGGTTTTGACTCTTACTCTGGCCTAATGGTTAAGGTCTTAGACTCTTACTCTGGCCTAATGGTTAAGGTCTTAGACTCTTACTCTGGCCTAATGGTTAAGGTATTGACTCTTACTCTGGCCTAATGGTTAATGTCTTAGACTCTTACTCTGGCCTAATGGTTAAGATCTTAACTCTTACTCTTGCCTAATGGTTAAGGTCTTAGACTCTTACTCTAGCCTAATGGTTAAGGTCTTAGATTCTTACTCTGGCCTAATGGTTAAGGTCTAGACTCTTACTCTGGCATAATGGTTAAGGTATTGACTCTTACTCTGGCCTAATGGTTAATGTCTTAGACTCTTACTCTGTTCTAATGGTTAAGGTCTTAGACTCTTACTCTGGCCTAATGGTTAAGGTCTTAACTCTTACTGTGACCTAATGGTTAAGGTCTTAGACTCTTACTCTGGCCTAATGGTTAAGGTCTTCACTCTTACTCTGGCCTAATGGTAAGATCTAGACCCTTACTCCGGCTTAATGGTTAAGGTCTTAACTCTTACTCTGGCCTAATGGTTAAGGTCTTGACTCTTACTCTGGCCTAATGGTTAAGGTCTTAGACTCTTACTCTGGCCTAATGGTTAAGGTCTTGACTCTTACTCTGGCCTAATGGTTAAGGTCTTAGACTCTTACTCTGGCCTAATCTGTTAAGGTCTTAACTCTTACTCTTGCCTAATGGTTAATGTCTTAATTATTACTCTGACCTAATGGTTAAGGTCTTAACTCTTACTCTGACCTAATGGTTAAGGTCTTAGACTCTGACTCTGGCCTAATGGGTAAGGTCTTAGACTCTTACTCTGGCCTAATGATTAAGGTCTTAGACTCTTACTCTGGCCTAATGGTTAAGGTCTTAACTCTTACTCTGGCCTAATGGTTAAGGTCTTAACTCTTACTCTGGCCTAATGGTAAGATCTAGACCCTTACTCCGGCCTAATGGTTAAGGTCTTAACTCTTACTCTCGCCTAATGGTTAAGGTCTTGACTCTTACTCTGGCCTAATGGTTAAGGTCTTGACTCTTACTCTGGCCTAATGGTTAAGGTCTTAGACTCTTACTCTCGCCTAATGGTTAAGGTCTTGACTCTTACTCTGGCCTAATGGTTAAGGTCTTAGACTCTTACTCTGGCCTAATCTGTTAAGGTCTTAACTCTTACTCTTGCCTAATGGTTAATGTCTTAACTCTTACTCTGACCTAATGGTTAAAGTCTTAACTCTTACTCTGACCTAATGGTTAAGGTCTTAGACTCTGACTCTGGCCTAATGGGTAAGGTCTTAGACTCTTACTCTGGCCTAATGGTTAAGGTCTTAGACTCTTACTCTCGCCTAATGGTTAAGGTCTTGACTCTTACTCTGGCCTAATGGTTAAGGTCTTAGACTCTTACTCTGGCCTAATCTGTTAAGGTCTTAACTCTTACTCTTGCCTAATGGTTAATGTCTTAACTCTTACCCTGACCTAATGGTTAAGGTCTTAACTCTTACTCTGACCTAATGGTTAAGGTCTTAGACTCTGACTCTGGCCTAATGGGTAAGGTCTTAGACTCTTACTCTGGCCTTATGGTTAAGGTCTTAGACTCTTACTCTGGTCTAATGGTTAAGGTCTTAGACTCTTACTCTGGCCTACTGTTTAAGGTATTAACTCTTACTCTTGCCTAATGGTTAAGGTCTTAGACTCTTACTCTGGCCTAATGGTTAAGGTCTTAACTCTTACTCTGGCATAATGGTTAAGGTCTTAACTCTTACTTTGACCTAATGGTTAAGGTCTTAGACTCTTACTCTGGCCTAATGGTTAAGGTCTTAACTCTTACTATGGCCTACTGATTAAGGTCTTTACTCTTACACTGGCCTAAAGGTTAAGGTCTTAACTCTTACTCTGGCCTAATGGTTAAGGTCTTAGACTCTTACTCTGGCCCAATGGTTAAGATCTTACCTCTTACTCTGGCCCAATGGTTAAGGTCTAAACTCTTACTCTGGCCTAATGGTTATGACTCTTACTCTAGCCGAATCGTTAAAGTCTTAGACTCTTACTCTGGCCTAATGGTTAAGGTCTTGACTTTTACTCTGGCCTAATGGTTAAGGTCTTAGACTCTTACTCTGGCCCAATGGTTAAGGTCTTAACTCTTACTCTGGCCCAATGGTTAAGGTCTTAACTCTTACTCTGGCCTAAATGTTAAGGTCTTAACTCTTACTCTGGCCTAATGGTTAAGGTCTTGACTCTTACTCTGGCCTAATGGTTAAGGTATTAACTCTTACTCTGGCCTAATCGTTAAAGTCTTAGATTCTTACTCTGGCCTAATGGTTAAGGTCTAGACTCTTACTCTGGCCTAATGGTTAATGTCTTAGACTCTTACTCTGGCCTAATGGTTAAGGTCTTAATTCTTACACTGGCCTAACGGTTAAGGTCTTAGACTCTTACTCTGACCTAATGGTTAAGTTCTTAGACTCTTACTCTGGCCTAATGGTTAAGGTATTAGACTCTTACTCTGGGCTACTGGTTAAGGTCTTAACTCTTACTCTGGCCTACTGGTTAAGGTCTTAATTTTTACTTTGGCCTAATGGTTAAGGTCTTTGCTCTTACTCTGGCCAATTGGTTAAGGTCTTAGACTCTAACTCTGGCCTAATGGTTAAGGTCTTAAACTCTTACTCTGGCCTAATGGTTAAGGTCTTAACTCTTACTCTGGCCTAATGGTTAAGGTCTTGACTCTTACTCTGGCCTAATGGTTAAGGTCTTAGACTCTTACTCTCGCCTAATGGTTAAGGTCTTGACTCTTACTCTGGCCTAATGGTTAAGGTCTTAGACTCTTACTCTGGCCTAATCTGTTAAGGTCTTAACTCTTACTCTTGCCTAATGGTTAATGTCTTAACTCTTACTCTGACCTAATGGTTAAGGTCTTAACTCTTACTCTGACCTAATGGTTAAGGTCTTAGACTCTGACTCTGGCCTAATGGGTAAGGTCTTAGACTCTTACTCTGGCCTTATGGTTAAGGTCTTAGACTCTTACTCTGGTCTAATGGTTAAGGTCTTAGACTCTTACTCTGGCCTACTGTTTAAGGTATTAACTCTTACTCTTGCCTAATGGTTAAGGTCTTAGACTCTTACTCTGGCCTAATGGTTAAGGTCTTAACTCTTACTCTGGCATAATGGTTAAGGTCTTAACTCTTACTTTGACCTAATGGTTAAGGTCTTAGACTCTTAATCTGGCCTAATGGTTAAGGTCTTAACTCTTACTATGGCCTACTGATTAAGGTCTTTACTCTTACACTGGCCTAATGGTTAAGGTTTTAACTCTTACTCTGGCCTAATCTGTTAAGGTCTTAACTCTTACTCTTGCCTAATGGTTAATGTCTTAACTCTTACTCTGACCTAATGGTTAAAGTCTTAACTCTTACTCTGACCTAATGGTTAAGGTCTTAGACTCTGACTCTGGCCTAATGGGTAAGGTCTTAGACTCTTACTCTGGCCTAATGGTTAAGGTCTTAGACTCTTACTCTGGCCTAATGGTTAAGGTCTTAACTCTTACTCTGGCCTAATGGTAAGATCTAGACCCTTACTCTGGCCTAATGGTTAAGGTCTTAACTCTTACTCTGGCCTAATGGTTAAGGTCTTAGACTCTTACTCTGGCCTAATGGTTAATGTCTTAACTCTTACTCTGACCTAATGGTTAAGGTCTTAACTCTTACTCTGACCTAATAGCTAAGGTCTTAGACTCTAACTCTGGCCTAATGGTTAAGGTCTAGACTCTTACTCTGGCCTAATGGTTAAGGTTTTGACTCTTACTCTGGCCTAATGGTTAAGGTCTTAGACTCTTACTCTGGCCTAATGGTTAAGGTCTTAGACTCTTACTCTGGCCTAATGGTTAAGGTATTGACTCTTACTCTGGCCTAATGGTTAATGTCTTAGACTCTTACTCTGGCCTAATGGTTAAGATCTTAACTCTTACTCTTGCCTAATGGTTAAGGTCTTAGACTCTTACTCTAGCCTAATGGTTAAGGTCTTAGATTCTTACTCTGGCCTAATGGTTAAGGTCTAGACTCTTACTCTGGCATAATGGTTAAGGTATTGACTCTTACTCTGGCCTAATGGTTAATGTCTTAGACTCTTACTCTGTTCTAATGGTTAAGGTCTTAGACTCTTACTCTGGCCTAATGGTTAAGGTCTTAACTCTTACTGTGACCTAATGGTTAAGGTCTTAGACTCTTACTCTGGCCTAATGGTTAAGGTCTTCACTCTTACTCTGGCCTAATGGTAAGATCTAGACCCTTAGTCCGGCTTAATGGTTAAGGTCTTAACTCTTACTCTGGCCTAATGGTTAAGGTCTTGACTCTTACTCTGGCCTAATGGTTAAGGTCTTAGACTCTTACTCTGGCCTAATGGTTAAGGTCTTGACTCTTACTCTGGCCTAATGGTTAAGGTCTTAGACTCTTACTCTGGCCTAATCTGTTAAGGTCTTAACTCTTACTCTTGCCTAATGGTTAATGTCTTAATTCTTACTCTGACCTAATGGTTAAGGTCTTAACTCTTACTCTGACCTAATGGTTAAGGTCTTAGACTCTGACTCTGGCCTAATGGGTAAGGTCTTAGACTCTTACTCTGGCCTAATGATTAAGGTCTTAGACTCTTACTCTGGCCTAATGGTTAAGGTCTTAACTCTTACTCTGGCCTAATGGTTAAGGTCTTAACTCTTACTCTGGCCTAATGGTAAGATCTAGACCCTTACTCCGGCCTAATGGTTAAGGTCTTAACTCTTACTCTCGCCTAATGGTTAAGGTCTTGACTCTTACTCTGGCCTAATGGTTAAGGTCTTGACTCTTACTCTGGCCTACTGGTTAAGGTCTTAGACTCTTACTCTCGCCTAATGGTTAAGGTCTTGACTCTTACTCTGGCCTAATGGTTAAGGTCTTAGACTCTTACTCTGGCCTAATCTGTTAAGGTCTTAACTCTTACTCTTGCCTAATGGTTAATGTCTTAACTCTTACTCTGACCTAATGGTTAAGGTCTTAACTCTTACTCTGACCTAATGGTTAAGGTCTTAACTCTTACTCTGACCTAATGGTTAAGGTCTTAGACTCTGACTCTGGCCTAATGGGTAAGGTCTTAGACTCTTACTCTGGCCTAATGGTTAAGGTCTTAGACTCTTACTCTGGTCTAATGGTTAAGGTCTTAGACTCTTACTCTGGCCTACTGTTTAAGGTATTAACTCTTACTCTTGCCTAATGGTTAAGGTCTTAGACTCTTATTCTGGCCTAATGGTAAAGGTCTTAACTCTTACTCTGACCTAATGGTTAAGGTCTTAGACTCTTACTCTGGCCTAATGGTTAAGGTCTTAACTCTTACTATGGCCTACTGATTAAGGTCTTTACTCTTACACTGGCCTAATGGTTAAGGTTTTAACTCTTACTCTGGCCTAATGCTTAAGGTCTTAGACTCTTTCTCTGGCCTAATGGTTAAGGTCTTAACTCTTACTCTGGCCTAATGGTTAATGTCTTAGACTCTTACTCTGTTCTAATGGTTAAGGTCTTAGACTCTTACTCTGGCCTAATGGTTAAGGTCTTACCTCTTACTCTGGCCTAATGTTTAAGGTCTTGACTCTTACTCTAGCCTAATGGTTAAGGTCTTAACTCTTACTCTGGCCTAATGGTTAAGGTCTTAGACTCTTACTCTGGCCTACTGGTTAAGGTATTAGACTCTTACTCTAGCCTAATGGTTAAGGTCTTAGACTCTTACTCTGGCCTAATGGTTAAGGTCTTAGACTCTTACTCTGGCCTAATGGTTAAGGTCTCAATCTCTTACTCTGGCCTACTGGATAAGGTCTTAAGTCTTACTTTGACCTAATGGTTAACGTCTTAGACTCTTACTTTGACCTAATGGTTAAGTTCTTAGACTCTTACTCTGACCTAATGGTTAAGGTCTTGACTCTTACTCTGGCCTAATGGTTAATGTCTTAGACTCTTACTCTGGCCTAAAGGTTAAGGTCTTAACTCTTACTCTGGCCTAATGGTTAAGGTCTTAGACTCTTACTCTGGCCCAATGTTTAAGATCTTACCTCTTACTCTGGCCCAATGGTTAAGGTCTTAACTCTTACTCTGGCCTAATGGTTATGACTCTTACTCTAGCCGAATCGTTAAAGTCTTAGACTCTTACTCTGGCCTAATGGTTAAGGTCTTGACTTTTACTCTGGCCTAATGGTTAAGGTCTTAGACTCTTACTCTGGCCCAATGGTTAAGGTCTTAACTCTTACTCTGGCCCAATGGTTAAGGTCTTAACTCTTACTCTGGCCTAAATGTTAAGGTCTTAACTCTTACTCTGGCCTAATGGTTAAGGTCTTGACTCTTACTCTGGCCTAAGGGTTAAGGTATTAACTCTTACTCTGGCCTAATCGTTAAAGTCTTAGATTCTTACTCTGGCCTAATGGTTAAGGTCTAGACTCTTACTCTGGCCTAATGGTTAATGTCTTAGACTCTTACTCTGGCCTAATGGTTAAGGTCTTAATTCTTACACTGGCCTAACGGTTAAGGTCTTAGACTCTTACTCTGACCTAATGGTTAAGTTCTTAGACTCTTACTCTGGCCTAATGGTTAAGGTATTAGACTCTTACTCTGGGCTACTGGTTAAGGTCTTAACTCTTACTCTGGCCTACTGGTTAAGGTCTTAATTTTTACTTTGGCCTAATGGTTAAGGTCTTTGCTCTTACTCTGGCCAATTGGTTAAGGTCTTAGACTCTAACTCTGGCCTAATGGTTAAGGTCTTAAACTCTTACTCTGGCCTAATGGTAAGGTCTTAACTCTTACTTTGGCCTAATGGTTAAGGTCTTAGACTGTTACTCTGGCCTACTGGTTAAGGTCTTAGATCTTACTCTGGCCTAATGGTTAAGGTCTTGACTCTTACTCTGGCCTAATGGTTAAGGTCTTAGACTCTTACTCTGGCCTAATGGTTAAGGTCTTTACTCTTACTCTGGCCTAATGGTTAAGGTCTTAACTCTTACTCTGGCCTAATGGTTAAGGTCTTAGACTCTAAGTCTGGCCTAATGGTAAGGTCTAGACTCTTACTCTGGCCTAATGGTTAAGGTCTTAGACACTTACTCTGGCCTACTGGTTAAGGTCTTTGCTCTTACTCTGGCCTATTGGTTAAGGTCTTAGACGCTTACTCTGGCCTAATGATTAAGGTCTTAACTCTTACTCTGGCCTAATGGTGAAGGGCTTAACTCTTATTCTGGCCTAATGGTTAAGGTCTTAGACTCTTAATCTTGCCTAATCGTTAAAGTCTTAGATTCTTACTCTGGCCTAATGGTTAAGGTCTTAGACTCTTACTCTGGCCTAATGGTTAAGGTCTAGACTCTTACTCTAGCCTAATGGTTAAGGTCTTAGACTCTTACTCTAGCCTAATGGTTAAGGTCTTAGACTCTAACTCTGGCCTAATGGCTAAGGTCTTAGACTCTAACTCTGGCCTAATGGTTAAGGTCTAGACTCTTACACTGGCCTAATGGTTAAGGTCTTAACTCTTTGTAGGAGAGTGGAATCTGACTAATGGTTGCCCCCAACTTTTTGCCTGGTATTTAAGTGGTTTTTGACTAGTCTGGCTGGGATCCTGCTATCCAGGACCCCAGCCTATCTGCTTTCTCCCTAAAACTGTTGTGAGTACTCTAGGTACAAACATAATTGGATGCTGGGCATGCCCTTCCAGTCCCTTGTAGATGGTACCCTAGGTACCCAGGGCATGGGTCCCCCAGTAGGCCTACCAGGGCTGCAGCACTTATTGTGCCACCCTGGGACAGCCACCCAAACTGACACCACCAGGCCACTACTGTAGCCTGGGTAAGGTGGTGCTAGCACCCCTTACAGGGATGTAGGTACCCTATGTCCCATACCATTACAACACATATACTCTCATAGGTCACCCCTATGGCAGGCCCTGGTAATCCTACAGGGCTGGGTGCTGAGGTATGTGTGAGGGGGGACCCCTACGTGAGTAGGACCTCTCTGCAACCTTCGTAACACCGTTACTGGGTTGTTTGTAGTGTAGCCATACCATATACTCTACCGCATTATAAGTTATTGCGTCATCGCTGTAACTTGGGACTGGCTACACAGAACCATATCGTGTTTGGTGTCAAACATGAAGGAATCATACCCCCAGTCCAGCCATGGGCATGGGGGCACGATTCCCCCTTGCTAGGAGGGTGATATGGGAAAAGCGGTATATTTTAGACACCAATTTAAAAGTGCACGTGTACCACAAAATGGCTACTGTTCGCCACCTACACGACTCTGGCTGGCTGTTGCTGGGGAAAATCCCAGCCTCTCCAGCTGGACAATAGGGCTCCTGTGGCAGGGAGGTGCCAGCACCTCCCCAGACAGGATAATGTGGATTGGAACAGGGTGGGTGCACCAAATGTCCATTCAGAGTTGCACGTAGGCAGCTGCAGAGCCCCAATTCTGCATACACCGCCTGGAACCGGTTCAGGGGCATCCTGCCCCTCGCCCAGGCGGGAAACTCACAAAGGGGAGTGGGTGTAGCCACCCTTTCCCGCCTCTACTCTGATTGGTAGGCTCTATTTTGGACCATCCCCTAATCTTGGGGATATATGGGAATAACTTTGCCCTAGAGCCTTAGATTCGTACAGGACTTCACAGAACTGACCTTCGACGAGCTGCTGCCCAGCTGACTGAAGAAATCTCCCTTGGGATAAAGGAGTTATCCCCCTGCTTGGCAGGCACCTAAAAGACTACAAGATACCCGGTTGGGACTTCGTTGCTCTCACGACCTTCGACGCCTTCCAGCAACCTCGAGGTGGGTCTCCAGTGCATCCCAGCGTCCTGTGAGTGTGCCCAGCAAGTCTGAGCACCCTGGACCACGTGGGTGTCGAGATCCCCGCATACCCCGAGACACCGGCCACCTCTTGTCCAGCACACGACCCCGACCAGTGGGGAAGTTGTGCTTTGGCCCATTCTTGAGCCAACCTTCAAGCAGCATTTGTGCCGACTCTCAGCTCTCTGGCCCGCTCCGGTGGCCCGTGGGAGCCCTTTTACGCACTCCATTTTGCTGCCTTCCGCGGTCCCTTGTCCCTCGACTTGTGGGCCTTGACGGAGGACAAACTTCCTTTCTAAGAGTTCCCCTGGTTGCTCCAGGCCTGCTCTACGCTCCCTGCAAAGGAGAGCACCCTCAGACCTCGTGGGTCTGCACCAACAGCTGCTTTGTTCATCTTGCGTGGGTTGCGGTTGCCAATGCTTAGTGGATCCAATCGGGACACTAACACCGCAGCGACCCTCAGCCGACGTGGGACAGTCGCCCTCCAGAAGCTGGCCTTCCTTGAAGCCTCCCGGAGCCCGTGACTGCAGAGCCCAGCTGTACCTTCCACACCTGAAGCACCCGACATCCACGAGCTCCTTCCTGTGAGCTCCCTGGTCACTGTACTGTGACCCAGACTCTGTCCCCTCTGCTTTCAGGTTCATCTTTGTCTTTTCTTCAACTTTAATCTTCACGACTTCAGCGACACTTCCAGCTAGCAGCAGTTTGGACTCCTTTTCCATAGAAAATCAGCCCGCGACCCGACACCAGAATCGACCTATGCACCCGGCTTCCCTGGGGCAGGTAACAGTGGTACTTCGGTACTCCCGTGGTGGTGGGCTCTCCAAAGCCTTAAGTCTCAAGCCTTAACTTTGTACTGTTGTTAGAAGTGTCCTTAAACCTTAATTATTCAACCGCGACATTCTCCATAGGCTAACATTGCGATCCCGACAGCAGCTTCTCGCACTGCACACGCCTCCCGTGGGTCCCCTTCCTCTTAACTGTGGGTGGATTCTTAAGGGGCCAGCGATCCTGAATGCCCTAGGCATTGCCTGTAGAATTGTCGTGGTTCTTATACCACTATTTTAGTATATGGTTTGGTTCCCCCCTGGGGCCCATTGATTTCTGTGCTATTTATTGTGTTTATAAATGCTTGTTTGAATTGTAACTTTGCCACTAGCCACATAAAGTGACTGTGGGATTCTGTCTAGAATAAATACATATATTTTATATATATACCTGTGTGGGCTACTCTTTCATTTGGTTATTCAAGAGGTTATTATGGTAAAACAATAAGCTTAACACTCCTTCAAGACTTAGCCTGAAGGCTGCTCTCCACAGCTACCACTAGGATAGCTTTCTTTAAAGGTTGTCTTAAACCTACCATCAATAGGAGTCGAATTGGACTGGTGCAAGGTGTCCCTATAACTAGGAACAGCATATGCCAGGCCAACTTCTCACATTGGTGTGCAGCGGTTGGATTCAAGCTTGCCATTGTTTTACCAGATAACAAATTGAATTTCTAAAGTGAAAGCCACAAGGTACCAAAGGTACATATAAATTCAAGCTAGAATACAATAAGTTCTACTGAACTTGGAGTTGTGTGTAGAGGGTCTAGCACACCTTGACTACAACTCAAGAGAGGGTTCAGTAGGCCACACTTAGTGTAGGTAGATACATCACTACACTAAACATGTCTTCAAGTGGCACTAAGGCTATGGAAGGACCCCAGAGGGTCCCAGTAGATAAGTATGATAATTTCACCTTTGCTGAGCTCAGGGAAATGTGCACCCTTAGGAGACTGAAGACAGAAAGAGGTGCCAACACAAAACGTCTCAAAGAGATCCTGCTCATAGCAGACTTTATGGAGTCCATAGGATCCAGAGGGACGGACAGAGTGGGTGGGCACCCCTCAGAAGAGGACACTCCCAGAGTGGAATCTGAAGAGGAACAGGAAGAGGATGAAAATCCTGACCTGGAAGAAACAAACCACTCACAGCATGGAGGTGATGGCCCAAGAGGCACTCCCTCCACCCTTAAAAGGGGAGTGGTGGGTCCAAGAAGGAACAGATCCCCCTCAGTGGGATCCAACCATTCTAAGGGATCCAAAGGGTCCTCTGCCTCTTCTCAGAGAAGAGAAACCTCTCATGAGAGGAAATGCAGACTGATCAAATTTGAGCAGGCTAAGCTTGAGCTTAAAAGAGAACAGTTAGCATTAGACAGGGAAACCCTGGAGCTTCAGAAAGCTTCAAGAAAGTGGGGTCTAGAGATCCCTGGTGGCAGTAATGAAACCCCTAGAGTTAGAGAGAGAGTCCCTGACAATAGGAACCTCCACAAGATTGTGCCCCCCTATCAGAATGGGGATGATATCCACAAATGGATATCTGCTCTTGAAAGGGCCTGTAGAGTACAGAGGGTCCCTGTAGAGCAGTGGGCAGCAATCCTGTGGCTCTCCTTTTCAGATAAAGGGAGAGACAAGCTCCTCTCTGTAAGAGAAGAGGATGCTGATGATTATTATATCTTGAAAGCTGCTTTAATAGATGGGTTTGGCTTAACCACTGATCAATACAGACTTAAGTTCAGAGACACCCAGAAAGCACAGAATCAAGATTGGGTAGACTTTGTGGATTGTGCAACCAAGGCACTGGAAGGTTGGTTAAATGGCAGTAAAGTTAATGATTATCAAGGATTGTATAATCTCATTATGAGGGAGCAGATTCTTAATAATTGTCAGAACCAACTTTTACACCAGCACCTGGTGGACTCTGATCTGACCTCTCCCCAAGAATTGGGAAAGAAGGCAGACAAATGGGTCAGAACCAGGATTAGGCCTAAGAACCAAGTTGGTGACCAGAAGAAGGATTCCACTAAGCCCAAAGAGAAAGGTGGGGATGATAAACAAGAAAAGTCCTCTGAAGGGCCCCAACAAACCAGTGCTGGGGGTGGGTCCCAAAATACTTCCTCTAATAACAAGAAACCCTATTGCCATGTCTGTAAGAAACCTGGCCACTGGAAAACTGACTCCAGCTGTCCTAAAAATGGCAATAAAGAAAATGTTCCTCCAAAACCTGCTCCAACACCTCCTGTTACTACTAGTTGTAATCCCCCAGGTGGTGGGAGTGCACCCAAAAACTTAGTTGGGTTCTCTTTGGGGACACCAGTGGACTCTGGCCTAGCCAGGTCCCCTGCATTAGCAACTATGGTCTGTGATGGTGGCATGGGGTTTGCCAACTTTACCATGAGCCCCAGTATTCTGGGCAGGTACAGACAAGAACCAATAATCAATGGTCAGAAGGCTGTGGCCTATAAGGACACAGGGGCCACTGTCACCATGGTGACCAAGAGGCTAGTGCCCCTAGATCAGCTTTTACCTGGGTTTAGCTATCAGGTGACCAACATTGATGGAATCAGGAAAGATCATCCCATGGCAGTGATAAATCTCAGCTGGGGAGGAGTCACTGGCCCCAAGAGAGTGGCAGTGTCCCCAAACTTGCCTGTGGATTGTTTACTGGGGAATGATCTAGAAATCTCAGCCTGGGCTGAGGTTGACCACAAGGCCCATTTGAAAATGGTAGGAATTCCTGAGAGAGTGGATGAGACCCTGAGGGCCTCACCTCCACCCCAGGAGAAAATAGAAAGAGTGAAGCCTGAAACTATGGATCACTCTACACAAACAGAGAGCATAGGGGAGGAGGAGCAGTCTTCCCCCCACCAGACTACAGGTAAAGGTCCAGTTTCTCAGGGAACTGATCCTGCCCCTTGTGAAGTAACTGCCCCAGAAGTGGACAGGCTTGGCCTGCCCACCTCTCTGATGGCAGGGGATCCTTCCAAGGTGGTACCCAGTCTGGAGCAGGTATCCTGCCCCTCTCTACCCTGCCTCAGTCAGCCCAGGGCTGCAGAGGTCAGGGAGGTCAGTGGACCCTTACTGGGCCCCTGTCCAGAGGAACCCCCTCATCAAAAGATTAGGGACACCCAGCCGAGTAGTTTCAGCCAGGTGAATATTCCTCTACAAACTGAGGGATCCCCCTTACCCCTAGGTATAGGCACCCCTCAAATGGATGTTGTTGAGCACAGGGAAACCTGGGGCCTAGCTGCCCCAAACCTTCCAGTGCCCTCCACTATTCCAGCCAAAGGGATCCAACCCCCAGCTGTAGGCAGCCAGAGGTTGACCCTTAGGGCCAGATATGACACCGTCCTGGGCAGAAAGGCTTCCATAGTGGCCAGTGATCTGAGGAGGTTGAGACCAACCCAAGTAGGGTCTCGCTTCCAGACTCAGACACCCCACCAGCCCACCTCTGACCCAAAAACCAATACAGGTAATTTCCCTAGACTTTGGAGAAACTCTAGAACCCCTTGGGGTAGGATTTCCCAAGTGGACCATGACACAGGGAGCAACCATGTTAGTACAGGTTCTTCCTTATATGGCCACTCAGGAAATAAAGGCTTATCTGGACAAGGTTAGCCTTATCTCCTTTCGTTTGGGGGGGGGTTATGTAGGAGAGTGGAATCTGACTAATGGTTGCCCCCAACTTTTTGCCTGGTATTTAAGTGGTTTTTGACTAGTCTGGCTGGGATCCTGCTATCCAGGACCCCAGCCTATCTGCTTTCTCCCTAAAACTGTTGTGAGTACTCTAGGTACAAACATAATTGGATGCTGGGCATGCCCTTCCAGTCCCTTGTAGATGGTACCCTAGGTACCCAGGGCATGGGTCCCCCAGTAGGCCTACCAGGGCTGCAGCACTTATTGTGCCACCCTGGGACAGCCACCCAAACTGACACCACCAGGCCACTACTGTAGCCTGGGTAAGGTGGTGCTAGCACCCCTTACAGGGATGTAGGTACCCTATGTCCCATACCATTACAACACATATACTCTCATAGGTCACCCCTATGGCAGGCCCTGGTAATCCTACAGGGCTGGGTGCTGAGGTATGTGTGAGGGGGGACCCCTACGTGAGTAGGACCTCTCTGCAACCTTCGTAACACCGTTACTGGGTTGTTTGTAGTGTAGCCATACCATATACTCTACCGCATTATAAGTTATTGCGTCATCGCTGTAACTTGGGACTGGCTACACAGAACCATATCGTGTTTGGTGTCAAACATGAAGGAATCATACCCCCAGTCCAGCCATGGGCATGGGGGCACGATTCCCCCTTGCTAGGAGGGTGATATGGGAAAAGCGGTATATTTTAGACACCAATTTAAAAGTGCACGTGTACCACAAAATGGCTACTGTTCGCCACCTACACGACTCTGGCTGGCTGTTGCTGGGGAAAATCCCAGCCTCTCCAGCTGGACAATAGGGCTCCTGTGGCAGGGAGGTGCCAGCACCTCCCCAGACAGGATAATGTGGATTGGAACAGGGTGGGTGCACCAAATGTCCATTCAGAGTTGCACGTAGGCAGCTGCAGAGCCCCAATTCTGCATACACCGCCTGGAACCGGTTCAGGGGCATCCTGCCCCTCGCCCAGGCGGGAAACTCACAAAGGGGAGTGGGTGTAGCCACCCTTTCCCGCCTCTACTCTGATTGGTAGGCTCTATTTTGGACCATCCCCTAATCTTGGGGATATATGGGAATAACTTTGCCCTAGAGCCTTAGATTCGTACAGGACTTCACAGAACTGACCTTCGACGAGCTGCTGCCCAGCTGACTGAAGAAATCTCCCTTGGGATAAAGGAGTTATCCCCCTGCTTGGCAGGCACCTAAAAGACTACAAGATACCCGGTTGGGACTTCGTTGCTCTCACGACCTTCGACGCCTTCCAGCAACCTCGAGGTGGGTCTCCAGTGCATCCCAGCGTCCTGTGAGTGTGCCCAGCAAGTCTGAGCACCCTGGACCACGTGGGTGTCGAGATCCCCGCATACCCCGAGACACCGGCCACCTCTTGTCCAGCACACGACCCCGACCAGTGGGGAAGTTGTGCTTTGGCCCATTCTTGAGCCAACCTTCAAGCAGCATTTGTGCCGACTCTCAGCTCTCTGGCCCGCTCCGGTGGCCCGTGGGAGCCCTTTTACGCACTCCATTTTGCTGCCTTCCGCGGTCCCTTGTCCCTCGACTTGTGGGCCTTGACGGAGGACAAACTTCCTTTCTAAGAGTTCCCCTGGTTGCTCCAGGCCTGCTCTACGCTCCCTGCAAAGGAGAGCACCCTCAGACCTCGTGGGTCTGCACCAACAGCTGCTTTGTTCATCTTGCGTGGGTTGCGGTTGCCAATGCTTAGTGGATCCAATCGGGACACTAACACCGCAGCGACCCTCAGCCGACGTGGGACAGTCGCCCTCCAGAAGCTGGCCTTCCTTGAAGCCTCCCGGAGCCCGTGACTGCAGAGCCCAGCTGTACCTTCCACACCTGAAGCACCCGACATCCACGAGCTCCTTCCTGTGAGCTCCCTGGTCACTGTACTGTGACCCAGACTCTGTCCCCTCTGCTTTCAGGTTCATCTTTGTCTTTTCTTCAACTTTAATCTTCACGACTTCAGCGACACTTCCAGCTAGCAGCAGTTTGGACTCCTTTTCCATAGAAAATCAGCCCGCGACCCGACACCAGAATCGACCTATGCACCCGGCTTCCCTGGGGCAGGTAACAGTGGTACTTCGGTACTCCCGTGGTGGTGGGCTCTCCAAAGCCTTAAGTCTCAAGCCTTAACTTTGTACTGTTGTTAGAAGTGTCCTTAAACCTTAATTATTCAACCGCGACATTCTCCATAGGCTAACATTGCGATCCCGACAGCAGCTTCTCGCACTGCACACGCCTCCCGTGGGTCCCCTTCCTCTTAACTGTGGGTGGATTCTTAAGGGGCCAGCGATCCTGAATGCCCTAGGCATTGCCTGTAGAATTGTCGTGGTTCTTATACCACTATTTTAGTATATGGTTTGGTTCCCCCCTGGGGCCCATTGATTTCTGTGCTATTTATTGTGTTTATAAATGCTTGTTTGAATTGTAACTTTGCCACTAGCCACATAAAGTGACTGTGGGATTCTGTCTAGAATAAATACATATATTTTATATATATACCTGTGTGGGCTACTCTTTCATTTGGTTATTCAAGAGGTTATTATGGTAAAACAATAAGCTTAACACTCCTTCAAGACTTAGCCTGAAGGCTGCTCTCCACAGCTACCACTAGGATAGCTTTCTTTAAAGGTTGTCTTAAACCTACCATCAATAGGAGTCGAATTGGACTGGTGCAAGGTGTCCCTATAACTAGGAACAGCATATGCCAGGCCAACTTCTCACACTCTTACTCTGGCCTAATGCTTAAGGTCTTAGACTCTAACTCTGGCCTAATGGTTAAGGTCTAGACTCTTACTCTGGCCTACTGGTTAAGGTCTTAGACTCTTACTCTAGCCTAATGCTTAAGATCTTGGACTCTTACTCTGGCCTAATGGTTAAGGTCTTAACTCTTACTCTTGCCTAATGGTTAAGGTCTTAGACTCTTACTCTAGCCTAATGGTTAAGGTCTTAGACTCTAACTCTGGCCTAATGGCTAAGGTCTTAGACTCTAACTCTGGCCTAATGGTTAAGGTCTAGACTCTTACTCTGGCCTAATGGTTAAGGTATTGACTCTTACTCTGGCCTAATGGTTAATGTCTTAGACTCTTACTCTGGCCTAATGGTTAAGGTCTTAGACTCTTACTCTGGCCTAATGGTTAAGGTATTGACTCTTACTCTGGCCTAATGGTTAAGGTCTTAGACTCTTACTCTGGCCTGATGGTTAAGGTCTTAACTCTTACTCTGGCCTAATGGTAAGATCTAGACCCTTACTCCGGCCTAATGGTTAAGGTCTTAACTCTTACTCTGGCCTAATGGTTAAGGTCTTGACTCTTACTCTGGCCTAATGGTTAAGGTCTTAGACTCTTACTCTCGCCTAATGGTTAAGGTCTTGACTCTCACTCTGGCCTAATGGTTAAGGTCTTAGACTCTTACTCTGGCCTAATCTGTTAAGGTCTTAACTCTTACTCTTGCCTAATGGTTAATGTCTTAACTCTTACTCTGACCTAATGGTTAAGGTCTTAACTCTTACTCTGACCTAATGGTTAAGGTCTTAGACTCTGACTCTGGCCTAATGGGTAAGGTCTTAGACTCTTACTCTGGCCTTATGGTTAAGGTCTTAGACTCTTACTCTGGTCTAATGGTTAAGGTCTTAGACTCTTACTCTGGCCTACTGTTTAAGGTATTAACTCTTACTCTTGCCTAATGGTTAAGGTCTTAGACTCTTACTCTGGCCTAATGGTTAAGGTCTTAACTCTTACTCTGGCATAATGGTTAAGGTCTTAACTCTTACTTTGACCTAATGGTTAAGGTCTTAGACTCTTACTCTGGCCTAATGGTTAAGGTCTTAACTCTTACTATGGCCTACTGATTATGGTCTTTACTCTTACTCTGGCCTAATGGTTAAGGTTTTAACTCTTACTCTGGCCTAATCTGTTAAGGTCTTAACTCTTACTCTTGCCTAATGGTTAATGTCTTAACTCTTACTCTGACCTAATGGTTAAGGTCTTAGACTCTGACTCTGGCCTAATGGGTAAGGTCTTAGACTCTTACTCTGGCCTAATGGTTAAGGTCTTAGACTCTTACTCTGGCCTAATGGTTAAGGTCTTAACTCTTACTCTGGCCTAATGGTTAAGGTCTTAACTCTTACTCTGGCCTAATGGTAAGATCTAGACCCTTACTCTGGCCTAATGGTTAAGGTCTTAACTCTTACTCTGGCCTAATGGTTAAGGTCTTGACTCTTACTCTGGCCTAATGGTTAAGGTCTTAGACTCTTACTCTGGCCTAATGGTTAAGGTCTAGACTCTTACTCTGGCCTAATGGTTAAGGTCTTAGACTCTTACTCTGGCCTAATCTGTTAAGGTCTTAACTCTTACTCTTGCCTAATGGTTAATGTCTTAACTCTTACTCTGACCTAATGGTTAAGGTCTTAACTCTTACTCTGACCTAATGGCTAAGGTCTTAGACTCTAACTCTGGCCTAATGGTTAAGGTCTAGACTCTTCCTCTGGCCTAATGGTTAAGGTTTTGACTCTTACTCTGGCCTAATGGTTAATGTCTTAGACTCTTACTCTGGCCTAATGGTTAAGGTCTTAGACTCGTACTCTGGCCTAATGGTTAAGGTATTGACTCTTACTCTGGCCTAATGGTTAATGTCTTAGACTCTTACTCTGGCCTAATGGTTAAGATCTTAACTCTTACTCTTGCCTAATGGTTAAGGTCTTAGACTCTTACTCTAGCCTAATGGTTAAGGTCTTAGATTCTTACTCTGGCCTAATGGTTAAGGTCTAGACTCTTACTCTGGCCTAATGGTTAAGGTATTGACTCTTACTCTGGCCTAATGGTTAATGTCTTAGACTCTTACTCTGTTCTAATGGTTAAGGTCTTAGACTCTTACTCTGGCCTAATGGTTAAGGTCTTAACTCTTACTGTGACCTAATGGTTAAGGTCTTAGACTCTTACTCTGGCCTAATGGTTAAGGTCTTCACTCTTACTCTGGCCTAATGGTAAGATCTAGACCCTTACTCCGGCTTAATGGTTAAGGTCTTAACTCTTACTCTGGCCTAATGGTTAAGGTCTTGACTCTTACTCTGGCCTAATGGTTAAGGTCTTAGACTCTTACTCTGGCCTAATGGTTAAGGTCTTGACTCTTACTCTGGCCTAATGGTTAAGGTCTTAGACTCTTACTCTGGCCTAATCTGTTAAGGTCTTAACTCTTACTCTTGCCTAATGGTTAATGTCTTAATTCTTACTCTGACCTAATGGTTAAGGTCTTAACTCTTACTCTGACCTAATGGTTAAGGTCTTAGACTCTGACTCTGGCCTAATGGGTAAGGTCTTAGACTCTTACTCTGGCCTAATGATTAAGGTCTTAGACTCTTACTCTGGCCTACTGGTTAAGGTCTTAACTCTTACTCTGGCCTAATGGTAAGATCTAGACCCTTACTCCGGCCTAATGGTTAAGGTCTTAACTCTTACTCTCGCCTAATGGTTAAGGTCTTGACTCTTACTCTGGCCTAATGGTTAAGGTCTTGACTCTTACTCTGGCCTAATGGTTAAGGTCTTAGACTCTTACTCTCGCCTAATGGTTAAGGTCTTGACTCTTACTCTGGCCTAATGGTTAAGGTCTTAGACTCTTACTCTGGCCTAATCTGTTAAGGTCTTAACTCTTACTCTTGCCTAATGGTTAATGTCTTAACTCTTACTCTGACCTAATGGTTAAGGTCTTAACTCTTACTCTGACCTAATGGTTAAGGTCTTAGACTCTGACTCTGGCCTAATGGGTAAGGTCTTAGACTCTTACTCTGGCCTAATGGTTAAGGTCTTAGACTCTTACTCTGGCCTACTGTTTAAGGTATTAACTCTTACTCTTGCCTAATGGTTAAGGTCTTAGACTCTTATTCTGGCCTAATGGTTAAGGTCTTAACTCTTACTCTGACCTAATGGTTAAGGTCTTAGACTCTTACTCTGGCCTAATGGTTAAGGTCTTAACTCTTACTATGGCCTACTGATTAAGGTCTTTACTCTTACACTGGCCTAATGGTTAAGGTTTTAACTCTTACTCTGGCCTAATGCTTAAGGTCTTAGACTCTTTCTCTGGCCTAATGGTTAAGGTCTTAACTCTTACTCTGGCCTAATGGTTAAGGTCTTAGACTCTTACTCTGGCCTAATGGTTAAGGTCTTAGCTCTTACTCTGGCCTACTGGTTAAGGTCTTAGACTCTTACTCTGGCCTAATGGTTAAGGTCCTAACTCGTACTCTGGCCAAATGGTTAAGGTCTTAACTCTTACTCTGGCCTAATGGTTAAGGTCTTGACTTTTACTTTGGCCTAATGGTTAAGGTCTTAGACTCTTACTCCGGCCTAATGGTTACGGTCTAGACTCTTACTCTAGCCTAATGGTTAAGGTCTGAGACTCTTACTCTAGCCTAATGGTTAAGGTCTTAGACTCTTACTCTTGCTTAATGGTTAAGGTCTTGACTCTTACTCTGGCCTAATGGTTAAGGTCTTAACTCTTACTCTGGCCTAACGGCTAAGGTCTTAGACTCTAACTCTGGCCTAATGGTTAAGGTCTAGACTATTACACTGGCCTAATGGTTAAGGTATCGACTCTTACTCTGGCCTAATGGTTAAGGTCTTAGACTCTTACTCTGGCCTAATCTGTTAAGGTCTTAACTCTTACTCTTGCCTAATGGTTAAGGTCTTAGACTCTTACTCTAGCCTAATGGTTAAGGTCTTAGACTCTAACTCTGGCCTAATGGTTAAGGTCTAGACTCTTACACTGGCCTAATGGTTAAGGTATTGACTCTTACTCTGGCCTAGTGGTTAAGGTCTTAGACTCTTACTCTGGCCTAATGGTTAAGGTGAATGGTTAAGGTCTTAGACTCTTACTCTAGCCTAATGGTTAAGGTCTTAGACTCTAACTCTGGCCTAATGGCTAAGGTCTTAGACTCTAACTCTGGCCTAATGGCTAAGGTCTTAGACTCTAACTCTGGCCTAATGGTTAAGGTCTAGACTCTTACACTGGCCTAGTGGTTAAGATATTGACTCTTACTCTGGCCTAATGGTTAAGGTCTTAGACTCTTACTCTGGCCTAAAGGTTAAGGTCTTAACTCTTACTCTTGCCTAATGGTTAAGGTCTTAGACTCTTACTGTAGCCTAATAGTTAAGGTCTTAACTCGTACTCTGGCCTAATGGATACGGTCTTAACTCTTACTCTGGCCTAATGGTTAATGTCTTAACTCTTACTCTGGCCTAATAGTTAAGGTCTTAGACACTTACTCTGGTCTACTGGTTAAGGTCTTAGCTCTTACTCTGGCCTACTGGTTAAGGTCTTAGAGTCTTACTCTGGCCTAATTGTTAAGGTCTTAACTCGTACTCTGGCCTAATGGTTAAGGTCTTAAACTCTTACTCTGGCCTAATGGTTAAGGTCTTAGACACTTACTCTGGCCTACTGGTTAAGGTCTTTGCTATTACTCTGGCCTATTGGTTAAGGTCTTAGACTCTTACTCTGGCCTAATGGTTAAGGTGTTAGACTCTTACTCTGGCCTAATGGTTAAGGTATTGACTCTTACTCTGGCCTAATGGTTAAGGTCTTAGACTCTTACTCTGGCCTAATGGTTAAGGTCTTAGACACTTACTCTGACCTACTGGTTAAGGTCTTTGTTCTTACTCTGGCCTATTGGTTAAGGTGTTTGACTCTTACTGTGGCCTAATGGTTAAGGTTTTAGACTCTGGCTCTGGCCCAATGGTTGAGGTCTTAACTCTTATTTTGGCCTAATGGTTAAGGTCTTAAACTCTTACTCTTGCCTAATGGTTAAGGTCTTAACTCTTACTCTGGCCTAATGGTTAATGTTTTAGACTCTTACTCTAGCCTAATGGCTAAGGTCATAGCTCTTAGTCTGGCCTAATGGTTAAGGTCTTAACTCTTACTCTGGCCTAATGGTTAAGGTCTTGACTTTTACTTTGGCCTAATGGTTAAGGTCTTAGACTCTTACTCCGGCCTAATGGTTACGGTCTAGACTCTTACTCTAGCCTAATGGTTAAGGTCTGAGACTCTTACTCTAGCCTAATGGTTAAGGTCTTAGACTCTTACTCTTGCTTAATGGTTAAGGTCTTGACTCTTACTCTGGCCTAATGGTTAAGGTCTTAACTCTTACTCTGGCCTAACGGCTAAGGTCTTAGACTCTAACTCTGGCCTAATGGTTAAGGTCTAGACTATTACACTGGCCTAATGGTTAAGGTATCGACTCTTACTCTGGCCTAATGGTTAAGGTCTTAGACTCTTACTCTGGCCTAATCTGTTAAGGTCTTAACTCTTACTCTTGCCTAATGGTTAAGGTCTTAGACTCTTACTCTAGCCTAATGGTTAAGGTCTTAGACTCTAACTCTGGCCTAATGGTTAAGGTCTAGACTCTTACACTGGCCTAATGGTTAAGGTATTGACTCTTACTCTGGCCTAGTGGTTAAGGTCTTAGACTCTTACTCTGGCCTAATGGTTAAGGTGAATGGTTAAGGTCTTAGACTCTTACTCTAGCCTAATGGTTAAGGTCTTAGACTCTAACTCTGGCCTAATGGCTAAGGTCTTAGACTCTAACTCTGGCCTAATGGCTAAGGTCTTAGACTCTAACTCTGGCCTAATGGTTAAGGTCTAGACTCTTACACTGGCCTAGTGGTTAAGATATTGACTCTTACTCTGGCCTAATGGTTAAGGTCTTAGACTCTTACTCTGGCCTAAAGGTTAAGGTCTTAACTCTTACTCTTGCCTAATGGTTAAGGTCTTAGACTCTTACTGTAGCCTAATAGTTAAGGTCTTAACTCGTACTCTGGCCTAATGGATACGGTCTTAACTCTTACTCTGGCCTAATGGTTAATGTCTTAACTCTTACTCTGGCCTAATAGTTAAGGTCTTAGACACTTACTCTGGTCTACTGGTTAAGGTCTTAGCTCTTACTCTGGCCTACTGGTTAAGGTCTTAGAGTCTTACTCTGGCCTAATTGTTAAGGTCTTAACTCGTACTCTGGCCTAATGGTTAAGGTCTTAAACTCTTACTCTGGCCTAATGGTTAAGGTCTTAGACACTTACTCTGGCCTACTGGTTAAGGTCTTTGCTATTACTCTGGCCTATTGGTTAAGGTCTTAGACTCTTACTCTGGCCTAATGGTTAAGGTGTTAGACTCTTACTCTGGCCTAATGGTTAAGGTATTGACTCTTACTCTGGCCTAATGGTTAAGGTCTTAGACTCTTACTCTGGCCTAATGGTTAAGGTCTTAGACACTTACTCTGACCTACTGGTTAAGGTCTTTGTTCTTACTCTGGCCTATTGGTTAAGGTGTTTGACTCTTACTGTGGCCTAATGGTTAAGGTTTTAGACTCTGGCTCTGGCCCAATGGTTGAGGTCTTAACTCTTATTTTGGCCTAATGGTTAAGGTCTTAAACTCTTACTCTTGCCTAATGGTTAAGGTCTTAACTCTTACTCTGGCCTAATGGTTAATGTTTTAGACTCTTACTCTAGCCTAATGGCTAAGGTCATAGCTCTTAGTCTGGCCTAATGGTTAAGGTCTTAGATTCTTTCTCTGTCCTACTGGTTAAGGTCTTTGCTCTTACTCTGGCCTAATAGTTAAGGTCTTAGACTCGTACTCTGGCCCAATGGTAAAGGTCTTTACTCTTACTCTGGCCTAATGGTTAAGGTCTTAACTCTTACTCTGGCCTAATGGTTAAGGTCTTAGACTCTTACTCTGGCCTACTGGTTAAGGTCTTAGACTCTTACTCTAGCGTAATGGTTAATGTCTTAGACTCTTACTCTGGTCTAATGGTTAAGGTCTTAGACTTTTACTCTGGCCTAATGGTTAAGGGCTCAAACTCTTTCACTGGCCTACTGGATAAGGTCTTAAGTCTTACTTTGACCTAATGGTTAAGGTCTTAGACTCTTACTCTGGCCTAATGGTTAAGGTCTTGACTCTTACTCTGGCCTAATGGTTAATGTCTTAGACTCTTACTCTGGCCAAATGCTTAAGGTCTTAGACTCTTACTCTGGCCTAATCTGTTAAGGTCTTAACTCTTACTCTGGCCTAATGAATAATGTCTTAACTCTTACTCTGACCTAATGGTTAAGGTCTTAACTCTTACTCTGACCTAATGGTTAAGGTCTTAGACTCTGACTCTGGCCTAATGGGTAAGGTCTTAGACTCTTACTCTGGCCTTATGGTTAAGGTCTTAGACTCTTATTCTGGTCTAATGGTTAAGGTCTTAGACTCTTACTCTGGCCTACTGTTTAAGGTATTAACTCTTACTCTTGCCTAATGGTTAAGGTCTTAGACTCTTACTCTGGCCTAATGGTTAAGGTCTTAACTCTTACTCTGGCATAATGGTTAAGGTCTTAACTCTTACTTTGACCTAATGGTTAAGGTCTTAGACTCTTACTCTGGCCTAATGGTTAAGGTCTTAACTCTTACTATGGCCTACTGATTAAGGTCTTTACTCTTACACTGGCCTAATGGTTAAGGTTTTAACTCTTACTCTGGCCTAATCTGTTAAGGTCTTAACTCTTACTCTTGCCTAATGGTTAATGTCTTAACTCTTACTCTGACCTAATGGTTAAAGTCTTCACTCTTACTCTGACCTAATGGTTAAGGTCTTAGACTCTGACTCTGGCCTAATGGGTAAGGTCTTAGACTCTTACTCTGGCCTAATGGTTAAGGTCTTAGACTCTTACTCTGGCCTAATGGTTAAGGTCTTAACTCTTACTCTGGCCTAATGGTAAGATCTAGACCCTTACTCTGGCCTAATGGTTAAGGTCTTAACTCTTACTATGGCCTACTGATTAAGGTCTTTACTCTTACACTGGCCTAATGGTTAAGGTTTTAACTCTTACTCTGGCCTAATGCTTAAGGTCTTAGACTCTTTCTCTGGCCTAATGGTTAAGGTCTTAACTCTTACTCTGGCCTAATGGTTAATGTCTTAGACTCTTACTCTGTTCTAATGGTTAAGGTCTTAGACTCTTACTCTGGCCTAATGGTTAAGGTCTTACCTCTTACTCTGGCCTAATGTTTAAGGTCTTGACTCTTACTCTAGCCTAATGGTTAAGGTCTTAACTCTTACTCTGGCCTAATGGTTAAGGTCTTAGACTCTTACTCTGGCCTACTGGTTAAGGTCTTAGACTCTTACTCTAGCCTAATGGTTAAGGTCTTAGACTCTTACTCTGGCCTAATGGTTAAGGTCTCAATCTCTTACTCTGGCCTACTGGATAAGGTCTTAAGTCTTACTTTGACCTAATGGTTAACGTCTTAGACTCTTACTTTGACCTAATGGTTAAGTTCTTAGACTCTTACTCTGACCTAATGGTTAAGGTCTTGACTCTTACTCTGGCCTAATGGTTAATGTCTTAGACTCTTACTCTGGCCTAAAGGTTAAGGTCTTAACTCTTACTCTGGCCTAATGGTTAAGGTCTTAGACTCTTACTCTGGCCCAATGGTTAAGATCTTACCTCTTACTCTGGCCCAATGGTTAAGGTCTTAACTCTTACTCTGGCCTAATGGTTATGACTCTTACTCTAGCCGAATCGTTAAAGTCTTAGACTCTTACTCTGGCCTAATGGTTAAGGTCTTGACTTTTACTCTGGCCTAATGGTTAAGGTCTTAGACTCTTACTCTGGCCCAATGGTTAAGGTCTTAACTCTTACTCTGGCCCAATGGTTAAGGTCTTAACTCTTACTCTGGCCTAAATGTTAAGGTCTTAACTCTTACTCTGGCCTAATGGTTAAGGTCTTGACTCTTACTCTGGCCTAATGGTTAAGGTATTAACTCTTACTCTGGCCTAATCGTTAAAGTCTTAGATTCTTACTCTGGCCTAATGGTTAAGGTCTAGACTCTTACTCTGGCCTAATGGTTAATGTCTTAGACTCTTACTCTGGCCTAATGGTTAAGGTCTTAATTCTTACACTGGCCTAACGGTTAAGGTCTTAGACTCTTACTCTGACCTAATGGTTAAGTTCTTAGACTCTTACTCTGGCCTAATGGTTAAGGTATTAGACTCTTACTCTGGGCTACTGGTTAAGGTCTTAACTCTTACTCTGGCCTACTGGTTAAGGTCTTAATTTTTACTTTGGCCTAATGGTTAAGGTCTTTGCTCTTACTCTGGCCAATTGGTTAAGGTCTTAGACTCTAACTCTGGCCTAATGGTTAAGGTCTTAAACTCTTACTCTGGCCTAATGGTTAAGGTCTTAACTCTTACTCTGGCCTAATGGTTAAGGTCTTGACTCTTACTCTGGCCTAATGGTTAAGGTCTTAGACTCTTACTCTCGCCTAATGGTTAAGGTCTTGACTCTTACTCTGGCCTAATGGTTAAGGTCTTAGACTCTTACTCTGGCCTAATCTGTTAAGGTCTTAACTCTTACTCTTGCCTAATGGTTAATGTCTTAACTCTTACTCTGACCTAATGGTTAAGGTCTTAACTCTTACTCTGACCTAATGGTTAAGGTCTTAGACTCTGACTCTGGCCTAATGGGTAAGGTCTTAGACTCTTACTCTGGCCTTATGGTTAAGGTCTTAGACTCTTACTCTGGTCTAATGGTTAAGGTCTTAGACTCTTACTCTGGCCTACTGTTTAAGTTATTAACTCTTACTCTTGCCTAATGGTTAAGGTCTTAGACTCTTACTCTGGCCTAATGGTTAAGGTCTTAACTCTTACTCTGGCATAATGGTTAAGGTCTTAACTCTTACTTTGACCTAATGGTTAAGGTCTTAGACTCTTACTCTGGCCTAATGGTTAAGGTCTTAACTCTTACTATGGCCTACTGATTAAGGTCTTTACTCTTACACTGGCCTAAAGGTTAAGGTCTTAACTCTTACTCTGGCCTAATGGTTAAGGTCTTAGACTCTTACTCTGGCCCAATGGTTAAGATCTTACCTCTTACTCTGGCCCAATGGTTAAGGTCTTAACTCTTACTCTGGCCTAATGGTTATGACTCTTACTCTAGCCGAATCGTTAAAGTCTTAGACTCTTACTCTGGCCTAATGGTTAAGGTCTTGACTTTTACTCTGGCCTAATGGTTAAGGTCTTAGACTCTTACTCTGGCCCAATGGTTAAGGTCTTAACTCTTACTCTGGCCCAATGTTAAGGTCTTAACTCTTACTCTGGCCTAAATGTTAAGGTCTTAACTCTTACTCTGGCCTAATGGTTAAGGTCTTGACTCTTACTCTGGCCTAATGGTTAAGGTATTAACTCTTACTCTGGCCTAATCGTTAAAGTCTTAGATTCTTACTCTGGCCTAATGGTTAAGGTCTAGACTCTTACTCTGGCCTAATGGTTAATGTCTTAGACACTTACTCTGGCCTAATGGTTAAGGTCTTAATTCTTACACTGGCCTAACGGTTAAGGTCTTAGACTCTTACTCTGACCTAATGGTTAAGTTCTTAGACTCTTACTCTGGCCTAATGGTTAAGGTATTAGACTCTTACTCTGGGCTACTGGTTAAGGTCTTAACTCTTACTCTGGCCTACTGGTTAAGGTCTTAATTTTTACTTTGGCCTAATGGTTAAGGTCTTTGCTCTTACTCTGGCCAATTGGTTAAGGTCTTAGACTCTAACTCGGGCCTAATGGTTAAGGTCTTAAACTCTTACTCTGGCCTAATGGTTAAGGTCTTAACTCTTACTCTGGCCTAATGGTTAAGGTCTTGACTCTTACTCTGGCCTAATGGTTAAGGTCTTAGACTCTTACTCTCGCCTAATGGTTAAGGTCTTGACTCTTACTCTGGCCTAATGGTTAAGGTCTTAGACTCTTACTCTGGCCTAATCTGTTAAGGTCTTAACTCTTACTCTTGCCTAATGGTTAATGTCTTAACTCTTACTCTGACCTAATGGTTAAGGTCTTAACTCTTACTCTGACCTAATGGTTAAGGTCTTAGACTCTGACTCTGGCCTAATGGGTAAGGTCTTAGACTCTTACTCTGGCCTTATGGTTAAGGTCTTAGACTCTTACTCTGGTCTAATGGTTAAGGTCTTAGACTCTTACTCTGGCCTACTGTTTAAGGTATTAACTCTTACTCTTGCCTAATGGTTAAGGTCTTAGACTCTTACTCTGGCCTAATGGTTAAGGTCTTAACTCTTACTCTGGCATAATGGTTAAGGTCTTAACTCTTACTTTGACCTAATGGTTAAGGTCTTAGACTCTTACTCTGGCCTAATGGTTAAGGTCTTAACTCTTACTATGGCCTACTGATTAAGGTCTTTACTCTTACACTGGCCTAATGGTTAAGGTTTTAACTCTTACTCTGGCCTAATCTGTTAAGGTCTTAACTCTTACTCTTGCCTAATGGTTAATGTCTTAACTCTTACTCTGACCTAATGGTTAAAGTCTTAACTCTTACTCTGACCTAATGGTTAAGGTCTTAGACTCTGACTCTGGCCTAATGGGTAAGGTCTTAGACTCTTACTCTGGCCTAATGGTTAAGGTCTTAGACTCTTACTCTGGCCTAATGGTTAAGGTCTTAACTCTTACTCTGGCCTAATGGTAAGATCTAGACCCTTACTCTGGCCTAATGGTTAAGGTCTTAACTCTTACTCTGGCCTAATGGTTAAGGTCTTGACTCTTACTCTGGCCTAATGGTTAAGGTCTTAGACTCTTACTCTGGCCTAATGGTTAAGGTCTTGACTCTTACTCTGGCCTAATGGTTAAGGTCTTAGACTCTTACTCTGGCCTAATCTGTTAAGGTCTTAACTCTTACTCTTGCCTAATGGTTAAAGTCTTAACTCTTACTCTGACCTAATGGTTAAGGTCTTAACTCTTACTCTGACCTAATGGCTAAGGTCTTAGACTCTAACTCTGGCCTAATGGTTAAGGTCTAGACTCTTACTCTGGCCTAATGGTTAAGGTTTTGACTCTTACTCTGGCCTAATGGTTAATGTCTTAGACTCTTACTCTGGCCTAATGGTTAAGGTCTTAGACTCTTACTCTGGCCTAATGGTTAAGGTATTGACTCTTACTCTGGCCTAATGGTTAATGTCTTAGACTCTTACTCTGGCCTAATGGTTAAGATCTTAACTCTTACTCTTGCCTAATGGTTAAGGTCTTAGACTCTTACTCTAGCCTAATGGTTAAGGTCTTAGATTCTTACTCTGGCCTAATGGTTAAGGTCTAGACTCTTACTCTGGCCTAATGGTTAAGGTATTGACTCTTACTCTGGCCTAATGGTTAATGTCTTAGACTCTTACTCTGTTCTAATGGTTAAGGTCTTAGACTCTTACTCTGGCCTAATGGTTAAGGTCTTAACTCTTACTGTGACCTAATGGTTAAGGTCTTAGACTCTTACTCTGGCCTAATGGTTAAGGTCTTCACTCTTACTCTGGCCTAATGGTAAGATCTAGACCCTTACTCCGGCTTAATGGTTAAGGTCTTAACTCTTACTCTGGCCTAATCTGTTAAGGTCTTAACTCTTACTCTTGCCTAATGGTTAATGTCTTAATTCTTACTCTGACCTAATGGTTAAGGTCTTAACTCTTACCCTGACCTAATGGTTAAGGTCTTAGACTCTGACTCTGGCCTAATGGGTAAGGTCTTAGACTCTTACTCTGGCCTAATGATTAAAGTCTTAGACTCTTACTCTGGCCTAATGGTTAAGGTCTTAACTCTTACTCTGGCCTAATGGTAAGATCTAGACCCTTACTCCGGCCTAATGGTTAAGGTCTTAACTCTTACTCTTGCCTAATGGTTAAGGTCTTGACTCTTACTCTGGCCTAATGGTTAAGGTCTTGACTCTTACTCTGGCCTAATGGTTAAGGTCTTAGACTCTTACTCTCGCCTAATGGTTAAGGTATTGACTCTTACTCTGGCCTAATGGTTAAGGTCTTAGACTCTTACTCTGGCCTAATCTGTTAAGGTCTTAACTCTTACTCTTGCCTAATGGTTAATGTCTTAACTCTTACTCTGACCTAATGGTTAAGGTCTTAACTCTTACTCTGACCTAATGGTTAAGGTCTTAGACTCTGACTCTGGCCTAATGGGTAAGGTCTTAGACTCTTACTCTGGCCTAATGGTTAAGGTCTTAGACTCTTACTCTGGTCTAATGGTTAAGGTCTTAGACTCTTACTCTGGCCTACTGTTTAAGGTATTAACTCTTACTCTTGCCTAATGGTTAAGGTCTTAGACTCTTATTCTGGCCTAATGGTTAAGGTCTTAACTCTTACTCTGACCTAATGGTTAAGGTCTTAGACTCTTACTCTGGCCTAATGGTTAAGGTCTTAACTCTTACTATGGCCTACTGATTAAGGTCTTTACTCTTACACTGGCCTAATGGTTAAGGTTTTAACTCTTACTCTGGCCTAATGCTTAAGGTCTTAGACTCTTTCTCTGGCCTAATGGTTAAGGTCTTAACTCTTACTCTGGCCTAATGGTTAATGTCTTAGACTCTTACTCTGTTCTAATGGTTAAGGTCTTAGACTCTTACTCTGGCCTAATGGTTAAGGTCTTACCTCTTACTCTGGCCTAATGTTTAAGGTCTTGACTCTTACTCTAGCCTAATGGTTAAGGTCTTAACTCTTACTCTGGCCTAATGGTTAAGGTCTTAGACTCTTACTCTGGCCTACTGGTTAAGGTATTAGACTCTTACTCTAGCCTAATGGTTAAGGTCTTAGACTCTTACTCTGGCCTAATGGTTAAGGTCTTAGACTCTTACTCTGGCCTAATGGTTAAGGTCTCAATCTCTTACTCTGGCCTACTGGATAAGGTCTTAAGTCTTACTTTGACCTAATGGTTAACGTCTTAGACTCTTACTTTGACCTAATGGTTAAGTTCTTAGACTCTTACTCTGACCTAATGGTTAAGGTCTTGACTCTTACTCTGGCCTAATGGTTAATGTCTTAGACTCTTACTCTGGCCTAAAGGTTAAGGTCTTAACTCTTACTCTGGCCTAATGGTTAAGGTCTTAGACTCTTACTCTGGCCCAATGGTTAAGATCTTACCTCTTACTCTGGCCCACTGGTTAAGGTCTTAACTCTTACTCTGGCCTAATGGTTATGACTCTTACTCTAGCCGAATCGTTAAAGTCTTAGACTCTTACTCTGGCCTAATGGTTAAGGTCTTGACTTTTACTCTGGCCTAATGGTTAAGGTCTTAGACTCTTACTCTGGCCCAATGGTTAAGGTCTTAACTCTTACTCTGGCCCAATGGTTAAGGTCTTAACTCTTACTCTGGCCTAAATGTTAAGGTCTTAACTCTTACTCTGGCCTAATGGTTAAGGTCTTGACTCTTACTCTGGCCTAAGGGTTAAGGTATTAACTCTTACTCTGGCCTAATCGTTAAAGTCTTAGATTCTTACTCTGGCCTAATGGTTAAGGTCTAGACTCTTACTCTGGCCTAATGGTTAATGTCTTAGACTCTTACTCTGGCCTAATGGTTAAGGTCTTAATTCTTACACTGGCCTAACGGTTAAGGTCTTAGACTCTTACTCTGACCTAATGGTTAAGTTCTTAGACTCTTACTCTGGCCTAATGGTTAAGGTATTAGACTCTTACTCTGGGCTACTGGTTAAGGTCTTAACTCTTACTCTGGCCTACTGGTTAAGGTCTTAATTTTTACTTTGGCCTAATGGTTAAGGTCTTTGCTCTTACTCTGGCCAATTGGTTAAGGTCTTAGACTCTAACTCTGGCCTAATGGTTAAGGTCTTAAACTCTTACTCTGGCCTAATGGTAAGGTCTTAACTCTTACTTTGGCCTAATGGTTAAGGTCTTAGACTGTTACTCTGGCCTACTGGTTAAGGTCTTAGATCTTACTCTGGCCTAATGGTTAAGGTCTTGACTCTTACTCTGGCCTAATGGTTAAGGTCTTAGACTCTTACTCTGGCCTAATGGTTAAGGTCTTTACTCTTACTCTGGCCTAATGGTTAAGGCCTTAACTCTTACTCTGGCCTAATGGTTAAGGTCTTAGACTCTAAGTCTGGCCTAATGGTAAGGTCTAGACTCTTACTCTGGCCTAATGATTAAGGTCTTAGACACTTACTCTGGCCTACTGGTTAAGGTCTTTGCTCTTACTCTGGCCTATTGGTTAAGGTCTTAGACGCTTACTCTGGCCTAATGATTAAGGTCTTAACTCTTACTCTGGCCTAATGGTGAAGGGCTTAACTCTTATTCTGGCCTAATGGTTAAGGTCTTAGACTCTTAATCTTGCCTAATCGTTAAAGTCTTAGATTCTTACTCTGGCCTAATGGTTAAGGTCTTAGACTCTTACTCTGGCCTAATGGTTAAGGTCTAGACTCTTACTCTAGCCTAATGGTTAAGGTCTTAGACTCTTACTCTAGCCTAATGGTTAAGGTCTTAGACTCTAACTCTGGCCTAATGGCTAAGGTCTTAGACTCTAACTCTGGCCTAATGGTTAAGGTCTAGACTCTTACACTGGCCTAATGGTTAAGGTCTTAACTCTTACTCTGGCCTAATGCTTAAGGTCTTAGACTCTAACTCTGGCCTAATGGTTAAGGTCTAGACTCTTACTCTGGCCTACTGGTTAAGGTCTTAGACTCTTACTCTAGCCTAATGCTTAAGATCTTGGACTCTTACTCTGGCCTAATGGTTAAGGTCTTAACTCTTACTCTTGCCTAATGGTTAAGGTCTTAGACTCTTACTCTAGCCTAATGGTTAAGGTCTTAGACTCTAACTCTGGCCTAATGGCTAAGGTCTTAGACTCTAACTCTGGCCTAATGGTTAAGGTCTAGACTCTTACTCTGGCCTAATGGTTAAGGTATTGACTCTTACTCTGGCCTAATGGTTAATGTCTTAGACTCTTACTCTGGCCTAATGGTTAAGGTCTTAGACTCTTACTCTGGCCTAATGGTTAAGGTATTGACTCTTACTCTGGCCTAATGGTTAAGGTCTTAGACTCTTACTCTGGCCTGATGGTTAAGGTCTTAACTCTTACTCTGGCCTAATGGTAAGATCTAGACCCTTACTCCGGCCTAATGGTTAAGGTCTTAACTCTTACTCTGGCCTAATGGTTAAGGTCTTGACTCTTACTCTGGCCTAATGGTTAAGGTCTTAGACTCTTACTCTCGCCTAATGGTTAAGGTCTTGACTCTTACTCTGGCCTAATGGTTAAGGTCTTAGACTCTTACTCTGGCCTAATCTGTTAAGGTCTTAACTCTTACTCTTGCCTAATGGTTAATGTCTTAACTCTTACTCTGACCTAATGGTTAAGGTCTTAACTCTTACTCTGACCTAATGGTTAAGGTCTTAGACTCTGACTCTGGCCTAATGGGTAAGGTCTTAGACTCTTACTCTGGCCTTATGGTTAAGGTCTTAGACTCTTACTCTGGTCTAATGGTTAAGGTCTTAGACTCTTACTCTGGCCTACTGTTTAAGGTATTAACTCTTACTCTTGCCTAATGGTTAAGGTCTTAGACTCTTACTCTGGCCTAATGGTTAAGGTCTTAACTCTTACTCTGGCATAATGGTTAAGGTCTTAACTCTTACTTTGACCTAATGGTTAAGGTCTTAGACTCTTACTCTGGCCTAATGGTTAAGGTCTTAACTCTTACTATGGCCTACTGATTATGGTCTTTACTCTTACTCTGGCCTAATGGTTAAGGTTTTAACTCTTACTCTGGCCTAATCTGTTAAGGTCTTAACTCTTACTCTTGCCTAATGGTTAATGTCTTAACTCTTACTCTGACCTAATGGTTAAAGTCTTAACTCTTACTCTGACCTAATGGTTAAGGTCTTAGACTCTGACTCTGGCCTAATGGGTAAGGTCTTAGACTCTTACTCTGGCCTAATGGTTAAGGTCTTAGACTCTTACTCTGGCCTAATGGTTAAGGTCTTAACTCTTACTCTGGCCTAATGGTTAAGGTCTTAACTCTTACTCTGGCCTAATGGTAAGATCTAGACCCTTACTCTGGCCTAATGGTTAAGGTCTTAACTCTTACTCTGGCCTAATGGTTAAGGTCTTGACTCTTACTCTGGCCTAATGGTTAAGGTCTTAGACTCTTACTCTGGCCTAATGGTTAAGGTCTAGACTCTTACTCTGGCCTAATGGTTAAGGTCTTAGACTCTTACTCTGGCCTAATCTGTTAAGGTCTTAACTCTTACTCTTGCCTAATGGTTAATGTCTTAACTCTTACTCTGACCTAATGGTTAAGGTCTTAACTCTTACTCTGACCTAATGGCTAAGGTCTTAGACTCTAACTCTGGCCTAATGGTTAAGGTCTAGACTCTTCCTCTGGCCTAATGGTTAAGGTTTTGACTCTTACTCTGGCCTAATGGTTAATGTCTTAGACTCTTACTCTGGCCTAATGGTTAAGGTCTTAGACTCTTACTCTGGCCTAATGGTTAAGGTATTGACTCTTACTCTGGCCTAATGGTTAATGTCTTAGACTCTTACTCTGGCCTAATGGTTAAGATCTTAACTCTTACTCTTGCCTAATGGTTAAGGTCTTAGACTCTTACTCTAGCCTAATGGTTAAGGTCTTAGATTCTTACTCTGGCCTAATGGTTAAGGTCTAGACTCTTACTCTGGCCTAATGGTTAAGGTATTGACTCTTACTCTGGCCTAATGGTTAATGTCTTAGACTCTTACTCTGTTCTAATGGTTAAGGTCTTAGACTCTTACTCTGGCCTAATGGTTAAGGTCTTAACTCTTACTGTGACCTAATGGTTAAGGTCTTAGACTCTTACTCTGGCCTAATGGTTAAGGTCTTCACTCTTACTCTGGCCTAATGGTAAGATCTAGACCCTTACTCCGGCTTAATGGTTAAGGTCTTAACTCTTACTCTGGCCTAATGGTTAAGGTCTTGACTCTTACTCTGGCCTAATGGTTAAGGTCTTAGACTCTTACTCTGGCCTAATGGTTAAGGTCTTGACTCTTACTCTGGCCTAATGGTTAAGGTCTTAGACTCTTACTCTGGCCTAATCTGTTAAGGTCTTAACTCTTACTCTTGCCTAATGGTTAATGTCTTAATTCTTACTCTGACCTAATGGTTAAGGTCTTAACTCTTACTCTGACCTAATGGTTAAGGTCTTAGACTCTGACTCTGGCCTAATGGGTAAGGTCTTAGACTCTTACTCTGGCCTAATGATTAAGGTCTTAGACTCTTACTCTGGCCTACTGGTTAAGGTCTTAACTCTTACTCTGGCCTAATGGTAAGATCTAGACCCTTACTCCGGCCTAATGGTTAAGGTCTTAACTCTTACTCTCGCCTAATGGTTAAGGTCTTGACTCTTACTCTGGCCTAATGGTTAAGGTCTTGACTCTTACTCTGGCCTAATGGTTAAGGTCTTAGACTCTTACTCTCGCCTAATGGTTAAGGTCTTGACTCTTACTCTGGCCTAATGGTTAAGGTCTTAGACTCTTACTCTGGCCTAATCTGTTAAGGTCTTAACTCTTACTCTTGCCTAATGGTTAATGTCTTAACTCTTACTCTGACCTAATGGTTAAGGTCTTAACTCTTACTCTGACCTAATGGTTAAGGTCTTAGACTCTGACTCTGGCCTAATGGGTAAGGTCTTAGACTCTTACTCTGGCCTAATGGTTAAGGTCTTAGACTCTTACTCTGGCCTACTGTTTAAGGTATTAACTCTTACTCTTGCCTAATGGTTAAGGTCTTAGACTCTTATTCTGGCCTAATGGTTAAGGTCTTAACTCTTACTCTGACCTAATGGTTAAGGTCTTAGACTCTTACTCTGGCCTAATGGTTAAGGTCTTAACTCTTACTATGGCCTACTGATTAAGGTCTTTACTCTTACACTGGCCTAATGGTTAAGGTTTTAACTCTTACTCTGGCCTAATGCTTAAGGTCTTAGACTCTTTCTCTGGCCTAATGGTTAAGGTCTTAACTCTTACTCTGGCCTAATGGTTAAGGTCTTAGACTCTTACTCTGGCCTAATGGTTAAGGTCTTAGCTCTTACTCTGGCCTACTGGTTAAGGTCTTAGACTCTTACTCTGGCCTAATGGTTAAGGTCCTAACTCGTACTCTGGCCAAATGGTTAAGGTCTTAACTCTTACTCTGGCCTAATGGTTAAGGTCTTGACTTTTACTTTGGCCTAATGGTTAAGGTCTTAGACTCTTACTCCGGCCTAATGGTTACGGTCTAGACTCTTACTCTAGCCTAATGGTTAAGGTCTGAGACTCTTACTCTAGCCTAATGGTTAAGGTCTTAGACTCTCACTCTTGCTTAATGGTTAAGGTCTTGACTCTTACTCTGGCCTAATGGTTAAGGTCTTAACTCTTACTCTGGCCTAACGGCTAAGGTCTTAGACTCTAACTCTGGCCTAATGGTTAAGGTCTAGACTATTACACTGGCCTAATGGTTAAGGTATCGACTCTTACTCTGGCCTAATGGTTAAGGTCTTAGACTCTTACTCTGGCCTAATCTGTTAAGGTCTTAACTCTTACTCTTGCCTAATGGTTAAGGTCTTAGACTCTTACTCTAGCCTAATGGTTAAGGTCTTAGACTCTAACTCTGGCCTAATGGTTAAGGTCTAGACTCTTACACTGGCCTAATGGTTAAGGTATTGACTCTTACTCTGGCCTAGTGGTTAAGGTCTTAGACTCTTACTCTGGCCTAATGGTTAAGGTGAATGGTTAAGGTCTTAGACTCTTACTCTAGCCTAATGGTTAAGGTCTTAGACTCTAACTCTGGCCTAATGGCTAAGGTCTTAGACTCTAACTCTGGCCTAATGGCTAAGGTCTTAGACTCTAACTCTGGCCTAATGGTTAAGGTCTAGACTCTTACACTGGCCTAGTGGTTAAGATATTGACTCTTACTCTGGCCTAATGGTTAAGGTCTTAGACTCTTACTCTGGCCTAAAGGTTAAGGTCTTAACTCTTACTCTTGCCTAATGGTTAAGGTCTTAGACTCTTACTGTAGCCTAATAGTTAAGGTCTTAACTCGTACTCTGGCCTAATGGATACGGTCTTAACTCTTACTCTGGCCTAATGGTTAATGTCTTAACTCTTACTCTGGCCTAATAGTTAAGGTCTTAGACACTTACTCTGGTCTACTGGTTAAGGTCTTAGCTCTTACTCTGGCCTACTGGTTAAGGTCTTAGAGTCTTACTCTGGCCTAATTGTTAAGGTCTTAACTCGTACTCTGGCCTAATGGTTAAGGTCTTAAACTCTTACTCTGGCCTAATGGTTAAGGTCTTAGACACTTACTCTGGCCTACTGGTTAAGGTCTTTGCTATTACTCTGGCCTATTGGTTAAGGTCTTAGACTCTTACTCTGGCCTAATGGTTAAGGTGTTAGACTCTTACTCTGGCCTAATGGTTAAGGTATTGACTCTTACTCTGGCCTAATGGTTAAGGTCTTAGACTCTTACTCTGGCCTAATGGTTAAGGTCTTAGACACTTACTCTGACCTACTGGTTAAGGTCTTTGTTCTTACTCTGGCCTATTGGTTAAGGTGTTTGACTCTTACTGTGGCCTAATGGTTAAGGTTTTAGACTCTGGCTCTGGCCCAATGGTTGAGGTCTTAACTCTTATTTTGGCCTAATGGTTAAGGTCTTAAACTCTTACTCTTGCCTAATGGTTAAGGTCTTAACTCTTACTCTGGCCTAATGGTTAATGTTTTAGACTCTTACTCTAGCCTAATGGCTAAGGTCATAGCTCTTAGTCTGGCCTAATGGTTAAGGTCTTAGATTCTTTCTCTGTCCTACTGGTTAAGGTCTTTGCTCTTACTCTGGCCTAATAGTTAAGGTCTTAGACTCGTACTCTGGCCCAATGGTAAAGGTCTTTACTCTTACTCTGGCCTAATGGTTAAGGTCTTAACTCTTACTCTGGCCTAATGGTTAAGGTCTTAGACTCTTACTCTGGCCTACTGGTTAAGGTCTTAGACTCTTACTCTAGCGTAATGGTTAATGTCTTAGACTCTTACTCTGGTCTAATGGTTAAGGTCTTAGACTTTTACTCTGGCCTAATGGTTAAGGGCTCAAACTCTTTCACTGGCCTACTGGATAAGGTCTTAAGTCTTACTTTGACCTAATGGTTAAGGTCTTAGACTCTTACTCTGGCCTAATGGTTAAGGTCTTGACTCTTACTCTGGCCTAATGGTTAATGTCTTAGACTCTTACTCTGGCCAAATGCTTAAGGTCTTAGACTCTTACTCTGGCCTAATCTGTTAAGGTCTTAACTCTTACTCTTGCCTAATGGTTAATGTCTTAACTCTTACTCTGACCTAATGGTTAAGGTCTTAACTCTTACTCTGACCTAATGGTTAAGGTCTTAGACTCTGACTCTGGCCTAATGGGTAAGGTCTTAGACTCTTACTCTGGCCTTATGGTTAAGGTCTTAGACTCTTATTCTGGTCTAATGGTTAAGGTCTTAGACTCTTACTCTGGCCTACTGTTTAAGGTATTAACTCTTACTCTTGCCTAATGGTTAAGGTCTTAGACTCTTACTCTGGCCTAATGGTTAAGGTCTTAACTCTTACTCTGGCATAATGGTTAAGGTCTTAACTCTTACTTTGACCTAATGGTTAAGGTCTTAGACTCTTACTCTGGCCTAATGGTTAAGGTCTTAACTCTTACTATGGCCTACTGATTAAGGTCTTTACTCTTACACTGGCCTAATGGTTAAGGTTTTAACTCTTACTCTGGCCTAATCTGTTAAGGTCTTAACTCTTACTCTTGCCTAATGGTTAATGTCTTAACTCTTACTCTGACCTAATGGTTAAAGTCTTCACTCTTACTCTGACCTAATGGTTAAGGTCTTAGACTCTGACTCTGGCCTAATGGGTAAGGTCTTAGACTCTTACTCTGGCCTAATGGTTAAGGTCTTAGACTCTTACTCTGGCCTAATGGTTAAGGTCTTAACTCTTACTCTGGCCTAATGGTAAGATCTAGACCCTTACTCTGGCCTAATGGTTAAGGTCTTAACTCTTACTATGGCCTACTGATTAAGGTCTTTACTCTTACACTGGCCTAATGGTTAAGGTTTTAACTCTTACTCTGGCCTAATGCTTAAGGTCTTAGACTCTTTCTCTGGCCTAATGGTTAAGGTCTTAACTCTTACTCTGGCCTAATGGTTAATGTCTTAGACTCTTACTCTGTTCTAATGGTTAAGGTCTTAGACTCTTACTCTGGCCTAATGGTTAAGGTCTTACCTCTTACTCTGGCCTAATGTTTAAGGTCTTGACTCTTACTCTAGCCTAATGGTTAAGGTCTTAACTCTTACTCTGGCCTAATGGTTAAGGTCTTAGACTCTTACTCTGGCCTACTGGTTAAGGTCTTAGACTCTTACTCTAGCCTAATGGTTAAGGTCTTAGACTCTTACTCTGGCCTAATGGTTAAGGTCTCAATCTCTTACTCTGGCCTACTGGATAAGGTCTTAAGTCTTACTTTGACCTAATGGTTAACGTCTTAGACTCTTACTTTGACCTAATGGTTAAGTTCTTAGACTCTTACTCTGACCTAATGGTTAAGGTCTTGACTCTTACTCTGGCCTAATGGTTAATGTCTTAGACTCTTACTCTGGCCTAAAGGTTAAGGTCTTAACTCTTACTCTGGCCTAATGGTTAAGGTCTTAGACTCTTACTCTGGCCCAATGGTTAAGATCTTACCTCTTACTCTGGCCCAATGGTTAAGGTCTTAACTCTTACTCTGGCCTAATGGTTATGACTCTTACTCTAGCCGAATCGTTAAAGTCTTAGACTCTTACTCTGGCCTAATGGTTAAGGTCTTGACTTTTACTCTGGCCTAATGGTTAAGGTCTTAGACTCTTACTCTGGCCCAATGGTTAAGGTCTTAACTCTTACTCTGGCCCAATGGTTAAGGTCTTAACTCTTACTCTGGCCTAAATGTTAAGGTCTTAACTCTTACTCTGGCCTAATGGTTAAGGTCTTGACTCTTACTCTGGCCTAATGGTTAAGGTATTAACTCTTACTCTGGCCTAATCGTTAAAGTCTTAGATTCTTACTCTGGCCTAATGGTTAAGGTCTAGACTCTTACTCTGGCCTAATGGTTAATGTCTTAGACTCTTACTCTGGCCTAATGGTTAAGGTCTTAATTCTTACACTGGCCTAACGGTTAAGGTCTTAGACTCTTACTCTGACCTAATGGTTAAGTTCTTAGACTCTTACTCTGGCCTAATGGTTAAGGTATTAGACTCTTACTCTGGGCTACTGGTTAAGGTCTTAACTCTTACTCTGGCCTACTGGTTAAGGTCTTAATTTTTACTTTGGCCTAATGGTTAAGGTCTTTGCTCTTACTCTGGCCAATTGGTTAAGGTCTTAGACTCTAACTCTGGCCTAATGGTTAAGGTCTTAAACTCTTACTCTGGCCTAATGGTTAAGGTCTTAACTCTTACTCTGGCCTAATGGTTAAGGTCTTGACTCTTACTCTGGCCTAATGGTTAAGGTCTTAGACTCTTACTCTCGCCTAATGGTTAAGGTCTTGACTCTTACTCTGGCCTAATGGTTAAGGTCTTAGACTCTTACTCTGGCCTAATCTGTTAAGGTCTTAACTCTTACTCTTGCCTAATGGTTAATGTCTTAACTCTTACTCTGACCTAATGGTTAAGGTCTTAACTCTTACTCTGACCTAATGGTTAAGGTCTTAGACTCTGACTCTGGCCTAATGGGTAAGGTCTTAGACTCTTACTCTGGCCTTATGGTTAAGGTCTTAGACTCTTACTCTGGTCTAATGGTTAAGGTCTTAGACTCTTACTCTGGCCTACTGTTTAAGGTATTAACTCTTACTCTTGCCTAATGGTTAAGGTCTTAGACTCTTACTCTGGCCTAATGGTTAAGGTCTTAACTCTTACTCTGGCATAATGGTTAAGGTCTTAACTCTTACTTTGACCTAATGGTTAAGGTCTTAACTCTTACTATGGCCTACTGATTAAGGTCTTTACTCTTACACTGGCCTAAAGGTTAAGGTCTTAACTCTTACTCTGGCCTAATGGTTAAGGTCTTAGACTCTTACTCTGGCCCAATGGTTAAGATCTTACCTCTTACTCTGGCCCAATGGTTAAGGTCTTAACTCTTACTCTGGCCTAATGGTTATGACTCTTACTCTAGCCGAATCGTTAAAGTCTTAGACTCTTACTCTGGCCTAATGGTTAAGGTCTTGACTTTTACTCTGGCCTAATGGTTAAGGTCTTAGACTCTTACTCTGGCCCAATGGTTAAGGTCTTAACTCTTACTCTGGCCCAATGTTAAGGTCTTAACTCTTACTCTGGCCTAAATGTTAAGGTCTTAACTCTTACTCTGGCCTAATGGTAAAGGTCTTGACTCTTACTCTGGCCTAATGGTTAAGGTATTAACTCTTACTCTGGCCTAATCGTTAAAGTCTTAGATTCTTACTCTGGCCTAATGGTTAAGGTCTAGACTCTTACTCTGGCCTAATGGTTAATGTCTTAGACACTTACTCTGGCCTAATGGTTAAGGTCTTAATTCTTACACTGGCCTAACGGTTAAGGTCTTAGACTCTTACTCTGACCTAATGGTTAAGTTCTTAGACTCTTACTCTGGCCTAATGGTTAAGGTATTAGACTCTTACTCTGGGCTACTGGTTAAGGTCTTAACTCTTACTCTGGCCTACTGGTTAAGGTCTTAATTTTTACTTTGGCCTAATGGTTAAGGTCTTTGCTCTTACTCTGGCCAATTGGTTAAGGTCTTAGACTCTAACTCTGGCCTAATGGTTAAGGTCTTAAACTCTTACTCTGGCCTAATGGTTAAGGTCTTAACTCTTACTCTGGCCTAATGGTTAAGGTCTTGACTCTTACTCTGGCCTAATGGTTAAGGTCTTAGACTCTTACTCTCGCCTAATGGTTAAGGTCTTGACTCTTACTCTGGCCTAATGGTTAAGGTCTTAGACTCTTACTCTGGCCTAATCTGTTAAGGTCTTAACTCTTACTCTTGCCTAATGGTTAATGTCTTAACTCTTACTCTGACCTAATGGTTAAGGTCTTAACTCTTACTCTGACCTAATGGTTAAGGTCTTAGACTCTGACTCTGGCCTAATGGGTAAGGTCTTAGACTCTTACTCTGGCCTTATGGTTAAGGTCTTAGACTCTTACTCTGGTCTAATGGTTAAGGTCTTAGACTCTTACTCTGGCCTACTGTTTAAGGTATTAACTCTTACTCTTGCCTAATGGTTAAGGTCTTAGACTCTTACTCTGGCCTAATGGTTAAGGTCTTAACTCTTACTCTGGCATAATGGTTAAGGTCTTAACTCTTACTTTGACCTAATGGTTAAGGTCTTAGACTCTTACTCTGGCCTAATGGTTAAGGTCTTAACTCTTACTATGGCCTACTGATTAAGGTCTTTACTCTTACACTGGCCTAATGGTTAAGGTTTTAACTCTTACTCTGGCCTAATCTGTTAAGGTCTTAACTCTTACTCTTGCCTAATGGTTAATGTCTTAACTCTTACTCTGACCTAATGGTTAAAGTCTTAACTCTTACTCTGACCTAATGGTTAAGGTCTTAGACTCTGACTCTGGCCTAATGGGTAAGGTCTTAGACTCTTACTCTGGCCTAATGGTTAAGGTCTTAGACTCTTACTCTGGCCTAATGGTTAAGGTCTTAACTCTTACTCTGGCCTAATGGTAAGATCTAGACCCTTACTCTGGCCTAATGGTTAAGGTCTTAACTCTTACTCTGGCCTAATGGTTAAGGTCTTGACTCTTACTCTGGCCTAATGGTTAAGGTCTTAGACTCTTACTCTGGCCTAATGGTTAAGGTCTTGACTCTTACTCTGGCCTAATGGTTAAGGTCTTAGACTCTTACTCTGGCCTAATCTGTTAAGGTCTTAACTCTTACTCTTGCCTAATGGTTAAAGTCTTAACTCTTACTCTGACCTAATGGTTAAGGTCTTAACTCTTACTCTGACCTAATGGCTAAGGTCTTAGACTCTAACTCTGGCCTAATGGTTAAGGTCTAGACTCTTACTCTGGCCTAATGGTTAAGGTTTTGACTCTTACTCTGGCCTAATGGTTAATGTCTTAGACTCTTACTCTGGCCTAATGGTTAAGGTCTTAGACTCTTACTCTGGCCTAATGGTTAAGGTATTGACTCTTACTCTGGCCTAATGGTTAATGTCTTAGACTCTTACTCTGGCCTAATGGTTAAGATCTTAACTCTTACTCTTGCCTAATGGTTAAGGTCTTAGACTCTTACTCTAGCCTAATGGTTAAGGTCTTAGATTCTTACTCTGGCCTAATGGTTAAGGTCTAGACTCTTACTCTGGCCTAATGGTTAAGGTATTGACTCTTACTCTGGCCTAATGGTTAATGTCTTAGACTCTTACTCTGTTCTAATGGTTAAGGTCTTAGACTCTTACTCTGGCCTAATGGTTAAGGTCTTAACTCTTACTGTGACCTAATGGTTAAGGTCTTAGACTCTTACTCTGGCCTAATGGTTAAGGTCTTCACTCTTACTCTGGCCTAATGGTAAGATCTAGACCCTTACTCCGGCTTAATGGTTAAGGTCTTAACTCTTACTCTGGCCTAATCTGTTAAGGTCTTAACTCTTACTCTTGCCTAATGGTTAATGTCTTAATTCTTACTCTGACCTAATGGTTAAGGTCTTAACTCTTACCCTGACCTAATGGTTAAGGTCTTAGACTCTGACTCTGGCCTAATGGGTAAGGTCTTAGACTCTTACTCTGGCCTAATGATTAAAGTCTTAGACTCTTACTCTGGCCTAATGGTTAAGGTCTTAACTCTTACTCTGGCCTAATGGTAAGATCTAGACCCTTACTCCGGCCTAATGGTTAAGGTCTTAACTCTTACTCTTGCCTAATGGTTAAGGTCTTGACTCTTACTCTGGCCTAATGGTTAAGGTCTTGACTCTTACTCTGGCCTAATGGTTAAGGTCTTAGACTCTTACTCTCGCCTAATGGTTAAGGTATTGACTCTTACTCTGGCCTAATGGTTAAGGTCTTAGACTCTTACTCTGGCCTAATCTGTTAAGGTCTTAACTCTTACTCTTGCCTAATGGTTAATGTCTTAACTCTTACTCTGACCTAATGGTTAAGGTCTTAACTCTTACTCTGACCTAATGGTTAAGGTCTTAGACTCTGACTCTGGCCTAATGGGTAAGGTCTTAGACTCTTACTCTGGCCTAATGGTTAAGGTCTTAGACTCTTACTCTGGTCTAATGGTTAAGGTCTTAGACTCTTACTCTGGCCTACTGTTTAAGGTATTAACTCTTACTCTTGCCTAATGGTTAAGGTCTTAGACTCTTATTCTGGCCTAATGGTTAAGGTCTTAACTCTTACTCTGACCTAATGGTTAAGGTCTTAGACTCTTACTCTGGCCTAATGGTTAAGGTCTTAACTCTTACTATGGCCTACTGATTAAGGTCTTTACTCTTACACTGGCCTAATGGTTAAGGTTTTAACTCTTACTCTGGCCTAATGCTTAAGGTCTTAGACTCTTTCTCTGGCCTAATGGTTAAGGTCTTAACTCTTACTCTGGCCTAATGGTTAATGTCTTAGACTCTTACTCTGTTCTAATGGTTAAGGTCTTAGACTCTTACTCTGGCCTAATGGTTAAGGTCTTACCTCTTACTCTGGCCTAATGTTTAAGGTCTTGACTCTTACTCTAGCCTAATGGTTAAGGTCTTAAGTCTTACTCTGGCCTAATGGTTAAGGTCTTAGACTCTTACTCTGGCCTACTGGTTAAGGTATTAGACTCTTACTCTAGCCTAATGGTTAAGGTCTTAGACTCTTACTCTGGCCTAATGGTTAAGGTCTTAGACTCTTACTCTGGCCTAATGGTTAAGGTCTCAATCTCTTACTCTGGCCTACTGGATAAGGTCTTAAGTCTTACTTTGACCTAATGGTTAACGTCTTAGACTCTTACTTTGACCTACTGGTTAAGTTCTTAGACTCTTACTCTGACCTAATGGTTAAGGTCTTGACTCTTACTCTGGCCTAATGGTTAATGTCTTAGACTCTTACTCTGGCCTAAAGGTTAAGGTCTTAACTCTTACTCTGGCCTAATGGTTAAGGTCTTAGACTCTTACTCTGGCCCAATGGTTAAGATCTTACCTCTTACTCTGGCCCACTGGTTAAGGTCTTAACTCTTACTCTGGCCTAATGGTTATGACTCTTACTCTAGCCGAATCGTTAAAGTCTTAGACTCTTACTCTGGCCTAATGGTTAAGGTCTTGACTTTTACTCTGGCCTAATGGTTAAGGTCTTAGACTCTTACTCTGGCCCAATGGTTAAGGTCTTAACTCTTACTCTGGCCCAATGGTTAAGGTCTTAACTCTTACTCTGGCCTAAATGTTAAGGTCTTAACTCTTACTCTGGCCTAATGGTTAAGGTCTTGACTCTTACTCTGGCCTAAGGGTTAAGGTATTAACTCTTACTCTGGCCTAATCGTTAAAGTCTTAAATTCTTACTCTGGCCTAATGGTTAAGGTCTAGACTCTTACTCTGGCCTAATGGTTAATGTCTTAGACTCTTACTCTGGCCTAATGGTTAAGGTCTTAATTCTTACACTGGCCTAACGGTTAAGGTCTTAGACTCTTACTCTGACCTAATGGTTAAGTTCTTAGACTCTTACTCTGGCCTAATGGTTAAGGTATTAGACTCTTACTCTGGGCTACTGGTTAAGGTCTTAACTCTTACTCTGGCCTACTGGTTAAGGTCTTAATTTTTACTTTGGCCTAATGGTTAAGGTCTTTGCTCTTACTCTGGCCAATTGGTTAAGGTCTTAGACTCTAACTCTGGCCTAATGGTTAAGGTCTTAAACTCTTACTCTGGCCTAATGGTAAGGTCTTAACTCTTACTTTGGCCTAATGGTTAAGGTCTTAGACTGTTACTCTGGCCTACTGGTTAAGGTCTTAGATCTTACTCTGGCCTAATGGTTAAGGTCTTGACTCTTACTCTGGCCTAATGGTTAAGGTCTTAGACTCTTACTCTGGCCTAATGGTTAAGGTCTTTACTCTTACTCTGGCCTAATGGTTAAGGTCTTAACTCTTACTCTGGCCTAATGGTTAAGGTCTTAGACTCTAAGTCTGGCCTAATGGTAAGGTCTAGACTCTTACTCTGGCCTAATGGTTAAGGTCTTAGACACTTACTCTGGCCTACTGGTTAAGGTCTTTGCTCTTACTCTGGCCTATTGGTTAAGGTCTTAGACGCTTACTCTGGCCTAATGATTAAGGTCTTAACTCTTACTCTGGCCTAATGGTGAAGGGCTTAACTCTTATTCTGGCCTAATGGTTAAGGTCTTAGACTCTTAATCTTGCCTAATCGTTAAAGTCTTAGATTCTTACTCTGGCCTAATGGTTAAGGTCTTAGACTCTTACTCTGGCCTAATGGTTAAGGTCTAGACTCTTACTCTAGCCTAATGGTTAAGGTCTTAGACTCTTACTCTAGCCTAATGGTTAAGGTCTTAGACTCTAACTCTGGCCTAATGGCTAAGGTCTTAGACTCTAACTCTGGCCTAATGGTTAAGGTCTAGACTCTTACACTGGCCTAATGGTTAAGGTCTTAACTCTTACTCTGGCCTAATGCTTAAGGTCTTAGACTCTAACTCTGGCCTAATGGTTAAGGTCTAGACTCTTACTCTGGCCTACTGGTTAAGGTCTTAGACTCTTACTCTAGCCTAATGCTTAAGATCTTGGACTCTTACTCTGGCCTAATGGTTAAGGTCTTAACTCTTACTCTTGCCTAATGGTTAAGGTCTTAGACTCTTACTCTAGCCTAATGGTTAAGGTCTTAGACTCTAACTCTGGCCTAATGGCTAAGGTCTTAGACTCTAACTCTGGCCTAATGGTTAAGGTCTAGACTCTTACTCTGGCCTAATGGTTAAGGTATTGACTCTTACTCTGGCCTAATGGTTAATGTCTTAGACTCTTACTCTGGCCTAATGGTTAAGGTCTTAGACTCTTACTCTGGCCTAATGGTTAAGGTATTGACTCTTACTCTGGCCTAATGGTTAAGGTCTTAGACTCTTACTCTGGCCTAATGGTTAAGGTCTTAACTCTTACTCTGGCCTAATGGTAAGATCTAGACCCTTACTCCGGCCTAATGGTTAAGGTCTTAACTCTTACTCTGGCCTAATGGTTAAGGTCTTGACTCTTACTCTGGCCTAATGGTTAAGGTCTTAGACTCTTACTCTCGCCTAATGGTTAAGGTCTTGACTCTTACTCTGGCCTAATGGTTAAGGTCTTAGACTCTTACTCTGGCCTAATCTGTTAAGGTCTTAACTCTTACTCTTGCCTAATGGTTAATGTCTTAACTCTTACTCTGGCCTAATGGTTAAGGTCTTAGACTCTTACTCTGGCCTAATGGTTAAGGTATTGACTCTTACTCTGGCCTAATGGTTAAGGTCTTAGACTCTTACTCTGGCCTAATGGTTAAGGTCTTAACTCTTACTCTGGCCTAATGGTAAGATCTAGACCCTTACTCCGGCCTAATGGTTAAGGTCTTAACTCTTACTCTGGCCTAATGGTTAAGGTCTTGACTCTTACTCTGGCCTAATGGTTAAGGTCTTAGACTCTTACTCTCGCCTAATGGTTAAGGTCTTGACTCTTACTCTGGCCTAATGGTTAAGGTCTTAGACTCTTACTCTGGCCTAATCTGTTAAGGTCTTAACTCTTACTCTTGCCTAATGGTTAATGTCTTAACTCTTACTCTGACCTAATGGTTAAGGTCTTAACTCTTACTCTGACCTAATGGTTAAGGTCTTAGACTCTGACTCTGGCCTAATGAGTAAGGTCTTAGACTCTTACTCTGGCCTTATGGTTAAGGTCTTAGACTCTTACTCTGGTCTAATGGTTAAGGTCTTAGACTTACTTTGGCCTAATGGTTAAGGTCTTAGACTGTTACTCTGGCCTACTGGTTAAGGTCTTAGATCTTACTCTGGCCTAATGGTTAAGGTCTTGACTCTTACTCTGGCCTAATGGTTAAGGTCTTAGACTCTTACTCTGGCCTAATGGTTAAGGTCTTTACTCTTACTCTGGCCTAATGGTTAAGGTCTTAACTCTTACTCTGGCCTAATGGTTAAGGTCTTAGACTCTAAGTCTGGCCTAATGGTAAGGTCTAGACTCTTACTCTGGCCTAATGGTTAAGGTCTTAGACACTTACTCTGGCCTACTGGTTAAGGTCTTTGCTCTTACTCTGGCCTATTGGTTAAGGTCTTAGACGCTTACTCTGGCCTAATGATTAAGGTCTTAACTCTTACTCTGGCCTAATGGTGAAGGGCTTAACTCTTATTCTGGCCTAATGGTTAAGGTCTTAGACTCTTAATCTTGCCTAATCGTTAAAGTCTTAGATTCTTACTCTGGCCTAATGGTTAAGGTCTTAGACTCTTACTCTGGCCTAATGGTTAAGGTCTAGACTCTTACTCTAGCCTAATGGTTAAGGTCTTAGACTCTTACTCTAGCCTAATGGTTAAGGTCTTAGACTCTAACTCTGGCCTAATGGCTAAGGTCTTAGACTCTAACTCTGGCCTAATGGTTAAGGTCTAGACTCTTACACTGGCCTAATGGTTAAGGTCTTAACTCTTACTCTGGCCTAATGCTTAAGGTCTTAGACTCTAACTCTGGCCTAATGGTTAAGGTCTAGACTCTTACTCTGGCCTACTGGTTAAGGTCTTAGACTCTTACTCTAGCCTAATGCTTAAGATCTTGGACTCTTACTCTGGCCTAATGGTTAAGGTCTTAACTCTTACTCTTGCCTAATGGTTAAGGTCTTAGACTCTTACTCTAGCCTAATGGTTAAGGTCTTAGACTCTAACTCTGGCCTAATGGCTAAGGTCTTAGACTCTAACTCTGGCCTAATGGTTAAGGTCTAGACTCTTACTCTGGCCTAATGGTTAAGGTATTGACTCTTACTCTGGCCTAATGGTTAATGTCTTAGACTCTTACTCTGGCCTAATGGTTAAGGTCTTAGACTCTTACTCTGGCCTAATGGTTAAGGTATTGACTCTTACTCTGGCCTAATGGTTAAGGTCTTAGACTCTTACTCTGGCCTAATGGTTAAGGTCTTAACTCTTACTCTGGCCTAATGGTAAGATCTAGACCCTTACTCCGGCCTAATGGTTAAGGTCTTAACTCTTACTCTGGCCTAATGGTTAAGGTCTTGACTCTTACTCTGGCCTAATGGTTAAGGTCTTAGACTCTTACTCTCGCCTAATGGTTAAGGTCTTGACTCTTACTCTGGCCTAATGGTTAAGGTCTTAGACTCTTACTCTGGCCTAATCTGTTAAGGTCTTAACTCTTACTCTTGCCTAATGGTTAATGTCTTAACTCTTACTCTGGCCTAATGGTTAAGGTCTTAGACTCTTACTCTGGCCTAATGGTTAAGGTATTGACTCTTACTCTGGCCTAATGGTTAAGGTCTTAGACTCTTACTCTGGCCTAATGGTTAAGGTCTTAACTCTTACTCTGGCCTAATGGTAAGATCTAGACCCTTACTCCGGCCTAATGGTTAAGGTCTTAACTCTTACTCTGGCCTAATGGTTAAGGTCTTGACTCTTACTCTGGCCTAATGGTTAAGGTCTTAGACTCTTACTCTCGCCTAATGGTTAAGGTCTTGTCTCTTACTCTGGCCTAATGGTTAAGGTCTTAGACTCTTACTCTGGCCTAATCTGTTAAGGTCTTAACTCTTACTCTTGCCTAATGGTTAATGTCTTAACTCTTACTCTGACCTAATGGTTAAGGTCTTAACTCTTACTCTGACCTAATGGTTAAGGTCTTAGACTCTGACTCTGGCCTAATGAGTAAGGTCTTAGACTCTTACTCTGGCCTTATGGTTAAGGTCTTAGACTCTTACTCTGGTCTAATGGTTAAGGTCTTAGACTCTTACTCTGGCCTACTGTTTAAGGTATTAACTCTTACTCTTGCCTAATGGTTAAGGTCTTAGACTCTTACTCTGGCCTAATGGTTAAGGTCTTAACTCTTACTCTGGCATAATGGTTAAGGTCTTAACTCTTACTTTGACCTAATGGTTAAGGTCTTAGACTCTTACTCTGGCCTAATGGTTAAGGTCTTAACTCTTACTATGGCCTACTGATTAAGGTCTTTACACTTACACTGGCCTAATGGTTAAGGTTTTAACTCTTACTCTGGCCTAATCTGTTAAGGTCTTAACTCTTACTCTTGCCTAATGGTTAATGTCTTAACTCTTACTCTGACCTAATGGTTAAAGTCTTAACTCTTACTCTGACCTAATGGTTAAGGTCTTAGACTCTGACTCTGGCCTAATGGGTAAGGTCTTAGACTCTTACTCTGGCCTAATGGTTAAGGTCTTAGACTCTTACTCTGGCCTAATGGTTAAGGTCTTAACTCTTACTCTGGCCTAATGGTTAAGGTCTTAACTCTTACTCTGGCCTAATGGTAAGATCTAGACCCTTACTCTGGCCTAATGGTTAAGGTCTTAACTCTTACTCTGGCCTAATGGTTAAGGTCTTGACTCTTACTCTGGCCTAATGGTTAAGGTCTTAGACTCTTACTCTGGCCTAATGGTTAAGGTCTTGACTCTTACTCTGGCCTAATGGTTAAGGTCTTAGACTCTTACTCTGGCCTAATCTGTTAAGGTCTTAACTCTTACTCTTGCCTAATGGTTAATGTCTTAACTCTTACTCTGACCTAATGGTTAAGGTCTTAACTCTTACTCTGACCTAATGGCTAAGGTCTTAGACTCTAACTCTGGCCTAATGGTTAAGGTCTAGACTCTTACTCTGGCCTAATGGTTAAGGTTTTGACTCTTACTCTGGCCTAATGGTTAATGTCTTAGACTCTTACTCTGGCCTAATGGTTAAGGTCTTAGACTCTTACTCTGGCCTAATGGTTAAGGTATTGACTCTTACTCTGGCCTAATGGTTAATGTCTTAGACTCTTACTCTGGCCTAATGGTTAAGATCTTAACTCTTACTCTTGCCTAATGGTTAAGGTCTTAGACTCTTACTCTAGCCTAATGGTTAAGGTCTTAGATTCTTACTCTGGCCTAATGGTTAAGGTCTAGACTCTTACTCTGGCCTAATGGTTAAGGTATTGACTCTTACTCTGGCCTAATGGTTAATGTCTTAGACTCTTACTCTGTTCTAATGGTTAAGGTCTTAGACTCTTACTCTGGCCTAATGGTTAAGGTCTTAACTCTTACTGTGACCTAATGGTTAAGGTCTTAGACTCTTACTCTGGCTTAATGGTTAAGGTCTTCACTCTTACTCTGGCCTAATGGTAAGATCTAGACCCTTACTCCGGCTTAATGGTTAAGGTCTTAACTCTTACTCTGGCCTAATGGTTAAGGTCTTGACTCTTACTCTGGCCTAATGGTTAAGGTCTTAGACTCTTACTCTGGCCTAATGGTTAAGGTCTTGACTCTTACTCTGGCCTAATGGTTAAGGTCTTAGACTCTTACTCTGGCCTAATCTGTTAAGGTCTTAACTCTTACTCTTGCCTAATGGTTAATGTCTTAATTCTTACTCTGACCTAATGGTTAAGGTCTTAACTCTTACTCTGACCTAATGGTTAAGGTCTTAGACTCTGACTCTGGCCTAATGGGTAAGGTCTTAGACTCTTACTCTGGCCTAATGATTAAGGTCTTAGACTCTTACTCTGGCCTAATGGTTAAGGTCTTAACTCTTACTCTGGCCTAATGGTAAGATCTAGACCCTTACTCCGGCCTAATGGTTAAGGTCTTAACTCTTACTCTCGCCTAATGGTTAAGGTCTTGACTCTTACTCTGGCCTAATGGTTAAGGTCTTGACTCTTACTCTGGCCTAATGGTTAAGGTCTTAGACTCTTACTCTCGCCTAATGGTTAAGGTCTTGACTCTTACTCTGGCCTAATGGTTAAGGTCTTAGACTCTTACTCTGGCCTAATCTGTTAAGGTCTTAACTCTTACTCTTGCCTAATGGTTAATGTCTTAACTCTTACTCTGACCTAATGGTTAAGGTCTTAACTCTTACTCTGACCTAATGGTTAAGGTCTTAGACTCTGACTCTGGCCTAATGGGTAAGGTCTTAGACTCTTACTCTGGCCTAATGGTTAACGTCTTAGACTCTTACTCTGGCCTACTGTTTAAGGTATTAACTCTTACTCTTGCCTAATGGTTATGGTCTTAGACTCTTATTCTGGCCTAATGGTTAAGGTCTTAACTCTTACTCTGACCTAATGGTTAAGGTCTTAGACTCTTACTCTGGCCTAATGGTTAAGGTCTTAACTCTTACTATGGCCTACTGATTAAGGTCTTTACTCTTACACTGGCCTAATGGTTAAGGTTTTAACTCTTACTCTGGCCTAATGCTTAAGGTCTTAGACTCTTTCTCTGGCCTAATGGTTAAGGTCTTAACTCTTACTCTGGCCTAATGGTTAAGGTCTTAGACTCTTACTCTGGCCTAATGGTTAAGGTCTTAGCTCTTACTCTGGCCTACTGGTTAAGGTCTTAGACTCTTACTCTGGCCTAATGGTTAAGGTCCTAACTCGTACTCTGGCCAAATGGTTAAGGTCTTAACTCTTACTCTGGCCTAATGGTTAAGGTCTTGACTTTTACTTTGGCCTAATGGTTAAGGTCTTAGACTCTTACTCCGGCCTAATGGTTACGGTCTAGACTCTTACTCTAGCCTAATGGTTAAGGTCTGAGACTCTTACTCTAGCCTAATGGTTAAGGTCTTAGACTCTTACTCTTGCTTAATGGTTAAGGTCTTGACTCTTACTCTGGCCTAATGGTTAAGGTCTTAACTCTTACTCTGGCCTAACGGCTAAGGTCTTAGACTCTAACTCTGGCCTAATGGTTAAGGTCTAGACTATTACACTGGCCTAATGGTTAAGGTATTGACTCTTACTCTGGCCTAATGGTTAAGGTCTTAGACTCTTACTCTGGCCTAATCTGTTAAGGTCTTAACTCTTACTCTTGCCTAATGGTTAAGGTCTTAGACTCTTACTCTAGCCTAATGGTTAAGGTCTTAGACTCTAACTCTGGCCTAATGGTTAAGGTCTAGACTCTTACACTGGCCTAATGGTTAAGGTATTGACTCTTACTCTGGCCTAGTGGTTAAGGTCTTAGACTCTTACTCTGGCCTAATGGTTAAGGTGAATGGTTAAGGTCTTAGACTCTTACTCTAGCCTAATGGTTAAGGTCTTAGACTCTAACTCTGGCCTAATGGCTAAGGTCTTAGACTCTAACTCTGGCCTAATGGCTAAGGTCTTAGGCTCTAACTCTGGCCTAATGGTTAAGGTCTAGACTCTTACACTCTCCTAGTGGTTAAGATATTGACTCTTACTCTGGCCTAATGGTTAAGGTATTAGACTCTTACTCTGGCCTAAAGGTTAAGGTCTTAACTCTTACTCTTGCCTAATGGTTAAGGTCTTAGACTCTTACTGTAGCCTAATAGTTAAGGTCTTAACTCGTACTCTGGCCTAATGGATACGGTCTTAACTCTTACTCTGGCCTAATGGTTAATGTCTTAACTCTTACTCTGGCCTAATAGTTAAGGTCTTAGACACTTACTCTGGTCTACTGGTTAAGGTCTTAGCTCTTACTCTGGCCTACTGGTTAAGGTCTTAGAGTCTTACTCTGGCCTAATTATTAAGGTCTTAACTCATACTCTGGCCTAATGGTTAAGGTCTTAAACTCTTACTCTGGCCTAATGGTTAAGGTCTTAGACACTTACTCTGGCCTACTGGTTAAGGTCTTTGCTATTACTCTGGCCTATTGGTTAAGGTCTTAGACTCTTACTCTGGCCTAATGGTTAAGGTGTTAGACTCTTACTCTGGCCTAATGGTTAAGGTATTGACTCTTACTCTGGCCTAATGGTTAAGGTCTTAGACTCTTACTCTGGCCTAATGGTTAAGGTCTTAGACACTTACTCTGACCTACTGGTTAAGGTCTTTGTTCTTACTCTGGCCTATTGGTTAAGGTGTTTGACTCTTACTGTGGCCTAATGGTTAAGGTTTTAGACTCTGGCTCTGGCCCAATGGTTGAGGTCTTAACTCTTATTTTGGCCTAATGGTTAAGGTCTTAAACTCTTACTCTTGCCTAATGGTTAAGGTCTTAACTCTTACTCTGGCCTAATGGTTAATGTTTTAGACTCTTACTCTAGCCTAATGGCTAAGGTCATAACTCTTAGTCTGGCCTAATGGTTAAGGTCTTAGACTCTTTCTCTGTCCTACTGGTTAAGGTCTTTGCTCTTACTCTGGCCTAATAGTTAAGGTCTTAGACTCGTACTCTGGCCCAATGGTAAAGGTCTTTACTCTTACTCTGGCCTAATGGTTAAGGTCTTAACTCTTACTCTGGCCTAATGGTTAAGGTCTTAGACTCTTACTCTGGCCTACTGGTTAAGGTCTTAGACTCTTACTCTAGCGTAATGGTTAATGTCTTAGACTCTTACTCTGGTCTAATGGTTAAGGTCTTAGACTTTTACTCTGGCCTAATGGTTAAGGGCTCAAACTCTTTCACTGGCCTACTGGATAAGGTCTTAAGTCTTACTTTGACCTAATGGTTAAGGTCTTAGACTCTTACTCTGGCCTAATGGTTAAGGTCTTGACTCTTACTCTGGCCTAATGGTTAATGTCTTAGACTCTTACTCTGGCCAAATGCTTAAGGTCTTAGACTCTTACTCTGGCCTAATGGTTAAGGTCTTAACTCTGGGTCTTAACTCTTACTCTGACCTAATGGTTAAGGTCTTAGACTCTTACTCTGGCCTACTGGTTAAGGTATTGACTCTTACTTTGGCCTAATGGTTAAGGTCTTAGACTCTTACTCTGGGCTAATGGTTAAGGTCTTAGACACTTACTCTGGCCTACTGGTTAAGGTATTTGTTCTTACTCTGGCCTATTGGTTAAGGTGTTTGACTCTTACTGTGGCCTAATGGTTAAGGTTTTAGACTCTTGCTCTGGCCCAATGGTTGAGGTCTTAACTCCTATTTTGGCCTAATGGTTAAAGTCTTAAACTCTTACTCTTGCCTAATGGTTAAGGTCTTAACTCTTACTCTGGCCTAATGGTTAAGGTTTTAGACTCTTACTCTAGCCTAATGGCTAAGGTCTTAACTCTTACTCTGGCCTAATGTTTAAGGTCTTGACTCTTACTCTAGCCTAATGGTTAAGGTCTTAACTCTTACTCTGGCCTAATGGTTAAGGTCTTAGACTCTTACTCTGTCCTACTGGTTAAGGTCTTAGACTCTTACTCCAGCCTAATGGTTAAGGTCTTAGACTCTTACTCTGGCCTAATGGTTAAGGTCTTAGACTCTTACTCTGGCCTAATGGTTAAGGTCTCAATCTCTTACTCTGGCCTACTGGATAAGGTCTTAAGTCTTACTTTGACCTAATGGTTAACGTCTTAGACTCTTACTTTGACCTAATGGTTAAGTTCTTAGACTCTTACTCTGGCCTAATGGTTAAGGTCTTGACTCTTACTCTGGCCTAATGGTTAATGTCTTAGACTCTTACTCTGGCCTAAAGGTTAAGGTCTTAACTCTTACTCTGGCCTAATGGTTAAGGTCTTAGACTCTTACTCTGGCCCAATGGTTAAGGTCTTACCTCTTACTCTGGCCCAATGGTTAAGGTCTTAACTCTTACTCTGGCCTAATGGTTATGACTCTTACTCTAGCCGAATCGTTAAAGTCTTAGACTCTTACTCTGGCCTAATGGTTAAGGTCTTGACTTTTACTCTGGCCTAATGGTTAAGGTCTTAGACTCTTACTCTGGCCCAATGGTAAAGGTCTTAACTCTTACTCTGGCCCAATGGTTAAGGTCTTAACTCTTACTCTGGCCTAATGGTTAAGGTCTTGACTCTTACTCTGGCCTAATGGTTAAGGTCTTAGACTCTTACTCTGGCCTAATGGTTAAGGTCTTTACTCTTACTCTGGCCTAATGGTTAAGGTCTTAACTCTTACTATGGCCTAATGGTTAAGGTCTTAGACTCTAAGTCTGGCCTAATGGTAAGGTCTAGACTCTTACTCTGGCCTAATGGTTAAGGTCTTAACTCTTACTCTAGCCTAATGGTTAAGGTCTTAGACACTTACTCTGGCCTACTGGTTAAGGTCTTTGCTCTTACTCTGGCCTATTGGTTAAGGTCTTAGACTCTTACTCTGGCCTAATGATTAAGGTCTTGACTCTTACTCTGGCCTAATGGTTAAGGTCTTAGACTCTTACTCTCGCCTAATGGTTAAGGTCTTGACTCTTACTCTGGCCTAATGGTAAGATCTAGACCCTTACTCCGGCCTAATGGTTAAGGTCTTAACTCTTACTCTGGCCTAATGGTTAAGGTCTTGACTCTTACTCTGGCCTAATGGTTAAGGTCTTAGACTCTTACTCTCGCCTAATGGTTAAGGTCTTGACTCTTACTCTGGCCTAATGGTTAAGGTCTTAGACTCTTACTCTGGCCTAATCTGTTAAGGTCTTAACTCTTACTCTTGCCTAATGGTTAATGTCTTAACTCTTACTCTGACCTAATGGTTAAGGTCTTAACTCTTACTCTGGCCTAATGGGTAAGGTCTTAGACTCTGACTCTGGCCTAATGGGTAAGGTCTTAGACTCTTACTCTGGCCTAATGGTTAAGGTCTTAGACTCTTACTCTGGTCTAATGGTTAAGGTCTAAGACTCTTACTCTGGCCTACTGTTCAAGGTATTAACTCTTACTCTTGCCTAATGGTTAAGGTCTTAGACTCTTACTCTGGCCTAATGGTTAAGGTCTTAACTCTTACTCTGGCATAATGGTTAAGGTCTTAACTCTTACTTTGACCTAATGGTTAAGGTCTTAGACTCTTACTCTGGCCTAATGGTTAAGGTCTTAACTCTTACTATGGCCTACTGATTAAGGTCTTTACTCTTACACTGGCCTAATGGTTAAGGTTTTAACTCTTACTCTGGCCTAATGCTTAAGGTCTTAGACTCTTTCTCTGGCCTAATGGTTAAGGTCTTAACTCTTACTCTGGCCTAATGGTTAAGGTTTCAGACTCTTACTCTGGCCTAATGGTTAAGGTCTTAACTCTTACTCTTGCCTAATGGTTAAGGTCTTAGACTCTTACTCTAGCCTAATGGTTAAGGTCTTAGACTCTAACTCTGGCCTAATGGCTAAGGTCTTAGACTCTAACTCTGGCCTAATGGTTAAGGTCTAGACTCTTACTCTGGCATAATGGTTAAGGTTTTGACTCTTACTCTGGCCTAATGGTTAAGGTCTTAGACTCTTACTCTGGCCTAATGGTTAAGGTCTTAGACTCTTACTCTGGCCTAATGGTTAAGGTATTGACTCTTACTCTGGCCTAATGGTTAATGTCTTAGACTCTTACTCTGGCCTAATGGTTAAGATCTTAACTCTTACTCTTGCCTAATGGTTAAGGTCTTAGACTCTTACTCTAGCCTAATGGTTAAGGTCTTAGATTCTTACTCTGGCCTAATGGTTAAGGTCTAGACTCTTACTCTGGCCTAATGGTTAAGGTATTGACTCTTACTCTGGCCTAATGGTTAATGTCTTAGACTCTTACTCTGGTCTAATGGTTAAGGTCTTAGACTCTTACTCTGGCCTAATGGTTAAGGTCTTAACTCTTACTCTGGCCTAATGGTAAGATCTAGACCCTTACTCCGGCCTAATGGTTAAGGTCTTAACTCTTACTCTGGCCTAATGGTTAAGGTCTTGACTCTTACTCTGGCCTAATGGTTAAGGTCTTAGACTCTTACTCTGGCCTAATGGTTAAGGTCTAGACTCTTACTCTGACCTAATGGTTAATGTCTTAACTCTTACTCTGACCTAATGGTTAAGGTCTTAACTCTTACTCTGACCTACTGGTTAAGGTCTTAGACTCTGACTCTGGCCTAATGGGTAAGGTCTTAGACTCTTACTCTGGCCTAATGGTTAAGGTCTTAGACTCTTACTCTGGTCTAATGGTTAAGGTCTTAGACTCTTACTCTGGCCTACTGTTTAAGGTATTAACTCTTACTCTTGCCTAATGGTTAAGGTCTTAGACTCTTATTCTGGCCTAATGGTTAAGGTCTTAACTCTTACTCTGACCTAATGGTTAAGGTCTTAGACTCTTATTCTGGCCTAATGGTTAAGGTCTTAACTCTTACTATCGCCTACTGATTAAGGTCTTTACTCTTACACTGGCCTAATGGTTAAGGTTTTAACTCTTATTCTGGCCTAATGCTTAAGGTCTTAGACTCTTTCTCTGGCCTAATGATTAAGGTCTTAACTCTTACTCTGGCCTAATGGTTAAGGTCTTAGACTCTTACTCTGGCCTAATGGTTAAGGTCTTAGCTCTTACTCTGGCCTACTGGTTAAGGTCTTAGACTCTTACTCTGGCCTAATGGTTAAGGTATTAGACTCTTACTCTGGGCTACTGGTTAAGGTCTTAACTCTTACTCTGGCCTACTGGTTAAGGTCTTAAATCTTACTTTGGCCTAATGGTTAAGGTCTTTGGTCTTACTCTGGCCAATTGGTTAAGGTCTTAGACTCTAACTCTGGCCTAATGGTTAAGGTCTTAAACTCTTACTCTGGCCTAATGGTAAGGTCTTAACTCTTACTTTGGCCTAATGGTTAAGGTCTTAGACTGTTACTCTGGCCTACTGGTTAAGGTCTTAGATCTTACTCTGGCCTAATGGTTAAGGTCTTGACTCTTACTCTGGCCTAATGGTTAAGGTCTTAGACTCTTACTCTGGCCTAATGGTTAAGGTCTTTACTCTTACTCTGGCCTAATGGTTAAGGTCTTAACTCTTACTCTGGCCTAATGGTTAAGGTCTTAGACTCTAAGTCTGGCCTAATGGTAAGGTCTAGACTCTTACTCTGGCCTAATGGTTAAGGTCTTAACTCTTACTCTAGCCTAATGGTTAAGGTCTTAGACACTTACTCTGGCCTACTGGTTAAGGTCTTTGCTCTTACTCTGGCCTATTGGTTAAGGTCTTAGACTCTTACTCTGGCCTAATGATTAAGGTCTTAACTCTTACTCTGGCCTAATAGTGAAGGGCTTAACTCTTATTCTGGCCTAATGGTTAAGGTCATAGACTCTTACTCTTGCCTAATCGTTAAAATCTTAGATTCTTACTCTGGCCTAATGGTTAAGGTCTTGACTTTTACTCTGGCCTAATGGTTAAGGTCTTAGACTCTTACTCTGGCCTAATGGTTAAGGTCTAGACTCTTACTCTAGCCTAATGGTTAAGGTCTTAGACTCTTACTCTAGCCTAATGGTTAAGGTCTTAGACTCTAACTCTGGCCTAATGGCTAAGGTCTTAGACTCTAACTCTGGCCTAATGGTTAAGGTCTAGACTCTTACACTGACCTAATGGTTAAGGTCTTAACTCTTACTCTGGCCTAATGCTTAAGGTCTTAGACTCTAACTCTGGCCTAATGGTTAAGGTCTAGACTCTTACTCTGGCCTACTGGTTAAGGTCTTAGACTCTTACTCTAGCCTAATGCTTAAGATCTTGGACTCTAACTCTGGCCTAATGGCTAAGGTCTTAGACTCTAACTCTGGCCTAATGGTTAAGGTCTAGACTCTTACTCTGGCCTAATGGTTAAGGTATTGACTCTTACTCTGGCCTAATGGTTAATGTCTTAGACTCTTACTCTGGCCTAATGGTTAAGGTCTTAGACTCTTACTCTGGCCTAATGGTTAAGGTATTGACTCTTACTCTGGCCTAATGGTTAAGGTCTTAGACTCTTACTCTGGCCTAATGGTTAAGGTCTTAACTCTTACTCTGGCCTAATGGTAAGATCTAGACCCTTACTCCGGCCTAATGGTTAAGGTCTTAACTCTTACTCTGGCCTAATGGTTAAGGTCTTGACTCTTACTCTGGCCTAATGGTTAAGGTCTTAGACTCTTACTCTCGCCTAATGGTTAAGGTCTTGACTCTTACTCTGGCCTAATGGTTAAGGTCTTAGACTCTTACTCTGGCCTAATCTGTTAAGGTCTTAACTCTTACTCTTGCCTAATGGTTAATGTCTTAACTCTTACTCTGACCTAATGGTTAAGGTCTTAACTCTTACTCTGACCTAATGGTTAAGGTCTTAGACTCTGACTCTGGCCTAATGGGTAAGGTCTTAGACTCTTACTCTGGCCTAATGGTTAAGGTCTTAGACTCATACTCTGGTCTAATGGTTAAGGTCTTAGACTCTTACTCTGGCCTACTGTTTAAGATATTAACTCTTACTCTTGCCGAATGGTTAAGGTCTTAGACTCTTACTATGGCCTAATGGTTAAGGTCTAGACTCTTACTCTGGCCTAATGGTTAAGGTCTTAGACTCTTACTCTGGTCTAATGGTTAAGGTCTTAGACTCTTACTCTGGCCTACTGTTTAAGATATTAACTCTTACTCTTGCCGAATGGTTAAGGTCTTAGACTCTTACTATGGCCTAATGGTTAAGGTCTAGACTCTTACTCTAGCCTAATGGTTAAGGTCTTAGACTCTTACTCTAGCCTAATGGTTAAGGTCTTAGACTCTAACTCTGGCCTAATGGCTAAGGTCTTAGACTCTAACTCTGGCCTAATGGTTAAGGTCTAGACTCTTACACTGACCTAATGGTTAAGGTCTTAACTCTTACTCTGGCCTAATGCTTAAGGTCTTAGACTCTAACTCTGGCCTAATGGTTAAGGTCTAGACTCTTACTCTGGCCTACTGGTTAAGGTCTTAGACTCTTACTCTAGCCTAATGCTTAAGATCTTGGACTCTAACTCTGGCCTAATGGCTAAGGTCTTAGACTCTAACTCTGGCCTAATGGTTAAGGTCTAGACTCTTACTCTGGCCTAATGGTTAAGGTATTGACTCTTACTCTGGCCTAATGGTTAATGTCTTAGACTCTTACTCTGGCCTAATGGTTAAGGTCTTAGACTCTTACTCTGGCCTAATGGTTAAGGTATTGACTCTTACTCTGGCCTAATGGTTAAGGTCTTAGACTCTTACTCTGGCCTAATGGTTAAGGTCTTAACTCTTACTCTGGCCTAATGGTAAGATCTAGACCCTTACTCCGGCCTAATGGTTAAGGTCTTAACTCTTACTCTGGCCTAATGGTTAAGGTCTTGACTCTTACTCTGGCCTAATGGTTAAGGTCTTAGACTCTTACTCTCGCCTAATGGTTAAGGTCTTGACTCTTACTCTGGCCTAATGGTTAAGGTCTTAGACTCTTACTCTGGCCTAATCTGTTAAGGTCTTAACTCTTACTCTTGCCTAATGGTTAATGTCTTAACTCTTACTCTGACCTAATGGTTAAGGTCTTAACTCTTACTCTGACCTAATGGTTAAGGTCTTAGACTCTGACTCTGGCCTAATGGGTAAGGTCTTAGACTCTTACTCTGGCCTAATGGTTAAGGTCTTAGACTCTTACTCTGGTCTAATGGTTAAGGTCTTAGACTCTTACTCTGGCCTACTGTTTAAGATATTAACTCTTACTCTTGCCGAATGGTTAAGGTCTTAGACTCTTACTATGGCCTAATGGTTAAGGTCTTAACTCTTACTCTGGCCTAATGGTTAAGGTCTTAACTCTTACTCTGGCCTAATGGTTAAGGTCTTAGACTCTTACTCTGGCCTAATGGTTAAGGTCTTAACTCTTACTATGGCCTACTGATTAAGGTCTTTACTCTTACACTGGCCTAATGGTTAAGGTTTTAACTCTTACTCTGGCCTAATGCTTAAGGTCTTAGACTCTTTCTCTGGCCTAATGGTTAAGGTCTTAACTCTTACTCTGGCCTAATGGTTAAGGTCTTAGACTCTTACTCTGGCCTAATGGTTAAGGTCTTAACTCTTACTCTTGCCTAATGGTTAAGGTCTTAGACTCTTACTCTAGCCTAATGGTTAAGGTCTTAGACTCTAACTCTGGCCTAATGGCTAAGGTCTTAGACTCTAACTCTGGCCTACTGGTTAAGGTCTTAACTCTTACTCTGGCCTAATGGTTAAGGTCCTAACTCGTACTCTGGCCAAATGGTTAAGGTCTTAACTCTTACTCTGGCCTAATGGTTAAGGTCTTGACTTTTACTTTGGCCTAATGGTTAAGGTCTTAGACTCTTACTCTGGCCTAATGGTTAAGGTCTAGACTCTTACTCTAGCCTAATGGTTAAGGTCTCACACTCTTACTCTAGCCTAATGGTTAAGGTCTTAGACTCTTACTCTTGCTTAATGGTTAAGGTCTTGACTCTTACTCTGGCCTAATGGTTAAGGTCTTAACTCTTACTCTAGCCTAACGGCTAAGGTCTTAGACTCTAACTCTGGCCTAATGGTTAAGGTCTAGACTCTTACACTGGCCTAATGGTTAAGGTATTGACTCTTACACTGGCCTAATGGTTAAGGTCTTAGACTCTTACTCTGGCCTAATCTGTTAAGGTCTTAACTCTTACTCTTGCCTAATGGTTAAGGTCTTAGACTCTTACTCTAGACTAATGGTTAAGGTCTTAGACTCTAACTCTGGCCTAATGGTTAAGGTCTAGACTCTTACACTGGCCTAATGGTTAAGGTATTGACTCTTACTCTGGCCTAATGGTTAAGGTCTTAGACTCTTACTCTGGCCTAATGGTTAAGGTGAATGGTTAAGGTCTTAGACTCTTACTCTAGCCTAATGGTTAAGGTCTTAGACTCTAACTCTGGCCTAATGGCTAAGGTCTTAGACTCTAACTCTGGCCTAATGGTTAAGGTCTAGACTCTTACACTGGCCTAGTGGTTAAGGTATTGACTCTTACTCTGGCCTAATGGTTAAGGTCTTAGACTCTTACTCTGGCCTAATGGTTAAGGTCTTAACTCTTACTCTTGCCTAATGGTTAAGGTCTTAGACTCTTACTCTAGCCTAATAGTTAAGGTCTTAACTCTTACTCTGGCCTAATGGATACGGTCTTAACTCTTACTCTGGCCTAATGGTTAATGTCTTAACTCTTACTCTGGCCTAATAGTTAAGGTCTTAGACACTTACTCTGGTCTACTGGTAAAGGTCTTAGCTCTTACTCTGGCCTACTGGTTAAGGTCTTAGAGTCTTACTCTGGCCTAATGGTTAAGGTCTTAACTCGTACTCTGGCCTAATGGTTAAGATCTTAGACTCTTGCTCTGTCCTAATGGTTAAGGTCTTAACTCTTACTCTGGCCTACTAATTAAGGTCTTTACTCTTACACTGGCCTAATGGTTAAGGTCTTAACTCTTACTCTGGCCTAATGGTAAGGTCTAGACTCTTACTCCGGCCTAATGTTTAAGGTCCTAACTCTTACTCTGGCCTAATGCTTAAGGTCTTAGACTCTTACTCTGGCCTAATGGTTAAGGTCTTAACTCTGGGTCTTAACTCTTACTCTGACCTAATGGTTAAGGTCTTAGACTCTTACTCTGGCCTACTGGTTAAGGTATTGACTCTTACTCTGGCCTAATGGTTAAGGTCTTAGGCTCTTACTCTGGCCTAATGGTTAAGGTCTTAGACACTTACTCTGGCCTACTGGTTAAGGTCTTTGTTCTTACTCTGGCCTATTGGTTAAGGTGTTTGACTCTTACTGTGGCCTAATGGTTAAGGTTTTAGACTCTTGCTCTGGCCCAATGGTTGAGGTCTTAACTCCTATTTCGGCCTAATGGTTAAGGTCTTAAACTCTTACTCTTGCCTAATGGTTAAGGTTTTAGACTCTTACTCTAGCCTAATGGCTAAGGTCTTAACTCTTACTCTGGCCTAATGGTTAAGGTCTTAGACTCTTACTCTGGCCTACTGGTTAAGGTCTTAGACTCTTACTCTAGCCTAATGGTTAAGGTCTTAGACTCTTACTCTGGCCTAATGGTTAAGGTCTTAGACTCTTACTCTGGCCTAATGGTTAAGGTCTCAAACTCTTACTCTGGCCTACTGGATAAGGTCTTAAGTCTTACTTTGACCTAATGGTTAAGGTCTTAGACTCTTACTCTGACCTAATGGTTAAGTTCTTAGACTCTTACTCTGGCCTAATGGTTAAGGTCTTGACTCTTACTCTGGCCTAATGGTTAATGTCTTAGACTCTTACTCTGGCCTAAAGGTTAAGGTCTTAACTCTTACTCAGGCCTAATGGTTAAGGTCTTAGACTCTTACTCTGGCCCAATGGTTAAGGTCTTAACTCTTACTCTGGCCCAATGGTTAAGGTCTTAACTCTTACTCTGGCCTAATGGTTAAGACTCTTACTCTGGCCTAATCGTTAAAGTCTTAGACTCTTACTCTGGCCTAATGGTTAAGGTCTTGACTTTTACTCTGGCCTAATGGCTAAGGTTTTAGACTCTTACTCTGGCCCAATGGTTAAGGTCTTAACTCTTACTCTGGCCTAATGCTTAAGGTCTTAGACTCTAACTCTGGCCTAATGGTTAAGGTCTAGACTCTTACTCTGGCCTACTGGTTAAGGTCTTAGACTCTTACTCTAGCCTAATGCTTAAGATCTTGGACTCTAACTCTGGCCTAATGGCTAAGGTCTTAGACACTAACTCTGGCCTAATGGTTAAGGTCTAGACTCTTACTTTGGCCTAATGGTTATGGTATTGACTCTTACTCTGGCCTAATGGTTAATATCTTAGACTCTTACTCTAGCCTAATGGTTAAGGTCTCAGACTCTTACTCTAGCCTAATGGTTAAGGTCTTAGACTCTTACTCTTGCTTAATGGTTAAGGTCTTGACTCTTACTCTGGCCTAATGGTTAAGGTCTTAACTCTTACTCTAGCCTAACGGCTAAGGTCTTAGACTCTAACTCTGGCCTAATGGTTAAGGTCTAGACTCTTACACTGGCCTAATGGTTAAGGTATTGACTCTTACACTGGCCTAATGGTTAAGGTCTTAGACTCTTACTCTGGCCTAATCTGTTAAGGTCTTAACTCTTACTCTTGCCTAATGGTTAAGGTCTTAGACTCTTACTCTAGCCTAATGGTTAAGGTCTTAGACTCTAACTCTGGCCTAATGGTTAAGGTCTAGACTCTTACACTGGCCTAATGGTTAAGGTATTGACTCTTACTCTGGCCTAATGGTTAAGGTCTTAGACTCTTACTCTGGCCTAATGGTTAAGGTGAATGGTTAAGGTCTTAGACTCTTACTCTAGCCTAATGGTTAAGGTCTTAGACTCTAACTCTGGCCTAATGGCTAAGGTCTTAGACTCTAACTCTGGCCTAATGGTTAAGGTCTAGACTCTTACACTGGCCTAGTGGTTAAGGTATTGACTCTTACTCTGGCCTAATGGTTAAGGTCTTAGACTCTTACTCTGGCCTAATGGTTAAGGTCTTAACTCTTACTCTTGCCTAATGGTTAAGGTCTTAGACTCTTACTCTAGCCTAATAGTTAAGGTCTTAACTCTTACTCTGGCCTAATGGATACGGTCTTAACTCTTACTCTGGCCTAATGGTTAATGTCTTAACTCTTACTCTGGCCTAATAGTTAAGGTCTTAGACACTTACTCTGGTCTACTGGTTAAGGTCTTAGCTCTTACTCTGGCCTACTGGTTAAGGTCTTAGAGTCTTACTCTGGCCTAATGGTTAAGGTCTTAACTCGTACTCTGGCCTAATGGTTAAGATCTTAGACTCTTGCTCTGTCCTAATGGTTAAGGTCTTAACTCTTACTCTGGCCTACTAATTAAGGTCTTTACTCTTACACTGGCCTAATGGTTAAGGTCTTAACTCTTACTCTGGCCTAATGGTAAGGTCTAGACTCTTACTCCGGCCTAATGTTTAAGGTCCTAACTCTTACTCTGGCCTAATGCTTAAGGTCTTAGACTCTTACTCTGGCCTAATGGTTAAGGTCTTAACTCTGGGTCTTAACTCTTACTCTGACCTAATGGTTAAGGTCTTAGACTCTTACTCTGGCCTACTGGTTAAGGTATTGACTCTTACTCTGGCCTAATGGTTAAGGTCTTAGGCTCTTACTCTGGCCTAATGGTTAAGGTCTTAGACACTTACTCTGGCCTACTGGTTAAGGTCTTTGTTCTTACTCTGGCCTATTGGTTAAGGTGTTTGACTCTTACTGTGGCCTAATGGTTAAGGTTTTAGACTCTTGCTCTGGCCCAATGGTTGAGGTCTTAACTCCTATTTCGGCCTAATGGTTAAGGTCTTAAACTCTTACTCTTGCCTAATGGTTAAGGTTTTAGACTCTTACTCTAGCCTAATGGCTAAGGTCTTAACTCTTACTCTGGCCTAATGGTTAAGGTCTTAGACTCTTACTCTGGCCTACTGGTTAAGGTCTTAGACTCTTACTCTAGCCTAATGGTTAAGGTCTTAGACTCTTACTCTGGCCTAATGGTTAAGGTCTCAAACTCTTACTCTGGCCTACTGGATAAGGTCTTAAGTCTTACTTTGACCTAATGGTTAAGGTCTTAGACTCTTACTCTGACCTAATGGTTAAGTTCTTAGACTCTTACTCTGGCCTAATGGTTAAGGTCTTGACTCTTACTCTGGCCTAATGGTTAATGTCTTAGACTCTTACTCTGGCCTAAAGGTTAAGGTCTTAACTCTTACTCAGGCCTAATGGTTAAGGTCTTAGACTCTTACTCTGGCCCAATGGTTAAGGTCTTAACTCTTACTCTGGCCCAATGGTTAAGGTCTTAACTCTTACTCTGGCCTAATGGTTAAGACTCTTACTCTGGCCTAATCGTTAAAGTCTTAGACTCTTACTCTGGCCTAATGGTTAAGGTCTTGACTTTTACTCTGGCCTAATGGCTAAGGTTTTAGACTCTTACTCTGGCCCAATGGTTAAGGTCTTCACTCTTACTCTGGCCTAATGCTTAAGGTCTTAGACTCTAACTCTGGCCTAATGGTTAAGGTCTAGACTCTTACTCTGGCCTACTGGTTAAGGTCTTAGACTCTTACTCTAGCCTAATGCTTAAGATCTTGGACTCTAACTCTGGCCTAATGGCTAAGGTCTTAGACTCTAACTCTGGCCTAATGGTTAAGGTCTAGACTCTTACTTTGGCCTAATGGTTAAGGTATTGACTCTTACTCTGGCCTAATGGTTAATATCTTAGACTCTTACTCTGGCCTAATGGTTAAGGTCTTGACTCTTACTCTGGTCTAATGGTTAAGATCTTAGACTCTTACTCTAGCCTAATGGTTAAGGTCTTAGACTCTTACTCTGGCCTAATGGTTAAGGTCTTAACTCTTACTCTGGCCTAATGGTTAAGGTCTTAACTCTTACTCTGGCCTAATGGTTAAGGTCTTATACTCTAAGTCTGGCCTAATGGTAAGGTCTAGACTCTTACTCTGGCCTAATGGTTAAGGTCTTAACTCTTACTCTAGCCTAATGGTTAAGGTCTTAGACTCTTACTCGAGCCTAATGGTTAAGGTCTTAGACTCTTACTCTGGCCTAATGGTGAAGGGCTTAACTCTTACTCTGGCCTACTGGTTAATGTCTTAGACTCTTACTCTTGCCTATTGGTTAAGGTCTTAGACTCTTACTCTGGCCTAATGATGAAGGTCTTAACTCTTACTCTGGCCTAATGGTGAAGGGCTTAACTCTTACTCTGGCCTAATGGTTAAGGTCTTAGACTCTTACTCTTGCCTAATCATTAAAGTCTTAGATTCTTACTCTGGCCTAATGGTTAAGGTCTTGACTTTTACTCTGGAATAATGGTTAAGGTGTTAGACTCTTACTCTGGCCTAATGGTTAAGGTCTAGACTCTTACTCTAGCCTAATGGTTAAGGTCTTAGACTCTTACTCTAGCCTAATGCTTAAGGTCTTAGACTCTAACTCTGGCCTAATGGTTATGGTCTAGACTCTTACTCTGGCCTAATGGTTAAGGTCTTAGACTCTTACTCTAGCCTAATGCTTAAGGTCTTAGACTCTTACTCTGGCCTAATGGTTAAGGTCTTAGACTCTAACTCTGGCGTAATGGCTAAGGTCTAAGACTCCAACTCTGGCCTAATGGTTAAGGTCTAGACTCTTACTTTGGCCTAATGGTTAAGGTATTGACTCTTACTCTGGCCTAATGGTTAATATCTTAGACTCTTACTCTGGCCTAATGGTTAAGGTCTTAATTCTTACACTGGCCTAATGGTTAAGGTATTGACTCTTACTCTGGCCTAATGGTTAAGGTCTTAGACTCTTACTCTGGCCTAAGGGTTAAGGTCTTAACTCTTACTCTTGCCTAATGGTTAAGGTCTAAGACTCTTACTCTAGCCTAATGGTTAAGGTCTTAGATTCTTACTCTGGCCTAATGGTTAAGGTCTAGACTCTTACTCTGGCCTAATGGTTAAGGTATTGACTCTTACTCTGGCCTAATGGTTACTGTCTTAGACTCTTACTCTGGCCTAATGGTTAAGGTCTTAATTCTTACACTGGCCTAACGGTTAAGGTCTTAGACTCTTACTCTGACCTAATGGTTAAGGTCTTGACTCTTACTCGGGCCTAATGGTTAAGGTCTTAGACTCTTACTCTGGCCTAATGGTTAAGGTATTAGACTCTTACTCTGGGCTACTGGTTAAGGTCTTAACTCTTACTCTGGCCTACTGGTTAAGGTCTTAAATCTTACTCTGGCCTAATGGTTAAGGTCTTTGCTCTTACTCTGGCCAATTGGTTAAGGTCTTAGACTCTTACTCTGACCTAATGGTTAAGGTCTTAAACTCTTACTCTGGCCTATTGGTAAGGTCTTAACTCTTACCTTGGCCTAATGGTTAAGGTCTTAACTCTTACTCTTGCCTAATGGTTAAGGTCTTAGACTCTTACTCTAGCCTAATGGTTAAGGTCTTAGACTCTAACTCTGGCCTAATGGCTAAGGTCTAAGACTCTAACTCTGCCCTAATGGTTAAGGTCTAGACTCTTACTTTGGCCTAATGGTTAAGGTATTGACTCTTACTCTGGCCTAATGGTTAATGTCTTAGACTCTTACTCTGGCCTAATGGTTAAGGTCTTAATTCTTACACTGGCCTAATGTTTAAGGTCTAAGACTCTTACTCTAGCCTAATGGTTAAGGTCTTAGATTCTTACTCTGGCCTAATGGTTAAGGTCTAGACTCTTACTCTGGCCTAATGGTTAAGGTATTGACTCTTAGTCTGGCCTAATGGTTACTGTCTTAGACTCTTACTCTGGCCTAATGGTTAAGGTCTTAATTCTTACACTGGCCTAACGGTTAAGGTCTTAGACTCTTACTCTGACCTAATGGTTAAGGTCTTGACTCTTACTCTGGCCTAATGGTTAAGGTCTTAGACTCTTACTCTGGCCTAATGGTTAAGGTATTAGACTCTTACTCTGGGCTACTGGTTAAGGTCTTAACTCTTACTCTGGCCTACTGGTTAAGGTCTTAAATCTTACTCTGGCCTAATGGTTAAGGTCTTTGCTCGTACTCTGGCCAATTGGTTAAGGTCTTAGACTCTAACTCTGGCCTAATGGTTAAGGTCTTAAACTCTTACTCTGGCCTAATGGTAAGGTCTTAACTCTTACTCTGGCCTAATGGTTAAGGTCTTAGACTCTTACTCTGGCCTAATGGTTAAGGTCTTAATTCTTACACTGGCCTAACGGTTAAGGTCTTAGACTCTTACTCTGACCTAATGGTTAAGGTCTTGACTCTTACTCTGGCCTAATGGTTAAGGTCTTAGACTCTTACTCTGGCCTAATGGTTAAGGTATTAGACTCTTACTCTGGGCTACTGGTTAAGGTCTTAATTCTTACACTGGCCTAATGTTTAAGGTCTAAGACTCTTCCTCTAGCCTAATGGTTAAGGTCTTAGATTCTTACTCTGGCCTAATGGTTAAGGTATTGATTCTTACTCTGGCCTAATGGTTAAGGTCTTAACTCTTACTCTTGCCTAATGGTTAAGGTCTTAGACTCTTACTCTAGCCTAATGGTTAAGGTCTTAGATTCTTACTCTGGCCTAATGGTTAAGGTCTAGACTCTTACTCTGGCCTAATGGTTAAGGTATTGACTCTTACTCTGGCCTAATGGTTAATGTCTTAGACTCTTACTCTGGCCTAATGGTTAAGGTCTTAGAATCTTACTCTGGACTAATGGTTAAGGTCTTAACTCTTACTCTGACCTAATGGTTAAGGTCTTAGACTCTTACTCTGGCCTAATGGTTAAGGTCTTAACTCTTACTCTGGCCTAATGGTAAGATCTAGACCCTTACTCCGGCCTAAGGGTTAAGGTCTTAACTCTTACTCTGGCCTTATGGTTAAGGTCTTGACTCTTACTCTGGCCTAATGGTTAAGGTCTTAGACTCTTACTCTCGCCTAATGGTTAAGGTCTTAACTCTTACTCTGACCTAATGGTTAAGGTCTTAACTCTTACTCTGACCTAATGGTTAAGGTCTTAGACTCTGACTCTGGCCTAATGGGTAAGGTCTTAGACTCTTACTCTGGCCTAATGGTTAAGGTCTTAGACTCTTACTCTGGTCTAATGGTTAAGGTCTTAGACTCTTACTCCGGCCTACTGTTTGAGGTATTAACTCTTACTCTTGCCTACTGGTTAAGGTCCTAGACTCTTATTCTGGCCTAATGGTTAAGGTCTTAACTCTTACTCTGACCTAATGGTTAAGGTCTTAGACTCTTACTCTGGCCTAATGCTTAAGGTCTTAGACTCTTTCTCTGGCCTAATGGTTAAGGTCTTAACTCTTATTCTGGCCTAATGGTTAAGATCTTAGACTCTTACTCTGGCCTAATGGTTAAGGTCTTAGCTCTTACTCTGGCCTACTGGTTAAAGTCTTAGACTCTTACTCTGGCCTAATGGTTAAGGTCTTAACTCGTACTCTGGCCTAATGGTTAAGATCTTAGAGTCTTACTCTGTCCTAATGGTTAAGGTCTTAACTCTTACTCTGGCCTACTAATTAAGGTCTTTACTCTTACTCTGGCCTAATGGTTAAGGTCTTAACTCTTTCTCTGGCCTAATGGTAAGATCTAGACCCTTACTCCGGCCTAAGGGTTAAGGTCTTAACTCTTACTCTGGCCTTATGGTTAAGGTCTTGACTCTTACTCTGGCCTAATGGTTAAGGTCTTAGACTCTTACTCTCGCCTAATGGTTAAGGTCTTAACTCTTACTCTGACCTAATGGTTAAGGTCTTAACTCTTACTCTGACCTAATGGTTAAGGTCTTAGACTCTGACTCTTGCCTAATGGTTAAGGTCTTAGACTCTTACTCTAGCCTAATGGTTAAGGTCTTAGACTCTTACTCTGGTCTAATGGTTAAGGTCTGAGACTCTTACTCTGGCCTACTGTTTAAGGTATTAACTCTTACTCTTGCCTAATGGTTAAGGTCTTAGACTCTTATTCTGGCCTAATGGTTAAGGTCTTAACTCTTACTCTGACCTAATGGTTAGGGTCTTAGACTCTTACTCTGGCCTAATGGTTAAGGTCTTAACTCTTACTATGGCCTACTGATTAAGGTCTTTATTCTTACACTGGCCTAATGGTTAAGGTTTTAACTCTTACTCTGGCCTAATGCTTAAGGTCTTAGACTCTTTCTCTGGCCTAATGGTTAAGGTCTTAACTCTTACTCTGGCCTAATGCTTAAGGTCTTAGACTCTAACTCTGGCCTAATGGTTAAGGTCTAGACTCTTACTCTGGCCAAATGGTTAAGGTCTTAGACTCTTACTCTAGCCTAATGCTTAAGGTCTTAGACTCTTACTCTGGCCTAATGGTTAAGGTCTTAACTCTTACTCTTGCCTAATGGTTAAGGTCTTAGACTCTTACTCTAGCCTAATGGTTAAGGTCTTAGACTCTAACTCTGGCCTAATGGCTAAGGTCTAAGACTCTAACTCTGCCCTAATGGTTAAGGTCTAGACTCTTACTTTGGCCTAATGGTTAAGGTATTGACTCTTACTCTGGCCTAATGGTTAATGTCTTAGACTCTTACTCTGGCCTAATGGTTAAGGTCTTAATTCTTACACTGGCCTAATGTTTAAGGTCTAAGACTCTTACTCTAGCCTAATGGTTAAGGTCTTAGATTCTTACTCTGGCCTAATGGTTAAGGTCTAGACTCTTACTCTGGCCTAATGGTTAAGGTATTGACTCTTAGTCTGGCCTAATGGTTACTGTCTTAGACTCTTACTCTGGCCTAATGGTTAAGGTCTTAATTCTTACACTGGCCTAACGGTTAAGGTCTTAGACTCTTACTCTGACCTAATGGTTAAGGTCTTGACTCTTACTCTGGCCTAATGGTTAAGGTCTTAGACTCTTACTCTGGCCTAATGGTTAAGGTATTAGACTCTTACTCTGGGCTACTGGTTAAGGTCTTAACTCTTACTCTGGCCTACTGGTTAAGGTCTTAAATCTTACTCTGGCCTAATGGTTAAGGTCTTTGCTCGTACTCTGGCCAATTGGTTAAGGTCTTAGACTCTAACTCTGGCCTAATGGTTAAGGTCTTAAACTCTTACTCTGGCCTAATGGTAAGGTCTTAACTCTTACTCTGGCGTAATGGTTAAGTCTTAGACTCTTACTCTGGCCTAATGGTTAAGGTCTTAATTCTTACACTGGCCTAACGGTTAAGGTCTTAGACTCTTACTCTGACCTAATGGTTAAGGTCTTGACTCTTACTCTGGCCTAATGGTTAAGGTCTTAGACTCTTACTCTGGCCTAATGGTTAAGGTATTAGACTCTTACTCTGGGCTACTGGTTAAGGTCTTAATTCTTACACTGGCCTAATGTTTAAGGTCTAAGACTCTTACTCTAGCCTAATGGTTAAGGTCTTAGATTCTTACTCTGGCCTAATGGTTAAGGTATTGATTCTTACTCTGGCCTAATGGTTAAGGTCTTAACTCATACTCTTGCCTAATGGTTAAGGTCTTAGACTCTTACTCTAGCCTAATGGTTAAGGTCTTAGATTCTTACTCTGGCCTAATGGTTAAGGTCTAGACTCTTACTCTGGCCTAATGGTTAAGGTATTGACTCTTACTCTGGCCTAATGGTTAATGTCTTAGACTCTTACTCTGGCCTAATGGTTAAGGTCTTAGAATCTTACTCTGGACTAATGGTTAAGGTCTTAACTCTTACTCTGACCTAATGGTTAAGGTCTTAGACTCTTACTCTGGCCTAATGGTTAAGGTCTTAACTCTTACTCTGGCCTAATGGTAAGATCTAGACCCTTACTCCGGCCTAAGGGTTAAGGTCTTAACTCTTACTCTGGCCTTATGGTTAAGGTCTTGACTCTTACTCTGGCCTAATGGTTAAGGTCTTAGACTCTTACTCTCGCCTAATGGTTAAGGTCTTAACTCTTACTCTGACCTAATGGTTAAGGTCTTAACTCTTACTCTGACCTAATGGTTAAGGTCTTAGACTCTGACTCTGGCCTAATGGGTAAGGTCTTAGACTCTTACTCTGGCCTAATGGTTAAGGTCTTAGACTCTTACTCTGGTCTAATGGTTAAGGTCTTAGACTCTTACTCCGGCCTACTGTTTGAGGTATTAACTCTTACTCTTGCCTAATGGTTAAGGTCCTAGACTCTTATTCTGGCCTAATGGTTAAGGTCTTAACTCTTACTCTGACCTAATGGTTAAGGTCTTAGACTCTTACTCTGGCCTAATGCTTAAGGTCTTAGACTCTTTCTCTGGCCTAATGGTTAAGGTCTTAACTCTTATTCTGGCCTAATGGTTAAGGTCTTAGACTCTTACTCTGGCCTAATGGTTAAGGTCTTAGCTCTTACTCTGGCCTACTGGTTAAAGTCTTAGACTCTTACTCTGGCCTAATGGTTAAGGTCTTAACTCGTACTCTGGCCTAATGGTTAAGATCTTAGAGTCTTACTCTGTCCTAATGGTTAAGGTCTTAACTCTTACTCTGGCCTACTAATTAAGGTCTTTACTCTTACACTGGCCTAATGGTTAAGGTCTTAACTCTTACTCTGGCCTAATGGTAAGGTCTAGACTCTTACTCCGGCCTAATGGTTAAGGTCCTAACTCTTACTCTGGCCTAATGCTTAAGGTCTTAGACTCTTACTCTGGCCTAATGGTTAAGGTCTTAACTCTGGGTCTTAACTCTTACTCTGACCTAATGGTTAAGGTCTTAGACTCTTACTCTGGCCTACTGGTTAAGGTATTGACTCTTACTCTGGCCTAATGGTTAAGGTCTTAGACTCTTATTCTGGCCGATTGGTTAAGGTCTTAACTCTTACTCTGACCTAATGGTTAAGGTCTTAGACTCTTACTCTGGCCTAATGGTTAAGGTCTTAACTCTTACTATCGCCTACTGATTAAGGTCTTTACTCTTACACTGGCCCCAATGGTTAAGGTTTTAACTCTTCCTCTGGCCTAATGCTTAAGGTCTTAGACTCTTTCTCTGGCCTAATGGTTAAGGTCGTAACTCTTACTCTGGCCTAATGGTTAAGGTCTTAGACTCTTACTCTGGCTTAATGGTTAAGGTCTTAGCTCTTACTCTGGCCTACTGGTTAAGGTCTTAGACTCTTACTCTGGCCTAATGGTTAAGGTCCTAACTCGTACTCTGGCCTAATGGTTAAGGTCTTGACTTTTACTTTGGCCTAATGGTTAAGGTCTTAGACTCTTACTCTGGCCTAATGGTTAAGGTCTAGACTCTTACTCTAGCCTAATGGTTAAGGTCTTAGACTCTTACTCTAGCCTAATGGTTAAGGTCTTAGACTCTTACTCTTGCTTAATGGTTAAGGTCTTGACTCTTACTCTGGCCTAATGGTTAAGGTCTTAACTCTTACTCTGGCCTAACAACTAAGGTCTTAGACTCTAACTCTGGCCTAATGGTTAAGGTCTAGACTCTTACACTGGCCTAATGGTTAAGGTATTGACTCTTACTCTGGCCTAATGGTTAAGGTCTTAGACTCTTACTCTGGCCTAATCTGTTAAGGTCTTAACTCTTACTCTTGCCTAATGGTTAAGGTCTTAGACTCTTACTCTAGCCTAATGGTTAAGGTATTGACTCTTACTCTGGCCTAATGGTTAAGGTCTTAGACTCTTACTCTGGCCTAATGGTTAAGGTGAATGGTTAAGGTCTTAGACTCTTACTCTAGCCTAATGGTTAAGGTCTTAGACTCTAACTCTGGCCTAATGGCTAAGGTCTTAGACTCTAACTCTGGCCTAATGGTTAAGGTCTAGACTCTTACACTGGCCTAGTGGTTAAGGTATTGACTCTTACTCTGGCCTAATGGTTAAGGTCTTAGACTCTTACTCTGGCCTAATGGTTAAGGTCTTAACTCTTACTCTTGCCTAATGGTTAAGGTCTTAGACTCTTACTCTAGCCTAATAGTTAAGGTCTTAACTCTTACTCTGGCCTAATGGATACGGTCTTAACTCTTACTCTGGCCTAATGGTTAATGTCTTAACTCTTACTCTGGCCTAATAGTTAAGGTCTTAGACACTTACTCTGGTCTACTGGTTAAGGTCTTAGCTCTTACTCTGGCCTACTGGTTAAGGTCTTAGAGTCTTACTCTGGCCTAATGGTTAAGGTCTTAACTCGTACTCTGGCCTAATGGTTAAGATCTTAGACTCTTACTCTGTCCTAATGGTTAAGGTCTTAACTCTTACTCTGGCCTACTAATTAAGGTCTTTACTCTTACACTGGCCTAATGGTTAAGGTCTTAACTCTTACTCTGGCCTAATGGTAAGGTCTAGACTCTTACTCCGGCCTAATGTTTAAGGTCCTAACTCTTACTCTGGCCTAATGCTTAAGGTCTTAGACTCTTACTCTGGCCTAATGGTTAAGGTCTTAACTCTGGGTCTTAACTCTTACTCTGACCTAATGGTTAAGGTCTTAGACTCTTACTCTGGCCTACTGGTTAAGGTATTGACTCTTACTCTGGCCTAATGGTTAAGGTCTTAGGCTCTTACTCTGGCCTAATGGTTAAGGTCTTAGACACTTACTCTGGCCTACTGGTTAAGGTCTTTGTTCTTACTCTGGCCTATTGGTTAAGGTGTTTGACTCTTACTGTGGCCTAATGGTTAAGGGTTTAGACTCTTGCTCTGGCCCAATGGTTGAAGTCTTAATTCTTATTTTGGCCTAATGGTTAAGGTCTTAAACTCTTACTCTTGCCTAAAGGTTAAGGTCTTAACTCTTACTCTGGCCTAATGGTTAAGGTTTTAGACTCTTACTCTAGCCTAATGGCTAAGGTCTTAACTCTTACTCTGGCCTAATGGTTAAGGTCTTAGACCCTTACTCTGGCCTACTGGTTAAGGTCTTAGACTCTTACTCTAGCCTAATGGTTAAGGTCCTAGACTCTTACTCTGGCCTAATGGTTAAGGTCTTAGACTCTTACTCTGGCCTAATGGTTAAGGTCTCAAACTCTTACTCTGGCCTACTGGATAAGGTCTTAAGTCTTACTTTGACCTAATGGTTAAGGTCTTAGACTCTTACTCTGACCTAGTGGTTAAGTTCTTAGACTCTTACTCTGGCCTAATGGTTAAGGTATTGACTCTTACTCTGGCCTAATGGTTAATGTCTTAGACTCTTACTCTGGCCTAAAGGTTAAGGTCTTAACTCTTACTCTGGCCTAATGGTTAAGGTCTTAGACTCTTACTCTGGCCCAATGGTTAAGGTCTTAACTCTTACTCTGGCCCAATGGTTAAGGTCTTAACTCTTACTCTGGCCTAATGGTTAAGACTCTTACTCTGGCCTAATCGTTAAAGTCTTAGACTCTTACTCTGGCCTAATGGTTAAGGTCTTGACTTTTACTCTGGCCTACTGGTTAAGGTCTTAGACTCTTACTCTCGCCTAATGGTTAAGGTCTTAACTCTTACTCTGACCTAATGGTTAAGGTCTTAACGTTTACTCTGACCTAATGGTTAAGGTCTTAGACTCTGACTCTGGCCTAATGGGTAAGGTCTTAGACTCTTACTCTGGCCTAATGGTTAAGGTCTTAGACTCTTACTCTGGTCTAATGGTTAAGGTCTTAGACTCTTACTCCGGCCTACTGTTTGAGGTATTAACTCTTACTCTTGCCTAATGGTTAAGGTCCTAGACTCTTATCCTGGCCTAATGGTTAAGGTCTTAACTCTTACTCTGACCTAATGGTTAAGGTCTTAGACTCTTACTCTGGCCTAATGCTTAAGGTCTTAGACTCTTTCTCTGGCCTAATGGTTAAGGTCTTAACTCTTATTCTGGCCTAATGGTTAAGGTCTTAGACTCTTACTCTGGCCTAATGGTTAAGGTCTTAGCTCTTACTCTGGCCTACTGGTTAAAGTCTTAGACTCTTACTCTGGCCTAATGGTTAAGGTCTTAACTCGTACTATGGCCTAATGGTTAAGATCTTAGAGTCTTACTCTGTCCTAATGGTTAAGGTCTTAACTCTTACTCTGGCCTACTAATTAAGGTCTTTACTCTTACACTGGCCTAATGGTTAAGGTCTTAACTCTTACTCTGGCCTAATGGTAAGGTCTAGACTCTTACTCCGGCCTAATGGTTAAGGTCCTAACTCTTACTCTGGCCTAATGCTTAAGGTCTTAGACTCTTACTCTGGCCTAATGGTTAAGGTCTTAACTCTGGGTCTTAACTCTTACTCTGACCTAATGGTTAAGGTCTTAGACTCTTACTCTGGCCTACTGGTTAAGGTATTGACTCTTACTCTGGCCTAATGGTTAAGGTCTTAGACTCTTATTCTGGCCGATTGGTTAAGGTCTTAACTCTTACTCTGACCTAATGGTTAAGGTCTTAGACTCTTACTCTGGCCTAATGGTTAAGGTCTTAACTCTTACTATCGCCTACTGATTAAGGTCTTTACTCTTACACTGGCCCCAATGGTTAAGGTTTTAACTCTTACTCTGGCCTAATGCTTAAGGTCTTAGACTCTTTCTCTGGCCTAATGGTTAAGGTCGTAACTCTTACTCTGGCCTAATGGTTAAGGTCTTAGACTCTTACTCTGGCTTAATGGTTAAGGTCTTAGCTCTTACTCTGGCCTACTGGTTAAGGTCTTAGACTCTTACTCTGGCCTAATGGTTAAGGTCCTAACTCGTACTCTGGCCTAATGGTTAAGGTCTTGACTTTTACTTTGGCCTAATGGTTAAGGTCTTAGACTCTTACTCTGGCCTAATGGTTAAGGTCTAGACTCTTACTCTAGCCTAATGGTTAAGGTCTTAGACTCTTACTCTAGCCTAATGGTTAAGGTCTTAGACTCTTACTCTTGCTTAATGGTTAAGGTCTTGACTCTTACTCTGGCCTAATGGTTAAGGTCTTAACTCTTACTCTGGCCTAACAACTAAGGTCTTAGACTCTAACTCTGGCCTAATGGTTAAGGTCTAGACTCTTACACTGGCCTAATGGTTAAGGTATTGACTCTTACTCTGGCCTAATGGTTAAGGTCTTAGACTCTTACTCTGGCCTAATCTGTTAAGGTCTTAACTCTTACTCTTGCCTAATGGTTAAGGTCTTAGACTCTTACTCTAGCCTAATGGTTAAGGTATTGACTCTTACTCTGGCCTAATGGTTAAGGTCTTAGACTCTTACTCTGGCCTAATGGTTAAGGTGAATGGTTAAGGTCTTAGACTCTTACTCTAGCCTAATGGTTAAGGTCTTAGACTCTAACTCTGGCCTAATGGCTAAGGTCTTAGACTCTAACTCTGGCCTAATGGTTAAGGTCTGGACTCTTACACTGGCCTAGTGGTTAAGGTATTGACTCTTACTCTGGCCTAATGGTTAAGGTCTTAGACTCTTACTCTGGCCTAATGGTTAAGGTCTTAACTCTTACTCTTGCCTAATGGTTAAGGTCTTAGACTCTTACTCTAGCCTAATAGTTAAGGTCTTAACTCTTACTCTGGCCTAATGGATACGGTCTTAACTCTTACTCTGGCCTAATGGTTAATGTCTTAACTCTTACTCTGGCCTAATAGTTAAGGTCTTAGACACTTACTCTGGTCTACTGGTTAAGGTCTTAGCTCTTACTCTGGCCTACTGGTTAAGGTCTTAGAGTCTTACTCTGGCCTAATGGTTAAGGTCTTAACTCGTACTCTGGCCTAATGGTTAAGATCTTAGACTCTTACTCTGTCCTAATGGTTAAGGTCTTAACTCTTACTCTGGCCTACTAATTAAGGTCTTTACTCTTACACTGGCCTAATGGTTAAGGTCTTAACTCTTACTCTGGCCTAATGGTAAGGTCTAGACTCTTACTCCGGCCTAATGTTTAAGGTCCTAACTCTTACTCTGGCCTAATGCTTAAGGTCTTAGACTCTTACTCTGGCCTAATGGTTAAGGTCTTAACTCTGGGTCTTAACTCTTACTCTGACCTAATGGTTAAGGTCTTAGACTCTTACTCTGGCCTACTGGTTAAGGTATTGACTCTTACTCTGGCCTAATGGTTAAGGTCTTAGGCTCTTACTCTGGCCTAATGGTTAAGGTCTTAGACACTTACTCTGGCCTACTGGTTAAGGTCTTTGTTCTTACTCTGGCCTATTGGTTAAGGTGTTTGACTCTTACTGTGGCCTAATGGTTAAGGGTTTAGACTCTTGCTCTGGCCCAATGGTTGAAGTCTTAATTCTTATTTTGGCCTAATGGTTAAGGTCTTAAACTCTTACTCTTGCCTAAAGGTTAAGGTCTTAACTCTTACTCTGGCCTAATGGTTAAGGTTTTAGACTCTTACTCTAGCCTAATGGCTAAGGTCTTAACTCTTACTCTGGCCTAATGGTTAAGGTCTTAGACCCTTACTCTGGCCTACTGGTTAAGGTCTTAGACTCTTACTCTAGCCTAATGGTTAAGGTCCTAGACTCTTACTCTGGCCTAATGGTTAAGGTCTTAGACTCTTACTCTGGCCTAATGGTTAAGGTCTCAAACTCTTACTCTGGCCTACTGGATAAGGTCTTAAGTCTTACTTTGACCTAATGGTTAAGGTCTTAGACTCTTACTCTGACCTAATGGTTAAGTTCTTAGACTCTTACTCTGGCCTAATGGTTAAGGTATTGACTCTTACTCTGGCCTAATGGTTAATGTCTTAGACTCTTACTCTGGCCTAAAGGTTAAGGTCTTAACTCTTACTCTGGCCTAATGGTTAAGGTCTTAGACTCTTACTCTGGCCCAATGGTTAAGGTCTTAACTCTTACTCTGGCCCAATGGTTAAGGTCTTAACTCTTACTCTGGCCTAATGGTTAAGACTCTTACTCTGGCCTAATCGTTAAAGTCTTAGACTCTTACTCTGGCCTAATGGTTAAGGTCTTGACTTTTACTCTGGCCTAATGGCTAAGGTCTTAGACTCTTACTCTGGCCCAATGGTTAAGGTCTTAACTCTTACTCTGCCCCATGGTTAAGGTCTTATCTCTTACTCTGGCCTAATGGTTAACGTCTTGACTCTTACTCTGGCCTAATGGTTAAGGTATTAACTCTTACTCTGGCCTAATCGTTAAAGTCTTAGATTCTTACTCTGGCCTAATGGTTAAGGTCTAGACTCTTACTCTGGCCTAAAGGTTAAGGTATTGACTCTTACTCTGGCCTAATGGTTAATGTCTTAGACTCTTACTCTGGCCTAATGGTTAAGGTCTTAAGTCTTACACTAGCCTAACGGTTAAGGTCTTAGACTCTTACTCTGACCTAATGGTTAAGTTCTTAGACTCTTACTCTGGCCTAATGGTTAAGGTATCAAACTCTTACTCTGGGCTACTGGTTAAGGTCTTAACTCTTACTCTGGCCTACTGGTTAAGGTCTTAAATCTTACTCTGGCCTACTGGTTAAGGTCTTAGATCTTACTCTGGCCTAATGGTTAAGGTCTTAGACTCTTACTCTGGCCTAATGGTTAAGGCCTTGACTCTTACTCTGGCCTAATGGTTAAGGTCTTAGACTCTTACTCTGGCCTAATGGTTAAGGTGAATGGTTAAGGTCTTAGACTCTTACTCTAGCCTAATGGTTAAGGTCTTAGACTCTAACTCTGGCTTAATGGCTAAGGTCTTAGACTCTAACTCTGGCCTAATGGTTAAGGTCTAGACTCTTACACTGGCCTAGTGGTTAAGGTATTGACTCTTACTCTGGCCTAATGGTTAAGGTCTTAGACTCTTACTCTGGCCTAATGGTTAAGGTCTTAACTCTTACTCTTGCCTAATGGTTAAGGTCTTAGACTCTTACTCTAGCCTAATAGTTAAGGTCTTAACTCTTACTCTGGCCTAATGGATACGGTCTTAACTCTTACTCTGGCCTAATGGTTAATGTCTTAACTCTTACTCTGGCCTAATAGTTAAGGTCTTAGACACTTACTCTGGTCTACTGGTTAAGGTCTTAGCTCTTACTCTGGCCTACTGGTTAAGGTCTTAGAGTCTTACTCTGGCCTAATGGTTAAGGTCTTAACTCGTACTTTGGCCTAATGGTTAAGATCTTAGACTCTTGCTCTGTCCTAATGGTTAAGGTCTTAACTCTTACTCTGGCCTACTAATTAAGGTCTTTACTCTTACACTGGCCTAATGGTTAAGGTCTTAACTCTTACTCTGGCCTAATGGTAAGGTCTAGACTCTTACTCCGGCCTAATGTTTAAGGTCCTAACCCTTACTCTGGCCTAATGCTTAAGGTCTTAGACTCTTACTCTGGCCTAATGGTTAAGGTCTTAACTCTGGGTCTTAACTCTTACTCTGACCTAATGGTTAAGGTCTTAGACTCTTACTCTGGCCTACTGGTTAAGGTATTGACTCTTACTCTGGCCTAATGGTTAAGGTCTTAGGCTCTTACTCTGGCCTAATGGTTAAGGTCTTAGACACTTACTCTGGCCTACTGGTTAAGGTCTTTGTTCTTACTCTGGCCTATTGATTAAGGTGTTTGACTCTTACTGTGGCCTAATGGTTAAGGTTTTAGACTCTTGCTCTGGCCCAATGGTTGAGGTCTTAACTCTTATTTTGGCCTAATGGTTAAGGTCTTAAACTCTTACTCTTGCCTAAAGGTTAAGGTCTTAACTCTTACTCTGGCCTAATGGTTAAGGTTTTAGACTCTTACTCTAGCCTAATTGCTAAGGTCTTAACTCTTACTCTGGCCTAATGGTTAAGGTCTTAGACTCTTACTCTGGCCTACTGGTTAAAGTCTTAGACTCTTACTCTAGCCTAATGGTTAAGGTCTTAGACTCTTACTCTGGCCTAATGGTTAAGGTCTTAGACTCTTACTCTGGCCTAATGGTTAAGGTCTCAAACTCTTACTCTGGCCTACTGGATAAGGTCTTAAGTCTTACTTTGACCTAATGGTTAAGGTCTTAGACTCTTACTCTGACCTAATGGTTAAGTTCTTAGACTCTTACTCTGGCCTAATGGTTAAGGTCTTGACTCTTACTCTGGCCTAATGGTTAATGTCTTAGACTCTTACTCTGGCCTAAAGGTTAAGGTCTTAACTCTTACTCAGGCCTAATGGTTAAGGTCTTAGACTCTTACTCTGGCCCAATGGTTAAGGTCTTAACTCTTACTCTGGCCCAATGGTTAAGGTCTTAACTCTTACTCTGGCCTAATGGTTAAGACACTTACTCTGGCCTAATCGTTAAAGTCTTAGACTCTTACTCTGGCCTAATGGTTAAGGTCTTGACTTTTACTCTGGCCTAATGGCTAAGGACTTAGACTCTTACTCTGGCCCAATGGTTAAGGTCTTAACTCTTACTCTGGCCCAATGGTTAAGGTCTTAACTCTTACTCTGGCCTAAAGGTTAAGGTCTTATCTCTTACTCTGGCCTAATGGTTAAGGTCTTGACTCTTACTCTGGCCTAATGGTTAAGGTATTAACTCTTACTCTGGCCTAATCGTTAAAGTCTTAGATTCTTACTCTGGCCTAATGGTTAAGGTCTAGACTCTTACTCTGGCCTAATGGTTAAGGTATTGACTCTTACTCTGGCCTAATGGTTAATGTCTTAGACTCTTACTCTGGCCTAATGGTTAAGGTCTTTATTCTTACACTAGCCTAACGGTTAAGGTCTTAGACTCTTACTCTGACCTAATGGTTAAGTTCTTAGACTCTTACTCTGGCCTAATGGTTAAGGTATTAGACTCTTACTCTGGGCTACTGGTTAAGGTCTTAACTCTTACTCTGGCCTACTGGTTAAGGTCTTAGGCTCTTACTCTGCCCTAATGGTTAAGGTCTAGACTCTTACTTTGGCCTAATGGTTAAGGTATTGACTCTTACTCTGGCCTAATGGTTAATGTCTTAGACTCTTACTCTGGCCTAATGGTTAAGGTCTTAATTCTTACACTGGCCTAATGTTTAAGGTCTAAGACTCTTACTCTAGCCTAATAGTTAAGGTCTTAGACACTTACTCTGGTCTACTGGTTAAGGTCTTAGCTCTTACTCTGGCCTACTGGTTAAGGTCTTAGAGTCTTACTCTGGCCTAATGGTTAAGGTCTTAACTCGTACTTTGGCCTAATGGTTAAGATCTTAGACTCTTGCTCTGTCCTAATGGTTAAGGTCTTAACTCTTACTCTGGCCTACTAATTAAGGTCTTTACTCTTACACTGGCCTAATGGTTAAGGTCTTAACTCTTACTCTGGCCTAATGGTAAGGTCTAGACTCTAACTCCGGCCTAATGTTTAAGGTCCTAACCCTTACTCTGGCCTAATGCTTAAGGTCTTAGACTCTTACTCTGGCCTAATGGTTAAGGTCTTAACTCTGGGTCTTAACTCTTACTCTGACCTAATGGTTAAGGTCTTAGACTCTTACTCTGGCCTACTGGTTAAGGTATTGACTCTTACTCTGGCCTAATGGTTAAGGTCTTAGGCTCTTACTCTGGCCTAATGGTTAAGGTCTTAGACACTTACTCTAGCCTACTGGTTAAGGTCTTTGTTCTTACTCTGGCCTATTGATTAAGGTGTTTGACTCTTACTGTGGCCTAATGGTTAAGGTTTTAGACTCTTGCTCTGGCCCAATGGTTGAGGTCTTAACTCTTATTTTGGCCTAATTGTTAAGGTCTTAAACTCTTACTCTTGCCTAAAGGTTAAGGTCTTAACTCTTACTCTGGCCTAATGGTTAAGGTTTTAGACTCTTACTCTAGCCTAATGGCTAAGGTCTTAACTCTTACTCTGGCCTAATGGTTAAGGTCTTAGACTCTTACTCTGGCCTACTGGTTAAGGTCTTAGACTCTTACTCTAGCCTAATGGTTAAGGTCTTAGACTCTTACTCTGGCCTAATGGTTAAGGTCTTAGACTCTTACTCTGGCCTAATGGTTAAGGTCTCAAACTCTTACTCTGGCCTACTGGATAAGGTCTTAAGTCTTACTTTGACCTAATGGTTAAGGTCTTAGACTCTTACTCTGACCTAATGGTTAAGTTCTTAGACTCTTACTCTGGCCTAATGGTTAAGGTCTTGACTCTTACTCTGGCCTAATGGTTAATGTCTTAGACTCTTACTCTGGCCTAAAGGTTAAGGTCTTAACTCTTACTCAGGCCTAATGGTTAAGGTCTTAGACTCTTACTCTGGCCCAATGGTTAAGGTCTTAACTCTTACTCTGGCCCAATGGTTAAGGTCTTAACTCTTACTCTGGCCTAATGGTTAAGACACTTACTCTGGCCTAATCGTTAAAGTCTTAGACTCTTACTCTGGCCTAATGGTTAAGGTCTTGACTTTTACTCTGGCCTAATGGCTAAGGACTTAGACTCTTACTCTGGCCCAATGGTTAAGGTCTTAACTCTTACTCTGGCCCAATGGTTAAGGTCTTAACTCTTACTCTGGCCTAAAGGTTAAGGTCTTATCTCTTACTCTGGACTAATGGTTAAGGTCTTGACTCTTACTCTGGCATAATGGTTAAGGTATTAACTCTTACTCTGGCCTAATCTTTAAAGTCTTAGATTCTTACTCTGGCCTAATGGTTAAGGTCTAGACTCTTACTCTGGCCTAATGGTTAAGGTATTGACTCTTACTCTGGCCTAATGGTTAATGTCTTAGACTCTTACTCTGGCCTAATGGTTAAGGTCTTAATTCTTACACTAGCCTAACGGTTAAGGTCTTAGACTCTTACTCTGACCTAATGGTTAAGTTCTTAGACTCTTACTCTGGCCTAATGGTTAAGGTATTAGACTCTTACTCTGGGCTACTGGTTAAGGTCTTAACTCTTACTCTGGCCTACTGGTTAAGGTCTTAGACTCTTACTCTGACCTAATGGTTAAGTTCTTAGACTCTTACTCTGGCCTAATGGTTAAGGTATTAGACTCTTACTCTGGGCTACTGGTTAAGGTCTTAACTCTTACTCTGGCCTAATGGTTAATGTCTTAGACTCTTACTCTAGCCTAATGGTTAAGGTCTTAGATTCTTACTCTGGCCTAATGGTTAAGGTCTAGACTCTTACTCTGGCCTAATGGTTAAGGTATTGACTCTTAGTCTGGCCTAATGGTTACTGTCTTAGACTCTTACTCTGGCCTAATGGTTAAGGTCTTAATTCTTACACTGGCCTAACGGTTAAGGTCTTAGACTCTTACTCTGACCTAATGGTTAAGGTCTTGACTCTTACTCTGGCCTAATGGTTAAGGTCTTAGACTCTTACTCTGGCCTAATGGTTAAGGTATTAGACTCTTACTCTGGGCTACTGGTTAAGGTCTTAACTCTTACTCTGGCCTACTGGTTAAGGTCTTAAATCTTACTCTGGCCTAATGGTTAAGGTCTTTGCTCGTACTCTGGCCAATTGGTTAAGGTCTTAGACTCTAACTCTGGCCTAATGGTTAAGGTCTTAAACTCTTACTCTGGCCTAATGGTAAGGTCTTAACTCTTACTCTGGCCTAATGGTTAAGGTCTTAATTCTTACACTGGCCTAATGTTTAAGGTCTAAGACTCTTACTCTAGCCTAATGGTTAAGGTCTTAGATTCTTACTCTGGCCTAATGGTTAAGGTATTGATTCTTACTCTGGCCTAATGGTTAAGGTCTTAACTCTTACTCTTGCCTAATGGTTAAGGTCTTAGACTCTTACTCTAGCCTAATGGTTAAGGTCTTAGATTCTTACTCTGGCCTAATGGTTAAGGTCTAGACTCTTACTCTGGCCTAATGGTTAAGGTATTGACTCTTACTCTGGCCTAATGGTTAATGTCTTAGACTCTTACTCTGGCCTAATGGTTAAGGTCTTAGAATCTTACTCTGGACTAATGGTTAAGGTCTTAACTCTTACTCTGACCTAATGGTTAAGGTCTTAGACTCTTACTCTGGCCTAATGGTTAAGGTCTTAACTCTTACTCTGGCCTAATGGTAAGATCTAGACCCTTACTCCGGCCTAAGGGTTAAGGTCTTAACTCTTACTCTGGCCTTATGGTTAAGGTCTTGACTCTTACTCTGGCCTAATGGTTAAGGTCTTAGACTCTTACTCTCGCCTAATGGTTAAGGTCTTAACTCTTACTCTGACCTAATGGTTAAGGTCTTAACTCTTACTCTGACCTAATGGTTAAGGTCTTAGACACTGACTCTGGCCTAATGGGTAAGGTCTTAGACTCTTACTCTGGTCTAATGGTTAAGGTCTTAGACTCTTACTCCGGCCTACTGTTTGAGGTATTAACTCTTACTCTTGCTAAATGGTTAAGGTCCTAGACTCTTATTCTGGCCTAATGGTTAAGGTCTTAACTCTTACTCTGACTTAATGGTTAAGGTCTTAGACTCTTACTCTGGCCTAATGCTTAAGGTCTTAGACTCTTTCTCTGGCCTAATGGTTAAGGTCTTAACTCTTACTCTGGCCTAATGGTTAAGGTCTTAGACTCTTACTCTGGCCTAATGGTTAAGGTCTTAGCTCTTACTCTGGCCTACTGGTTAAAGTCTTAGACTCTTACTCTGGCCTAATGGTTAAGGTCTTAACTCGTACTCTGGCCTAATGGTTAAGATCTTAGACTCTTACTCTGTCCTAATGGTTAAGGTCTTAACTCTTACTCTGGCCTACTAATTAAGGTCTTTACTCTTACACTGGCCTAATGGTTAAGGTCTTAACTCTTACTCTGGCCTAATGGTAAGGTCTAGACTCTTACTCCGGCCTAATGGTTAAGGTCCTAACTCTTACTCTGGCCTAATGCTTAAGGTCTTAGACTCTTACTCTGGCCTAATGGTTAAGGTCTTAACTCTGGGTCTTAACTCTTACTCTGACCTAATGGTTAAGGTCTTAGACTCTTACTCTGGCCTACTGGTTAAGGTATTGACTCTTACTCTGGCCTAATGGTTAAGGTCTTAGACTCTTATTCTGGCCGATTGGTTAAGGTCTTAACTCTTACTCTGACCTAATGGTTAAGGTCTTAGACTCTTACTCTGGCCTAATGGTTAAGGTCTTAACTCTTTCTCTGGCCTAATGGTTAAGGTCGTAACTCTTACTCTGGCCTAATGGTTAAGGTCTTAGACTCTTACTCTGGCTTAATGGTTAAGGTCTTAGCTCTTACTCTGGCCTACTGGTTAAGGTCTTAGACTCTTACTCTGGCCTAATGGTTAAGGTCCTAACTCGTACTCTGGCCTAATGGTTAAGGTCTTGACTTTTACTTTGGCCTAATGGTTAAGGTCTTAGACTCTTACTCTGGCCTAATGGTTAAGGTCTAGACTCTTACTCTAGCCTAATGGTTAAGGTCTTAGACTCTTACTCTAGCCTAATGGTTAAGGTCTTAGACTCTTACTCTTGCTTAATGGTTAAGGTCTTGACTCTTACTCTGGCCTAATGGTTAAGGTCTTAACTCTTACTCTGGCCTAACAACTAAGGTCTTAGACTCTAACTCTGGCCTAATGGTTAAGGTCTAGACTCTTACACTGGCCTAATGGTTAAGGTATTGACTCTTACTCTGGCCTAATGGTTAAGGTCTTAGACTCTTACTCTGGCCTAATCTGTTAAGGTCTTAACTCTTACTCTTGCCTAATGGTTAAGGTCTTAGACTCTTACTCTAGCCTAATGGTTAAGGTATTGACTCTTACTCTGGCCTAATGGTTAAGGTCTTAGACTCTTACTCTGGCCTAATGGTTAAGGTGAATGGTTAAGGTCTTAGACTCTTACTCTAGCCTAATGGTTAAGGTCTTAGACTCTAACTCTGGCCTAATGGCTAAGGTCTTAGACTCTAACTCTGGCCTAATGGTTAAGGTCTAGACTCTTACACTGGCCTAGTGGTTAAGGTATTGACTCTTACTCTGGCCTAATGGTTAAGGTCTTAGACTCTTACTCTGGCCTAATGGTTAAGGTCTTAACTCTTACTCTTGCCTAATGGTTAAGGTCTTAGACTCTTACTCTAGCCTAATAGTTAAGGTCTTAACTCTTACTCTGGCCTAATGGATACGGTCTTAACTCTTACTCTGGCCTAATGGTTAATGTCTTAACTCTTACTCTGGCCTAATAGTTAAGGTCTTAGACACTTACTCTGGTCTACTGGTTAAGGTCTTAGCTCTTACTCTGGCCTACTGGTTAAGGTCTTAGAGTCTTACTCTGGCCTAATGGTTAAGGTCTTAACTCGTACTCTGGCCTAATGGTTAAGATCTTAGACTCTTACTCTGTCCTAATGGTTAAGGTCTTAACTCTTACTCTGGCCTACTAATTAAGGTCTTTACTCTTACACTGGCCTAATGGTTAAGGTCTTAACTCTTACTCTGGCCTAATGGTAAGGTCTAGACTCTTACTCCGGCCTAATGTTTAAGGTCCTAACTCTTACTCTGGCCTAATGCTTAAGGTCTTAGACTCTTACTCTGGCCTAATGGTTAAGGTCTTAACACTGGGTCTTAACTCTTACTCTGACCTAATGGTTAAGGTCTTAGACTCTTACTCTGGCCTACTGGTTAAGATATTGACTCTTACTCTGGCCTAATGGTTAAGGTCTTAGGCTCTTACTCTGGCCTAATGGTTAAGGTCTTAGACACTTACTCTGGCCTACTGGTTAAGGTCTTTGTTCTTACTCTGGCCTATTGGTTAAGGTGTTTGACTCTTACTGTGGCCTAATGGTTAAGGGTTTAGACTCTTGCTCTGGCCCAATGGTTGAAGTCTTAATTCTTATTTTGGCCTAATGGTTAAGGTCTTAAACTCTTACTCTTGCCTAAAGGTTAAGGTCTTAACTCTTACTCTGGCCTAATGGTTAAGGTTTTAGACTCTTACTCTAGCCTAATGGCTAAGGTCTTAACTCTTACTCTGGCCTAATGGTTAAGGTCTTAGACCCTTACTCTGGCCTACTGGTTAAGGTCTTAGACTCTTACTCTAGCCTAATGGTTAAGGTCCTAGACTCTTACTCTGGCCTAATGGTTAAGGTCTTAGACTCTTACTCTGGCCTAATGGTTAAGGTCTCAAACTCTTACTCTGGCCTACTGGATAAGGTCTTAAGTCTTACTTTGACCTAATGGTTAAGGTCTTAGACTCTTACTCTGACCTAATGGTTAAGTTCTTAGACTCTTACTCTGGCCTAATGGTTAAGGTATTGACTCTTACTCTGGCCTAATGGTTAATGTCTTAGACTCTTACTCTGGCCTAAAGGTTAAGGTCTTAACTCTTACTCTGGCCTAATGGTTAAGGTCTTAGACTCTTACTCTGGCCCAATGGTTAAGGTCTTAACTCTTACTCTGGCCCAATGGTTAAGGTCTTAACTCTTACTCTGGCCTAATGGTTAAGACTCTTACTCTGGCCTAATCGTTAAAGTCTTAGACTCTTACTCTGGCCTAATGGTTAAGGTCTTGACTTTTACTCTGGCCTAATGGCTAAGGTCTTAGACTCTTACTCTGGCCCAATGGTTAAGGTCTTAACTCTTACTCTGGCCCAATGGTTAAGGTCTTATCTCTTACTCTGGCCTAATGGTTAACGTCTTGACTCTTACTCTGGCCTAATGGTTAAGGTATTAACTCTTACTCTGGCCTAATCGTTAAAGTCTTAGATTCTTACTCTGGCCTAATGGTTAAGGTCTAGACTCTTACTCTGGCCTAAAGGTTAAGGTATTGACTCTTACTCTGGCCTAATGGTTAATGTCTTAGACTCTTACTCTGGCCTAATGGTTAAGGTCTTAAGTCTTACACTAGCCTAACGGTTAAGGTCTTAGACTCTTACTCTGACCTAATGGTTAAGTAAGTTCTTAGACTCTTACTCTGGCCTAATGGTTAAGGTATCAGACTCTTACTCTGGGCTACTGGTTAAGGTCTTAACTCTTACTCTGGCCTACTGGTTAAGGTCTTAAATCTTACTCTGGCCTACTGGTTAAGGTCTTAGATCTTACTCTGGCCTAATGGTTAAGGTCTTAGACTCTTACTCTGGCCTAATGGTTAAGGCCTTGACTCTTACTCTGGCCTAATGGTTAAGGTCTTAGACTCTTACTCTGGCCTAATGGTTAAGGTGAATGGTTAAGGTCTTAGACTCTTACTCTAGCCTAATGGTTAAGGTCTTAGACTCTAACTCTGGCTTAATGGCTAAGGTCTTAGACTCTAACTCTGGCCTAATGGTTAAGGTCTAGACTCTTACACTGGCCTAGTGGTTAAGGTATTGACTCTTACTCTGGCCTAATGGTTAAGGTCTTAGACTCTTACTCTGGCCTAATGGTTAAGGTCTTAACTCTTACTCTTACCTAATGGTTAAGGTCTTAGACTCTTACTCTAGCCTAATAGTTAAGGTCTTAACTCTTACTCTGGCCTAATGGATACGGTCTTAACTCTTACTCTGGCCTAATGGTTAATGTCTTAACTCTTACTCTGGCCTAATAGTTAAGGTCTTAGACACTTACTCTGGTCTACTGGTTAAGGTCTTAGCTCTTACTCTGGCCTACTGGTTAAGGTCTTAGAGTCTTACTCTGGCCTAATGGTTAAGGTCTTAACTCGTACTTTGGCCTAATGGTTAAGATCTTAGACTCTTGCTCTGTCCTAATGGTTAAGGTCTTAACTCTTACTCTGGCCTACTAATTAAGGTCTTTACTCTTACACTGGCCTAATGGTTAAGGTCTTAACTCTTACTCTGGCCTAATGGTAAGGTCTAGACTCTTACTCCGGCCTAATGTTTAAGGTCCTAACCCTTACTCTGGCCTAATGCTTAAGGTCTTAGACTCTTACTCTGGCCTAATGGTTAAGGTCTTAACTCTGGGTCTTAACTCTTACTCTGACCTAATGGTTAAGGTCTTAGACTCTTACTCTGGCCTACTGGTTAAGGTATTGACTCTTACTCTGGCCTAATGGTTAAGGTCTTAGGCTCTTACTCTGGCCTAATGGTTAAGGTCTTAGACACTTACTCTGGCCTACTGGTTAAGGTCTTTGTTCTTACTCTGGCCTATTGATTAAGGTGTTTGACTCTTACTGTGGCCTAATGGTTAAGGTTTTAGACTCTTGCTCTGGCCCAATGGTTGAGGTCTTAACTCTTATTTTGGCCTAATGGTTAAGGTCTTAAACTCTTACTCTTGCCTAAAGGTTAAGGTCTTAACTCTTACTCTGGCCTAATGGTTAAGGTTTTAGACTCTTACTCTAGCCTAATTGCTAAGGTCTTAACTCTTACTCTGGCCTAATGGTTAAGGTCTTAGACTCTTACTCTGGCCTACTGGTTAAGGTCTTAGACTCTTACTCTAGCCTAATGGTTAAGGTCTTAGACTCTTTCTCTGGCCTAATGGTTAAGGTCTTAGACTCTTACTCTGGCCTAATGGTTAAGGTCTCAAACTCTTACTCTGGCCTACTGGATAAGGTCTTAAGTCTTACTTTGACCTAATGGTTAAGGTCTTAGACTCTTACTCTGACCTAATGGTTAAGTTCTTAGACTCTTACTCTGGCCTAATGGTTAAGGTCCTAACTCGTACTCTGGCCAAATGGTTAAGGTCTTAACTCTTACTCTGGCCTAATGGTTAAGGTCTTGACTTTTACTTTGGCCTAATGGTTAAGGTCTTAGACTCTTACTCTGGCCTAATGGTTAAGGTCTAGACTCTTACTCTATCCTAATGGTTAAGGTCTTAGACTCTTACTCTAGCCTAATGGTTAAGGTCTTAGACTCTTACTCTTGCTTAATGGTTAAGGTCTTGACTCTTACTCTGGCCTAATGGTTAAGGTCATAACTCTTACTCTGGCCTAACGACTAAGGTCTTAGACTCTAACTCTGGCCTAATGGTTAAGGTCTAGACTCTTACACTGGCCTAATGGTTAAGGTCTTAGACTCTTACTCTAGCCTAATGGTTAAGGTATTGACTCTTACTCTGGCCTAATGGTTAAGGTCTTAGACTCTTACTCTGGCCTAATCTGTTAAGGTCTTAACTCTTACTCTTGCCTAATGGTTAAGGTATTGACTCTTACTCTGGCCTAATGGTTAAGGTCTTAGACTCTTACTCTGGCCTAATGGTTAAGGTGAATGGTTAAGGTCTTAGACTCTTACTCTAGCCTAATGGTTAAGGTCTTAGACTCTAACTCTGGCCTAATGGCTAAGGTCTTAGACTCTAACTCTGGCCTAATGGTTAAGGTCTAGACTCTTACACTGGCCTAGTGGTTAAGGTATTGACTCTTACTCTGGCCTAATGGTTAAGGTCTTAGACTCTTACTCTGGCCTAATGGTTAAGGTCTTAACTCTTACTCTTGCCTACTGGTTAAGGTCTTAGACTCTTACTCTAGCCTAATAGTTAAGGTCTTAACTCTTACTCTGGCCTAATGGATACGGTCTTAACTCTTACTCTGGCCTAATGGTTAATGTCTTAACTCTTACTCTGGCCTAATAGTTAAGGTCTTAGACACTTACTCTGGTCTACTGGTTAAGGTCTTATCTCTTACTCTGGCCTACTGGTTAAGGTCTTAGAGTCTTACTCTGGCCTAATGGTTAAGGTCTTAACTCGTACTCTGGCCGAATGGTTAAGATCTTAGACTCTTACTCTGTCCTAATGGTTAAGGTCTTAACTCTTACTCTGGCCTACTAATTAAGGTCTTTACTCTTACACTGGCCTAATGGTTAAGGTCTTAACTCTTACTCTGGCCTAATGGTAAGGTCTAGACTCTTACTCCGGCCTAATGTTTAAGGTCCTAACTCTTACTCTGGCCTAATGCTTAAGGTCTTAGACTCTTACTCTGGCCTAATGGTTAAGGTCTTAACTCTGGGTCTTAACTCTTACTCTGACCTAATGGTTACGGTCTTAGACTCTTACTCTAGCCTACTGGTTAAGGTATTGACTCTTACTCTGGCCTAATGGTTAAGGTCTTAGGCTCTTACTCTGGCCTAATGGTTAAGGTCTTAGACACTTACTCTGGCCTACGGGTTAAGGTCTTTGTTCTTACTCTGGCCTATTGGTTAAGGTGTTTGACTCTTACTGTGGCCTAATGGTTAAGGGTTTAGACTCTTGCTCTGGCCCAATGGTTGAAGTCTTAATTCTTATTTTGGCCTAATGGTTAAGGTCTTAAACTCTTACTCTTGCCTAAAGGTTAAGGTCTTAACTCTTACTCTGGCCTAATGGTTAAGGTTTTAGACTCTTACTCTAGCCTAATGGCTAAGGTCTTAACTCTTACTCTGGCCTAATGGTTAAGGTCTTAGACCCTTACTCTGGCCTACTGGTTAAGGTCTTAGACTCTTACTCTAGCCTAATGGTTAAGGTCCTAGACTCTTACTCTGGCCTAAGGGTTAAGATCTTAGACTCTTACTCTGGCCTAATGGTTAAGGTCTCAAACTCTTACTCTGGCCTAATGGTTAAGTTCTTAGACTCTTACTCTGGCCTAAAGGTTAAGGTCTTAACTCTTACTCTGGCCTAATGGTTAAGGTCTTAGACTCTTACTCTGGCCCAATGGTTAAGGTCTTAACTCTTACTCTGGCCCAATGGTTAAGGTCTTAACTCTTACTCTGGCCTAGTGGTTAAGACTCTTACTCTGGCCTAATCGTTAAAGTCTTAGACTCTTACTCTGGCCTAATGGTTAAGGTCTTGACTTTTACTCTGGCCTAATGGCTAGGGTCTTAGACTCTTACTCTGGCCCAATGGTTAAGGTCTTAACTCTTACTCTGGCCCAATGGTTAAGGTCTTATCTCTTACTCTGGCCTAATGGTTAACGTCTTGACTCTTACTCTGGCCTAATGGTTAAGGTATTAACTCTTACTCTGGCCTAATCGTTAAAGTCTTAGATTCTTACTCTGGCCTAATGGTTAAGGTCTAGACTCTTACTCTGGCCTAAAGGTTAAGGTATTGACTCTTACTCTGGCCTAATGGTTAATGTCTTAGACTCTTACTCTGGCCTAATGGTTAAGGTCTTAAGTCTTACACTAGCCTAACGGTTAAGGTCTTAGACTCTTACTCTGACCTAATGGTTAAGTTCTTAGACTCTTACTCTGGCCTAATGGTTAAGGTATCAGACTCTTACTCTGGGCTACTGGTTAAGGTCTTAACTCTTACTCTGGCCTACTGGTTAAGGTCTTAAATCTTACTCTGGCCTACTGGTTAAGGTCTTAGATCTTACTCTGGCCTAATGGTTAAGGTCTTAGACTCTTACTCTGGCCTAATGGTTAAGGCCTTGACTCTTACTCTGGCCTAATGGTTAAGGTCTTAGACTCTTACTCTGGCCTAATGGTTAAGGTGAATGGTTAAGGTCTTAGACTCTTACTCTAGCCTAATGGTTAAGGTCTTAGACTCTAACTCTGGCTTAATGGCTAAGGTCTTAGACTCTAACTCTGGCCTAATGGTTAAGGTCTAGACTCTTACACTGGCCTAGTGGTTAAGGTATTGACTCTTACTCTGGCCTAATGGTTAAGGTCTTAGACTCTTACTCTGGCCTAATGGTTAAGGTATTAACTCTTACTCTTGCCTAATGGTTAAGGTCTTAACTCTTACTCTGGCCTAATGGATACGGTCTTAACTCTTACTCTGGCCTAATGGTTAATGTCTTAACTCTTACTCTGGCCTAATAGTTAAGGTCTTAGACACTTACTCTGGTCTACTGGTTAAGGTCTTAGCTCTTACTCTGGCCTATTGGTTAAGGTCTTAGAGTCTTACTCTGGCCTAATGGTTAAGGTCTTAACTCGTACTTTGGCCTAATGGTTAAGATCTTAGACTCTTGCTCTGTCCTAATGGTTAAGGTCTTAACTCTTACTCTGGCCTACTAATTAAGGTCTTTACTCTTACACTGGCCTAATGGTTAAGGTCTTAACTCTTACTCTGGCCTAATCGTTAAAGTCTTAGATTCTTACTCTGGCCTAATGGTTAAGGTCTAGACTCTTAATCTGGCCTAATGGTTAAGGTATTGACTCTTACTCTGGCCTAATGGTTAATGTCTTAGAATCTTACTCTGGCCTAATGGTTAAGGTCCTAATTCTTACACTAGCCTAACGGTTAAGGTCTTAGACTCTTACTCTGACCTAATGGTTAAGTTCTTAGACTCTTACTCTGGCCTAATGGTTAAGGTATTAGACTCTTACTCTGGGCTACTGGTTAAGGTCTTAACTCTTACTCTGGCCTACTGGTTAAGGTCTTAAATCTTACTCTGGCCTACTGGTTAAGGTCTTAGATCTTACTCTGGCCTAATGGTTAAGGTCTTAGACTCTTACTCTGGCCTAATGGTTAAGGTCTTGACTCTTACTCTGGCCTAATGGTTAAGGTCTTAGACTCTTACTCTAGCCTAATGGTTAAGGTCTTAACTCTTACTCTGGCCTAATGGTTAAGGTCTTAACTCTTACTCTGGCCTAATGGTTAAGGTCTTATACTCTAAGTCTGGCCTAATGGTAAGGTCTAGACTCTTACTCTGGCCTAATGGTTAAGGTCTTAACTCTTACTCTAGCCTAATGGTTAAGGTCTTAGACTCTTACTCAAGCCTAATGGTTAAGGTCTTAGACTCTTACTCTGGCCTAATGATTAAGGTATTAACTCTTACTCTGGCCTAATGGTGAAGGGCTTAACTCTTACTCTGGCCTACTGGTTAAGGTCTTAGACTCTTACACTTGCCTATTGGTTAAGGTCTTAGACGCTTACTCTGGCCTAATGGTTAAGGTCTTAGACTCTTACTCTTGCCTAATCATTAAAGTCTTAGATTCTTACTCTGGCCTAATGGTTAAGGTCTTGACTTTTACTCTGGAATAATGGTTAAGGTGTTAGACTCTTACTCTGGCCTAATGGTTAAGGTCTAGACTCTTACTCTAGCCTAATGGTTAAGGTCTTAGACTCTTACTCTAGCCTAATGGTTAAGGTCTTAGACTCTAACTCTGGCCTAATGGCTAAGGTCTTAGACTCTAACTCTGGCCTAATGGTTAAGGTCTAGACTCTTACACTGGCCTAATGGTTAAGGTCTTAACTCTTACTCTGGCCTAATGCTTAAGGTCTTAGACTCTAACTCTGGCCTAATGGTTAAGGTCTAGACTCTTACTCTGGCCTAATGGTTAAGGTCTTAGACTCTAACTCTGGCCTAATGGCTAAGGTCTAGACTCTTACTTTGGCCTAATGGTTAAGGTATTGACTCTTACTCTGGCCTAATGGTTAATATCTTAGACTCTTACTCTGGCCTAATGGTTAAGGTCTTAATTCTTACACTGGCCTAATGGTTAAGGTATTGACTCTTACTCTGGCCTACTGGTTAAGGTCTTAAATCTTACTCTGGCCTAATGGTTAAGGTCTTTGCTCTTACTCTGGCCAATTGGTTAAGGTCTTAGACTCTTACTCTGGCCTAATGGTTAAGGTCTTAAACTCTTACTCTGGCCTATTGGTAAGGTCTTAACTCTTACCTTGGCCTAATGGTTAAGGTCTTAGACTCTTACTCCTGCCTAATGGTTAAGGTATTGACTCTTACTCTGGCTTAATGGTTAAGGTCTTAGACTCTTACTCTGGCCTAATGGTTAAGGTCTTAACTCTTACTCTTGCCTAATGGTTAAGGTCTTAGACTCTTACTCTAGCCTAATGGTTAAGGTCTTAGATTCTTACTCTGGCCTAATGGTTAAGGTCTAGACTCTTACTCTGGCCTAATGGTTAAGGTATTGACTCTTACTCTGGCCTAATGGTTAATGTCTTAGACTCTTACTCTGGCCTAATGGTCAAGGTCTTAGAATCTTACTCTGGCCTAATGGTTAAGGTCTAAACTCTTACTCTGACCTAATGGTTAAGGTCTTAGACTCTTACTCTGGCCTAATGGTTAAGGTCTTAACTCTTACTCTGGCTTAATGGTAAGATCTAGACCCTTACTCTGGCCTAATGGTTAAGGTCTTAACTCTTACTCTTGCCTAATGGTTAAGGTCTTAGACTCTTACTCTAGCCTAATGGTTAAGGTCTTACACTCTTACTCTGGTCTAATGGTTAAGGTCTGAGACTCTTACTCTGGCCTACTGTTTAAGGTATTAACTCTTACTCTTGCCTAATGGTTAAGGTCTTAGACTCTTATTCTGGCCTAATGGTTAAGGTCTTAACTCTTACTCTGACCTAATGGTTAAGGTCTTAGACTCTTACTCTGGCCTAATGGTTAAGGTCTTAACTCTTACTATGGCCTACTGATTAAGGTCTTTATTCTTACACTGGCCTAATGGTTAAGGTTTTAACTCTTACTCTGGCCTAATTTTTAAGGTCTTAGACTCTTTCTCTGGCCTAATGGTTAAGGTCTTGACTCTTACTCTGGCCTAATGGTTAAGGTCTTGACTCGTACTCTGGCCTAATGGTTAAGGTCCTAACTCTTACTCTGGCCTAATGCTTAAGGTCTTAGACTCTTACTCTGGCCTAATGGTTAAGGTCTTAACTCTGGGTCTTAACTCTTACTCTGACCTAATGGTTAAGGTCTTAGACTCTTACTCTGGCCTACTGGTTAAGGTATTGACTCTTACTCTGGCCTAATGGTTAAGGTCTTAGACTCTTATTCTGGCCGATTGGTTAAGGTCTTAACTCTTACTCTGACCTAATGGTTAAGGTCTTAGACTCTTACTCTGGCCTAATGGTTAAGGTCTTAACTCTTACTATCGCCTACTGATTAAGGTCTTTACTCTTACACTGGCCCCAATGGTTAAGGTTTTAACTCCTACTCTGGCCTAATGCTTAAGGTCTTAGACTCTTTCTCTGGCCTAATGGTTAAGGTCGTAACTCTTACTCTGGCCTAATGGTTAAGGTCTTAGACTCTTACTCTGGCCTAATGGTTAAGGTCTCAGCTCTTACTCTGGCCTACTGGTTAAGGTCTTAGACTCTTACTCTGGCCTAATGGTTAAGGTCCTAACTCGTACTCTGGCCAAATGGTTAAGGTCTTAACTCTTACTCTGGCCTAATGGTTAAGGTCTTGACTTTTACTTTGGCCTAATGGTTAAGGTCTTAGACTCTTACTCTGGCCTAATGGTTAAGGTCTAGACTCTTACTCTAGCCTAATGGTTAAGGTCTTAGACTCTTACTCTAGCCTAATGGTTAAGGTCTTAGACTCTTACTCTTGCTTAATGGTTAAGGTCTTGACTCTTACTCTGGCCTAATGGTTAAGGTCTTAACTCTTACTCTGGCCTAACGGCTAAGGTCTTAGACTCTAACTCTGGCCTAATGGTTAAGGTCTAGACTCTTACACTGGCCTAATGGTTAAGGTATTGACTCTTACTCTGGCCTAATGGTTAAGGTCTTAGACTCGTACTCTGGCCTAATGGTTAAGGTCCTAGCTCTTACTCTGGCCTAATGCTTAAGGTCTTAGACTCTTACTCTGGCCTAATGGTTAAGGTCTTAACTCTGGGTCTTAACTCTTACTCTGACCTAATGGTTAAGGTCTTAGACTCTTACTCTGGCCTACTGGTTAAGGTATTGACTCTTACTCTGGCCTAATGGTTAAGGTCTTAGACTCTTATTCTGGCCGATTGGTTAAGGTCTTAACTCTTACTCTGACCTAATGGTTAAGGTCTTAGACTCTTACTCTGGCCTAATGGTTAAGGTCTTAACTCTTACTATCGCCTACTGATTAAGGTCTTTACTCTTACACTGGCCCCAATGGTTAAGGTTTTAACTCTTACTCTGGCCTAATGCTTAAGGTCTTAGACTCTTTCTCTGGCCTAATGGTTAAGGTCGTAACTCTTACTCTGGCCTAATGGTTAAGGTCTTAGACTCTTACTCTGGCCTAATGGTTAAGGTCTTAGCTCTTACTCTGGCCTACTGGTTAAGGTCTTAGACTCTTACTCTGGCCTAATGGTTAACGTCCTAACTCGTACTCTGGCCAAATGGTTAAGGTCTTAACTCTTACTCTGGCCTAATGGTTAAGGTCTTGACTTTTAATTTGGCCTAATGGTTAAGGTCTTAGACTCTTACTCTGGCCTAATGGTTAAGGTCTAGACTCTTACTCTAGCCTAATGGTTAAGGTCTTAGACTCTTACTCTAGCCTACTGGTTAAGGTCTTAAATCTTACTCTGGCCTACTGGTTAAGGTCTTAGATCTTACTCTGGCCTAATGGTTAAGGTCTTAGACTCTTACTCTGGCCTAATGGTTAAGGCCTTGACTCTTACTCTGGCCTAATGGTTAAGGTCTTAGACTCTTACTCTGGCCTAATGGTTAAGGTGAATGGTTAAGGTCTTAGACTCTTACTCTAGCCTAATGGTTAAGGTCTTAGACTCTAACTCTGGCTTAATGGCTAAGGTCTTAGACTCTAACTCTGGCCTAATGGTTAAGGTCTTAGACTCTTACTCTGGCCTAATGGTTAAGGTATTGACTCTTACTCTGGCCTAATGGTTAAGGTCTTAGACTCTTACTCTGGCCCAATGGTTAAGGTCTTAACTCTTACTCTGGCCCAATGGTTAAGGTCTTAACTCTTACTCTGGCCTAATGGTTAAGACTCTTACTCTGGCCTAATCGTTAAAGTCTTAGACTCTTACTCTGGCCTAATGGTTAAGGTCTTGACTTTTACTCTGGCCTACTGGTTAAGGTCTTAGACTCTTACTCTCGCCTAATGGTTAAGGTCTTAACTCTTACTCTGACCTAATGGTTAAGGTCTTAACGTTTACTCTGACCTAATGGTTAAGGTCTTAGACTCTGACTCTGGCCTAATGGGTAAGGTCTTAGACTCTTACTCTGGCCTAATGGTTAAGGTCTTAGACTCTTACTCTGGTCTAATGGTTAAGGTCTTAGACTCTTACTCCGGCCTACTGTTTGAGGTATTAACTCTTACTCTTGCCTAATGGTTAAGGTCCTAGACTCTTATCCTGGCCTAATGGTTAAGGTCTTAACTCTTACTCTGACCTAATGGTTAAGGTCTTAGACTCTTACTCTGGCCTAATGCTTAAGGTCTTAGACTCTTTCTCTGGCCTAATGGTTAAGGTCTTAACTCTTATTCTGGCCTAATGGTTAAGGTCTTAGACTCTTACTCTGGCCTAATGGTTAAGGTCTTAGCTCTTACTCTGGCCTACTGGTTAAAGTCTTAGACTCTTACTCTGGCCTAATGGTTAAGGTCTTAACTCGTACTATGGCCTAATGGTTAAGATCTTAGAGTCTTACTCTGTCCTAATGGTTAAGGTCTTAACTCTTACTCTGGCCTACTAATTAAGGTCTTTACTCTTACACTGGCCTAATGGTTAAGGTCTTAACTCTTACTCTGGCCTAATGGTAAGGTCTAGACTCTTACTCCGGCCTAATGGTTAAGGTCCTAACTCTTACTCTGGCCTAATGCTTAAGGTCTTAGACTCTTACTCTGGCCTAATGGTTAAGGTCTTAACTCTGGGTCTTAACTCTTACTCTGACCTAATGGTTAAGGTCTTAGACTCTTACTCTGGCCTACTGGTTAAGGTATTGACTCTTACTCTGGCCTAATGGTTAAGGTCTTAGACTCTTATTCTGGCCGATTGGTTAAGGTCTTAACTCTTACTCTGACCTAATGGTTAAGGTCTTAGACTCTTACTCTGGCCTAATGGTTAAGGTCTTAACTCTTACTATCGCCTACTGATTAAGGTCTTTACTCTTACACTGGCCCCAATGGTTAAGGTTTTAACTCTTACTCTGGCCTAATGCTTAAGGTCTTAGACTCTTTCTCTGGCCTAATGGTTAAGGTCGTAACTCTTACTCTGGCCTAATGGTTAAGGTCTTAGACTCTTACTCTGGCTTAATGGTTAAGGTCTTAGCTCTTACTCTGGCCTACTGGTTAAGGTCTTAGACTCTTACTCTGGCCTAATGGTTAAGGTCCTAACTCGTACTCTGGCCTAATGGTTAAGGTCTTGACTTTTACTTTGGCCTAATGGTTAAGGTCTTAGACTCTTACTCTGGCCTAATGGTTAAGGTCTAGACTCTTACTCTAGCCTAATGGTTAAGGTCTTAGACTCTTACTCTAGCCTAATGGTTAAGGTCTTAGACTCTTACTCTTGCTTAATGGTTAAGGTCTTGACTCTTACTCTGGCCTAATGGTTAAGGTCTTAACTCTTACTCTGGCCTAACAACTAAGGTCTTAGACTCTAACTCTGGCCTAATGGTTAAGGTCTAGACTCTTACACTGGCCTAATGGTTAAGGTATTGACTCTTACTCTGGCCTAATGGTTAAGGTCTTAGACTCTTACTCTGGCCTAATCTGTTAAGGTCTTAACTCTTACTCTTGCCTAATGGTTAAGGTCTTAGACTCTTACTCTAGCCTAATGGTTAAGGTATTGACTCTTACTCTGGCCTAATGGTTAAGGTCTTAGACTCTTACTCTGGCCTAATGGTTAAGGTGAATGGTTAAGGTCTTAGACTCTTACTCTAGCCTAATGGTTAAGGTCTTAGACTCTAACTCTGGCCTAATGGCTAAGGTCTTAGACTCTAACTCTGGCCTAATGGTTAAGGTCTAGACTCTTACACTGGCCTAGTGGTTAAGGTATTGACTCTTACTCTGGCCTAATGGTTAAGGTCTTAGACTCTTACTCTGGCCTAATGGTTAAGGTCTTAACTCTTACTCTTGCCTAATGGTTAAGGTCTTAGACTCTTACTCTAGCCTAATAGTTAAGGTCTTAACTCTTACTCTGGCCTAATGGATACGGTCTTAACTCTTACTCTGGCCTAATGGTTAATGTCTTAACTCTTACTCTGGCCTAATAGTTAAGGTCTTAGACACTTACTCTGGTCTACTGGTTAAGGTCTTAGCTCTTACTCTGGCCTACTGGTTAAGGTCTTAGAGTCTTACTCTGGCCTAATGGTTAAGGTCTTAACTCGTACTCTGGCCTAATGGTTAAGATCTTAGACTCTTACTCTGTCCTAATGGTTAAGGTCTTAACTCTTACTCTGGCCTACTAATTAAGGTCTTTACTCTTACACTGGCCTAATGGTTAAGGTCTTAACTCTTACTCTGGCCTAATGGTAAGGTCTAGACTCTTACTCCGGCCTAATGTTTAAGGTCCTAACTCTTACTCTGGCCTAATGCTTAAGGTCTTAGACTCTTACTCTGGCCTAATGGTTAAGGTCTTAACTCTGGGTCTTAACTCTTACTCTGACCTAATGGTTAAGGTCTTAGACTCTTACTCTGGCCTACTGGTTAAGGTATTGACTCTTACTCTGGCCTAATGGTTAAGGTCTTAGGCTCTTACTCTGGCCTAATGGTTAAGGTCTTAGACACTTACTCTGGCCTACTGGTTAAGGTCTTTGTTCTTACTCTGGCCTATTGGTTAAGGTGTTTGACTCTTACTGTGGCCTAATGGTTAAGGGTTTAGACTCTTGCTCTGGCCCAATGGTTGAAGTCTTAATTCTTATTTTGGCCTAATGGTTAAGGTCTTAAACTCTTACTCTTGCCTAAAGGTTAAGGTCTTAACTCTTACTCTGGCCTAATGGTTAAGGTTTTAGACTCTTACTCTAGCCTAATGGCTAAGGTCTTAACTCTTACTCTGGCCTAATGGTTAAGGTCTTAGACCCTTACTCTGGCCTACTGGTTAAGGTCTTAGACTCTTACTCTAGCCTAATGGTTAAGGTCCTAGACTCTTACTCTGGCCTAATGGTTAAGGTCTTAGACTCTTACTCTGGCCTAATGGTTAAGGTCTCAAACTCTTACTCTGGCCTACTGGATAAGGTCTTAAGTCTTACTTTGACCTAATGGTTAAGGTCTTAGACTCTTACTCTGACCTAATGGTTAAGTTCTTAGACTCTTACTCTGGCCTAATGGTTAAGGTATTGACTCTTACTCTGGCCTAATGGTTAATGTCTTAGACTCTTACTCTGGCCTAAAGGTTAAGGTCTTAACTCTTACTCTGGCCTAATGGTTAAGGTCTTAGACTCTTACTCTGGCCCAATGGTTAAGGTCTTAACTCTTACTCTGGCCCAATGGTTAAGGTCTTAACTCTTACTCTGGCCTAATGGTTAAGACTCTTACTCTGGCCTAATCGTTAAAGTCTTAGACTCTTACTCTGGCCTAATGGTTAAGGTCTTGACTTTTACTCTGGCCTAATGGCTAAGGTCTTAGACTCTTACTCTGGCCCAATGGTTAAGGTCTTAACTCTTACTCTGCCCCATGGTTAAGGTCTTATCTCTTACTCTGGCCTAATGGTTAACGTCTTGACTCTTACTCTGGCCTAATGGTTAAGGTATTAACTCTTACTCTGGCCTAATCGTTAAAGTCTTAGATTCTTACTCTGGCCTAATGGTTAAGGTCTAGACTCTTACTCTGGCCTAAAGGTTAAGGTATTGACTCTTACTCTGGCCTAATGGTTAATGTCTTAGACTCTTACTCTGGCCTAATGGTTAAGGTCTTAAGTCTTACACTAGCCTAACGGTTAAGGTCTTAGACTCTTACTCTGACCTAATGGTTAAGTTCTTAGACTCTTACTCTGGCCTAATGGTTAAGGTATCAAACTCTTACTCTGGGCTACTGGTTAAGGTCTTAACTCTTACTCTGGCCTACTGGTTAAGGTCTTAAATCTTACTCTGGCCTACTGGTTAAGGTCTTAGATCTTACTCTGGCCTAATGGTTAAGGTCTTAGACTCTTACTCTGGCCTAATGGTTAAGGCCTTGACTCTTACTCTGGCCTAATGGTTAAGGTCTTAGACTCTTACTCTGGCCTAATGGTTAAGGTGAATGGTTAAGGTCTTAGACTCTTACTCTAGCCTAATGGTTAAGGTCTTAGACTCTAACTCTGGCTTAATGGCTAAGGTCTTAGACTCTAACTCTGGCCTAATGGTTAAGGTCTAGACTCTTACACTGGCCTAGTGGTTAAGGTATTGACTCTTACTCTGGCCTAATGGTTAAGGTCTTAGACTCTTACTCTGGCCTAATGGTTAAGGTCTTAACTCTTACTCTTGCCTAATGGTTAAGGTCTTAGACTCTTACTCTAGCCTAATAGTTAAGGTCTTAACTCTTACTCTGGCCTAATGGATACGGTCTTAACTCTTACTCTGGCCTAATGGTTAATGTCTTAACTCTTACTCTGGCCTAATAGTTAAGGTCTTAGACACTTACTCTGGTCTACTGGTTAAGGTCTTAGCTCTTACTCTGGCCTACTGGTTAAGGTCTTAGAGTCTTACTCTGGCCTAATGGTTAAGGTCTTAACTCGTACTTTGGCCTAATGGTTAAGATCTTAGACTCTTGCTCTGTCCTAATGGTTAAGGTCTTAACTCTTACTCTGGCCTACTAATTAAGGTCTTTACTCTTACACTGGCCTAATGGTTAAGGTCTTAACTCTTACTCTGGCCTAATGGTAAGGTCTAGACTCTTACTCCGGCCTAATGTTTAAGGTCCTAACCCTTACTCTGGCCTAATGCTTAAGGTCTTAGACTCTTACTCTGGCCTAATGGTTAAGGTCTTAACTCTGGGTCTTAACTCTTACTCTGACCTAATGGTTAAGGTCTTAGACTCTTACTCTGGCCTACTGGTTAAGGTATTGACTCTTACTCTGGCCTAATGGTTAAGGTCTTAGGCTCTTACTCTGGCCTAATGGTTAAGGTCTTAGACACTTACTCTGGCCTACTGGTTAAGGTCTTTGTTCTTACTCTGGCCTATTGATTAAGGTGTTTGACTCTTACTGTGGCCTAATGGTTAAGGTTTTAGACTCTTGCTCTGGCCCAATGGTTGAGGTCTTAACTCTTATTTTGGCCTAATGGTTAAGGTCTTAAACTCTTACTCTTGCCTAAAGGTTAAGGTCTTAACTCTTACTCTGGCCTAATGGTTAAGGTTTTAGACTCTTACTCTAGCCTAATTGCTAAGGTCTTAACTCTTACTCTGGCCTAATGGTTAAGGTCTTAGACTCTTACTCTGGCCTACTGGTTAAAGTCTTAGACTCTTACTCTAGCCTAATGGTTAAGGTCTTAGACTCTTACTCTGGCCTAATGGTTAAGGTCTTAGACTCTTACTCTGGCCTAATGGTTAAGGTCTCAAACTCTTACTCTGGCCTACTGGATAAGGTCTTAAGTCTTACTTTGACCTAATGGTTAAGGTCTTAGACTCTTACTCTGACCTAATGGTTAAGTTCTTAGACTCTTACTCTGGCCTAATGGTTAAGGTCTTGACTCTTACTCTGGCCTAATGGTTAATGTCTTAGACTCTTACTCTGGCCTAAAGGTTAAGGTCTTAACTCTTACTCAGGCCTAATGGTTAAGGTCTTAGACTCTTACTCTGGCCCAATGGTTAAGGTCTTAACTCTTACTCTGGCCCAATGGTTAAGGTCTTAACTCTTACTCTGGCCTAATGGTTAAGACACTTACTCTGGCCTAATCGTTAAAGTCTTAGACTCTTACTCTGGCCTAATGGTTAAGGTCTTGACTTTTACTCTGGCCTAATGGCTAAGGACTTAGACTCTTACTCTGGCCCAATGGTTAAGGTCTTAACTCTTACTCTGGCCCAATGGTTAAGGTCTTAACTCTTACTCTGGCCTAAAGGTTAAGGTCTTATCTCTTACTCTGGCCTAATGGTTAAGGTCTTGACTCTTACTCTGGCCTAATGGTTAAGGTATTAACTCTTACTCTGGCCTAATCGTTAAAGTCTTAGATTCTTACTCTGGCCTAATGGTTAAGGTCTAGACTCTTACTCTGGCCTAATGGTTAAGGTATTGACTCTTACTCTGGCCTAATGGTTAATGTCTTAGACTCTTACTCTGGCCTAATGGTTAAGGTCTTTATTCTTACACTAGCCTAACGGTTAAGGTCTTAGACTCTTACTCTGACCTAATGGTTAAGTTCTTAGACTCTTACTCTGGCCTAATGGTTAAGGTATTAGACTCTTACTCTGGGCTACTGGTTAAGGTCTTAACTCTTACTCTGGCCTACTGGTTAAGGTCTTAGGCTCTTACTCTGCCCTAATGGTTAAGGTCTAGACTCTTACTTTGGCCTAATGGTTAAGGTATTGACTCTTACTCTGGCCTAATGGTTAATGTCTTAGACTCTTACTCTGGCCTAATGGTTAAGGTCTTAATTCTTACACTGGCCTAATGTTTAAGGTCTAAGACTCTTACTCTAGCCTAATAGTTAAGGTCTTAGACACTTACTCTGGTCTACTGGTTAAGGTCTTAGCTCTTACTCTGGCCTACTGGTTAAGGTCTTAGAGTCTTACTCTGGCCTAATGGTTAAGGTCTTAACTCGTACTTTGGCCTAATGGTTAAGATCTTAGACTCTTGCTCTGTCCTAATGGTTAAGGTCTTAACTCTTACTCTGGCCTACTAATTAAGGTCTTTACTCTTACACTGGCCTAATGGTTAAGGTCTTAACTCTTACTCTGGCCTAATGGTAAGGTCTAGACTCTAACTCCGGCCTAATGTTTAAGGTCCTAACCCTTACTCTGGCCTAATGCTTAAGGTCTTAGACTCTTACTCTGGCCTAATGGTTAAGGTCTTAACTCTGGGTCTTAACTCTTACTCTGACCTAATGGTTAAGGTCTTAGACTCTTACTCTGGCCTACTGGTTAAGGTATTGACTCTTACTCTGGCCTAATGGTTAAGGTCTTAGGCTCTTACTCTGGCCTAATGGTTAAGGTCTTAGACACTTACTCTAGCCTACTGGTTAAGGTCTTTGTTCTTACTCTGGCCTATTGATTAAGGTGTTTGACTCTTACTGTGGCCTAATGGTTAAGGTTTTAGACTCTTGCTCTGGCCCAATGGTTGAGGTCTTAACTCTTATTTTGGCCTAATTGTTAAGGTCTTAAACTCTTACTCTTGCCTAAAGGTTAAGGTCTTAACTCTTACTCTGGCCTAATGGTTAAGGTTTTAGACTCTTACTCTAGCCTAATGGCTAAGGTCTTAACTCTTACTCTGGCCTAATGGTTAAGGTCTTAGACTCTTACTCTGGCCTACTGGTTAAGGTCTTAGACTCTTACTCTAGCCTAATGGTTAAGGTCTTAGACTCTTACTCTGGCCTAATGGTTAAGGTCTTAGACTCTTACTCTGGCCTAATGGTTAAGGTCTCAAACTCTTACTCTGGCCTACTGGATAAGGTCTTAAGTCTTACTTTGACCTAATGGTTAAGGTCTTAGACTCTTACTCTGACCTAATGGTTAAGTTCTTAGACTCTTACTCTGGCCTAATGGTTAAGGTCTTGACTCTTACTCTGGCCTAATGGTTAATGTCTTAGACTCTTACTCTGGCCTAAAGGTTAAGGTCTTAACTCTTACTCAGGCCTAATGGTTAAGGTCTTAGACTCTTACTCTGGCCCAATGGTTAAGGTCTTAACTCTTACTCTGGCCCAATGGTTAAGGTCTTAACTCTTACTCTGGCCTAATGGTTAAGACACTTACTCTGGCCTAATCGTTAAAGTCTTAGACTCTTACTCTGGCCTAATGGTTAAGGTCTTGACTTTTACTCTGGCCTAATGGCTAAGGACTTAGACTCTTACTCTGGCCCAATGGTTAAGGTCTTAACTCTTACTCTGGCCCAATGGTTAAGGTCTTAACTCTTACTCTGGCCTAAAGGTTAAGGTCTTATCTCTTACTCTGGACTAATGGTTAAGGTCTTGACTCTTACTCTGGCATAATGGTTAAGGTATTAACTCTTACTCTGGCCTAATCTTTAAAGTCTTAGATTCTTACTCTGGCCTAATGGTTAAGGTCTAGACTCTTACTCTGGCCTAATGGTTAAGGTATTGACTCTTACTCTGGCCTAATGGTTAATGTCTTAGACTCTTACTCTGGCCTAATGGTTAAGGTCTTAATTCTTACACTAGCCTAACGGTTAAGGTCTTAGACTCTTACTCTGACCTAATGGTTAAGTTCTTAGACTCTTACTCTGGCCTAATGGTTAAGGTATTAGACTCTTACTCTGGGCTACTGGTTAAGGTCTTAACTCTTACTCTGGCCTACTGGTTAAGGTCTTAGACTCTTACTCTGACCTAATGGTTAAGTTCTTAGACTCTTACTCTGGCCTAATGGTTAAGGTATTAGACTCTTACTCTGGGCTACTGGTTAAGGTCTTAACTCTTACTCTGGCCTAATGGTTAATGTCTTAGACTCTTACTCTAGCCTAATGGTTAAGGTCTTAGATTCTTACTCTGGCCTAATGGTTAAGGTCTAGACTCTTACTCTGGCCTAATGGTTAAGGTATTGACTCTTAGTCTGGCCTAATGGTTACTGTCTTAGACTCTTACTCTGGCCTAATGGTTAAGGTCTTAATTCTTACACTGGCCTAACGGTTAAGGTCTTAGACTCTTACTCTGACCTAATGGTTAAGGTCTTGACTCTTACTCTGGCCTAATGGTTAAGGTCTTAGACTCTTACTCTGGCCTAATGGTTAAGGTATTAGACTCTTACTCTGGGCTACTGGTTAAGGTCTTAACTCTTACTCTGGCCTACTGGTTAAGGTCTTAAATCTTACTCTGGCCTAATGGTTAAGGTCTTTGCTCGTACTCTGGCCAATTGGTTAAGGTCTTAGACTCTAACTCTGGCCTAATGGTTAAGGTCTTAAACTCTTACTCTGGCCTAATGGTAAGGTCTTAACTCTTACTCTGGCCTAATGGTTAAGGTCTTAATTCTTACACTGGCCTAATGTTTAAGGTCTAAGACTCTTACTCTAGCCTAATGGTTAAGGTCTTAGATTCTTACTCTGGCCTAATGGTTAAGGTATTGATTCTTACTCTGGCCTAATGGTTAAGGTCTTAACTCTTACTCTTGCCTAATGGTTAAGGTCTTAGACTCTTACTCTAGCCTAATGGTTAAGGTCTTAGATTCTTACTCTGGCCTAATGGTTAAGGTCTAGACTCTTACTCTGGCCTAATGGTTAAGGTATTGACTCTTACTCTGGCCTAATGGTTAATGTCTTAGACTCTTACTCTGGCCTAATGGTTAAGGTCTTAGAATCTTACTCTGGACTAATGGTTAAGGTCTTAACTCTTACTCTGACCTAATGGTTAAGGTCTTAGACTCTTACTCTGGCCTAATGGTTAAGGTCTTAACTCTTACTCTGGCCTAATGGTAAGATCTAGACCCTTACTCCGGCCTAAGGGTTAAGGTCTTAACTCTTACTCTGGCCTTATGGTTAAGGTCTTGACTCTTACTCTGGCCTAATGGTTAAGGTCTTAGACTCTTACTCTCGCCTAATGGTTAAGGTCTTAACTCTTACTCTGACCTAATGGTTAAGGTCTTAACTCTTACTCTGACCTAATGGTTAAGGTCTTAGACACTGACTCTGGCCTAATGGGTAAGGTCTTAGACTCTTACTCTGGTCTAATGGTTAAGGTCTTAGACTCTTACTCCGGCCTACTGTTTGAGGTATTAACTCTTACTCTTGCCTAATGGTTAAGGTCCTAGACTCTTATTCTGGCCTAATGGTTAAGGTCTTAACTCTTACTCTGACTTAATGGTTAAGGTCTTAGACTCTTACTCTGGCCTAATGCTTAAGGTCTTAGACTCTTTCTCTGGCCTAATGGTTAAGGTCTTAACTCTTACTCTGGCCTAATGGTTAAGGTCTTAGACTCTTACTCTGGCCTAATGGTTAAGGTCTTAGCTCTTACTCTGGCCTACTGGTTAAAGTCTTAGACTCTTACTCTGGCCTAATGGTTAAGGTCTTAACTCGTACTCTGGCCTAATGGTTAAGATCTTAGACTCTTACTCTGTCCTAATGGTTAAGGTCTTAACTCTTACTCTGGCCTACTAATTAAGGTCTTTACTCTTACACTGGCCTAATGGTTAAGGTCTTAACTCTTACTCTGGCCTAATGGTAAGGTCTAGACTCTTACTCCGGCCTAATGGTTAAGGTCCTAACTCTTACTCTGGCCTAATGCTTAAGGTCTTAGACTCTTACTCTGGCCTAATGGTTAAGGTCTTAACTCTGGGTCTTAACTCTTACTCTGACCTAATGGTTAAGGTCTTAGACTCTTACTCTGGCCTACTGGTTAAGGTATTGACTCTTACTCTGGCCTAATGGTTAAGGTCTTAGACTCTTATTCTGGCCGATTGGTTAAGGTCTTAACTCTTACTCTGACCTAATGGTTAAGGTCTTAGACTCTTACTCTGGCCTAATGGTTAAGGTCTTAACTCTTTCTCTGGCCTAATGGTTAAGGTCGTAACTCTTACTCTGGCCTAATGGTTAAGGTCTTAGACTCTTACTCTGGCTTAATGGTTAAGGTCTTAGCTCTTACTCTGGCCTACTGGTTAAGGTCTTAGACTCTTACTCTGGCCTAATGGTTAAGGTCCTAACTCGTACTCTGGCCTAATGGTTAAGGTCTTGACTTTTACTTTGGCCTAATGGTTAAGGTCTTAGACTCTTACTCTGGCCTAATGGTTAAGGTCTAGACTCTTACTCTAGCCTAATGGTTAAGGTCTTAGACTCTTACTCTAGCCTAATGGTTAAGGTCTTAGACTCTTACTCTTGCTTAATGGTTAAGGTCTTGACTCTTACTCTGGCCTAATGGTTAAGGTCTTAACTCTTACTCTGGCCTAACAACTAAGGTCTTAGACTCTAACTCTGGCCTAATGGTTAAGGTCTAGACTCTTACACTGGCCTAATGGTTAAGGTATTGACTCTTACTCTGGCCTAATGGTTAAGGTCTTAGACTCTTACTCTGGCCTAATCTGTTAAGGTCTTAACTCTTACTCTTGCCTAATGGTTAAGGTCTTAGACTCTTACTCTAGCCTAATGGTTAAGGTATTGACTCTTACTCTGGCCTAATGGTTAAGGTCTTAGACTCTTACTCTGGCCTAATGGTTAAGGTGAATGGTTAAGGTCTTAGACTCTTACTCTAGCCTAATGGTTAAGGTCTTAGACTCTAACTCTGGCCTAATGGCTAAGGTCTTAGACTCTAACTCTGGCCTAATGGTTAAGGTCTAGACTCTTACACTGGCCTAGTGGTTAAGGTATTGACTCTTACTCTGGCCTAATGGTTAAGGTCTTAGACTCTTACTCTGGCCTAATGGTTAAGGTCTTAACTCTTACTCTTGCCTAATGGTTAAGGTCTTAGACTCTTACTCTAGCCTAATAGTTAAGGTCTTAACTCTTACTCTGGCCTAATGGATACGGTCTTAACTCTTACTCTGGCCTAATGGTTAATGTCTTAACTCTTACTCTGGCCTAATAGTTAAGGTCTTAGACACTTACTCTGGTCTACTGGTTAAGGTCTTAGCTCTTACTCTGGCCTACTGGTTAAGGTCTTAGAGTCTTACTCTGGCCTAATGGTTAAGGTCTTAACTCGTACTCTGGCCTAATGGTTAAGATCTTAGACTCTTACTCTGTCCTAATGGTTAAGGTCTTAACTCTTACTCTGGCCTACTGGTTAAGGTCTTAAATCTTACTCTGGCCTAATGGTTAAGGTCTTTGCTCGTACTCTGGCCAATTGGTTAAGGTCTTAGACTCTAACTCTGGCCTAATGGTTAAGGTCTTAAACTCTTACTCTGGCCTAATGGTAAGGTCTTAACTCTTACTCTGGCCTAATGGTTAAGGTCTTAATTCTTACACTGGCCTAATGTTTAAGGTCTAAGACTCTTACTCTAGCCTAATGGTTAAGGTCTTAGATTCTTACTCTGGCCTAATGGTTAAGGTATTGATTCTTACTCTGGCCTAATGGTTAAGGTCTTAACTCTTACTCTTGCCTAATGGTTAAGGTCTTAGACTCTTACTCTAGCCTAATGGTTAAGGTCTTAGATTCTTACTCTGGCCTAATGGTTAAGGTCTAGACTCTTACTCTGGCCTAATGGTTAAGGTATTGACTCTTACTCTGGCCTAATGGTTAATGTCTTAGACTCTTACTCTGGCCTAATGGTTAAGGTCTTAGAATCTTACTCTGGACTAATGGTTAAGGTCTTAACTCTTACTCTGACCTAATGGTTAAGGTCTTAGACTCTTACTCTGGCCTAATGGTTAAGGTCTTAACTCTTACTCTGGCCTAATGGTAAGATCTAGACCCTTACTCCGGCCTAAGGGTTAAGGTCTTAACTCTTACTCTGGCCTTATGGTTAAGGTCTTGACTCTTACTCTGGCCTAATGGTTAAGGTCTTAGACTCTTACTCTCGCCTAATGGTTAAGGTCTTAACTCTTACTCTGACCTAATGGTTAAGGTCTTAACTCTTACTCTGACCTAATGGTTAAGGTCTTAGACACTGACTCTGGCCTAATGGGTAAGGTCTTAGACTCTTACTCTGGTCTAATGGTTAAGGTCTTAGACTCTTACTCCGGCCTACTGTTTGAGGTATTAACTCTTACTCTTGCCTAATGGTTAAGGTCCTAGACTCTTATTCTGGCCTAATGGTTAAGGTCTTAACTCTTACTCTGACTTAATGGTTAAGGTCTTAGACTCTTACTCTGGCCTAATGCTTAAGGTCTTAGACTCTTTCTCTGGCCTAATGGTTAAGGTCTTAACTCTTACTCTGGCCTAATGGTTAAGGTCTTAGACTCTTACTCTGGCCTAATGGTTAAGGTCTTAGCTCTTACTCTGGCCTACTGGTTAAAGTCTTAGACTCTTACTCTGGCCTAATGGTTAAGGTCTTAACTCGTACTCTGGCCTAATGGTTAAGATCTTAGACTCTTACTCTGTCCTAATGGTTAAGGTCTTAACTCTTACTCTGGCCTACTAATTAAGGTCTTTACTCTTACACTGGCCTAATGGTTAAGGTCTTAACTCTTACTCTGGCCTAATGGTAAGGTCTAGACTCTTACTCCGGCCTAATGGTTAAGGTCCTAACTCTTACTCTGGCCTAATGCTTAAGGTCTTAGACTCTTACTCTGGCCTAATGGTTAAGGTCTTAACTCTGGGTCTTAACTCTTACTCTGACCTAATGGTTAAGGTCTTAGACTCTTACTCTGGCCTACTGGTTAAGGTATTGACTCTTACTCTGGCCTAATGGTTAAGGTCTTAGACTCTTATTCTGGCCGATTGGTTAAGGTCTTAACTCTTACTCTGACCTAATGGTTAAGGTCTTAGACTCTTACTCTGGCCTAATGGTTAAGGTCTTAACTCTTTCTCTGGCCTAATGGTTAAGGTCGTAACTCTTACTCTGGCCTAATGGTTAAGGTCTTAGACTCTTACTCTGGCTTAATGGTTAAGGTCTTAGCTCTTACTCTGGCCTACTGGTTAAGGTCTTAGACTCTTACTCTGGCCTAATGGTTAAGGTCCTAACTCGTACTCTGGCCTAATGGTTAAGGTCTTGACTTTTACTTTGGCCTAATGGTTAAGGTCTTAGACTCTTACTCTGGCCTAATGGTTAAGGTCTAGACTCTTACTCTAGCCTAATGGTTAAGGTCTTAGACTCTTACTCTAGCCTAATGGTTAAGGTCTTAGACTCTTACTCTTGCTTAATGGTTAAGGTCTTGACTCTTACTCTGGCCTAATGGTTAAGGTCTTAACTCTTACTCTGGCCTAACAACTAAGGTCTTAGACTCTAACTCTGGCCTAATGGTTAAGGTCTAGACTCTTACACTGGCCTAATGGTTAAGGTATTGACTCTTACTCTGGCCTAATGGTTAAGGTCTTAGACTCTTACTCTGGCCTAATCTGTTAAGGTCTTAACTCTTACTCTTGCCTAATGGTTAAGGTCTTAGACTCTTACTCTAGCCTAATGGTTAAGGTATTGACTCTTACTCTGGCCTAATGGTTAAGGTCTTAGACTCTTACTCTGGCCTAATGGTTAAGGTGAATGGTTAAGGTCTTAGACTCTTACTCTAGCCTAATGGTTAAGGTCTTAGACTCTAACTCTGGCCTAATGGCTAAGGTCTTAGACTCTAACTCTGGCCTAATGGTTAAGGTCTAGACTCTTACACTGGCCTAGTGGTTAAGGTATTGACTCTTACTCTGGCCTAATGGTTAAGGTCTTAGACTCTTACTCTGGCCTAATGGTTAAGGTCTTAACTCTTACTCTTGCCTAATGGTTAAGGTCTTAGACTCTTACTCTAGCCTAATAGTTAAGGTCTTAACTCTTACTCTGGCCTAATGGATACGGTCTTAACTCTTACTCTGGCCTAATGGTTAATGTCTTAACTCTTACTCTGGCCTAATAGTTAAGGTCTTAGACACTTACTCTGGTCTACTGGTTAAGGTCTTAGCTCTTACTCTGGCCTACTGGTTAAGGTCTTAGAGTCTTACTCTGGCCTAATGGTTAAGGTCTTAACTCGTACTCTGGCCTAATGGTTAAGATCTTAGACTCTTACTCTGTCCTAATGGTTAAGGTCTTAACTCTTACTCTGGCCTACTAATTAAGGTCTTTACTCTTACACTGGCCTAATGGTTAAGGTCTTAACTCTTACTCTGGCCTAATGGTAAGGTCTAGACTCTTACTCCGGCCTAATGTTTAAGGTCCTAACTCTTACTCTGGCCTAATGCTTAAGGTCTTAGACTCTTACTCTGGCCTAATGGTTAAGGTCTTAACACTGGGTCTTAACTCTTACTCTGACCTAATGGTTAAGGTCTTAGACTCTTACTCTGGCCTACTGGTTAAGATATTGACTCTTACTCTGGCCTAATGGTTAAGGTCTTAGGCTCTTACTCTGGCCTAATGGTTAAGGTCTTAGACACTTACTCTGGCCTACTGGTTAAGGTCTTTGTTCTTACTCTGGCCTATTGGTTAAGGTGTTTGACTCTTACTGTGGCCTAATGGTTAAGGGTTTAGACTCTTGCTCTGGCCCAATGGTTGAAGTCTTAATTCTTATTTTGGCCTAATGGTTAAGGTCTTAAACTCTTACTCTTGCCTAAAGGTTAAGGTCTTAACTCTTACTCTGGCCTAATGGTTAAGGTTTTAGACTCTTACTCTAGCCTAATGGCTAAGGTCTTAACTCTTACTCTGGCCTAATGGTTAAGGTCTTAGACCCTTACTCTGGCCTACTGGTTAAGGTCTTAGACTCTTACTCTAGCCTAATGGTTAAGGTCCTAGACTCTTACTCTGGCCTAATGGTTAAGGTCTTAGACTCTTACTCTGGCCTAATGGTTAAGGTCTCAAACTCTTACTCTGGCCTACTGGATAAGGTCTTAAGTCTTACTTTGACCTAATGGTTAAGGTCTTAGACTCTTACTCTGACCTAATGGTTAAGTTCTTAGACTCTTACTCTGGCCTAATGGTTAAGGTATTGACTCTTACTCTGGCCTAATGGTTAATGTCTTAGACTCTTACTCTGGCCTAAAGGTTAAGGTCTTAACTCTTACTCTGGCCTAATGGTTAAGGTCTTAGACTCTTACTCTGGCCCAATGGTTAAGGTCTTAACTCTTACTCTGGCCCAATGGTTAAGGTCTTAACTCTTACTCTGGCCTAATGGTTAAGACTCTTACTCTGGCCTAATCGTTAAAGTCTTAGACTCTTACTCTGGCCTAATGGTTAAGGTCTTGACTTTTACTCTGGCCTAATGGCTAAGGTCTTAGACTCTTACTCTGGCCCAATGGTTAAGGTCTTAACTCTTACTCTGGCCCAATGGTTAAGGTCTTATCTCTTACTCTGGCCTAATGGTTAACGTCTTGACTCTTACTCTGGCCTAATGGTTAAGGTATTAACTCTTACTCTGGCCTAATCGTTAAAGTCTTAGATTCTTACTCTGGCCTAATGGTTAAGGTCTAGACTCTTACTCTGGCCTAAAGGTTAAGGTATTGACTCTTACTCTGGCCTAATGGTTAATGTCTTAGACTCTTACTCTGGCCTAATGGTTAAGGTCTTAAGTCTTACACTAGCCTAACGGTTAAGGTCTTAGACTCTTACTCTGACCTAATGGTTAAGTAAGTTCTTAGACTCTTACTCTGGCCTAATGGTTAAGGTATCAGACTCTTACTCTGGGCTACTGGTTAAGGTCTTAACTCTTACTCTGGCCTACTGGTTAAGGTCTTAAATCTTACTCTGGCCTACTGGTTAAGGTCTTAGATCTTACTCTGGCCTAATGGTTAAGGTCTTAGACTCTTACTCTGGCCTAATGGTTAAGGCCTTGACTCTTACTCTGGCCTAATGGTTAAGGTCTTAGACTCTTACTCTGGCCTAATGGTTAAGGTGAATGGTTAAGGTCTTAGACTCTTACTCTAGCCTAATGGTTAAGGTCTTAGACTCTAACTCTGGCTTAATGGCTAAGGTCTTAGACTCTAACTCTGGCCTAATGGTTAAGGTCTAGACTCTTACACTGGCCTAGTGGTTAAGGTATTGACTCTTACTCTGGCCTAATGGTTAAGGTCTTAGACTCTTACTCTGGCCTAATGGTTAAGGTCTTAACTCTTACTCTTACCTAATGGTTAAGGTCTTAGACTCTTACTCTAGCCTAATAGTTAAGGTCTTAACTCTTACTCTGGCCTAATGGATACGGTCTTAACTCTTACTCTGGCCTAATGGTTAATGTCTTAACTCTTACTCTGGCCTAATAGTTAAGGTCTTAGACACTTACTCTGGTCTACTGGTTAAGGTCTTAGCTCTTACTCTGGCCTACTGGTTAAGGTCTTAGAGTCTTACTCTGGCCTAATGGTTAAGGTCTTAACTCGTACTTTGGCCTAATGGTTAAGATCTTAGACTCTTGCTCTGTCCTAATGGTTAAGGTCTTAACTCTTACTCTGGCCTACTAATTAAGGTCTTTACTCTTACACTGGCCTAATGGTTAAGGTCTTAACTCTTACTCTGGCCTAATGGTAAGGTCTAGACTCTTACTCCGGCCTAATGTTTAAGGTCCTAACCCTTACTCTGGCCTAATGCTTAAGGTCTTAGACTCTTACTCTGGCCTAATGGTTAAGGTCTTAACTCTGGGTCTTAACTCTTACTCTGACCTAATGGTTAAGGTCTTAGACTCTTACTCTGGCCTACTGGTTAAGGTATTGACTCTTACTCTGGCCTAATGGTTAAGGTCTTAGGCTCTTACTCTGGCCTAATGGTTAAGGTCTTAGACACTTACTCTGGCCTACTGGTTAAGGTCTTTGTTCTTACTCTGGCCTATTGATTAAGGTGTTTGACTCTTACTGTGGCCTAATGGTTAAGGTTTTAGACTCTTGCTCTGGCCCAATGGTTGAGGTCTTAACTCTTATTTTGGCCTAATGGTTAAGGTCTTAAACTCTTACTCTTGCCTAAAGGTTAAGGTCTTAACTCTTACTCTGGCCTAATGGTTAAGGTTTTAGACTCTTACTCTAGCCTAATTGCTAAGGTCTTAACTCTTACTCTGGCCTAATGGTTAAGGTCTTAGACTCTTACTCTGGCCTACTGGTTAAGGTCTTAGACTCTTACTCTAGCCTAATGGTTAAGGTCTTAGACTCTTTCTCTGGCCTAATGGTTAAGGTCTTAGACTCTTACTCTGGCCTAATGGTTAAGGTCTCAAACTCTTACTCTGGCCTACTGGATAAGGTCTTAAGTCTTACTTTGACCTAATGGTTAAGGTCTTAGACTCTTACTCTGACCTAATGGTTAAGTTCTTAGACTCTTACTCTGGCCTAATGGTTAAGGTCTTGACTCTTACTCTGGCCTAATGGTTAATGTCTTAGACTCTTACTCTGGCCTAAAGGTTAAGGTCTTAACTCTTACTCAGGCCTAATGGTTAAGGTCTTAGACTCTTACTCTGGCCCAATGGTTAAGGTCTTAACTCTTACTCTGGCCCAATGGTTAAGGTCTTAACTCTTACTCTGGCCTAATGGTTAAGACACTTACTCTGGCCTAATCGTTAAAGTCTTAGACTCTTACTCTGGCCTAATGGTTAAGGTCTTGACTTTTACTCTGGCCTAATGGCTAAGGACTTAGACTCTTACTCTGGCCCAATGGTTAAGGTCTTAACTCTTACTCTGGCCCAATGGTTAAGGTCTTAACTCTTACTCTGGCCTAAAGGTTAAGGTCTTATCTCTTACTCTGGCCTAATGGTTAAGGTCTTGACTCTTACTCTGGCCTAATGGTTAAGGTATTAACTCTTACTCTGGCCTAATCGTTAAAGTCTTAGATTCTTACTCTGGCCTAATGGTTAAGGTCTAGACTCTTACTCTGGCCTAATGGTTAAGGTATTGACTCTTACTCTGGCCTAATGGTTAATGTCTTAGACTCTTACTCTGGCCTAATGGTTAAGGTCTTTATTCTTACACTAGCCTAACGGTTAAGGTCTTAGACTCTTACTCTGACCTAATGGTTAAGTTCTTAGACTCTTACTCTGGCCTAATGGTTAAGGTATTAGACTCTTACTCTGGGCTACTGGTTAAGGTCTTAACTCTTACTCTGGCCTACTGGTTAAGGTCTTAGGCTCTTACTCTGCCCTAATGGTTAAGGTCTAGACTCTTACTTTGGCCTAATGGTTAAGGTATTGACTCTTACTCTGGCCTAATGGTTAATGTCTTAGACTCTTACTCTGGCCTAATGGTTAAGGTCTTAATTCTTACACTGGCCTAATGTTTAAGGTCTAAGACTCTTACTCTAGCCTAATAGTTAAGGTCTTAGACACTTACTCTGGTCTACTGGTTAAGGTCTTAGCTCTTACTCTGGCCTACTGGTTAAGGTCTTAGAGTCTTACTCTGGCCTAATGGTTAAGGTCTTAACTCGTACTTTGGCCTAATGGTTAAGATCTTAGACTCTTGCTCTGTCCTAATGGTTAAGGTCTTAACTCTTACTCTGGCCTACTAATTAAGGTCTTTACTCTTACACTGGCCTAATGGTTAAGGTCTTAACTCTTACTCTGGCCTAATGGTAAGGTCTAGACTCTTACTCCGGCCTAATGTTTAAGGTCCTAACCCTTACTCTGGCCTAATGCTTAAGGTCTTAGACTCTTACTCTGGCCTAATGGTTAAGGTCTTAACTCTGGGTCTTAACTCTTACTCTGACCTAATGGTTAAGGTCTTAGACTCTTACTCTGGCCTACTGGTTAAGGTATTGACTCTTACTCTGGCCTAATGGTTAAGGTCTTAGGCTCTTACTCTGGCCTAATGGTTAAGGTCTTAGACACTTACTCTGGCCTACTGGTTAAGGTCTTTGTTCTTACTCTGGCCTATTGATTAAGGTGTTTGACTCTTACTGTGGCCTAATGGTTAAGGTTTTAGACTCTTGCTCTCTCCCAATGGTTGAGGTCTTAACTCTTATTTTGGCCTAATTGTTAAGGTCTTAAACTCTTACTCTTGCCTAAAGGTTAAGGTCTTAACTCTTACTCTGGCCTAATGGTTAAGGTTTTAGACTCTTACTCTAGCCTAATGGCTAAGGTCTTAACTCTTACTCTGGCCTAATGGTTAAGGTCTTAGACTCTTACTCTGGCCTACTGGTTAAGGTCTTAGACCCTTACTCTAGCCTAATGGTTAAGGTCTTAGACTCTTACTCTGGCCTAATGGTTAAGGTCTTAGACTCTTACTCTGGCCTAATGGTTAAGGTCTCAAACTCTTACTCTGGCCTACTGGATAAGGTCTTAAGTCTTACTTTGACCTAATGGTTAAGGTCTTAGACTCTTACTCTGACCTAATGGTTAAGTTCTTAGACTCTTACTCTGGCCTAATGGTTAAGGTCTTGACTCTTACTCTGGCCTAATGGTTAATGTCTTAGACTCTTACTCTGGCCTAAAGGTTAAGGTCTTAACTCTTACTCAGGCCTAATGGTTAAGGTCTTAGACTCTTACTCTGGCCCAATGGTTAAGGTCTTAACTCTTACTCTGGCCCAATGGTTAAGGTCTTAACTCTTACTCTGGCCTAATGGTTAAGACACTTACTCTGGCCTAATCGTTAAAGTCTTAGACTCTTACTCTGGCCTAATGGTTAAGGTCTTGACTTTTACTCTGGCCTAATGGCTAAGGACTTAGACTCTTACTCTGGCCCAATGGTTAAGGTCTTAACTCTTACTCTGGCCCAATGGTTAAGGTCTTAACTCTTACTCTGGCCTAAAGGTTAAGGTCTCATCTCTTACTCTGGCCTAATGGTTAAGGTCTTGACTCTTACTCTAGCATAATGGTTAAGGTATTAACTCTTACTCTGGCCTAATCTTTAAAGTCTTAGATTCTTACTCTGGCCTAATGGTTAAGGTCTAGACTCTTACTCTGGCCTAATGGTTAAGGTATTGACTCTTACTCTGGCCTAATGGTTAATGTCTTAGACTCTTACTCTGGCCTAATGGTTAAGGTCTTAATTCTTACACTAGCCTAACGGTTAAGGTCTTAGACTCTTACTCTGACCTAATGGTTAAGTTCTTAGACTCTTACTCTGGCCTAATGGTTAAGGTCTTAGACTCTTACTCTGGCCTAATGGTTAAGGTATTAGACTCTTACTCTGGGCTACTGGTTAAGGTCTTAACTCTTACTCTGGCCTACTGGTTAAGGTCTTAAATCTTACTCTGGCCTAATGGTTAAGGTCTTTGCTCGTACTCTGGCCAATGGGTTAAGGTCTTAGACTCTAACTCTGGCCTAATGGTTAAGGTCTTAAACTCTTACTCTGGCCTAATGGTAAGGTCTTAACTCTTACTCTGGCCTAATGGTTAAGGTCTTAATTCTTACACTGGCCTAATGTTTAAGGTCTAAGACTCTTACTCTAGCCTAATGGTTAAGGTCTTAGATTCTTACTCTGGCCTAATGGTTAAGGTATTGATTCTTACTCTGGCCTAATGGTTAAGGTCTTAACTCTTACTCTTGCCTAATGGTTAAGGTCTTAGACTCTTACTCTAGCCTAATGGTTAAGGTCTTAGATTCTTACTCTGGCCTAATGGTTAAGGTCTAGACTCTTACTCTGGCCTAATGGTTAAGGTATTGACTCTTACTCTGGCCTAATGGTTAATGTCTTAGACTCTTACTCTGGCCTAATGGTTAAGGTCTTAGAATCTTACTCTGGACTAATGGTTAAGGTCTTAACTCTTACTCTGACCTAATGGTTAAGGTCTTAGACTCTTACTCTGGCCTAATGGTTAAGGTCTTAACTCTTACTCTGGCCTAATGGTAAGATCTAGACCCTTACTCCGGCCTAAGGGTTAAGGTCTTAACTCTTACTCTGGCCTTATGGTTAAGGTCTTGACTCTTACTCTGGCCTAATGGTTAAGGTCTTAGACTCTTACTCTCGCCTAATGGTTAAGGTCTTAACTCTTACTCTGACCTAATGGTTAAGGTCTTAACTCTTACTCTGACCTAATGGTTAAGGTCTTAGACTCTGACTCTGGCCTAATGGGTAAGGTCTTAGACTCTTACTCTGGCCTAATGGTTAAGGTCTTAGACTCTTACTCTGGTCTAATGGTTAAGGTCTTAGACTCTTACTCCGGCCTACTGTTTGACGTATTAACTCTTACTCTTGCCTAATGGTTAAGGTCCTAGACTCTTATTCTGGCCTAATGGTTAAGGTCTTAACTCTTACTCTGACCTAATGGTTAAGGTCTTAGACTCTTACTCTGGCCTAATGCTTAAGGTCTTAGACTCTTTCTCTGGCCTAATGGTTAAGGTCTTAACTCTTACTCTGGCCTAATGGTTAAGGTCTTAGACTCTTACTCTGGCCTAATGGTTAAGGTCTTAGCTCTTACTCTGGCCTACTGGTTAAAGTCTTAGACTCTTACTCTGGCCTAATGGTTAAGGTCTTAACTCGTACTCTGGCCTAATGGTTAAGATCTTAGACTCTTACTCTGTCCTAATGGTTAGGGTCTTAACTCTTACTCTGGCCTACTAATTAAGGTCTTTACTCTTACACTGGCCTAATGGTTAAGGTCTTAACTCTTACTCTGGCCTAATGGTAAGGTCTAGACTCTTACTCCGGCCTAATGGTTAAGGTCCTAACTCTTACTCTGGCCTAATGCTTAAGGTCTTAGACTCTTACTCTGGCCTAATGGTTAAGGTCTTAACTCTGGGTCTTAACTCTTACTCTGACCTAATGGTTAAGGTCTTAGACTCTTACTCTGGCCTACTGGTTAAGGTATTGACTCTTACTCTGGCCTAATGGTTAAGGTCTTAGACTCTTATTCTGGCCGATTGGTTAAGGTCTTAACTCTTACTCTGACCTAATGGTTAAGGTCTTAGACTCTTACTCTGGCCTAATGGTTAAGGTCTTAACTCTTACTATCGCCTACTGATTAAGGTCTTTACTCTTACACTGGCCCCAATGGTTAAGGTTTTAACTCTTACTCTGGCCTAATGCTTAAGGTCTTAGACTCTTTCTCTGGCCTAATGGTTAAGGTCGTAACTCTTACTCTGGCCTAATGGTTAAGGTCTTAGACTCTTACTCTGGCTTAATGGTTAAGGTCTTAGCTCTTACTCTGGCCTACTGGTTAAGGTCTTAGACTCTTACTCTGGCCTAATGGTTAAGGTCCTAACTCGTACTCTGGCCAAATGGTTAAGGTCTTAACTCTTACTCTGGCCTAATGGTTAAGGTCTTGACTTTTACTTTGGCCTAATGGTTAAGGTCTTAGACTCTTACTCTGGCCTAATGGTTAAGGTCTAGACTCTTACTCTATCCTAATGGTTAAGGTCTTAGACTCTTACTCTAGCCTAATGGTTAAGGTCTTAGACTCTTACTCTTGCTTAATGGTTAAGGTCTTGACTCTTACTCTGGCCTAATGGTTAAGGTCATAACTCTTACTCTGGCCTAACGACTAAGGTCTTAGACTCTAACTCTGGCCTAATGGTTAAGGTCTAGACTCTTACACTGGCCTAATGGTTAAGGTCTTAGACTCTTACTCTAGCCTAATGGTTAAGGTATTGACTCTTACTCTGGCCTAATGGTTAAGGTCTTAGACTCTTACTCTGGCCTAATCTGTTAAGGTCTTAACTCTTACTCTTGCCTAATGGTTAAGGTATTGACTCTTACTCTGGCCTAATGGTTAAGGTCTTAGACTCTTACTCTGGCCTAATGGTTAAGGTGAATGGTTAAGGTCTTAGACTCTTACTCTAGCCTAATGGTTAAGGTCTTAGACTCTAACTCTGGCCTAATGGCTAAGGTCTTAGACTCTAACTCTGGCCTAATGGTTAAGGTCTAGACTCTTACACTGGCCTAGTGGTTAAGGTATTGACTCTTACTCTGGCCTAATGGTTAAGGTCTTAGACTCTTACTCTGGCCTAATGGTTAAGGTCTTAACTCTTACTCTTGCCTACTGGTTAAGGTCTTAGACTCTTACTCTAGCCTAATAGTTAAGGTCTTAACTCTTACTCTGGCCTAATGGATACGGTCTTAACTCTTACTCTGGCCTAATGGTTAATGTCTTAACTCTTACTCTGGCCTAATAGTTAAGGTCTTAGACACTTACTCTGGTCTACTGGTTAAGGTCTTATCTCTTACTCTGGCCTACTGGTTAAGGTCTTAGAGTCTTACTCTGGCCTAATGGTTAAGGTCTTAACTCGTACTCTGGCCGAATGGTTAAGATCTTAGACTCTTACTCTGTCCTAATGGTTAAGGTCTTAACTCTTACTCTGGCCTACTAATTAAGGTCTTTACTCTTACACTGGCCTAATGGTTAAGGTCTTAACTCTTACTCTGGCCTAATGGTAAGGTCTAGACTCTTACTCCGGCCTAATGTTTAAGGTCCTAACTCTTACTCTGGCCTAATGCTTAAGGTCTTAGACTCTTACTCTGGCCTAATGGTTAAGGTCTTAACTCTGGGTCTTAACTCTTACTCTGACCTAATGGTTACGGTCTTAGACTCTTACTCTAGCCTACTGGTTAAGGTATTGACTCTTACTCTGGCCTAATGGTTAAGGTCTTAGGCTCTTACTCTGGCCTAATGGTTAAGGTCTTAGACACTTACTCTGGCCTACGGGTTAAGGTCTTTGTTCTTACTCTGGCCTATTGGTTAAGGTGTTTGACTCTTACTGTGGCCTAATGGTTAAGGGTTTAGACTCTTGCTCTGGCCCAATGGTTGAAGTCTTAATTCTTATTTTGGCCTAATGGTTAAGGTCTTAAACTCTTACTCTTGCCTAAAGGTTAAGGTCTTAACTCTTACTCTGGCCTAATGGTTAAGGTTTTAGACTCTTACTCTAGCCTAATGGCTAAGGTCTTAACTCTTACTCTGGCCTAATGGTTAAGGTCTTAGACCCTTACTCTGGCCTACTGGTTAAGGTCTTAGACTCTTACTCTAGCCTAATGGTTAAGGTCCTAGACTCTTACTCTGGCCTAATGGTTAAGATCTTAGACTCTTACTCTGGCCTAATGGTTAAGGTCTCAAACTCTAACTCTGGCCTAATGGTTAAGTTCTTAGACTCTTACTCTGGCCTAAAGGTTAAGGTCTTAACTCTTACTCTGGCCTAATGGTTAAGGTCTTAGACTCTTACTCTGGCCCAATGGTTAAGGTCTTAACTCTTACTCTGGCCCAATGGTTAAGGTCTTAACTCTTACTCTGGCCTAGTGGTTAAGACTCTTACTCTGGCCTAATCGTTAAAGTCTTAGACTCTTACTCTGGCCTAATGGTTAAGGTCTTGACTTTTACTCTGGCCTAATGGCTAGGGTCTTAGACTCTTACTCTGGCCCAATGGTTAAGGTCTTAACTCTTACTCTGGCCCAATGGTTAAGGTCTTATCTCTTACTCTGGCCTAATGGTTAACGTCTTGACTCTTACTCTGGCCTAATGGTTAAGGTATTAACTCTTACTCTGGCCTAATCGTTAAAGTCTTAGATTCTTACTCTGGCCTAATGGTTAAGGTCTAGACTCTTACTCTGGCCTAAAGGTTAAGGTATTGACTCTTACTCTGGCCTAATGGTTAATGTCTTAGACTCTTACTCTGGCCTAATGGTTAAGGTCTTAAGTCTTACACTAGCCTAACGGTTAAGGTCTTAGACTCTTACTCTGACCTAATGGTTAAGTTCTTAGACTCTTACTCTGGCCTAATGGTTAAGGTATCAGACTCTTACTCTGGGCTACTGGTTAAGGTCTTAACTCTTACTCTGGCCTACTGGTTAAGGTCTTAAATCTTACTCTGGCCTACTGGTTAAGGTCTTAGATCTTACTCTGGCCTAATGGTTAAGGTCTTAGACTCTTACTCTGGCCTAATGGTTAAGGCCTTGACTCTTACTCTGGCCTAATGGTTAAGGTCTTAGACTCTTACTCTGGCCTAATGGTTAAGGTGAATGGTTAAGGTCTTAGACTCTTACTCTAGCCTAATGGTTAAGGTCTTAGACTCTAACTCTGGCTTAATGGCTAAGGTCTTAGACTCTAACTCTGGCCTAATGGTTAAGGTCTAGACTCTTACACTGGCCTAGTGGTTAAGGTATTGACTCTTACTCTGGCCTAATGGTTAAGGTCTTAGACTCTTACTCTGGCCTAATGGTTAAGGTATTAACTCTTACTCTTGCCTAATGGTTAAGGTCTTAACTCTTACTCTGGCCTAATGGATACGGTCTTAACTCTTACTCTGGCCTAATGGTTAATGTCTTAACTCTTACTCTGGCCTAATAGTTAAGGTCTTAGACACTTACTCTGGTCTACTGGTTAAGGTCTTAGCTCTTACTCTGGCCTATTGGTTAAGGTCTTAGAGTCTTACTCTGGCCTAATGGTTAAGGTCTTAACTCGTACTTTGGCCTAATGGTTAAGATCTTAGACTCTTGCTCTGTCCTAATGGTTAAGGTCTTAACTCTTACTCTGGCCTACTAATTAAGGTCTTTACTCTTACACTGGCCTAATGGTTAAGGTCTTAACTCTTACTCTGGCCTAATCGTTAAAGTCTTAGATTCTTACTCTGGCCTAATGGTTAAGGTCTAGACTCTTAATCTGGCCTAATGGTTAAGGTATTGACTCTTACTCTGGCCTAATGGTTAATGTCTTAGAATCTTACTCTGGCCTAATGGTTAAGGTCCTAATTCTTACACTAGCCTAACGGTTAAGGTCTTAGACTCTTACTCTGACCTAATGGTTAAGTTCTTAGACTCTTACTCTGGCCTAATGGTTAAGGTATTAGACTCTTACTCTGGGCTACTGGTTAAGGTCTTAACTCTTACTCTGGCCTACTGGTTAAGGTCTTAAATCTTACTCTGGCCTACTGGTTAAGGTCTTAGATCTTACTCTGGCCTAATGGTTAAGGTCTTAGACTCTTACTCTGGCCTAATGGTTAAGGTCTTGACTCTTACTCTGGCCTAATGGTTAAGGTCTTAGACTCTTACTCTAGCCTAATGGTTAAGGTCTTAACTCTTACTCTGGCCTAATGGTTAAGGTCTTAACTCTTACTCTGGCCTAATGGTTAAGGTCTTATACTCTAAGTCTGGCCTAATGGTAAGGTCTAGACTCTTACTCTGGCCTAATGGTTAAGGTCTTAACTCTTACTCTAGCCTAATGGTTAAGGTCTTAGACTCTTACTCAAGCCTAATGGTTAAGGTCTTAGACTCTTACTCTGGCCTAATGATTAAGGTATTAACTCTTACTCTGGCCTAATGGTGAAGGGCTTAACTCTTACTCTGGCCTACTGGTTAAGGTCTTAGACTCTTACACTTGCCTATTGGTTAAGGTCTTAGACGCTTACTCTGGCCTAATGGTTAAGGTCTTAGACTCTTACTCTTGCCTAATCATTAAAGTCTTAGATTCTTACTCTGGCCTAATGGTTAAGGTCTTGACTTTTACTCTGGAATAATGGTTAAGGTGTTAGACTCTTACTCTGGCCTAATGGTTAAGGTCTAGACTCTTACTCTAGCCTAATGGTTAAGGTCTTAGACTCTTACTCTAGCCTAATGGTTAAGGTCTTAGACTCTAACTCTGGCCTAATGGCTAAGGTCTTAGACTCTAACTCTGGCCTAATGGTTAAGGTCTAGACTCTTACACTGGCCTAATGGTTAAGGTCTTAACTCTTACTCTGGCCTAATGCTTAAGGTCTTAGACTCTAACTCTGGCCTAATGGTTAAGGTCTAGACTCTTACTCTGGCCTAATGGTTAAGGTCTTAGACTCTAACTCTGGCCTAATGGCTAAGGTCTAGACTCTTACTTTGGCCTAATGGTTAAGGTATTGACTCTTACTCTGGCCTAATGGTTAATATCTTAGACTCTTACTCTGGCCTAATGGTTAAGGTCTTAATTCTTACACTGGCCTAATGGTTAAGGTATTGACTCTTACTCTGGCCTACTGGTTAAGGTCTTAAATCTTACTCTGGCCTAATGGTTAAGGTCTTTGCTCTTACTCTGGCCAATTGGTTAAGGTCTTAGACTCTTACTCTGGCCTAATGGTTAAGGTCTTAAACTCTTACTCTGGCCTATTGGTAAGGTCTTAACTCTTACCTTGGCCTAATGGTTAAGGTCTTAGACTCTTACTCCTGCCTAATGGTTAAGGTATTGACTCTTACTCTGGCTTAATGGTTAAGGTCTTAGACTCTTACTCTGGCCTGATGGTTAAGGTCTTAACTCTTACTCTTGCCTAATGGTTAAGGTCTTAGACTCTTACTCTAGCCTAATGGTTAAGGTCTTAGATTCTTACTCTGGCCTAATGGTTAAGGTCTAGACTCTTACTCTGGCCTAATGGTTAAGGTATTGACTCTTACTCTGGCCTAATGGTTAATGTCTTAGACTCTTACTCTGGCCTAATGGTCAAGGTCTTAGAATCTTACTCTGGCCTAATGGTTAAGGTCTAAACTCTTACTCTGACCTAATGGTTAAGGTCTTAGACTCTTACTCTGGCCTAATGGTTAAGGTCTTAACTCTTACTCTGGCTTAATGGTAAGATCTAGACCCTTACTCTGGCCTAATGGTTAAGGTCTTAACTCTTACTCTTGCCTAATGGTTAAGGTCTTAGACTCTTACTCTAGCCTAATGGTTAAGGTCTTACACTCTTACTCTGGTCTAATGGTTAAGGTCTGAGACTCTTACTCTGGCCTACTGTTTAAGGTATTAACTCTTACTCTTGCCTAATGGTTAAGGTCTTAGACTCTTATTCTGGCCTAATGGTTAAGGTCTTAACTCTTACTCTGACCTAATGGTTAAGGTCTTAGACTCTTACTCTGGCCTAATGGTTAAGGTCTTAACTCTTACTATGGCCTACTGATTAAGGTCTTTATTCTTACACTGGCCTAATGGTTAAGGTTTTAACTCTTACTCTGGCCTAATGCTTAAGGTCTTAGACTCTTTCTCTGGCCTAATGGTTAAGGTCTTGACTCTTACTCTGGCCTAATGGTTAAGGTCTTGACTCGTACTCTGGCCTAATGGTTAAGGTCCTAACTCTTACTCTGGCCTAATGCTTAAGGTCTTAGACTCTTACTCTGGCCTAATGGTTAAGGTCTTAACTCTGGGTCTTAACTCTTACTCTGACCTAATGGTTAAGGTCTTAGACTCTTACTCTGGCCTACTGGTTAAGGTATTGACTCTTACTCTGGCCTAATGGTTAAGGTCTTAGACTCTTATTCTGGCCGATTGGTTAAGGTCTTAACTCTTACTCTGACCTAATGGTTAAGGTCTTAGACTCTTACTCTGGCCTAATGGTTAAGGTCTTAACTCTTACTATCGCCTACTGATTAAGGTCTTTACTCTTACACTGGCCCCAATGGTTAAGGTTTTAACTCCTACTCTGGCCTAATGCTTAAGGTCTTAGACTCTTTCTCTGGCCTAATGGTTAAGGTCGTAACTCTTACTCTGGCCTAATGGTTAAGGTCTTAGACTCTTACTCTGGCCTAATGGTTAAGGTCTTAGCTCTTACTCTGGCCTACTGGTTAAGGTCTTAGACTCTTACTCTGGCCTAATGGTTAAGGTCCTAACTCGTACTCTGGCCAAATGGTTAAGGTCTTAACTCTTACTCTGGCCTAATGGTTAAGGTCTTGACTTTTACTTTGGCCTAATGGTTAAGGTCTTAGACTCTTACTCTGGCCTAATGGTTAAGGTCTAGACTCTTACTCTAGCCTAATGGTTAAGGTCTTAGACTCTTACTCTAGCCTAATGGTTAAGGTCTTAGACTCTTACTCTTGCTTAATGGTTAAGGTCTTGACTCTTACTCTGGCCTAATGGTTAAGGTCTTAACTCTTACTCTGGCCTAACGGCTAAGGTCTTAGACTCTAACTCTGGCCTAATGGTTAAGGTCTAGACTCTTACACTGGCCTAATGGTTAAGGTATTGACTCTTACTCTGGCCTAATGGTTAAGGTCTTAGACTCGTACTCTGGCCTAATGGTTAAGGTCCTAGCTCTTACTCTGGCCTAATGCTTAAGGTCTTAGACTCTTACTCTGGCCTAATGGTTAAGGTCTTAACTCTGGGTCTTAACTCTTACTCTGACCTAATGGTTAAGGTCTTAGACTCTTACTCTGGCCTACTGGTTAAGGTATTGACTCTTACTCTGGCCTAATGGTTAAGGTCTTAGACTCTTATTCTGGCCGATTGGTTAAGGTCTTAACTCTTACTCTGACCTAATGGTTAAGGTCTTAGACTCTTACTCTGGCCTAATGGTTAAGGTCTTAACTCTTACTATCGCCTACTGATTAAGGTCTTTACTCTTACACTGGCCCCAATGGTTAAGGTTTTAACTCTTACTCTGGCCTAATGCTTAAGGTCTTAGACTCTTTCTCTGGCCTAATGGTTAAGGTCGTAACTCTTACTCTGGCCTAATGGTTAAGGTCTTAGACTCTTACTCTGGCCTAATGGTTAAGGTCTTAGCTCTTACTCTGGCCTACTGGTTAAGGTCTTAGACTCTTACTCTGGCCTAATGGTTAACGTCCTAACTCGTACTCTGGCCAAATGGTTAAGGTCTTAACTCTTACTCTGGCCTAATGGTTAAGGTCTTGACTTTTAATTTGGCCTAATGGTTAAGGTCTTAGACTCTTACTCTGGCCTAATGGTTAAGGTCTAGACTCTTACTCTAGCCTAATGGTTAAGGTCTTAGACTCTTACTCTAGCCTAATGGTTAAGGTCTTAGACTCTTACTCTTGCTTAATGGTTAAGGTCTTGACTCTTACTCTGGCCTAATGGTTAAGGTCTTAACTCTTACTCTGGCCTAACGGCTAAGGTCTTAGACTCTAACTCTGGCCTAATGGTTAAGGTCTAGACTCTTACACTGGCCTAATGGTTAAGGTATTGACTCTTACTCTGGCCTAATGGTTAAGGTCTTAGACTCTTACTCTGGCCTAATCTGTTAAGGTCTTAACTCTTACTCTTGCCTAATGGTTAAGGTCTTAGACTCTTACTCTAGCCTAATGGTTAAGGTATTGACTCTTACTCTGGCCTAATGGTTAAGGTCTTAGACTCTTACTCTGGCCTAATGGTTAAGGTGAATGGTTAAGGTCTTAGACTCTTACTCTAGCCTAATGGTTAAGGTCTTAGACTCTAACTCTGGCCTAATGGTTAAGGTCTAGACTCTTACACTGGCCTAGTGGTTAAGGTATTGACTCTTACTCTGGCCTAATGGTTAAGGTCTTAGACTCTTACTCTGGCCTAATGGTTAAGGTCTTAACTCTTACTCTTGCCTAATGGTTAAGGTCTTAGACTCTTACTCTAGCCTAATAGTTAAGGTCTTAACTCTTACTCTGGCCTAATGGATACGGTCTTAACTCTTACTCTGGCCTAATGGTTAATGTCTTAACTCTTACTCTGGCCTAATAGTTAAGGTCTTAGACACTTACTCTGGTCTACTGGTTAAGGTCTTAGCTCTTACTCTGGCCTACTGGTTAAGGTCTTAGAGTCTTACTCTGGCCTAATGGTTAAGGTCTTAACTCGTACTCTGGCCTAATGGTTAAGATCTTAGACTCTTACTCTGTCCTAATGGTTAAGGTCTTAACTCTTACTCTGGCCTACTAATTAAGGTCTTTACTCTTACACTGGCCTAATGGTTAAGGTCTTAACTCTTACTCTGGCCTAATGGTAAGGTCTAGACTCTTACTCCGGCCTCATGTTTAAGGTCCTAACTCTTACTCTGGCCTAATGCTTAAGGTCTTAGACTCTTACTCTGGCCTAATGGTTAAGGTCTTAACTCTGGGTCTTAACTCTTACTCTGACCTAATGGTTAAGGTCTTAGACTCTTACTCTGGCCTACTGGTTAAGGTATTGACTCTTACTCTGGCCTAATGGTTAAGGTCTGAGGCTCTTACTCTGGCCTAATGGTTAAGGTCTTAGACACTTACTCTGGCCTACTGGTTAAGGTCTTTGTTCTTACTCTGGCCTATTGGTTAAGGTGTTTGACTCTTACTGTGGCCTAATGGTTAAGGTTTTAGACTCTTGCTCTGGCCCAATGGTTGAAGTCTTAACTCTTATTTTGGCTTAATGGTTAAGGTCTTAAACTCTTACTCTTGCCTAAAGGTTAAGGTCTTAACTCTTACTCTGGCCTAATGGTTAAGATCTTAGACTCTTACTCTGGCCTACTGGTTAAGGTCTTAGACTCTTACTCTAGCCTAATGGTTAAGGTCCTAGACTCTTACTCTGGCCTAATGGTTAAGGTCTTAGACTCTTACTCTGGCCTAATGGTTAAGGTCTCAAACTCTTACTCTGGCCTACTGGATAAGGTCTTAAGTCTTACTTTGACCTAATGGTTCAGGTCTTAGACTCTTACTCTGACCTAATGGTTAAGTTCTTAGACTCTTACTCTGGCCTAATGGTTAAGGTCTTGACTCTTACTCTGGCCTAATGGTTAATGTCTTAGACTCTTACTCTGGCCTAAAGGTTAAGGTCTTAACTCTTACTCTGGCCTAATGGTTAAGGTCTTAGACTCTTACTCTGGCCCAATGGTTAAGGTCTTAACTCTTACTCTGGCCCAATGGTTAAGGTCTTAACTCTTACTCTGGCCTAATGGTTAAGACTCTTACTCTGGCCTAATCGTTAAAGTCTTAGACTCTTACTCTGGCCTAATGGTTAAGGTCTTGACTTTTACTCTGGCCTAACGGCTAAGGTCTTAGACTCTAACTCTGGCCTAATGGTTAAGGTCTAGACTCTTACACTGGCCTAATGGTTAAGGTATTGACTCTTACTCTGGCCTAATGGTTAAGGTCTTAGACTCTTACTCTGGCCTAATCTGTTAAGGTCTTAACTCTTACTCTTGCCTAATGGTTAAGGTCTTAGACTCTTACTCTAGCCTAATGGTTAAGGTATTGACTCTTACTCTGGCCTAATGGTTAAGGTCTTAGACTCTTACTCTGGCCTAATGGTTAAGGTGAATGGTTAAGGTCTTAGACTCTTACTCTAGCCTAATGGTTAAGGTCTTAGACTCTAACTCTGGCCTAATGGTTAAGGTCTAGACTCTTACACTGGCCTAGTGGTTAAGGTATTGACTCTTACTCTGGCCTAATGGTTAAGGTCTTAGACTCTTACTCTGGCCTAATGGTTAAGGTCTTAACTCTTACTCTTGCCTAATGGTTAAGGTCTTAGACTCTTACTCTAGCCTAATAGTTAAGGTCTTAACTCTTACTCTGGCCTAATGGATACGGTCTTAACTCTTACTCTGGCCTAATGGTTAATGTCTTAACTCTTACTCTGGCCTAATAGTTAAGGTCTTAGACACTTACTCTGGTCTACTGGTTAAGGTCTTAGCTCTTACTCTGGCCTACTGGTTAAGGTCTTAGAGTCTTACTCTGGCCTAATGGTTAAGGTCTTAACTCGTACTCTGGCCTAATGGTTAAGATCTTAGACTCTTACTCTGTCCTAATGGTTAAGGTCTTAACTCTTACTCTGGCCTACTAATTAAGGTCTTTACTCTTACACTGGCCTAATGGTTAAGGTCTTAACTCTTACTCTGGCCTAATGGTAAGGTCTAGACTCTTACTCCGGCCTAATGTTTAAGGTCCTAACTCTTACTCTGGCCTAATGCTTAAGGTCTTAGACTCTTACTCTGGCCTAATGGTTAAGGTCTTAACTCTGGGTCTTAACTCTTACTCTGACCTAATGGTTACGGTCTTAGACTCTTACTCTAGCCTACTGGTTAAGGTATTGACTCTTACTCTGGCCTAATGGTTAAGGTCTTAGGCTCTTACTCTGGCCTAATGGTTAAGGTCTTAGACACTTACTCTGGCCTACTGGTTAAGGTCTTTGTTCTTACTCTGGCCTATTGGTTAAGGTGTTTGACTCTTACTGTGGCCTAATGGTTAAGGGTTTAGACTCTTGCTCTGGCCCAATGGTTGAAGTCTTAATTCTTATTTTGGCCTAATGGTTAAGGTCTTAAACTCTTACTCTTGCCTAAAGGTTAAGGTCTTAACTCTTACTCTGGCCTAATGGTTAAGGTTTTAGACTCTTACTCTAGCCTAATGGCTAAGGTCTTAACTCTTACTCTGGCCTAATGGTTAAGGTCTTAGACCCTTACTCTGGCCTACTGGTTAAGGTCTTAGACTCTTACTCTAGCCTAATGGTTAAGGTCCTAGACTCTTACTCTGGCCTAATGGTTAAGATCTTAGACTCTTACTCTGGCCTAATGGTTAAGGTCTCAAACTCTTACTCTGGCCTAATGGTTAAGTTCTTAGACTCTTACTCTGGCCTAAAGGTTAAGGTCTTAACTCTTACTCTGGCCTAATGGTTAAGGTCTTAGACTCTTACTCTGGCCCAATGGTTAAGGTCTTAACTCTTACTCTGGCCCAATGGTTAAGGTCTTAACTCTTACTCTGGCCTAGTGGTTAAGACTCTTACTCTGGCCTAATCGTTAAAGTCTTAGACTCTTACTCTGGCCTAATGGTTAAGGTCTTGACTTTTACTCTGGCCTAATGGCTAGGGTCTTAGACTCTTACTCTGGCCCAATGGTTAAGGTCTTAACTCTTACTCTGGCCCAATGGTTAAGGTCTTATCTCTTACTCTGGCCTAATGGTTAACGTCTTGACTCTTACTCTGGCCTAATGGTTAAGGTATTAACTCTTACTCTGGCCTAATCGTTAAAGTCTTAGATTCTTACTCTGGCCTAATGGTTAAGGTCTAGACTCTTACTCTGGCCTAAAGGTTAAGGTATTGACTCTTACTCTGGCCTAATGGTTAATGTCTTAGACTCTTACTCTGGCCTAATGGTTAAGGTCTTAAGTCTTACACTAGCCTAACGGTTAAGGTCTTAGACTCTTACTCTGACCTAATGGTTAAGTTCTTAGACTCTTACTCTGGCCTAATGGTTAAGGTATCAGACTCTTACTCTGGGCTACTGGTTAAGGTCTTAACTCTTACTCTGGCCTACTGGTTAAGGTCTTAAATCTTACTCTGGCCTACTGGTTAAGGTCTTAGATCTTACTCTGGCCTAATGGTTAAGGTCTTAGACTCTTACTCTGGCCTAATGGTTAAGGCCTTGACTCTTACTCTGGCCTAATGGTTAAGGTCTTAGACTCTTACTCTGGCCTAATGGTTAAGGTGAATGGTTAAGGTCTTAGACTCTTACTCTAGCCTAATGGTTAAGGTCTTAGACTCTAACTCTGGCTTAATGGCTAAGGTCTTAGACTCTAACTCTGGCCTAATGGTTAAGGTCTAGACTCTTACACTGGCCTAGTGGTTAAGGTATTGACTCTTACTCTGGCCTAATGGTTAAGGTCTTAGACTCTTACTCTGGCCTAATGGTTAAGGTATTAACTCTTACTCTTGCCTAATGGTTAAGGTCTTAACTCTTACTCTGGCCTAATGGATACGGTCTTAACTCTTACTCTGGCCTAATGGTTAATGTCTTAACTCTTACTCTGGCCTAATAGTTAAGGTCTTAGACACTTACTCTGGTCTACTGGTTAAGGTCTTAGCTCTTACTCTGGCCTATTGGTTAAGGTCTTAGAGTCTTACTCTGGCCTAATGGTTAAGGTCTTAACTCGTACTTTGGCCTAATGGTTAAGATCTTAGACTCTTGCTCTGTCCTAATGGTTAAGGTCTTAACTCTTACTCTGGCCTACTAATTAAGGTCTTTACTCTTACACTGGCCTAATGGTTAAGGTCTTAACTCTTACTCTGGCCTAATCGTTAAAGTCTTAGATTCTTACTCTGGCCTAATGGTTAAGGTCTAGACTCTTAATCTGGCCTAATGGTTAAGGTATTGACTCTTACTCTGGCCTAATGGTTAATGTCTTAGAATCTTACTCTGGCCTAATGGTTAAGGTCCTAATTCTTACACTAGCCTAACGGTTAAGGTCTTAGACTCTTACTCTGACCTAATGGTTAAGTTCTTAGACTCTTACTCTGGCCTAATGGTTAAGGTATTAGACTCTTACTCTGGGCTACTGGTTAAGGTCTTAACTCTTACTCTGGCCTACTGGTTAAGGTCTTAAATCTTACTCTGGCCTACTGGTTAAGGTCTTAGATCTTACTCTGGCCTAATGGTTAAGGTCTTAGACTCTTACTCTGGCCTAATGGTTAAGGTCTTGACTCTTACTCTGGCCTAATGGTTAAGGTCTTAGACTCTTACTCTAGCCTAATGGTTAAGGTCTTAACTCTTACTCTGGCCTAATGGTTAAGGTCTTAACTCTTACTCTGGCCTAATGGTTAAGGTCTTATACTCTAAGTCTGGCCTAATGGTAAGGTCTAGACTCTTACTCTGGCCTAATGGTTAAGGTCTTAACTCTTACTCTAGCCTAATGGTTAAGGTCTTAGACTCTTACTCAAGCCTAATGGTTAAGGTCTTAGACTCTTACTCTGGCCTAATGATTAAGGTATTAACTCTTACTCTGGCCTAATGGTGAAGGGCTTAACTCTTACTCTGGCCTACTGGTTAAGGTCTTAGACTCTTACACTTGCCTATTGGTTAAGGTCTTAGACGCTTACTCTGGCCTAATGGTTAAGGTCTTAGACTCTTACTCTTGCCTAATCATTAAAGTCTTAGATTCTTACTCTGGCCTAATGGTTAAGGTCTTGACTTTTACTCTGGAATAATGGTTAAGGTGTTAGACTCTTACTCTGGCCTAATGGTTAAGGTCTAGACTCTTACTCTAGCCTAATGGTTAAGGTCTTAGACTCTTACTCTAGCCTAATGGTTAAGGTCTTAGACTCTAACTCTGGCCTAATGGCTAAGGTCTTAGACTCTAACTCTGGCCTAATGGTTAAGGTCTAGACTCTTACACTGGCCTAATGGTTAAGGTCTTAACTCTTACTCTGGCCTAATGCTTAAGGTCTTAGACTCTAACTCTGGCCTAATGGTTAAGGTCTAGACTCTTACTCTGGCCTAATGGTTAAGGTCTTAGACTCTAACTCTGGCCTAATGGCTAAGGTCTAGACTCTTACTTTGGCCTAATGGTTAAGGTATTGACTCTTACTCTGGCCTAATGGTTAATATCTTAGACTCTTACTCTGGCCTAATGGTTAAGGTCTTAATTCTTACACTGGCCTAATGGTTAAGGTATTGACTCTTACTCTGGCCTAATGGTTAAGGTCTTAGACTCTTACTCTGGCCTAAGGGTTAAGGTCTTAACTCTTACTCTTGCCTAATGGTTAAGGTCTAAGACTCTTACTCTAGCCTAATGGTTAAGGTCTTAGATTCTTACTCTGGCCTAATGGTTAAGGTCTAGACTCTTACTCTGGCCTAATGGTTAAGGTATTGACTCTTACTCTGGCCTAATGGTTACTGTCTTAGACTCTTACTCTGGCCTAATGGTTAAGGTCTTAATTCTTACACTGGCCTAACGGTTAAGGTCTTAGACTCTTACTCTGACCTAATGGTTAAGGTCTTGACTCTTACTCGGGCCTAATGGTTAAGGTCTTAGACTCTTACTCTGGCCTAATGGTTAAGGTATTAGACTCTTACTCTGGGCTACTGGTTAAGGTCTTAACTCTTACTCTGGCCTACTGGTTAAGGTCTTAAATCTTACTCTGGCCTAATGGTTAAGGTCTTTGCTCTTACTCTGGCCAATTGGTTAAGGTCTTAGACTCTTACTCTGGCCTAATGGTTAAGGTCTTAAACTCTTACTCTGGCCTATTGGTAAGGTCTTAACTCTTACCTTGGCCTAATGGTTAAGGTCTTAGACTCTTACTCCTGCCTAATGGTTAAGGTATTGACTCTTACTCTGGCCTAATGGTTAAGGTCTTAGACTCTTACTCTGGCCTAATGGTTAAGGTCTTAACTCTTACTCTTGCCTAATGGTTAAGGTCTTAGACTCTTACTCTAGCCTAATGGTTAAGGTCTTAGATTCTTACTCTGGCCTAATGGTTAAGGTCTAGACTCTTACTCTGGCCTAATGGTTAAGGTATTGACTCTTACTCTGGCCTAATGGTTAATGTCTTAGACTCTTACTCTGGCCTAATGGTCAAGGTCTTAGAATCTTACTCTGGCCTAATGGTTAAGGTCTAAACTCTTACTCTGACCTAATGGTTAAGGTCTTAGACTCTTACTCTGGCCTAATGGTTAAGGTCTTAACTCTTACTCTGGCTTAATGGTAAGATCTAGACCCTTACTCTGGCCTAATGGTTAAGGTCTTAACTCTTACTCTTGCCTAATGGTTAAGGTCTTAGACTCTTACTCTAGCCTAATGGTTAAGGTCTTACACTCTTACTCTGGTCTAATGGTTAAGGTCTGAGACTCTTACTCTGGCCTACTGTTTAAGGTATTAACTCTTACTCTTGCCTAATGGTTAAGGTCTTAGACTCTTATTCTGGCCTAATGGTTAAGGTCTTAACTCTTACTCTGACCTAATGGTTAAGGTCTTAGACTCTTACTCTGGCCTAATGGTTAAGGTCTTAACTCTTACTATGGCCTACTGATTAAGGTCTTTATTCTTACACTGGCCTAATGGTTAAGGTTTTAACTCTTACTCTGGCCTAATGCTTAAGGTCTTAGACTCTTTCTCTGGCCTAATGGTTAAGGTCTTGACTCTTACTCTGGCCTAATGGTTAAGGTCTTGACTCGTACTCTGGCCTAATGGTTAAGGTCCTAACTCTTACTCTGGCCTAATGCTTAAGGTCTTAGACTCTTACTCTGGCCTAATGGTTAAGGTCTTAACTCTGGGTCTTAACTCTTACTCTGACCTAATGGTTAAGGTCTTAGACTCTTACTCTGGCCTACTGGTTAAGGTATTGACTCTTACTCTGGCCTAATGGTTAAGGTCTTAGACTCTTATTCTGGCCGATTGGTTAAGGTCTTAACTCTTACTCTGACCTAATGGTTAAGGTCTTAGACTCTTACTCTGGCCTAATGGTTAAGGTCTTAACTCTTACTATCGCCTACTGATTAAGGTCTTTACTCTTACACTGGCCCCAATGGTTAAGGTTTTAACTCCTACTCTGGCCTAATGCTTAAGGTCTTAGACTCTTTCTCTGGCCTAATGGTTAAGGTCGTAACTCTTACTCTGGCCTAATGGTTAAGGTCTTAGACTCTTACTCTGGCCTAATGGTTAAGGTCTTAGCTCTTACTCTGGCCTACTGGTTAAGGTCTTAGACTCTTACTCTGGCCTAATGGTTAAGGTCTAGACTCTTACTCTAGCCTAATGGTTAAGGTCTTAGACTCTTACTCTAGCCTAATGGTTAAGGTCTTAGACTCTTACTCTTGCTTAATGGTTAAGGTCTTGACTCTTACTCTGGCCTAATGGTTAAGGTCTTAACTCTTACTCTGGCCTAACGGCTAAGGTCTTAGACTCTAACTCTGGCCTAATGGTTAAGGTCTAGACTCTTACACTGGCCTAATGGTTAAGGTATTGACTCTTACTCTGGCCTAATGGTTAAGGTCTTAGACTCGTACTCTGGCCTAATGGTTAAGGTCCTAGCTCTTACTCTGGCCTAATGCTTAAGGTCTTAGACTCTTACTCTGGCCTAATGGTTAAGGTCTTAACTCTGGGTCTTAACTCTTACTCTGACCTAATGGTTAAGGTCTTAGACTCTTACTCTGGCCTACTGGTTAAGGTATTGACTCTTACTCTGGCCTAATGGTTAAGGTCTTAGACTCTTATTCTGGCCGATTGGTTAAGGTCTTAACTCTTACTCTGACCTAATGGTTAAGGTCTTAGACTCTTACTCTGGCCTAATGGTTAAGGTCTTAACTCTTACTATCGCCTACTGATTAAGGTCTTTACTCTTACACTGGCCCCAATGGTTAAGGTTTTAACTCTTACTCTGGCCTAATGCTTAAGGTCTTAGACTCTTTCTCTGGCCTAATGGTTAAGGTCGTAACTCTTACTCTGGCCTAATGGTTAAGGTCTTAGACTCTTACTCTGGCCTAATGGTTAAGGTCTTAGCTCTTACTCTGGCCTACTGGTTAAGGTCTTAGACTCTTACTCTGGCCTAATGGTTAACGTCCTAACTCGTACTCTGGCCAAATGGTTAAGGTCTTAACTCTTACTCTGGCCTAATGGTTAAGGTCTTGACTTTTAATTTGGCCTAATGGTTAAGGTCTTAGACTCTTACTCTGGCCTAATGGTTAAGGTCTAGACTCTTACTCTAGCCTAATGGTTAAGGTCTTAGACTCTTACTCTAGCCTAATGGTTAAGGTCTTAGACTCTTACTCTTGCTTAATGGTTAAGGTCTTGACTCTTACTCTGGCCTAATGGTTAAGGTCTTAACTCTTACTCTGGCCTAACGGCTAAGGTCTTAGACTCTAACTCTGGCCTAATGGTTAAGGTCTAGACTCTTACACTGGCCTAATGGTTAAGGTATTGACTCTTACTCTGGCCTAATGGTTAAGGTCTTAGACTCTTACTCTGGCCTAATCTGTTAAGGTCTTAACTCTTACTCTTGCCTAATGGTTAAGGTCTTAGACTCTTACTCTAGCCTAATGGTTAAGGTATTGACTCTTACTCTGGCCTAATGGTTAAGGTCTTAGACTCTTACTCTGGCCTAATGGTTAAGGTGAATGGTTAAGGTCTTAGACTCTTACTCTAGCCTAATGGTTAAGGTCTTAGACTCTAACTCTGGCCTAATGGTTAAGGTCTAGACTCTTACACTGGCCTAGTGGTTAAGGTATTGACTCTTACTCTGGCCTAATGGTTAAGGTCTTAGACTCTTACTCTGGCCTAATGGTTAAGGTCTTAACTCTTACTCTTGCCTAATGGTTAAGGTCTTAGACTCTTACTCTAGCCTAATAGTTAAGGTCTTAACTCTTACTCTGGCCTAATGGATACGGTCTTAACTCTTACTCTGGCCTAATGGTTAATGTCTTAACTCTTACTCTGGCCTAATAGTTAAGGTCTTAGACACTTACTCTGGTCTACTGGTTAAGGTCTTAGCTCTTACTCTGGCCTACTGGTTAAGGTCTTAGAGTCTTACTCTGGCCTAATGGTTAAGGTCTTAACTCGTACTCTGGCCTAATGGTTAAGATCTTAGACTCTTACTCTGTCCTAATGGTTAAGGTCTTAACTCTTACTCTGGCCTACTAATTAAGGTCTTTACTCTTACACTGGCCTAATGGTTAAGGTCTTAACTCTTACTCTGGCCTAATGGTAAGGTCTAGACTCTTACTCCGGCCTCATGTTTAAGGTCCTAACTCTTACTCTGGCCTAATGCTTAAGGTCTTAGACTCTTACTCTGGCCTAATGGTTAAGGTCTTAACTCTGGGTCTTAACTCTTACTCTGACCTAATGGTTAAGGTCTTAGACTCTTACTCTGGCCTACTGGTTAAGGTATTGACTCTTACTCTGGCCTAATGGTTAAGGTCTGAGGCTCTTACTCTGGCCTAATGGTTAAGGTCTTAGACACTTACTCTGGCCTACTGGTTAAGGTCTTTGTTCTTACTCTGGCCTATTGGTTAAGGTGTTTGACTCTTACTGTGGCCTAATGGTTAAGGTTTTAGACTCTTGCTCTGGCCCAATGGTTGAAGTCTTAACTCTTATTTTGGCTTAATGGTTAAGGTCTTAAACTCTTACTCTTGCCTAAAGGTTAAGGTCTTAACTCTTACTCTGGCCTAATGGTTAAGATCTTAGACTCTTACTCTGGCCTACTGGTTAAGGTCTTAGACTCTTACTCTAGCCTAATGGTTAAGGTCCTAGACTCTTACTCTGGCCTAATGGTTAAGGTCTTAGACTCTTACTCTGGCCTAATGGTTAAGGTCTCAAACTCTTACTCTGGCCTACTGGATAAGGTCTTAAGTCTTACTTTGACCTAATGGTTCAGGTCTTAGACTCTTACTCTGACCTAATGGTTAAGTTCTTAGACTCTTACTCTGGCCTAATGGTTAAGGTCTTGACTCTTACTCTGGCCTAATGGTTAATGTCTTAGACTCTTACTCTGGCCTAAAGGTTAAGGTCTTAACTCTTACTCTGGCCTAATGGTTAAGGTCTTAGACTCTTACTCTGGCCCAATGGTTAAGGTCTTAACTCTTACTCTGGCCCAATGGTTAAGGTCTTAACTCTTACTCTGGCCTAATGGTTAAGACTCTTACTCTGGCCTAATCATTAAAGTCTTAGACTCTTACTCTGGCCTAATGGTTAAGGTCTTGACTTTTACTCTGGCCTAACGGCTAAGGTCTTAGACTCTAACTCTGGCCTAATGGTTAAGGTCTAGACTCTTACACTGGCCTAATGGTTAAGGTATTGACTCTTACTCTGGCCTAATGGTTAAGGTCTTAGACTCTTACTCTGGCCTAATCTGTTAAGGTCTTAACTCTTACTCTTGCCTAATGGTTAAGGTCTTAGACTCTTACTCTAGCCTAATGGTTAAGGTATTGACTCTTACTCTGGCCTAATGGTTAAGGTCTTAGACTCTTACTCTGGCCTAATGGTTAAGGTGAATGGTTAAGGTCTTAGACTCTTACTCTAGCCTAATGGTTAAGGTCTTAGACTCTAACTCTGGCCTAATGGTTAAGGTCTAGACTCTTACACTGGCCTAGTGGTTAAGGTATTGACTCTTACTCTGGCCTAATGGTTAAGGTCTTAGACTCTTACTCTGGCCTAATGGTTAAGGTCTTAACTCTTACTCTTGCCTAATGGTTAAGGTCTTAGACTCTTACTCTAGCCTAATAGTTAAGGTCTTAACTCTTACTCTGGCCTAATGGATACGGTCTTAACTCTTACTCTGGCCTAATGGTTAATGTCTTAACTCTTACTCTGGCCTAATAGTTAAGGTCTTAGACACTTACTCTGGTCTACTGGTTAAGGTCTTAGCTCTTACTCTGGCCTACTGGTTAAGGTCTTAGAGTCTTACTCTGGCCTAATGGTTAAGGTCTTAACTCGTACTCTGGCCTAATGGTTAAGATCTTAGACTCTTACTCTGTCCTAATGGTTAAGGTCTTAACTCTTACTCTGGCCTACTAATTAAGGTCTTTACTCTTACACTGGCCTAATGGTTAAGGTCTTAACTCTTACTCTGGCCTAATGGTAAGGTCTAGACTCTTACTCCGGCCTCATGTTTAAGGTCCTAACTCTTACTCTGGCCTAATGCTTAAGGTCTTAGACTCTTACTCTGGCCTAATGGTTAAGGTCTTAACTCTGGGTCTTAACTCTTACTCTGACCTAATGGTTAAGGTCTTAGACTCTTACTCTGGCCTACTGGTTAAGGTATTGACTCTTACTCTGGCCTAATGGTTAAGGTCTGAGGCTCTTACTCTGGCCTAATGGTTAAGGTCTTAGACACTTACTCTGGCCTACTGGTTAAGGTCTTTGTTCTTACTCTGGCCTATTGGTTAAGGTGTTTGACTCTTACTGTGGCCTAATGGTTAAGGTTTTAGACTCTTGCTCTGGCCCAATGGTTGAAGTCTTAACTCTTATTTTGGCTTAATGGTTAAGGTCTTAAACTCTTACTCTTGCCTAAAGGTTAAGGTCTTAACTCTTACTCTGGCCTAATGGTTAAGATCTTAGACTCTTACTCTGGCCTACTGGTTAAGGTCTTAGACTCTTACTCTAGCCTAATGGTTAAGGTCCTAGACTCTTACTCTGGCCTAATGGTTAAGGTCTTAGACTCTTACTCTGGCCTAATGGTTAAGGTCTCAAACTCTTACTCTGGCCTACTGGATAAGGTCTTAAGTCTTACTTTGACCTAATGGTTCAGGTCTTAGACTCTTACTCTGACCTAATGGTTAAGTTCTTAGACTCTTACTCTGGCCTAATGGTTAAGGTCTTGACTCTTACTCTGGCCTAATGGTTAATGTCTTAGACTCTTACTCTGGCCTAAAGGTTAAGGTCTTAACTCTTACTCTGGCCTAATGGTTAAGGTCTTAGACTCTTACTCTGGCCCAATGGTTAAGGTCTTAACTCTTACTCTGGCCCAATGGTTAAGGTCTTAACTCTTACTCTGGCCTAATGGTTAAGACTCTTACTCTGGCCTAATCGTTAAAGTCTTAGACTCTTACTCTGGCCTAATGGTTAAGGTCTTGACTTTTACTCTGGCCTAACGGCTAAGGTCTTAGACTCTAACTCTGGCCTAATGGTTAAGGTCTAGACTCTTACACTGGCCTAATGGTTAAGATATTGACTCTTACTCTGGCCTAATGGTTAAGGTCTTAGACTCTTACTCTGGCCTAATCTGTTAAGGTCTTAACTCTTACTCTTGCCTAATGGTTAAGGTCTTAGACTCTTACTCTAGCCTAATGGTTAAGGTATTGACTCTTACTCTGGCCTAATGGTTAAGGTCTTAGACTCTTACTCTGGCCTAATGGTTAAGGTGAATGGTTAAGGTCTTAGACTCTTATTCTAGCCTAATGGTTAAGGTCTTAGACTCTAACTCTGGCCTAATGGTTAAGGTCTAGACTCTTACACTGGCCTAGTGGTTAAGGTATTGACTCTTACTCTGGCCTAATGGTTAAGGTCTTAGACTCTTACTCTGGCCTAATGGTTAAGGTCTTAACTCTTACTCTTGCCTAATGGTTAAGGTCTTAGACTCTTACTCTAGCCTAATAGTTAAGGTCTTAACTCTTACTCTGGCCTAATGGATACGGTCTTAACTCTTACTCTGGCCTAATGGTTAATGTCTTAACTCTTACTCTGGCCTAATAGTTAAGGTCTTAGACACTTACTCTGGTCTACTGGTTAAGGTCTTAGCTCTTACTCTGGCCTACTGGTTAAGGTCTTAGAGTCTTACTCTGGCCTAATGGTTAAGGTCTTAACTCGTACTCTGGCCTAATGGTTAAGATCTTAGACTCTTACTCTGTCCTAATGGTTAAGGTCTTAACTCTTACTCTGGCCTACTAATTAAGGTCTTTACTCTTACACTGGCCTAATGGTTAAGGTCTTAACTCTTACTCTGGCCTAATGGTAAGGTCTAGACTCTTACTCCGGCCTCATGTTTAAGGTCCTAACTCTTACTCTGGCCTAATGCTTAAGGTCTTAGACTCTTACTCTGGCCTAATGGTTAAGGTCTTAACTCTGGGTCTTAACTCTTACTCTGACCTAATGGTTAAGGTCTTAGACTCTTACTCTGGCCTACTGGTTAAGGTATTGACTCTTACTCTGGCCTAATGGTTAAGGTCTGAGGCTCTTACTCTGGCCTAATGGTTAAGGTCTTAGACACTTACTCTGGCCTACTGGTTAAGGTCTTTGTTCTTACTCTGGCCTATTGGTTAAGGTGTTTGACTCTTACTGTGGCCTAATGGTTAAGGTTTTAGACTCTTGCTCTGGCCCAATGGTTGAAGTCTTAACTCTTATTTTGGCTTAATGGTTAAGGTCTTAAACTCTTACTCTTGCCTAAAGGTTAAGGTCTTAACTCTTACTCTGGCCTAATGGTTAAGATCTTAGACTCTTACTCTGGCCTACTGGTTAAGGTCTTAGACTCTTACTCTAGCCTAATGGTTAAGGTCCTAGACTCTTACTCTGGCCTAATGGTTAAGGTCTTAGACTCTTACTCTGGCCTAATGGTTAAGGTCTCAAACTCTTACTCTGGCCTACTGGATAAGGTCTTAAGTCTTACTTTGACCTAATGGTTCAGGTCTTAGACTCTTACTCTGACCTAATGGTTAAGTTCTTAGACTCTTACTCTGGCCTAATGGTTAAGGTCTTGACTCTTACTCTGGCCTAATGGTTAATGTCTTAGACTCTTACTCTGGCCTAAAGGTTAAGGTCTTAACTCTTACTCTGGCCTAATGGTTAAGGTCTTAGACTCTTACTCTGGCCCAATGGTTAAGGTCTTAACTCTTACTCTGGCCCAATGGTTAAGGTCTTAACTCTTACTCTGGCCTAATGGTTAAGACTCTTACTCTGGCCTAATCGTTAAAGTCTTAGACTCTTACTCTGGCCTAATGGTTAAGGTCTTGACTTTTACTCTGGCCTAATGGCTAAGGTCTTAGACTCTTACTCTGGCCCAATGGTTAAGGTCTTAACTCTTATTCTGGCCCAATGGTTAAGGTCTTATCTCCTACTCTGGCCTAATGGTTAACGTCTTGACTCTTACTCTGGCCTAATGGTTAAGGTATTAACTCTTACTCTGGCCTAATCGTTAAAGTCTTAGATTCTTACTCTGGCCTAATGGTGAAGTACTGGGTATTTTAGTCCCAGCGGTGCAGGGGCACACACCCTATGACTTCTGGGTTCACCCTGTTCCGGACCTACAGAAACACAGAGACTTCTGGGTGAAGTCAAAGATTCGTTTATTGGCTGCAGACCAATGACAGGTATCCTAGAAGTACAACAGCGTGTATGTTCTCAGGAGACTGCTGAAAATCATAGGAACGGGCTTCTCCTTAAGTACAAAATATCATGCTCCAGGCACACATTCCTTGGTTTACGATATGGCCATATAAAGGTATACATTACAAACAAAAAAGCAGAGTCATGATGACCATCCCACATTCCAGTTCGGCCAGCCCACAATGATTTATACAGTAAGGTTCAGATCCCACATCGTATGTCAATAGACCCCCCAATAAACATGAGCATCTCCTGTTTTGGGAAACAAATCATAAAGCAGGAACAAGCAGGTGTGGAAGAGATTAGCCGGGGGATTGTATAGAATGAAAGGGTTTTATGACGGGTCAAGCCCTGATGCTAATCACAGGTGGACGGAGGAAGGGGAGCTCGTGAGACCGGTTTGACCTGGGGCAGCAGAGCCAGCTGCCCAGGTCACAGAGAAGTCAGAGGAGAAGCCCATGTACTGTGAGGCCCGTATTTACTCCATTATAGCCTATGTGAGGGCAATGACAAGATGGCCACTGCTTCCAAAATGGAACCCGCGTAGTGAAGCAGAATAACGTGTACACAGTGCATTCATAGCTAGAACGGTATATAAAGCACTCGTACATGCCGCATTTACCATTTGCGGTTTGTCAATACCAAGATAGACAGGGGTAGAGCCCCGTCCCCTACGCGGTCCCGAAATTTAAAGTACGACAGACCCTCCTTTTGCCCTTACATAGGCAATCACTATCTTAATCCGAGTCTAGGTCAATGTTCACAAAGTCATGGAGATGTTGCTGTAGCATCATCCTATTACTTAGTTCGTCCCTCGATACAGGTTTCCTTACACATAAGGTAGCACAGAGGCCACATATCGCAGGAGCACACTGTATACACAGACAGAACAGGAAAAGAATGGCTAAGATCATTCCAATGACCATCAGAACTTTCCAACCCCAGGCAGATATCAATTCCCAGAACCACCCCACCAGTGACCAATCTCCCTTATCCACGTGTATGGATTCAGATATTTTATGGAGTTTGGAGATGGCTTGATACACTGTTGGAGCATTATCTGGTATGAAAATGCAGCAACTGGATTGGATGACCTTGCATACCCCACCGCGGTCTGCAAGAATAACGTCTAGAACCATGCGGCTCTGCAAAGTCATAAGGCGATCCGCTTGGAGCTCAGCTGTCAGATTACTAAGGGCACCAGCCGTTACATTGATAGTGGATTCAACCACACGAGTCAGCTGTCTCAGGTTCCTACTATTGACCATAGGTCCCCAAAACGGCAGGAAACCCAAGAAGAAGTCTCCCGCTTCCTGACCGGCAGTATCTTCCTTACTAATCACACCTCTCACAACTCTGGTCTTGTGATAGTCAGAGGCAGCAGTAAATGTCGGCGGTAGCAAGTTCGCAATATAACATGTGCCCGAGAAATCAGGGGGCAGCCATGTATATGCTCGGTCATTACAGATGAAATATGTGCCCTTGGCAGCCAAAAACGCAGGGGAAAACTGTGACGGGAAAGTGTACGTTTCAGTACAGTCACTCCTTCCCAGTTGAGCTCTAGGATTCTGACCATTACCCTGTAAGCAGAACCGACCCATGTGGGGTACGACCCAGATTGGAGATGAGATTTTTCGCTGTCTTTCACCCAGACTAATACTATACCCCGTCGCGTTCCATCCTACATAAGGTCTCAACTCTTCTTTGGGAATGGATGAGTATGCATCGATATCCCTACTCATATCGGCAACTCCTTTCATCAAAGCCTTATTATTGGTGATAGGTCTGATGGAACGCGGTTGGCGAGGGGAGTATGTATCTAGAGCATAGAGAAACATGGTTTGGAATGCCCATGACGATCCATTGTAACTATACGGCAGCACCAGGTAGGGAATACCCTTGTTAATGGTATGTGGCATTAACCCGCACACCCAGCAATTGGTCGTATTCATTACCAGTTGGTGCTGGTGCAAGAGCTGGATAAACAAGTTATTTACGAACTCTGATCGTCTGGTCTGTTCGTGTTCAGGCAAAGGGTGAAAAGAGTGAGAGGAGGCAGTAGAAGGAGATATAGGCTGTTCAGTGGGTGCAATGGGCTTTTGAGCGGAGAAAAACACAAATCCTACAATAAACATTGTTATGGTACACAATGTAAAAAGGCACAAAAAGACAAAACATTTACTTTTTACAATTCTACACATCCTTGCGTTAGAGTTCATTTCCTCAATCGGTCTCTCCATCTTAAAAAACTCCATCCTCTACTCGGGCCGCTCGCGGTGGATGAGTTTCTTCTGCTAAGGAGTACGCCTGTCAGTCCAGGGAAACGCCCTAGACCAACCAGAACCGTTGACCTAGCGTCTTCGGCCTGTACCCCAAAGTCTTGGCACCGCGACCCTGCGGCAGAACCCGGATGGTGGTTCGAAAAACAAAAATCAAGAAAGTCTTTCAGATGGGAGAGCAAAAAATGTCAAAAAGGAAATAGTAAGGAAATCTTTATTTGTCCATGGGCCTAGGTCTCAAATTATAGCGGAGACGGCCAGGTGCTGTTTGGTCTTGAAAAAAAAGTTCAGGCTCAGTGGTGTCCAGTCGATTTGATGGTGGCACAGCTTCCTGCAGAATATTGTCACTCTCTTGGTCTGAAACTGTGTCTTTTAAGCGTGCGTCACTGAATGGTACAAAACGAGGTACAGTGTCTGTCTCAGAGTCGGCGATACCCTCCTTGACCCACTGGTCATATGGCAGAGGCAAGGGGACTACTTTACAGTGGGTACCATGGATCCAGTGTTTCTTTCCTTTCACTCGCACTGCTGATCTTGTCGAAAGAAGAACAAGATGAGGGCCGATCCAGCGAGGCTCGTCGTTGCGCTTGCGCTGGAAATTTCGGACTAGCACCCACGTACCAGGGTTGATAGGGTGTCCAGGAGGCTCAGAGGCTTGAGGGAGAGTATCATGTACCTGTTGGTGCAAAACACGCAGTTTAACAGTCAAATCATACAGGTAATCGAGCAGTACTGGATGCTCTATCTCACTGAACTTCATGGGCCTCGGTACACCCCATACATTGGCTGGACGGCCAAAGACAACCTCGTAAGGGCTAAGCCCCACTCGTGAGTGTATGGTCATTCTGGTGGACAGAAGTGCTAAAGGCAGAGCGTCAGGCCATTTAAGACCGGTGCTCGCCTGGATTTTGGCCAGCTTGAGCTTTAAGGCTCCATTGTAGCGTTCTACTAATCCAGCTGATTGGGGGTGATTTGCAGCATGGAACTTCTGCTTTATCCCTAGCCCTTCACATACATTCTTCATCACTTTACCCACAAACTCACTTCCATTATCACACCACACCATTCTTGGCATCCCAAACCTAGGGAAAAACTCTTTCACAAGGGCTTTGGCTGTGGATAGGGCAGTGTTATCTTTCAGAGGATAAGCCTCTATCCATTTTGAGAAAGCACAAACAACCACCAGTACATATTTCAGGTTGTTGCATCTTTCCATGTGAATAAAGTCCAGCTGCAAAACTTCAAATGGACATGATGGGGGTGCAAAGTGACCAGCTGGAGTTGGGGTTCCCCTACCAGGGTTGTACTTCAAGCATACTATGCAATTCTTGACCACATTCTCTGCACACTTGGGAATCCCAGCATTCTGCCATACTGGAGCCAACAACTTGCATATACCTTTCGTACTGATATGTGCCATTCCATGTGCCATAGTAGCCACTGGAAGCACATATGCATCAGGCAACAACCATCGCCTATGTTCTGTCAGATCAATCCAACAACCATTCTCATCCAACTTACCCATACTTTCTCTCCACTTGCTTAACTCTTCCTCTGTGGCTTCAGCTTGAAGCGACTTCACACTCTCTATTGTGTTCTCACACATTCCCACATCATTAACCCATCTTGCGGGGCCTGCAACATACATTCTAGTCTTCACATTCTGTGCTGTTTCTCTCGCGGTCTCATCAGCAAACGCATTCCCACGTCCAACATCATCCGTGACTTTCCTGTGCGCACTGCATTTCATGATCGCAACTTGCAACGGTAGGGTCAGTGACTCAAGGAGATCATTCACCAACTTGCCATTCTGAATTTTAGCTCCATGCGACGTCAGGAACCCACGCTCCTTCCACAGTCGCCCAAAATTATGAGCCACGCCAAAGGCGTACTGGCTTTCTGTGTATATGTTTACTCTCATTCCTTCAGACAACACACATGCTCTCGTGAGGGCGATTAATTCCGCTGCTTGGGCCGAATTGTGTGGCACTCGTGCAGTTTCCACGACCGTGTGCAAAGTTGTGATAGCATATGCAGCAGTCGTGTCACCATTAGGGAGCTTAAAACATGAACCATCTACCCATAAAGTGCCATCACACTCAGTCAGGGGAGTATCTTTTAGATCTACTCTCCCTTTCGTCTCTTCTTCTGTTCTGAACAGACAGTCATGTTGCTCAATCTCATCTGAGTCTGCTGGAATTGGCAACAATGTAGCTGGATTTAGCGTATTGCATCTCTTTATGTGTATGTGATTTGCTAACAGTGTAAGTTCATAACCTGATAATCGCGCACTAGTCAAGTGTTGTGTCTTGGTCCTATTTAATAATGTGTCTACAGCGTGTGGAACCATAACAATCAATGTATTGTCCATTACCAAACCAGCAGATTGTCGGATAGACATCGCTGCAGCAGCTGTCGCTCTCAGACAGCTTGGCAATGCCCTCGCTACAGGGTCCAAGGTTGATGAAAAATATGCGCATGGGCGCGGTCTGTCGCCAAAAGGCTGTGTTAACACTGATAACGCACATCCATCTTTCTCGTGAACATACAATGTAAAAGGCTTACTGTAGTCAGGGGTACCCAACACAGGTGCTGAACATAATGCATTACGCAATTCCACAAAACTTTTCTGGCACTCTTCGGACCATGGGATAGGATTCGGTGTGTCTTTGCATGTTAAGGCTAACAAAGGTTTTGCCAATAAAGAAAAACTAGGGATCCAATGCCTACAGTATGAAGTGATGCCCAAGAAAGCACGCACTTCTCTCTGTGTTTTCGGCACACTCAACTGTGCAATGGCTTGAATTCTTTCTGGGGTCAGTTTCCTTCCCTCCTTCGATAAGAGATGACCTAAGTAGGTCACTTCTTGTCGACAATATTGCAGCTTAGAGAGAGACACTTTGTGATGGAAAGCGGATAAATGGCGCAACAGTGACAATGTGGCTTCTTTACAGATCTTCTCAGTATCCGCAGCGATCAGTAAATCATCCACGTACTGAATGAGGATAGCACCACTAGGTAAAACAAGTGCATCAAGCTGCGCTTTCAAAGCTTGACTGTATATGGATGGACTCTCACAGTAGCCCTGGGGAGCGCGTTTGAAGCGGAAGCTTCGGCCTCCCAGACTAAAACCAAAAATGTCTCTGCTCTCTTCTGCAATCGGGATACTAAAGAAGGCATTCTTTAAATCAATCACTGAAAACCATGCAGCAGAGGCTGGAATCATCGTTAACAAGGCAGTTATATCGGGGACAACCGGAAACTGTGGCACAACAATCTTATTAACCTCTCTGAGATCGATCACAAATCTGTAAACAGGTGGCTGTGAAGGATCCGTTCGTTTTAAGACAGGTAAAATCGGACTATTGCAAACGTTGCCTCTTGTTTCTTCAATCACGCCCTTATGAATCAAGTCGCTGACAATGTCTAACAATGCTTTCTGCCCTTCATTAGAGATCTTGTACTGGGGAATACGTGGCAGTCTGACATTAGCCTTTAAAGTCACCACATATGGCGGTATCTCCAAGAGGCCCACATCATTGGGACCAGTAGCCCAAAGGGCATCCGGAAGGGATGACAATTCAGGTGGCATTGTACTTTTAGACAAGTACATTGGGGAAATCACTTTCTTGCCTAATGTAAGTTGTACTCCTGAAGGAGAACAATACAGTGTAGCGTGCAATCTTTTCAACAAATCTAATCCCAGCAAATTCTCACCACAACCCGTTGTCAGAATCAGGGGTGCTTTCAGCTCGCAAGGTCCAACAGAAAGTGACATGGGACTAGAAATCGGGTTCCTAACTGGGGCGCCAGAAAAACCTACTGAAACATTTATATCGCCAGACAAAGGTGCGCCAGGGAGTTTTGAATGCATGATTGAACTCTTTGCAGCACCAGTGTCTAGCAGAAAAGGCTCCGTTACATTTGCTGTAGTCACCTCAACATACGGTCCACTCTGATCCACTGGCACTGAAACAACTCCCTCTCTCTGTCTATGGCTGTCCTAGTAATCATTATTTTCTGCATCACCGTCCTCTGCATAATAATCATTATTATAATACTGGGCCGTATTACTAATCGCGTTAGCTTGCTGATCAAAGCTATTGATGGTACTCTGAGGCGGCAGAGGACGCGCGTTCTGGGGAACACTTCCACGCCCTCTGCCTCTAGGCGCTTGCAGACCACCCCTACCTCTTGCGCCATACATATTACCGTTCCGCTGCATTAGTTTAGGACAACTATATTTAAAATGACCTTCCTCTTTACAGTATGAACATTGGTTGGGACCTACAGGGACACGTGGTTGATAATACCCATTCATTTGCTGGTTGTTCTGAAACTGTTGGGGTTGGTGATAGACACCTTGGGGTTGCCTATAATTATTCTGACCTCCACGTGGCGGATAGGCCTGCTGTAAAAGGACCTTTGTCTTTAGTTCCTTCGTTTTCTTCTCTGTTCTATCTTTCTCGTCTTTATCTCTATTTTCATAATACTGTGCAGTAGCCAGTATTTGCGCTGAAGAAGAAACAGCCCAAGTACTTTCTGAATCTTTTAACTTTTTACACAGGTCAGGAAGTAAATTCTGCACAAACTTATCCACAAACAGCCGTTGGCCACCCTCAGTACTCATATCCTGCCCACTGTGGTCAATAAACGTTTCTTCAAACCTAGTAAAGAAGTCTGACACTGTCTCATCTTTCTTCTGCTTGCATGCAGATAACTTGTCCCAATTTACGCGCATCGCAGGCATTATTGTCTTCATATACGTGATGATTCTACCAGGCAGTTCAGCTACTAAAGGTTCTGGTTTCGCGCCACCAGTTTGTCTAGCATCAGCAGCAACAATGTTAGCCCATGTATCCCCTAGTTCTGCATTGTGATCTACATTACGAATTGATCCCCATAGAGGCTGTGGAACAACATTACCAAACAACATGTCTATGTTGGCCAGATTCATAATGCATGACCCTGCCGTCTGTGACAACTCTTTATAATAACCTGCTGGGTTCTTACGGGGATCAGGCAAGGACTGCTTAAGCGCTAACACCTCAGATCTTTTCCATGGAACATGCACCCAAACACGCTGGAAATGCGCTGCCACAGCGGGGTTACCACCGGCAGCTGCAACCGCTTCCTTCCATACCGGGGGAACTTCTCTCATAGGGTATTGTCGCGCTTTTACCTTTTTCCCCACAAGGACATCTTGTTCAAACAATGACTGTTGGCAATCATCATTCCTAAAGGACAATACAACCGCAACTGCTTTATCTACTCCACGGTCCACAATTATACCAGTTCCAAAATCGAACCTCACTCTACACAATTCCTGCGGGTTCGGATTTTTACCACTATCCTCCAATTCTTCACAGAGAATTTCGCACATTTTCTCGAACACATATCTCTGTTTCGGGGCATCCCATTGATGGAAAACGTTGACAACTGATTCCACATTATACAGTGAAGGGAAAACGATCCATCTACGCGCCATGTTATCTATTACCTTTTTCTCATCGGGGTTAGGCAATTGGCTGCGCAACTGCTTACGCTGTAAACCAGGAGTCGCACCAGATGATTCAAAGAGAGGAGACATTAATGTGGTAACCACATTAGCTAAGCGCTGTCGCGCTGAAGGAGAAACTGAGGCGAGAACAGGGGGAAAAACAGAGGGAAGAAAAGAGGATGTAGAGACAGGTACTGGAGTGGTGGAAGGAAGAGTGTCAGGGGAGGCAGCTGCTGTATTAGGCAAAGTCGCAGGAAGTGCGGGGGCAGTTGGAAGCACAACTGGCGGTCCTTGAGAGGGCTGCGCTGCAGGGATAGGAACCGGCTGAAAAGCAACTGGCGGTTGCGGCAAGGCTTGCAGTATATTCACTGGAGGTGGCATATTTACAAGCTGGGGAGGCGCCGTGGCATTTTGAGCATACGGGGGTGGCGAACTCAACAAATGTGACATCAGGGGATCTTTCTCCTTTTCTTCTAACCCATCCTGCTTAGAATGTGGTAAGGCTGGGTAACATTTGTCAATCCCTAACTTGCGCTGCCTATGCAATTGCTCACTCATCTGCTCCTCTTCATTGTCTTTAAATTGTACAGCTGCTTGCATTACTGTCATACCTTTCTCTCTCTTATTCTTTTTCGCTAGCTTAATTTCCTTTTGTTTGGCTTCCTTTCGCCACAAGCGGAAAGAGTCAAACATCGCCGGCCGGGCTTTCTTCTTAAACAATTTAATTTCCAAATTATCTAAAATATCGGTATCAAAACTACCATTTTGGGGCCATTTTAAAACACCATCTTTCCTGGTGTAGTGGATCCACACTTCGTTATATGCAATGGGGCCTACGCCATGTTTTACATAGAGCTCATAAGTTGGAGTTCCAACCGGAGGAACCGGACATGATTCCTCTAGCTGGAAATCTTTTCCACAACCCAAACAGAATAATCTACCAAATAGTCCAGAACCAGGCATCTTTGCTAACTAGTCTAGATCCAAACGTCAAAGGATTATCGAATACGATATTCTCGTGAATACACGAGTCCTCTGGTTTTGGCGTTTGCAAACTCCAAAATACCAAATTACCAAATCAAACGATCCCGAAGGATACCAAAAACAAATGGGAGACGCTTCACTTATACTTAACTGAATATTGCTGATCGATGGCGTCACCAGAAGACTCTCTCGATTGTTTCGCTCTCTCAAATTCGTCAAGGGTCCAAAACAGGTCGATTAATCAGGGCAGCAGTCCTTCGTAGCCGTCGGGACGCGGAGAACCTCGCAGAAAAGACTTTCGGACCACGTCGACATGCAGGGGTCGATGAAGTGGCGGCCTTCCTCCGGAATTTCCACACGAAGCTCCTCACGAACCTCTGGCTTGGACTGGTACCGCTGAAATCGCCCCACGTTGGGTGCCAAACTGAAGTACTGGGTATTTTAGTCCCAGCGGTGCAGGGGCACACACCCTATGACTTCTGGGTTCACCCTGTTCCGGACCTACAGAAACACAGAGTCTTCTGGGTGAAGTCAAAGATTCGTTTATTGGCTGCAGACCAATGACAGGTATCCTAGAAGTACAACAGCGTGTATGTTCTCAGGAGACTGCTGAAAATCATAGGAACGGGCTTCTCCTTAAGTACAAAATATCATGCTCCAGGCACACATTCCTTGGTTTACGATATGGCCATATAAAGGTATACATTACAAACGAAAAAGCAGAGTCATGATGACCATCCCACATTCCAGTTCGGCCAGCCCACAATGATTTATACAGTAAGGTTCAGATCCCACATCGTATGTCAATAGACCCCCCAATAAACATGAGCATCTCCTGTTTTGGGAAACAAGTCATAAAGCAGGAACAAGCAGATGTGGAAGAGATTAGCCGGGGGATTGTATAGAATGAAAGGGTTTTATGACGGGTCAAGCCCTGATGCTAATCACAGGTGGACGGAGGAAGGGGAGCTCGTGAGACCGGTTTGACCTGGGGCAGCAGAGCCAGCTGCCCAGGTCACAGAGAAGTCAGAGGAGAAGCCCATGTACTGTGAGGCCCGTATTTACTCCATTATAGCCTATGTGAGGACAATGACAAGATGGCCACTGCTTCCAAAATGGAACCCGCGTAGTGAAGCAGAATAACGTGTACACAGTGCATTCATAGCTAGAACGGTATATAAAGCACTCGTACATGCCGCATTTACCATTTGCGGTTTGTCAATACCAAGATAGACAGGGGTAGAGCCCAGTCCCCTACGCGGTCCCGAAATTTAAAGTACGACAATGGTTAAGGTCTAGACTCTTACTCTGGCCTAAAGGTTAAGGTATTGACTCTTACTCTGGCCTAATGGTTAATGTCTTAGACTCTTACTCTGGCCTAATGGTTAAGGTCTTAATTCTTACACTAGCCTAACGGTTAAGGTCTTAGACTCTTACTCTGACCTAATGGTTAAGTTCTTAGACTCTTACTCTGGCCTAATGGTTAAGGTATCAGACTCTTACTCTGGGCTACTGGTTAAGGTCTTAACTCTTACTCTGGCCTACTGGTTAAGGTCTTAAATCTTACTCTGACCTACTGGTTAAGGTCTTAGATCTTACTCTGGCCTAATGGTTAAGGTCTTAGACTCTTACTCTGGCCTAATGGTTAAGGTCTTGACTCTTACTCTGGCCTAATGGTTAATGTCTTAGACTCTTACTCTAGCCTAATGGTTAAGGTCTTAGACTCTTACTCTGGCCTAATGGTTAAGGTCTTAACTCTTACTCTGGCCTAATGGTTAAGGTCTTAACTCTTACTCTGGCCTAATGGTTAAGGTCTTATACTCTAAGTCTGGCCTAATGGTAAGGTCTAGACTCTTACTCTGGCCTAATGGTTAAGGTCTTAACTCTTACTCTAGCCTAATGCTTAAGGTCTTAGACTCTTACTCAAGCCTAATGGTTAAGGTCTTAGACTCTTACTCTGGCCTAATGATTAAGGTATTAACTCTTTCTCTGGCCTAATGGTGAAGGGCTTAACTCTTACTCTGGCCTACTGGTTAAGGTCTTAGACTCTTACTCAAGCCTAATGGTTAAGGTGTTAGACTCTTACTCTGGCCTAATGGTTAAGGTCTTAGACTCTTACTCTGGCCTAATGATTAAGGTATTAACACTTTCTCTGGCCTAATGGTGAAGGGCTTAACTCTTACTCTGGCCTAATGGTTAAGGTCTTAGACTCTTACTCTTGCCTAATCATTAAAGTCTTAGATTCTTACTCTGGCCTAATGGTTAAGGTCTTGACTTTTACTCTGGAATAATGGTTAAGGTGTTAGACTCTTACTCTGGCCTAATGGTTAAGGTCTAGACTCTTACTCTAGCCTAATGGTTAAGGTCTTAGACTCTTACTCTAGCCTAATGGTTAAGGTGTTAGACTCTAACTCTGGCCTAATGGCTAAGGTCTTAGACTCTAACTCTGGCCTAATGGTTAAGGTCTAGACTCTTACACTGGCCTAATGGTTAAGGTCTTAACTCTTACTCTGGCCTAATGCTTAAGGTCTTAGACTCTAACTCTGGCCTAATGGTTAAGGTCTAGACTCTTACTCTGGCCTAATGGTTAAGGTCTTAGACTCTTACTCTAGCCTAATGCTTAAGGTCTTAGACTCTTACTCTGGCCTAATGGTTAAGGTCTTAACTCTTACTCTTGCCTAATGGTTAAGGTCTTAGACTCTTACTCTAGCCTAATGGTTAAGGTCTTAGACTCTAACTCTGGCCTAATGGCTAAGGTCTAAGACTCTAACTCTGGCCTAATGGTTAAGGTCTAGACTCTTACTTTGGCCTAATGGTTAAGGTATTGAACCTTACTCTGGCCTAATGGTTAATATCTTAGACCCTTACTCTGGCCTAATGGTTAAGGTCTTAATTCTTACACTGGCCTAATGGTTAAGGTATTGACTCTTACTCTGGCCTAATGGTTAAGGTCTTAGACTCTTACTCTGGCCTAAGGGTTAAGGTCTTAACTCTTACTCTTGCCTAATGGTTAAGGTCTAAGACTCTTACTCTAGCCTAATGGTTAAGGTCTTAGATTCTTACTCTGGCCTAATGGTTAAGGTCTAGACACTTACTCTTGCCTAATGGTTAAGGTATTGACTCTTACTCTGGCCTAATGGTTACTGTCTTAGACTCTTACTCTGGCCTAATGGTTAAGGTCTTAATTCTTACACTGGCCTAACGGTTAAGGTCTTAGACTCTTACTCTGACCTAATGGTTAAGGTCTTGACTCTTACTCGGGCCTAATGGTTAAGGTCTTAGACTCTTACTCTGGCCTAATGGTTAAGGTATTAGACTCTTACTCTGGGCTACTGGTTCAGGTCTTAACTCTTACTCTGGCCTACTGGTTAAGGTCTTAAATCTTACTCTGGCCTAATGGTTAAGGTCTTTGCTCTTACTCTGGCCAATTGGTTAAGGTCTTAAACTCTTACTCTGGCCTAATGGTAAGGTCTTAACTCTTACCTTGGCCTAATGGTTAAGGTCTTAGACTCTTACTCTGGCCTAATGGTTAAGGTATTGACTCTTACTCTGGCCTAATGGTTAAGGTCTTAGACTCTTACTCTGGCCTAATGGTTAAGGTCTTAACTCTTACTCTGGCCTAATGGTTAAGGTCTTAGACTCTTACTCTGGCCTAATGGTTAAGGTCTTAACTCTTACTCTTGCCTAATGGTTAAGGTCTTAGACTCTTACTCTAGCCTAATGGTTAAGGTCTTAGATTCTTACTCTGGCCTAATGGTTAAGGTCTAGACTCTTACTCTGGCCTAATGGTTAAGGTATTGACTCTTACTCTGGCCTAATGGTTAATGTCTTAACTCTTACTCTGGCCTAATGGTCAAGGTCTTAGAATCTTACTCTGGCCTAATGGTTAAGGTCTTAACTCTTACTCTGACCTAATGGTTAAGGTCTTAGACTCTTACTCTGGCCTAATGGTTAAGGTCTTAACTCTTACTCTGGCCTAATGGTAAGATCTAGACCCTTACTCTTGCCTAATGGTTAAGGTCTTAACTCTTACTCTTGCCTAATGGTTAAGGTCTTAGACTCTTACTTTAGCCTAATGGTTAAGGTCTTAGACTCTTACTCTGGTCTAATGGTTAAGGTCTGAGACTCTTACTCTGGCCTACTGTTTAAGGTATTAACTCTTACTCTTGCCTAATGGTTAAGGTCTTAGACTCTTATTCTGGCCTAATGGCTAAGGTCTTAACTCTTACTCTGACCTAATGGTTAAGGTCTTAGACTCTTACTCTGGCCTAATGGTTACGGTCTTAACTCTTACTATGGCCTACTGATTAAGGTCTTTACTCTTACACTGGCCTAATGGTTAAGGTTTTAACTCTTACTCTGGCCTAATGCTTAAGGTCTTAGACTCTTTCTCTGGCCTAATGGTTAAGGTCTTAACTCTTACTCTGGCCTAATGCTTAAGGTCTTAGACTCTAACTCTGGCCTAATGGTTAAGGTCTAGACTCTTACTCTGGCCTAATGGTTAAGGTCTTAGACTCTTACTCTAGCCTAATGCTTAAGGTCTTAGACTCTTACTCTGGCCTAATGGTTAAGGTCTTAACTCTTACTCTTGCCTAATGGTTAAGGTCTTAGACTCTTACTCTAGCCTAATGGTTAAGGTCTTAGACTCTAACTCTGGCCTACTGGCTAAGGTCTAAGACTCTAACTCTGGCCTAATGGTTAAGGTCTAGACTCTTACTTTGGCCTAATGGTTAAGGTATTGACTCTTACTCTGGCCTAATGGTTAATGTCTTAGACTCTTACTCTGGCCTAATGGTTAAGGTCTTAATTCTTACACTGGCCTAATGGTTAAGGTCTAAGACTCTTACTCTAGCCTAATGGTTAAGGTCTTAGATTCTTACTCTGGCCTAATGGTTAAGGTCTAGACTCTTACTCTGGCCTAATGGTTAAGGTATTGACTCTTACTCTGGCCTAATGGTTACTGTCTTAGACTCTTACTCTGGCCTAATGGTTAAGGTCTTAATTCTTACACTGGCCTAACGGTTAAGGTCTTAAACTCTTACTCTGGCCTAATGGTAAGGTCTTAACTCTTACCTTGGCCTAATGGTTAAGGTCTTAGACTCTTACTCTGGCCTAATGGTTAAGGTATTGACTCTTACTCTGGCCTAATGGTTAAGGTCTTAGACTCTTACTCTGGCCTAATGGTTAAGGTCTTAACTCTTACTCTGGCCTAATGGTTAAGGTCTTAGACTCTTACTCTGGCCTAATGGTTAAGGTCTTAACTCTTACTCTTGCCTAATGGTTAAGGTCTTAGACTCTTACTCTAGCCTAATGGTTAAGGTCTTAGATTCTTACTCTGGCCTAATGGTTAAGGTCTAGACTCTTACTCTGGCCTAATGGTTAAGGTATTGACTCTTACTCTGGCCTAATGGTTAATGTCTTAGACTCTTACTCTGGCCTAATGGTCAAGGTCTTAGAATCTTACTCTGGCCTAATGGTTAAGGTCTTAACTCTTACTCTGACCTAATGGTTAAGGTCTTAGACTCTTACTCTGGCCTAATGGTTAAGGTCTTAACTCTTACTCTGGCCTAATGGTAAGATCTAGACCCTTACTCTGGCCTAATGGTTAAGGTCTTAACTCTTACTCTTGCCTAATGGTTAAGGTCTTAGACTCTTACTCTAGCCTAATGGTTAAGGTCTTAGACTCTTACTCTGGTCTAATGGTTAAGGTCTTAGACTCTTATTCTGGCCTAATGGTTAAGGTCTTAACTCTTACTCTGACCTAATGGTTAAGGTCTTAGACTCTTACTCTGGCCTAATGGTTAAGGTCTTAACTCTTACTATGGCCTACGGATTAAGGTCTTTACTCTTACACTGGCCTAATGGTTAAGGTTTTAACTCTTACTCTGGCCTAATGCTGAAGGTCTTAGACTCTTTCTCTGGCCTAATGGTTAAGGTCTTAACTCTTACTCTGGCCTAATGCTTAAGGTCTTAGACTCTAACTCTGGCCTAATGGTTAAGGTCTAGACTCTTACTCTGGCCTAATGGTTAAGGTCTTAGACTCTTACTCTAGCCTAATGCTTAAGGTCTTAGACTCTTACTCTGGCCTAATGGTTAAGGTCTTAACTCTTACTCTTGCCTAATGGTTAAGGTCTTAGACTCTTACTCTAGCCTAATGGTTAAGGTCTTAGACTCTAACTCTGGCCTAATGGCTAAGGTCTAAGACTCTAACTCTGGCCTAATGGTTAAGGTCTAGACTCTTACTTTGGCCTAATGGTTAAGGTATTGACTCTTACTCTGGCCTAATGGTTAATGTCTTAGACTCTTACTCTGGCCTAATGGTTAAGGTCTTAATTCTTACACTGGCCTAATGGTTAAGGTCTAAGACTCTTACTCTAGCCTAATGGTTAAGGTCTTAGATTCTTACTCTGGCCTAATGGTTAAGGTCTAGACTCTTACTCTGGCCTAATGGTTAAGGTATTGACTCTTACTCTGGCCTAATGGTTACTGTCTTAGACTCTTACTCTGGCCTAATGGTTAAGGTCTTAATTCTTACACTGGCCTAACGGTTAAGGTCTTAGACTCTTACTCTGACCTAATGGTTAAGGTCTTGACTCTTACTCTGGCCTAATGGTTAAGGTCTTAGACTCTTACTCTGGCCTAATGGTTAAGGTATTAGACTCTTACTCTGGCCTACTGGTTAAGGTCTTAAATCTTACTCTGGCCTAATGGTTAAGGTCTTTGCTCTTACTCTGGCCAATTGGTTAAGGTCTTAGACTCTAACTCTGGCCTAATGGTTAAGGTCTTAAACTCTTACTCTGGCCTAATGGTAAGGTCTTAACTCTTACCTTGGCCTAATGGTTAAGGTCTTAGACTCTTACTCTGGCCTAATGGTTAAGGTATTGACTGTTACTCTGGCCTAATGGTTAAGGTCTTAGACTCTTACTCTGGCCTAATGGTTAAGGTCTTAACTCTTACTCTTGCCTAATGGTTAAGGTCTTAGACTCTTACTCTAGCCTAATGGTTAAGGTCTTAGATTCTTACTCTGGCCTAATGGTTAAGGTCTAGACTCTTACTCTGGCCTAATGGTTAAGGTATTGACTCTTACTCTGGCCTAATGGTTAATGTCTTAGACTCTTACTCTGGCCTAATGGTTAAGGTCTTAGAATCTTACTCTGGCCTAATGGTTAAGGTCTTAACTCTTACTCTGACCTAATGGTTAGGGTCTTAGACTCTTACTCTGGCCTAATGGTTAAGGTCTTAACTCTTACTCTGGCCTAATGGTAAGATCTAGACCCTTACTCCGGCCTAATGGTTAAGGTCTTAACTCTTACTCTGGCCTTATGGTTAAGGTCTTGACTCTTACTCTGGCCTAATGGTTGAGGTCTTAGACTCTTACTCTCGCCTAATGGTTAAGGTCTTAACTCTTACTCTGACCTTATGGTTAAGGTCTTAACTCTTACTCTGACCTAATGGTTAAGGTCTTAGACTCTGACTCTGGCCTAATGGGTAAGGTCTTAGACTCTTACTCTGGCCTAATGGTTAAGGTCTTAGACTCTTACTCTGGTCTAATGGTTAAGGTCTTAGACTCTTACTCCGGCCTACCGTTTAAGGTATTAACTCTTACTCTTGCCTAATGGTTAAGGTCTTAGACTCTTATTCTGGCCTAATGGTTAAGGTCTTAACTCTTACTCTGACCTAATGATTAAGGTCTTAGACTCTTACTCTGGCCTAATGCTTAAGGTCTTAGACTCTTTCTCTGGCCTAATGGTTAAGGTCTTAACTCTTACTCTGGCCTAATGGTTAAGGTCTTAGACTCTTACTCTGGCCTAATGGTTAAGGTCTTAGCTCTTACTCTGGCCTACTGGTTAAGGTCTTAGACTCTTACTCTGGCCTAATGGTTAAGGTCTTAGCTCTTACTCTGGCCTACTGGTTAAGGTCTTAGACTCTTACTCTGGCCTAATGGTTAAGATCTTAGACTCTTACTCTGTCCTAATGGTTAAGGTCTTAACTCTTACTCTGGCCTACTAATTAAGGTCTTTACTCTTACACTGGCCTAATGGTTAAGGTCTTAACTCTTACTCTGGCCTAATGGTAAGGTCTAGACTCTTACTCCGGCCTAATGGTTAAGGTCCTAACTCTTACTCTGGCCTAATGCTTAAGGTCTTAGACTCTTACTCTGGCCTAATGGTTAAGGTCTTAACTCTGGGTCTTAACTCTTACTCTGACCTAATGGTTAAGGTCTTAGACTCTTACTCTGGCCTACCGGTTAAGGTATTGACTCTTACTCTGGCCTAATGGTTAAGGTCTTAGGCTCTTACTCTGGCCTAATGGTTAAGGTCTTAGACACTTACTCTGGCCTACTAGTTAAGGTCTTTGTTCTTACTCTGGCCTATTGGTTAAGGTGTTTGACTCTTACTGTGGCCTAATGGTTAAGGTTTTAGACTCTTGCTCTGGCCCAATGGTTGAGGTCTTAACTCTTAATTTAGCCTAATGGTTAAGGTCTTAAACTCTTACTCTTGCCTAATGGTTAAGGTCTTAACTCTTACTCTGGCCTAATGGTTAAGGTTTTAGACTTTTACTCTAGCCTAATGGCTAAGGTCTTAACTCTTACTCTGGCCTAATGGTTAAGGTCTTGACTCTTACTCTGGCCTAATGGTTAAGGTCTTAACTCTTACTCTGGCCTAATGGTTAAGGTCTTAGACTCTTACTCTGGCCTACTTGTTAAGGTCTTAGACTCTTACTCTAGCCTAATGGTTAAGGTCTTAGACTCTTACTCTGGCCTAATGGTTAAGGTCTTAGACTCTTACTCTCGCCTAATGGTTAAGGTCTCAAACTCTTACTCTGGCCTACTGGATAAGGTCTTAAGTCTTACTTTGACCTAATGGTTAAGGTCTTAGACTCTTACTCTGACCTAATGGTTAAGTTCTTAGACTCTTACTCTGGCCTAATGGTTAAGGTCTTGACTCTTACTCTGGCCTAATGGGTAATGTCTTAGACTCTTACTCTGGCCTAAAGGTTAAGGTCTTAACTCTTACTCTGGCCTAATGGTTAAGGTCTTAGACTCTTACTCTGGCCCAATGGTTAGGGTCTTAACTCTTACTCTGGCCTAATGGTTAAGACTCTTACTCTGGCCTAATCGTTAAAGTCTTAGACTCTTACTCTGGCCTAATGGTTAAGGTCTTGACTTTTACTCTGGCCTAATGGCTAAGGTCTTAGACTCTTACTCTGGCCCAATGGTTAAGGTCTTAACTCTTACTCTGGCCCAATGGTTAAGGTCTTAACTCTTACTCTGGCCTAAAGGTTAAGGTCTTATCTCTTACTCTGGCCTAATGGTTAAGGTCTTGACTCTTACTCTGGCCTAATGGTTCAGGTATTAACTCTTACTCTGGCCTAATCGTTAAAGTCTTAGATTCTTACTCTGGCCTAATGGTTAAGGTCTAGACTCTTACTCTGGCCTAATGGTTAAGGTATTGACTCTTACTCTGGCCTAATGGTTAATGTCTTAGACTCTTACTCTGGCCTAATGGTTAAGGTCTTGATTCTTACACTAGCCTAACGGTTAAGGTCTTAGACTCTTACTCTGACCTAATGGTTAAGTTCTTAGACTCTTACTCTGGCCTAATGGTTAAGGTATTAGACTCTTACTCTGGGCTACTGGTTAAGGTCTTAACTCTTACTCTGGCCTACTGGTTAAGGTCTTAAATCTTACTCTGGCCTACTGGTTAAGGTCTTAGATCTTACTCTGGCCTAATGGTTAAGGTCTTAGACTCTTACTCTGGCCTAATGTTTAAGGACTTGACTCTTACTCTGGCCTAATGGTTAAGGTCTTAGACTCTTACTCTGGCCTAATGGTTAAGGTCTTAACCCTTACTCTGGCCTAATGGTTAAGGTCTTAACTCTTACTCTGGCCTAATGGTTAAGGTCTTATACTCTAAGTCTGGCCTAATGGTAAGGTCTAGACTCTTACTCTGGCCTAATGGTTAAGGTCTTAGACTCTTACTCTGGCCTAATGGTTAAGGTCTTAACCCTTACTCTGGCCTAATGGTTAAGGTCTTAACTCTTACTCTAGCCTAATGGTTAAGGTCTTAGACTCTTACTCTAGCCTAATGGTTAAGGTCTTAGACTCTTACTCTGGCCTAATGATTAAGGTCTTAACTCTTACTCTGGCCTAATGGTGAAGGGCTTAACACTTACTCTGGCCTACTGGTTAAGGTCTTAGACTCTTACTCTTGCCTATTGGTTAAGGTCTTAGACTCTTACTCTGGCCTAATGATTAAGGTCTTAACTCTTACTCTGGCCTAATGGTGAAGGGCTTAACTCTTACTCTGGCCTAATGGTTAAGGTCTTAACTCTTACTCTGGCCTAATGCTTAAGGTCTTAGACTCTAACTCTGGCCTAATGGTGAAGGTCTAGACTCTTACTCTGGCCTAATGGTTAAGGTGTTAGACTCTTACTCTAGCCTAATGCTTAGGGTCTTAGACTCTTACTCTGGCCTAATGGTTAAGGTCTTAACTCTTACTCTTGCCTAATGGTTAAGGTCTTAACTCTTACTCTGGCCTAATGGTTAAGGTTTTAGACTCTTACTCCAGCCTAATGGCTAAGGTCTTAACTCTTACTCTGGCCTAATGTTTAAGGTCTTGACTCTTACTCTAGCCTAATGGTTAAGCTCTTAACTCTTACTCTGGCCTAATGGTTAAGGTCTTAGACTCTTACTCTGGCCTACTGGTTAAGGTCTTAACTCTTACTCTGGCCTAATGGTTAAGGTCTTGACTCTTACTCTGGCCTAATGGTTAATGTCTTAGACTCTTACTCTGGCCTAAAGGTTAAGGTCTTAACTCTTACTCTGGCCTAATGGTTAAGGTCTTAGACTCTTACTCTGGCCCAATGGTTAAGGTCTTAGACTCTTACTCTGGCCTAATGGTTAAGGTCTTGACTTTTACTCTGGCCTAATGGTTAAGGTCTTAGACTCTTACTCAGGCCCAATGGTTAAGGTCTTAACTCTTACTCTGGGCCAATGGTTAAGGTCTTAACTCTTACTCTGGCCTAAAGGTTAAGGTCTTAACTCTTACTCTGGCCTAATGGTTCAGGTCTTGACTCTTACTCTGGCCTAATGATTAAGGTATTAACTCTTACTCTGGCCTAATGGTTAAGGTCTTAGACTCTTACTCTAGCCTAATGCTTAAGGTCTTAACTCTTACTCTGGCCTAATGGTTAAGACTCTTACTCTGGCCTAATCGTTAAAGTCTTAGACTCTTACTCTGGCCTAATGGTTAAGGTCTTGACTTTTACTCTGGCCTAATGGCTAAGGTCTTAGACTCTTACTCTGGCCCAATGGTTAAGGTCTTAACTCTTACTCTGGCCCAATGGTTAAGGTCTTAACTCTTACTCTGGCCTAAAGGTTAAGGTCTTATCTCTTACTCTGGCCTAATGGTTAAGGTCTTAACTCTTACTCTGGCCTAATGCTTAAGGTCTTAGACTCTAACTCTGGCCTAATGGTGAAGGTCTAGACTCTTACTCTGGCCTAATGGTTAAGGTGTTAGACTCTTACTCTAGCCTAATGCTTAGGGTCTTAGACTCTTACTCTGGCCTAATGGTTAAGGTCTTAACTCTTACTCTTGCCTAATGGTTAAGGTCTTAACTCTTACTCTGGCCTAATGGTTAAGGTTTTAGACTCTTACTCCAGCCTAATGGCTAAGGTCTTAACTCTTACTCTGGCCTAATGTTTAAGGTCTTGACTCTTACTCTAGCCTAATGGTTAAGCTCTTAACTCTTACTCTGGCCTAATGGTTAAGGTCTTAGACTCTTACTCTGGCCTACTGGTTAAGGTCTTAACTCTTACTCTGGCCTAATGGTTAAGGTCTTGACTCTTACTCTGGCCTAATGGTTAATGTCTTAGACTCTTACTCTGGCCTAAAGGTTAAGGTCTTAACTCTTACTCTGGCCTAATGGTTAAGGTCTTAGACTCTTACTCTGGCCCAATGGTTAAGGTCTTAGACTCTTACTCTGGCCTAATGGTTAAGGTCTTGACTTTTACTCTGGCCTAATGGTTAAGGTCTTAGACTCTTACTCAGGCCCAATGGTTAAGGTCTTAACTCTTACTCTGGCCCAATGGTTAAGGTCTTAACTCTTACTCTGGCCTAAAGGTTAAGGTCTTAACTCTTACTCTGGCCTAATGGTTCAGGTCTTGACTCTCACTCTGGCCTAATGATTAAGGTATTAACTCTTACTCTGGCCTAATGGTTAAGGTCTTAGACTCTTACTCTAGCCTAATGCTTAAGGTCTTAACTCTTACTCTGGCCTAATGGTTAAGACTCTTACTCTGGCCTAATCGTTAAAGTCTTAGACTCTTACTCTGGCCTAATGGTTAAGGTCTTGACTTTTACTCTGGCCTAATGGCTAAGGTCTTAGACTCTTACTCTGGCCCAATGGTTAAGGTCTTAACTCTTACTCTGGCCCAATGGTTAAGGTCTTAACTCTTACTCTGGCCTAAAGGTTAAGGTCTTATCTCTTACTCTGGCCTAATGGTTAAGGTCTTGACTCTTACTCTGGCCTAATGGTTCAGGTATTAACTCTTACTCTGGCCTAATCGTTAAAGTCTTAGATTCTTACTCTGGCCTAATGGTTAAGGTCTAGACTCTTACTCTGGCCTAATGGTTAAGGTATTGACTCTTACTCTGGCCTAATGGTTAATGTCTTAGACTCTTACTCTGGCCTAATGGTTAAGGTCTTGATTCTTACACTAGCCTAACGGTTAAGGTCTTAGACTCTTACTCTGACCTAATGGTTAAGTTCTTAGACTCTTACTCTGGCCTAATGGTTAAGGTATTAGACTCTTACTCTGGGCTACTGGTTAAGGTCTTAACTCTTACTCTGGCCTACTGGTTAAGGTCTTAAATCTTACTCTGGCCTACTGGTTAAGGTCTTAGATCTTACTCTGGCCTAATGGTTAAGGTCTTAGACTCTTACTCTGGCCTAATGTTTAAGGACTTGACTCTTACTCTGGCCTAATGGTTAAGGTCTTAGACTCTTACTCTGGCCTAATGGTTAAGGTCTTAATTCTTACACTGGCCTACTGGTTAAGGTCTTAAATCTTACTCTGGCCTACTGGTTAAGGTCTTAGATCTTACTCTGGCCTAATGGTTAAGGTCTTATACTCTAAGTCTGGCCTAATGGTAAGGTCTAGACTCTTACTCTGGCCTAATGGTTAAGGTCTTAGACTCTTACTCTGGCCTAATGGTTAAGGTCTTAACCCTTACTCTGGCCTAATGGTTAAGGTCTTAACTCTTACTCTAGCCTAATGGTTAAGGTCTTAGACTCTTACTCTAGCCTAATGGTTAAGGTCTTAGACTCTTACTCTGGCCTAATGATTAAGGTCTTAACTCTTACTCTGGCCTAATGGTGAAGGGCTTAACACTTACTCTGGCCTACTGGTTAAGGTCTTAGACTCTTACTCTTGCCTATTGGTTAAGGTCTTAGACTCTTACTCTGGCCTAATGATTAAGGTCTTAACTCTTACTCTGGCCTAATGGTGAAGGGCTTAACTCTTACTCTGGCCTAATGGTTAAGGTCTTAACTCTTACTCTGGCCTAATGCTTAAGGTCTTAGACTCTAACTCTGGCCTAATGGTGAAGGTCTAGACTCTTACTCTGGCCTAATGGTTAAGGTGTTAGACTCTTACTCTAGCCTAATGCTTAGGGTCTTAGACTCTTACTCTGGCCTAATGGTTAAGGTCTTAACTCTTACTCTTGCCTAATGGTTAAGGTCTTAACTCTTACTCTGGCCTAATAGTTAAGGTTTTAGACTCTTACTCCAGCCTAATGGCTAAGGTCTTAACTCTTACTCTGGCCTAATGTTTAAGGTCTTGACTCTTACTCTAGCCTAATGGTTAAGCTCTTAACTCTTACTCTGGCCTAATGGTTAAGGTCTTAGACTCTTACTCTGGCCTACTGGTTAAGGTCTTAACTCTTACTCTGGCCTAATGGTTAAGGTCTTGACTCTTACTCTGGCCTAATGGTTAATGTCTTAGACTCTTACTCTGGCCTAAAGGTTAAGGTCTTAACTCTTACTCTGGCCTAATGGTTAAGGTCTTAGACTCTTACTCTGGCCCAATGGTTAAGGTCTTAGACTCTTACTCTGGCCTAATGGTTAAGGTCTTGACTTTTACTCTGGCCTAATGGTTAAGGTCTTAGACTCTTACTCAGGCCCAATGGTTAAGGTCTTAACTCTTACTCTGGCCCAATGGTTAAGGTCTTAACTCTTACTCTGGCCTAAAGGTTAAGGTCTTAACTCTTACTCTGGCCTAATGGTTCAGGTCTTGACTCTTACTCTGGCCTAATGATTAAGGTATTAACTCTTACTCTGGCCTAATGGTTAAGGTCTTAGACTCTTACTCTAGCCTAATGCTTAAGGTCTTAGACTCTTACTCTGGCCTAATGGTTAAGGTCTTGACTCTTACTCTGGCCTAATGGTTAAGGTCTTAGACTCTTACTCTAGCCTAATGGTTAAGGTCTAAGACTCTTACTCTGGCCTAATGGTTAAGGTCTTAACTCTTACTCTGGCCTAATGGTTAAGGTTTTGACTCTTACTCTGGCCTAATGGTTAATGTCTTAGACTCTTACTCTGGCCTAAAGGTTAAGGTCTTAACTCTTACTCTGGCCTAATGGTTAAGGTCTTAGACTCTTACTCTGGCCTAATGGTTAAGGTCTTGACTTTTACTCTGGCCTAATGGTTAAGGTCTTAGACTCTTACTCTGGCCCAATGGTTAAGGTCTTAACTCTTACTCTGGCCCAATGGTTAAGGTCTTAACTCTTACTCTGGCCTAAAGGTTAAGGTCTTAACTCTTACTCTGGTCTAATGGTTAAGGTCTTGACTCTTACTCTGGCCTAATGATTAAGGTATTAACTCTTACTCTGGCCTAATCGTTAAAGTCTTAGATTCTTACTCTGGCCTAATGGTTAAGGTCTAGACTCTTACTCTGGCCTAATGGTTAAGGTATTGACTCTTACTCTGGCCTAATGGTTAATGTCTTAGACTCTTACTCTGGCCTAATGGTTATGGTCTTAATTCTTACACTGGCCTTACGGTTAAGGTCTTAGACTCTTACTCTGACCTAATGGTTAAGTTCTTAGACTCTTACTCAGGCCTAATGGTTAAGGTATTAGACTCTTACTCTGGGCTACTGGTTAAGGTCTTAACTCTTACTCTGGCCTACTGGTTAAGGTCTTAAATCTTACTTTGGCCTAATGGTTAAGGTCTTTGATCTTACTCTGGCCAATTGGTTAAGGTCTTAGACTCTAACTCTGGCCTAATGGTTAAGGTCTTAAACTCTTACTCTGGCCTAATGGTAAGGTCTTAACTCTTACTTTGGCCTAATGGTTAAGGTCTTAGACTGTTACTCTGGCCTACTGGTTAAGGTCTTAGATCTTACTCTGGCCTAATGGTTAAGGTCTTGACTCTTACTCTGGCCTAATGGTTGTCTTAGCCTCTTACTCTAGCCTAATGGTTAAGGTCTTTACTCTTACTCTGGCCTAATGGTTAAGGTCTTAACTCTTACTCTGGCATAATGGTTAAGGTCTTAGACTCTAAGTCTGGCCTAATGGTAAGGTCTAGACTCTTACTCTGGCCTAATGGTTAAGGTCTTAACTCTTACTCTAGCCTAATGGTTAAGGTCTTAGACACTTACTCTGGCCTACTGGTTAAGGTCTTCGCTCTTACTCTGGCCTATTGGTTAAGGTCTTAGACTCTTACTCTGGCCTAATGATTAAGGTCTTAACCCTTACTCTGGCCTAATGGTGAAGGGCTTTACTCTTATTCTGGCCTAATGGTTAAGGTCTTAGACTCTTACTCTGGCCCAATGGTTAAGGTCTTAACTCTTACTCTGGCCCAATGGTTAAGGTCTTAACTCTTACTCTGGCCTAAAGGTTAAGGTCTTATCTCTTACTCTGGCCTACTGGTTAAGGTCTTGACTCTTACTCTGGCCTAATGGTTAAGGTAATAACTCTTACTCTGGCCTAATCGTTAAAGTCTTAGATTCTTACTCTGGCCTAATGGTTAAGGTCTAGACTCTTACTCTGGCCTAAAGGTTAAGGTATTGACTCTTACTCTGGCCTAATGGTTAATGTCTTAGACTCTTACTCTGGCCTAATGGTTAAGGTCTTAATTCTTACACTAGCCTAACGGTTAAGGTCTTAGACTCTTACTCTGACCTAATGGTTAAGTTCTTAGACTCTTACTCTGGCCTAATGGTTAAGGTATTAGCCTCTTACTCTGGGCTACTGGTTAAGGTCTTAACTCTTACTCTGGCCTACTGGTTAAGGTCTTAAATCTTACTCTGGCCTACTAGTTAAGGTCTTAGATCTTACTCTGGCCTAATGGTTAAGGTCTTAGACTCTTACTCTGGCCTAATGGTTAAGGTCTTGACTCTTACTCTGGCCTAATGGTTAAGGTCTTAGACTCTTACTCTAGCCTAATGGTTAAGGTCTTAGACTCTTACTCTGGCCTAATGGTTAAGGTCTTAACTCTTACTCTGGCCTAATGGTTAAGGTCTTAACTCTTACTCTGGCCTAATGGTTAAGGTCTTATACTCTAAGTCTGGCCTACTGGTAAGGTCTAGACTCTTACTCTGGCCTAATGGTTAAGGTCTTAACTCTTACTCTAGCCTAATGGTTAAGGTCTTAGACTCTTACTCAAGCCTAATGGTTAAGGTCTTAGACTCTTACTCTGACCTAATGATTAAGGTATTAACTCTTACTCTGGCCTAATGGTGAAGGGCTTAACTCTTACTCTGGCCTACTGGTTAAGGTCTTAGACTCTTACTCTTGCCTATTGGTTAAGGTCTTAGACTCTTACTCTGGCCTAATGATTAAGGTCTTTACTCTTACTCTGGCCTAATGGCGAAGGGCTTAACTCTTACTCTGGCCTAATGGTTAAGGTCTTAGACTCTTACTCTTGCCTAATCATTAAAGTCTTAGATTCTTACTCTGGCCTAATCGTTAAGGTCTTGACTTTTACTCTGGAATAATGGTTAAGGTGTTAGACTCTTACTCTGGCCTAATGGTTAAGGTCTAGACTCTTACTCTAGCCTAATGGTTAAGGTCTTAGACTCTTACTCTAGCCTAATGGTTAAGGTGTTAGACTCTAACTCTGGCCTGATCGCTAAGGTCTTAGACTCTAACTCTGGCCTAATGGTTAAGGTCTAGACTCTTACTCTGGCCTAATGGTTAAGGTCTTAGACTCTTACTCTAGCCTAATGCTTAAGGTCTTAGACTCTTACTCTGGCCTAATGGTTAAGGTCTTAACTCTTACTCTTGCCTAATGGTTAAGGTCTTAGACTCTTACTCTAGCCTAATGGTTAAGGTCTTAGACTCTAACTCTGGCCTAATGGCTAAGGTCTAAGACTCTAACTCTGGCCTAATGGTTAAGGTCTAGACTCTTACTTTGGCCTAATGGTTAAGGTATTGACTCTTACTCTGGCCTAATGGTTAATATCTTAGACTCTTACTCTGGCCTAATGGTTAAGGTCTTAATTCTTACACTGGCCTAATGGTTAAGGTATTGACTCTTACTCTGGCCTAATGGTTAAGGTCTTAGACTCTTACTCTGGCCTAAGGGTTAAGGTCTTAACTCTTACTCTTGCCTAATGGTTAAGGTCTAAGACTCTTACTCTAGCCTAATGGTTAAGGTCTTAGATTCTTACTCTGGCCTAATGGTTAAGGTCTAGACTCTTACTCTGGCCTAATGGTTAAGGTATTGACTCTTACTCTGGCCTAATGGTTACTGTCTTAGACTCTTACTCTGGCCTAATGGTTAAGGTCTTAATTCTTACACTGGCCTAACGGTTAAGGTCTTAGACTCTTACTCTGACCTAATGGTTAAGGTCTTGACTCTTACTCGGGCCTAATGGTTAAGGTCTTAGACTCTTACTCTGGCCTAATGGTTAAGGTATTAGACTCTTACTCTGGGCTACTGGTTAAGGTCTTAACTCTTACTCTGGCCTACTGGTTAAGGTCTTAAATCTTACTCTGGCCTAATGGTTAAGGTCTTTGCTCTTACTCTGGCCAATTGGTTAAGGTCTTAGACTCTAACTCTGGCCTAATGGTTAATGTAGGAGAGTGGAATCTGACTAATGGTTGCCCCCAACTTTTTGCCTGGTATTTAAGTGGTTTTTGACTAGTCTGGCTGGGATCCTGCTATCCAGGACCCCAGCCTATCTGCTTTCTCCCTAAAACTGTTGTGAGTACTCTAGGTACAAACATAATTGGATGCTGGGCATGCCCTACCAGTCCCTTGTAGATGGTATCCTAGGTACCCAGGGCATGGGTCCCCCAGTAGGCCTACCAGGGCTGCAGCACTTATTGTGCCACCCTGGGACAGCCACCCAAACTGACACCACCAGGCCACTACTGTAGCCTGGGTAAGGTGGTGCTAGCACCCCTTACAGGGATGTAGGTACCCTATGTCCCATGCCATTACAACACATATACTCTCATAGGTCACCCCTATGGCAGGCCCTGGTAATCCTACAGGGCTGGGTGCTGAGGTATGTGTGAGGGGGGACCCCTACGTGAGTAGGACCTCTCTGCAACCTTCGTAAAATCGTTATTGGGTTGTTTGTAGTGTAGCCATACCATATACTCTTAACCGCATTATAAGTTATTGCGTCATCGCTGTAACTTGGGAATGGCTACACAGAACCATATCGTGTTTGGTGTCAAACATGAAGGAATCATACCCCCAGTCCAGCCATGGGCATGGGGGAACGATTCCCCCTTGCTAGGAGGGTGATATGGGAAAAGCGGTAGAATTTAGACACCAATTTAAAAGTGCACATGTGCCACAAAATGGCTACTGTCCGCCACCTACACGACTCTGGCTGGCTGTTGCTGGGGAAAACCCCAGCCTCGCCATCTGGACAATAGGGCTCCTGTGGCAGGGAGGTGCCAGCACCTCCCCAGACAGGATATGTGGATTGGAACAGGGTGGGTGCACCAAATGTCCTTTCAGAGTTGCACGTAGGCAGCTGCAGAGCCCCAATTCTGCATACACCGCCTGGAACCGGTTCAGGGGCATCCTGCCCCTCGCCCAGGCAGGAAACACACAAAGGGGAGTGGGTGTAGCCACCCTTTCCCACCTCTACTCTGATTGGTAGGCTCTATTTTGGACCATCCCCTAATCTGGGGGATATATGGGAATAACTTTGCCCTAGAGCCTTAGATTCGGACAGGACTTCACAGAACTGACCTTCGACGAGCTGCTGCCCAGCTGACTGAAGAAATCTCCCTTGGGATAAAGGATTTATCCCCCTGCTTGGCAGGCACCTAAAATACTACAAGATACCCGGTTGGAACTTCGCTGCTCTCACGAACTTCGACGCCTTCCATCAACCTTGAGGTGGATCTCCAGTGCATCCCAGAGTCCTGTGAGCGTGCCCAGCAAGTCTGAGCACCGTGGACCACGTGGGTGCCGAGATCCCTGCATACCCCGAGACCCCGGCCACCTCTTGTATAGCACACGACCCCGACCAGTGGGGAAGTTGTGCTTTGGCCCATTTCTGAGCCAACCTTCAAGCAGCATCCGTGCCAAAGCTCAGCCCCCTAGTCCACTCCGGTGGCCCGTGGGAGCCCTTTTACGCACTCCACTTTGCTGCCCTCTGCGGTCCCTTGTCGCTCAACTTGTGGGCCCTGACGGAGGAAAACCTATCTTTCCAAGAGTTCCCCTGGTTGCTCCAGGCCTGCTCTACGCTCCCTGCAAAGGAGAGCACCCTCAGACCTCGTGGGTCTGCACCAGCAGCTGCTTTGTTCATCTTGCATGGGTTGCGGTTGCCAATGCCTAGTGGATCCAATCGGGACACTAACACCGCAGCGACCCTCAGCCGATGTGGGACAGTCGCCCTCCAGAAGCTGGCCTTCCTTGAAGCCTCCCGGAGCCCGTGACTGCAGAGCCCAGCTGTACCTTCCACACCTGAAGCACCCGACATCCACGAGTTCCTTACTGTGAGCTCCCTGGTCACTGTGCTGTGACCCAGACTCTGTCCCCTCTGCTTTCAGGTTCACCTTTATCTTCTCTTCAACTTTAATCTTCACGACTTCAACAACGCTTTCAGCTAGCAGCAGTTTGGACTACTTTTCCATAGAAAATCAGCCCGCGACCCGACACCAGAATCGACCTATGCACCCGGCTTCCCTGGGGCAGGTAACAGTGGTACTTCGGTACTTCCGTGGTGGTGGGCTCTCCAAAGCCTTAAGTCTCAAGCCTTAACTTTGTACTGTTGTTAGAAGTGTCCTTAAACCTTAATTATTCAACCGCGACATTCTCCATAGGCTAACATTGCGATCCCGATAGCAACTTCTCGCACTGCACACGCCTCCCGTGGGTCCCCTTCCTCTTAACTGTGGGTGGATTCTGAAGGGGCAAGCGATCCTGAATGCCCTAGGCATTGCCTGTAGAATTGTTGTGGTTCTTATACCACTATTTTAGTATATGGTTTGGTCCCCCCCTGGGGCCCATTGATTTCTGTGCTATTTATTGTGTTTATAAATGCTTGTTTTGAAGTGTAACTTTGCCACTAGCCACATAAAGTGACTGTGGGATTCTGTCTAGAATAAATACATATATTTTATATATATACCTGTGTGGGCTACTCTTTCATTTGGATATTCAAGAGGTTATTATGGTAAAACAATAAGCTTAACACTCCTTCAAGACTTAGCCTGAAGGCTGCTCTCCACAGCTACCACTAGGATAGCTTTCTTTAAAGGTTGTCTTAAACCTATCATCAATAAGAGTCGAATTGGACTGGTGCAAGGTGTCCCTATAACTAGGAACAGCATATGCCAGGCCAACTTCTCACATTGGTGGCAGCGGTGGGATTCAAGCTTGCCATTGTTTTACCAGATAACAAATTGAATTTCTAAGGTGAAAGCCACAAGGTACCAAAGGTACATATAAATTCAAGCTAGAATACAATAAGTTCTACTGAACTTAGAGTTGTGTGTAGAGGGTTTAGCACACCTTGACTACAACTCAAGAGAGGGTTCAGTAGGCCACACTTAGTGTAGGTAGATACATCACTACACTAAACATGTCTTCAGTAGCAGGTGCCACTAAGGCTCCAGAAGGACCCCAAAGGGTCCCAGTAGATAAGTATGATCATCTCTCCTTTGCTGAGCTCAGGGAGATGTGCACCCTTAGAAAACTGAAGACAAACAAAGGTGCAAACACCCAACGTCTCAGGGAAATCCTGCTCATAGCAGACTTTATGGAATCCATAGGGTCCAGAGGGACAGACAGAGTGGGTGGGCATCCATCAGAAGAGGACACTCCCAGAGTGGACTCTGATGAAGACCAGGAAGAGGATGAAAGTCCTGACCTGGAAGAAACAAACCACTCACAACATGGAGGTGATGGCCCAAGAGGCAAACCCTCCATCCCTAGTGGGAGAGTGGTGGGTCCAAGGAGGCACAGATCCCCCTCAGTGGGATCCAACCCTTCTCAGAGATCCAAAGGGTCCTCTGCCTCTTCTCAGAGAAGAGAATCCTCCCATGAGAGGAAATGCAGACTGATCAAATTTGAGCAGGCTAAGCTTCAGCTTAAAAGAGAACAGTTAGCATTGGACAGGTGAGGAAATATGAATTTTTATGATCAATTGTGTCCCCTATCTTAGACCCCAACGGCTCCATGTACATGCTACAAGTACATGTATGTTCCCTCCACTTCAAGCTATGAAGACGCAAATACAATTGTGTCCAACGTTAACATGTCCTCTTTCAGATCCACCATGAATGGGTCGAATATTCCGTTCCTAAGTATGCCTTGCCACCGTCTTTATATGGTGTACTTTTCACGTTTTTCAGCTCTGGCAAGTTAGGCCCTGAATTCTGCCATCGAGCCTTTTCCTGCTTTCTGCCTCTGAATGTTCCAGCCTGGACCTGCATCTGTATCCATGACCTTTGTCTTACTTCCTGCGCGGCTAACGGTGCCTGGCCCGGCCTGTTGCCTGCCAAGACTGTATTCAGCCTTCAAGTTATCTGCTCCGCTCCTCGAGAAATGCATTCCTGTCTAGTAGTTTAGGTAAACATCCTTCCAGCTACAGAGCAAAGGGCCCGGCCTTACTGTCTCCGTGCAAGTAACTCATAGCCCCTGTTACCATGGTAGGCCCATGCCCCCTCGCATCTCATGTAGACACGTAGACACTTATACACGCACTAGAAGTCAGTATAGGATAGCCTCTGCCTGAGAGACCTTCCCTTCCAGATAATACAGTTCCTTAAACACAAGATATTAGATACGATTTGGGATTAGGTTGTTCTGACATCCCAGACTTCTGTCTCCTCATGTAGGGCTAAATGTCAAGTCCCCTTCACCCTCCAGTTACACGTCAATCACACGTCATGCTGCCGTGCGCGCACCTCTGCCATGTATTTCTGCTGACTTTGCAGGATTCTCTTATGGATCCACCCACCTGTGACATCCTCAGAATGACGTTTCTAGTACACGCCCTTATGCACGCCTATTGTAACGCCTTTTTTTTCATTACGTATGTGTATTCTTATCTCTCTTCTCAATTGTTACGCCTCCTGCATATGTCTTCACTGTAAATGCATTGACTATATATATGACAACCTGTCAATAAAGTAGCGCTCTATCCCTTCCCGAACCTTCGTGGTGACGGAATCCGATTGCCTGGTTCGAACCAATTCCTTTGTAAGGAATAAATCCTCTTTTAAAACCTCAAATACCACGGATTCTGCCTCTTATTTTTACTGAGTTATTCTTATTGAATTTTACCGCATAAATTAAGTCTAGGTAATTAAAATTTACCACATAATTGGCGCCCGAATAGGGACACCTCCCCCACCCCACGCGCCGGAGGTGCATTGCAGACCCGGTCTCCTGCCACAGCCGGACGGACAACTACGCGTACCTGCAGGATTTCCTGTATCTCCCTCAGGCCAACGGAGGTGACTGAGGCTGCGATCAACACCCAGACGAGGCGGTGAGGAGTGCGGAGGATCCCGACCAGAGCCTAGCTGAGAGAGCAAGATCCGAGGTATACAGAGGCCCACCAGATTCCGAAGTTCCGAAGTAACTAAGTCACGAGTCGAGTCCAGTCCAGTTTGGTCTAGTCCAGTCCAGACTTTCCGAGGCCTTCTGTTCCGTTCCGTGCTTCCCGGTGAGTACCGTTGCTGGGGACGCATCTAGACGTGCGCATTGGTTTGTGCCGGTCAAGACGGGTTTGGGTACACAGATCCGGTCTGCACTGTTTTAGCAGTGTATCTGTACTGTTTAGCAGTATATCTAGTATTATGCAGTTAACTAGTTTTATTCTAATAATTATTGTTCGTTTTAAAATGTTTTAATATCTTTTAAATGTCGTGGTATGAGTGATTGTTCGATCTTCATTACTGTGTTTATTGTATTAATTGTGTTTAAGTCCGAGTAAGAATCAAGTAGCAAGGTTTAAGATGCCGTTATTCTCAAAATTAAGACAGATTAGAACTAGAAAAGGGATACTCGAGGAAGCCGTTCCCATTCCACCTAGGGACACTCCAGGGTACTTCATGTACCATAAACATGGCCTAGATGCCGTATTGTATCTCGATTTATGGGTAGACTACACCAAGGATTTAGCAGACAATCAGAGATGGCCCGCTGCTGGGACATGGGATGCAGATTGCATCATGAGAGTAGAAGAAGCATTATGGAAAAAGAAAGCCAGACAGTCACAGAAAGATGCCATTGAATTATGGCGTAAAGAATCGCATAGACGCACAGAGAAAGCACTCAGAAAGGAAGAGAAAAGTAGGGAGGATTCAGACAAAGCCCGAGAAAACGTATTAATTGAGGAAGGTATCCGAGTAAAAGCAGAACAAGTAGACAGGCAACGAAACAATCTTATGAATGGTATGTATCCTCTTCTGGCCGAGGGTTTACCCAAGGCCACCCTGGAAGTACCGAAAGATCTGCCACCTCCATTGCTTCCGACTAAATTGCACCCCAAGACCGCAAAGGACATTTTCCTTTCTTCCTATTTAGACGATGTAGCCCCCGAATATGTTAATGCTCCGCCGCCACGCACACCACCTGCTAATGACGCTCGACCCCGAGATAATCTGCCCCCACTTCCGCAGCAACATACTCCTCCTTCCGTTTCAAACCTTCCGCCCGTTCCTTCACTCCTTCCTGCATCTATTATTCCTACCTTACACCCAACGAATCCTTTTGGACCTAGCACCTCAGGAGGTGCGACAGGAAGTTTTCATACGCCGCCATCAGCGCGTCGATTGACTTATAGGGATTTAGCACACCAACGTACACCTCAAACAGCGAATTACGACATACTTAAAGAGCCCCTTACAGATTGTAGATATGATCCAGTACCCGGTAAAGACGACAGAATGATGCTATCATCAGTACGTCTACGACGAGTTGCGAATTATTTAATGATATTACCAGGAATGATTGATCATCTAGACAAAATATATCACTTTGTCCAAACAGGGCAAGGTCCTGAAAGTATTGGCGAGGCCATGGCATACCAGAAAGTGGACACGCAAAAACTGTTGTTACGCTTCTTCATAAACTGCCTGATAAGACACAGAGATAGGCCAGGTGTAGACCCGGAAGAAATGAAAGCACTTAACAAATGGGGCCAGAATATAGCAGACGGAAAACATGATAAACAGAATAGTATAGAAAGTATGTACCGAAGGATCCAAAAAACAGTAGAACAAATATGTGAAAGAGAACAACCTGAAAGAGAAACAGATGCAGATAAGACTGAGTCCTCGGGGGAGGAGGAACAACTAGAAATGACAACAGGACAATTACAATTACCAGCTAGAGAAATGATAGCTTATGTAGGTAAAGGAAGATCCTTTAATAATTCAATACGTCCGATACGTCCAGAAAGTAAGAGAATTTTTCAAGCAGCCATGTCAAATCCAAAGACCCCTGAACACTTATTTCAGGCTACTGACAAAATACTTCAAGAACGAATGGGGTACCATGTACTCGATTCTATGGATGAACAAGAATTAGCCAGGTCAGCAGTACAATGGGCTGACAGTTCTGATAAATATAGTGATGATGCGCTAGTACATACGTTTTTGAATCTTTGACCAGACGAACAGCGTTTAGCTGGTATATACATGATACAACACCTCCTTATATTATATAAAGGTCAACATTCCGATCCTGGTCCCCTACCTGATATACTGATAGAACTACTCATGAATAAATGGAGAGGTCTAGGTACCGATCTAATTAAAGTAATTCTAGAATATCGACACAGATATAGTGCCTTTTTGTGTCCAGAGCTTGATCCAGCTCCCTCCATGGAAAGAAAAATGTATTACATAGACAGACAGAATCCCTTACGCGAAGTGCACCCAGTTAGAAATGATGATAATACTTTTAGACGCGTGTTTGTGTACACGCCTATAACTAAAATAGAACTATTGGAAATGAAAAAATTAGTGCCCAGCCATGACAGAGATCCAGCAGGTTTTCACCGTGAAATAAAAGACATGTTACTCATGGGTGATTATACCTATCCTGACATTATGAAAATATTGAAAGTATTATTGCCTGCCGGTATTTACGAGAAATTAAAAGAAAAAGAATGGGAGGTGGGAGAGCAAAAGATTGATTGGACAGCATTAGAAAACGAAGAAAATGCCCGAACTGCAGGCCTAGGGCTTGGGGACAAAACTAAAGCATTACCAGGATTATTAGTACAAGTATTGCCACGTTTATTAACTACGAAAAAGGAAGACTGGGGAGCAATATCAGCTTGCAAACAGAAACCCGAAGAAGACACTAGTGATTTTTATTCCCGATTTGAAAAATGTTTTGGTATTAATAGCGGTCTGAAAGCAAGTAGCGATTCATATCCACATCTTTTTGTAACAAAATTAGTCGAGAATTCCTTGCCCCAGGTTAAGAACAGAGTATTGAAAGTAGAGAGCTCTTGGCAAGCTAACACCCCGTCACAAATGTTACAAATGTTACAGTACCATCAGAATAGAATTAGAGAAGAACAAGAACACGAACAAAGACGTATGAAAGACACGAAAATGAAAATGCTCGTCGCCCAGTCAGTTCCAGCTGACAGTCATAAAAAGGGTGCGACACAGTCCAGTAATTCAGCGGTTCCTGTTAAAGGGACATGTAACTATTGTAAACAGCCAGGTCATTATATAAACGATTGTGCAGTTCTGAAACATAATATCTCTACGGGTAAAACCAAGGAGAGACCGCGTCCACCTAGACTGGATCAGATCCAACCACAAGTACCTCAGAATGTACAGCCTATGCCAGCTTCACAACAGACCGTAGCGGTACCACAGCCTAGTGTCGCAACACAAAACACGACACAACAGATGTACCAGTATGCACAAAATGACTATCCCGATTATCAGCGATACACATGAAACAGCCTAGAGAGGGAGGTTGGCTTACCCCTTATTGAGGTCCCTGTAGATCAAGAGGGTCCTTATGTACATAGTCAAGTATTAGGGAAGGACAGAAAGTTTTTAATTGATACAGGGGCAAGCAGAACAACTATAAGTCACGACGAGGTTCCAGGGGCACCCCTCTCAGGCTCACAGAATGTTTCCCTTGGATTTTCAGGAAAACCTATTGTTAATGAAGTATCGCAACCTCTTCCTCTTGCAGTTGGTCCATTGACACGGACTACAGATTTATTGCTTACTAAATCATGCCCAGAAAACCTGTTAGGTATAAAGACATTGAAAGCTCTAGGAGCTGTAATATGTTGTTCCCCAGAGGGGGTACGACTATTTTTGCGTGACTTTAAAGGTCATTATGTATTTAGAGACATGGATCACCGGTTACAGAACGTCCCTGCACATTTATGGGCACAAGGCCCCACAGATGTAGGTTGTATGCATATTACACCATATCGAGTCACACTCAAAGCAGGAGTGGTATTACCACGAATTCGACAATACAAGTTACCTCCAGATGCTGTAGTGGCTTTGCTGCAAATCATTGACAAGCTCATTGCACAAGGAGTGGTTGTGGAAACCGACTCCAATGTATGTAATTCTCCTATTATTCCAATTCTTAAACGAACTGATCCAAATGCACCCCCAGTTTATCGATTAATTATTGATCTGCGCGAATTGAATAAATGCATTGTACCACAGTATCCCGTGGTTCCAGATATCTCTTCATTATTGACAGCTATTGATTCAGAAGCAACGTTCTTTACTGTGATTGACCTCAAGAACGCCTTCTTTAGCGTCCCAATCGATCCGGAAAGCCAATATTTGTTCGGATTCTGTTTAAATGGACGAAGCTTCAAATTTGCACGCGTACCTCAAGGATTCACAGAAAGCCCCAGCATCTATAGCCAAGCACTGAAAAGACAACTTGACAGTATCCACATGCCTGTTAACACTACCCTGCTTCAGTATGTCGATTATCTGCTGATCACCGCCCGAAGCGAGCCCGAATGTGAAAAAGCATCACTGACGGTTTTACATTTCCTGGCCGACAAGGGGCACAAGGTGTCCCCTTCGAAGCTGCAATTCTGTGTTCAGCAAGTTGTGTACCTTGGGCACTTGCTGTCCAAGGGGGGGAGACAGCTCACACCTGACCGCATCCAGTTAATTGTAAACATGCCACCACCCAAGACACAAAAGGAGGTGCGGGCCTTCATAGGTCTCACTTCGTACTGTAGACAATGGATTCCCCAATATGCATTTCTAGTAAAGCCACTTATTCAGTTGACAACCCAGGAGGCAGCGACTTCGACTGTCCTCCCTTGGACTCAGGCACATACACAAGCTTTTGAAGACTTAAAGAAAGCCTTATGTCAAGCACCTGTTTTAGCGACACCATGTTACAGTAAGCCTTTTACACTTTTTGTTACAGAACGCGAAGGTACTGCCTTGTCAGTACTCACTCAGGAACAAGCAGGTTCACACAAGCCGTGTGCTTACTTTTCTAGCACATTAGATCCAGTAGCCCAGGCTCTGCCTACGTGCCTGAAATCAGTCGCAGCGACAGCTTTAGCGATCAGACAAAACGATTCCATAGTATTAGGACATCAATTGACAGTGCAAGTTCCACACTCCGTGGAAGTTCTTTTAAACCGAACTCAGACTCAGCACTTGACTATAGCACGACTGACAGGTTATGAACTAACATTGTTCCAGCCACACATAGAAATCAGACGCTGTAGTACATTAAATCCTGCCACACTTTTGCCATTAAGTGGAACAGACCCATTGGCACATGATTGTATTGAAGTCATTACTATTACGACGAAACCCAGACAAGACTTGACAGACATTCCATTACCAGATCCAGACCTGACACTTTATGTGGATGGTTCATGCATGAGAACAAGTACAGGAGAGTTAGTGGCCGCTTACGCAGTCACGACAGACACCGAAATTATTGAAACGAATTGTATTGACACATTGTCAGCTCAAGCAGCAGAGCTCATCGCTCTGACACAAGCCTGTATTCAAGCCAAAAATAAAAGAGTCAACATATACACAGATTCACGTTATGCATTCGGAGTTGTACACGACTTCGGAGTCCTTTGGCGAGAGAGAGGTTATTTAACTTCTCACGGTGCCAACATTCAACACGGTCCCCTCATTCAAGCTCTGTTAGATGCAATACATCTGCCTACTTCAATATCCATCATGAAGTGCAAGGCCCATACAAAAGTTACCGATATCATTTCCCAGGGTAACGACCTAGCAGACCGAACAGCTAAGCAAACAGCACAGAATCGGACTCATGCAACTGACTTGACAAAGACAATAGTTCCGACATCGACACATTGCAGGACAGTTAGGAATCCCGCCCTTGATGTAATCGACATACAGACACATGCTACACCAGAGGAAATCAAGAAATGGACTGAACTAGGAGGGATCCAAACAGATCAGGGATGGATGACGAAGGGAAAATCTACATGGTTTCTCCCCGACTCCATGGTTCAAGTTATCATTAACACAATACATAGTCCAGCGCATCTAGGAGAGAAAGCTATGTTAGACAGTATTCAAAACATTTGGTTTAATAAACACTTACGAGCTGCAGCCAAACAGAAAGTGCGTACTTGCATGATTTGTTGTCAGTTCAACCCAGGTAAAGGCGTTCCTGTAGAGCAAGGTGGATTTCAACCTCCCGATCACCCTTTTGAAGTCCTCCAGATGGATTATATCCAGATGGAACGTTGTCGAGGATTCAAATATGTCCTCGTAGTTGTATGTGCACTTTCCCGTTGGACAGAAGCATATCCAGTTTCAGATTACACTGCCCCGACCACTGCCAAGCAGCTGGTTCGTGAATTCTTCCCACGGTATGGTTTGCCCCGTATCGTGTACTCAGATAATGGCCAACCATTCTCATCCGAGCTAATGAAACACATTTCACTCCTGTTAGGCTATCAATGGAAATTCCACTGTGTCCGGCATCCCGAGGCAGCAGGACTCGTGGAACGTCATAATCAGACTCTGAAAATACGACTTTCTAAAATCTGCAGAGAGAAAGGCGTCGACTGGATAGTAGCTTTACCAGTTGCACTCTTTTACATGAGAATGATAGCACATTCTCGAACAGGGCTATCCCCGTACGAGGTGGTCTTCGGTAGGCCACCAAATATGTGGGGGACGCCTATACCTCGTAAAATCACTGATGTTGATTGTAATATGCTGACAGATTACCTTGCTTCCTTGATGTCTGCACTACAATCTTGCCGTTCACAGGTAGCTGCAGCCTTTCCCGACAACACCGAGGTGAAGCCCCATGAAGTGGTTCCCGGAGATTTTGTTTTCGTAAGAAATTTCGACAGGAGGAGCCCGCTGGAGCCTCGCTGGCAAACGCCGAAATTAGTACTCCTGACCACGAGGACAGCAGTGAAGATTGAGGGTCGAAAGGGTTGGCTACATTCGAGCCATATCAAGAAATTTCATGGACTGCCTTCTGATTTGAACTCTCAGCCCTACCCTCCTCCACAGACTGACTCAAAACTCCCCCTGGTCGAGAAAACTGCTGCCCAAGACTATAAACTGAAATTAAGGTCTAGCAAGTCAGACAATTTGATTGTTTAAGTCCTCTCCTAGGTGAATCGGTTAAATTAGTCTCTGACATGTATCCTCTAGACCGAAATCGAGAGAGAGATAGACAGAAACAGCTCAAGAAACGTGCATATTGTAAATCACTTCATAGTCACTGTATAGTGACATTATTGATTATGTTTTTTCTAAATCTTCTGATTATTGCTGCTGGTATACTATTGCACATATACTATCCTATTTTCAAGCGTGCACATTCTGCTTCCGATGTTACTGCCGAACACTCTTTTAGCGAATTACCTCCACATGAGTTGCCCTACAGACTTGCGCTGCGCAATAACACATTCATTAGTATGTTACATCACTCCCATCAGGCCAACAACGCTACAAATTGTTGGATATGTGGCCGACTCCCTCCCTACCAGAAATACAAGGGAGTTCTGCCCCTCTTTCCGTATCCATTCACACACAATGGTTCCTGTGGTGCATGGTTTAGTTTGATAAATTCTTTAGATTCAAATACCGTAGTTTACCAGAGCAACTGGGTATGGGGAAACCTGAACTTAGTGTTGCTTAAAGCCTGCTACCCTAACAAGGAGGGACTTCCCAAAAGGACAGGAACTGATCTAGAAAATGAAGTATATGGATTAGGTAATTTTACACTTAACCTCATGATTCTAAATGTTGAATCTGAAACTGCACCAGTCTTGCCTGCTATGTCAGTATTACCAGTCAAAGGTGAATTATGTGTAAGAAAGAATGGTACAGTACACTTGGGTCATAGTAAATGTACTACTGTGATCGAATTCAGTGATCAAGGCAAGTCTACATTTAGAGCTTCCCTTCATTCCTACTTCATTTGTGGTCATACCGCATATATACGTTTACCTCTAGATTGGGATGGTACCTGTTACATTGCATTCCTTCTGCCACCTGTTTTCCTAGCCCCTCCTGATTATCATAGAAACACCCATCTAGTACACAATAGACCCCAGAGAGATCTCCCGATTGTCGACTACACTGAAACGGCATGGGAACAATATACAGACTTCAATAAAGGTCTCTTTCCCTACATAGGTGTTGTCTCTAATGGTAAACTGATACGCAGATTAACCAGAACCCTTGAAGCAGTAGTGAATGAAACTACCTCTGCCCTAGGCAACTTAACAGAGGAGCAGTCTGCGATGCGGATTGTTGTTCTCCAAAATCGTCTCGTCCTTGACGTCATCCTGGCCGATAGGGGCGGAGCCTGTAGAGTCATCGGATCAAGTTGCTGTGTTTTCATTCCAGAAAACGCGCCATCAGTATATAAAGCCATAACACGTCTTCACAAGATTGCAAGTCAGATACACCAGAATCCAGGCACCTGGACGTGGTCCGGTTGGTTCTGGAGCATGTTGTCAGCCTGGGGATGGAAAGTCCTATCCTTCCTAGGTATCGGCCTTCTCATAGTATTCAGTTGCTGCCTGTGTCTACAATGTGGACCAGCGATTTGCGGCCTATGTGCCACATCATGTATTCCACACTCAAGTTCTCATTCAAAATCCCGGAAGAAGAAAGAAGAACAAATGATGTTACATGAACAGATTGATGGATTCCTGAGGATCGATATCTCATGAAGGGTCTGTAGGGGACAAGGAGGGAATGAGGAAATATGAATTTTTATGATCAATTGTGTCCCCTATCTTAGACCCCAACGGCTCCATGTACATGCTACAAGTACATGTATGTTCCCTCCACTTCAAGCTATGAAGACGCAAATACAATTGTGTCCAACGTTAACATGTCCTCTTTCAGATCCACCATGAATGGGTCGAATATTCCGTTCCTAAGTATGCCTTGCCACCGTCTTTATATGGTGTACTTTTCACGTTTTTCAGCTCTGGCAAGTTAGGCCCTGAATTCTGCCATCGAGCCTTTTCCTGCTTTCTGCCTCTGAATGTTCCAGCCTGGACCTGCATCTGTATCCATGACCTTTGTCTTACTTCCTGCGCGGCTAACGGTGCCTGGCCCGGCCTGTTGCCTGCCAAGACTGTATTCAGCCTTCAAGTTATCTGCTCCGCTCCTCGAGAAATGCATTCCTGTCTAGTAGTTTAGGTAAACATCCTTCCAGCTACAGAGCAAAGGGCCCGGCCTTACTGTCTCCGTGCAAGTAACTCATAGCCCCTGTTACCATGGTAGGCCCATGCCCCCTCGCATCTCATGTAGACACGTAGACACTTATACACGCACTAGAAGTCAGTATAGGATAGCCTCTGCCTGAGAGACCTTCCCTTCCAGATAATACAGTTCCTTAAACACAAGATATTAGATACGATTTGGGTTTAGGTTGTTCTGACATCCCAGACTTCTGTCTCCTCATGTAGGGCTAAATGTCAAGTCCCCTTCACCCTCCAGTTACACGTCAATCACACGTCATGCTGCCGTGCGCGCACCTCTGCCATCTATTTCTGCTGACTTTGCAGGATTCTCTTATGGATCCACCCACCTGTGACATCCTCAGAATGACGTTTCTAGTACACGCCCTTATGCACGCCTATTGTAACGCCTTTTTTTTCATTACGTATGTGTATTCTTATCTCTCTTCTCAATTGTTACGCCTCCTGCATATGTCTTCACTGTAAATGCATTGACTATATATATGACAACCTGTCAATAAAGTAGCGCTCTATCCCTTCCCGAACTTTCGTGGTGACGGAATCCGATTGCCTGGTTCGAACCAATTCCTTTGTAAGGAATAAATCCTCTTTTAAAACCTCAAATACCACGGATTCTGCCTCTTATTTTTACTGAGTTATTCTTATTGAATTTTACCGCATAAATTAAGTCTAGGTAATTAAAATTTACCACACAGGGAAGCCCTGGAGCTTCAGAAAGCTTCAAAGAAGTGGGGTCTAGAGATCCCTGGTGGCAGTGATGAAACCCCTAGAGTTAGAGAGAAAGTCCCTGACAATAGGAACCTCCACAAGATTGTGCCCCCCTATCAGAATGGGGATGATATCCACAAATGGATATCTGCTCTTGAGAGGGCCTGTAGAGTACAAAGGGTCCCAGTAGAGCAGTGGGCAGCAATCCTGTGGCTCTCCTTTTCAGATAAAGGTAGAGACAAGCTCCTCTCTGTAAGAGAAGAGGATGCTGATGATTATTATATCTTGAAAGCTGCTTTAATAGATGGGTTTGGCTTAACCACTGATCAATACAGACTTAAGTTCAGAGACACCCAGAAAGCACAGAATCAAGATTGGGTAGACTTTGTGGATTGTGCAACCAAGGCACTGGAAGGTTGGTTAAATCGCAGTAAAGTTAATGATTATCAAGGATTGTATAATCTCATTATGAGGGAGCAGATTCTTAATAATTGTCAAAATCAACTTTTACACCAGCACCTGGTGGACTCTGATCTGACCTCTCCCCAAGAATTGGGAAAGAAGGCAGACAAATGGGTCAGAACCAGGATTAGGCCTAAGAACCAAGTTGGTGACCAGAAGAAGGATTCCACTAAGCCCAAAGAGAAAGGTGGGGATGATAAACAAGAAAAGTCCTCTGAAGGGCCCCAAAAACCCAGTGCTGGGGGTGGGTCCCAAAATACTTCCTCTAATAACAAGAAACCATATTGCCATGTGTGTAAGCAACCTGGCCACTGGAAAACTGACTCCAGCTGTCCTAAGAATGGCAATAAAGAAAATGTTCCTCCAAAACCAGCTCCAACACCTCCTGTTACTACTAGTAGTAATCCCCCAGGCGGTGGGAGTGCACCCAAAAATTTAGTTGGGATTTCTTGGGGAACTCAGGGGGACTCTGACCTATCCAGGTCCCCTACTCAAGCAACTATGGTCTGTGATGGTGGCATGGGGTTTGCCAACTTTACCATGAGCCCCAGTATTTTGGGCAGGTACAGACAAGAACCAATAATCAATGGTCAGAAGGCTGTGGCCTATAAGGACACAGGGGCCAGTGTCACCATGGTGACCAAGAGGCTAGTGCCCCTAGATCAGCTTTTACCTGGGTTTAGCTACCAGGTGACCAACATAGATGGAATCAGGACAGATCATCCCATGGCAGTGATAAATCTCAGCTGGGGAGGGGTCACTGGCCCCAAGAGAGTTGCAGTGTTGTGGAAATATGGATTTTTCTGATCAGTTATGTCCCCTATCTTGGACCCCAACGGTTTCATGTATAAATCACAAGTATATGTATGTTCCCTCCAGTTCCAGTTATGAAGACGCAAACACATGTGCGTCCACCGCCAACAAGTCCTCTTTCAGATCCGCCATGAATGGGCCGGATATTCCATTTATAAGTACGAAAGGCCACCGGCTTTATATGGTTCACTTATGCCATTTTACAGTCCAGGCAAGTAGGCCCTGATTCTGCCATCAAGCTTTTCTTGCCTTCTGCCTCTGAAAGCTTCAGTCTGAGCTCGCATCTGTATCCATGAACTTTGTCCTCATTCTCTGCGCAGCTAACGGTGCCTGACATCAGCCTGTTGCCTGCCAAAAACTGTATTTCACCTTCGAAATTATCTGCTCCGCTCCCTACCCAATGCATTCCTGTCTAGTAGTTTAAGTAAACATTCTTCCAGCTACCGAGCAAAGGGCCCGGCTTCTCTGTCTTTATGCAAGTAATTCATAGCCCTGTTACTATGGAAGATTCCTGCCCTCGCATCTAGTGTAGACACTTAGACGCTTGTACACGCACTAACAGTCAGTATAGTCAGTATAGAATAAGATTCTACTCCAAGAAGGCCTCTCTTTTGGATAACATAGTTCTTTAAACATAGGATGTTAGATATGATTTGGGATTAGGTTGACTTGACCCTCCAGACTTCTGTCGCCACATGTAGAGCTAAATGTCAAGTCCCCTTCACCCCCTAGTTGCACGTCAATCACACGTCATGCTGCTGCGCGCGCATTTCTGCCAAGTATTTCTGCTGACATTGCGAAATTCTTTCATGGAACCACCCTATTGTGACATCATACCTGATGACGTTCTTTAGTTACGCCCAGTTACACCCACTTTTGCTACGCATGTATGTTTTATCCTTACTATCAATTGTTACGCCTCCTCCATTTGTTTCACTGTAATGCCTATTGTATAAAAATGATTACCTATCAATAAAGTAGGGTCTTCACTTCCTGAACCTTCGTGGTGATGGAATCTGGAGCTCATCGATTTAAATTGATTATGGACTAAAGCCCGTTCCGAACCTCTAATACCACGGATTCTGCCTCTTATTTTACTGAGCTATTGTTATAGATTTTCCGCATCAAATTAAGTTCCGGTAATTAAATTATTTACCACATGAATGGCGCCCGAACAGGGACACTTTCTCATCTCACGCGCCGGCGGTGCGTTGCAGGCCCGGTCTCCTGTCACAGCTGGACGGACAACAACGCGTACCCACAGGATTTCCTGTATCTCCCTCCTGCCGAGCGGGGGTAACTGAGGCTGCGATCAACACCCAGACGAGGCGGTGAGAAGTGCGAAGTATCCCGACCAGAGCCTAGCTGAGAGAGCAAGATCCGAGGTATACAGAGGCCCACCAGTTTCCGAAGTTTCCGAAGTTTCGAGTCGAGTCCAGTCCGGTTCAAGTTCAGTTCCGTTCCGAGGCCTTCCGTTCCGAGCTACCCGGTGAGTACCATTATCGGGGAGGCGTTCTGACGTGCACATAGGTTGTGCCGGTCAAGACGGGTTTGGGTACACAAATCCGGTCTGCACTGTTTCAGCAGTGTATCTGTACTGTTTAGCAGTATATCAAGTATGTCTAGTATATAATTCAGAATTACCTAATTAGTATCGAGTATTATGCCTAGTGACTAGTTCCCTAAATGACCATCATTGTCTATTTCATTTAAATGTTAAATGTTAAAATGTTTTAAAAACGTTCTGTATATTGTTTTTTTTTTTAAAAATATTTTTATTATTTTCAGTGGCAGAGGCAAACAGAATACAAGGATGAAAAAAAAAAAAAAAAAAAAAAACATTTTAGACAATGACAATCAATCGCACAATTATTGGTACATTAGATTAAATCCAGTTTTCAATAGGAGACCAAAGTTTCCTAGCAAATGTCTTCTTTCTGTGTCCTTTCAAGTTATACACTGCTTTATCCATTCTATAAACATTTAACAATTTTCCCAACCATTGCTCGAATGATGGTGGATCAGAATCTAGCCATCTTGAGGTAATACAGGAACGATAAATAGACATTCCAATAAAAAGAAAATGTTCTTGATCAACGGATAAGCTCTCAGATGGAACATATAGGCCAAAAATAATCACAGATGGACATAATTTAATATTAACATTGAGCAAATTGGTCAAAAACTTTTCTATCCTGTTTATATATACAGTTAATTCAGAGCAGCTAAAGAACATATGACAAGAATCAGCTGCTAAAGTTCCACAGCGGCTACAATTAATACCTTTCGTAGCTTTCCATTTAGCCAGTTTTGCCGGTGTGTAATAGAGATCTAGAGATGCCATGTAATGTTGACTTTTAAGAGAGCTGTTAACTAATGTTTTATTACTGATCTCAAATGCCCTTGCAAGATCAATTCCGTCTGTACACAGTGTCGTTTCCCATTTCTGGGTTTGAAAATCGAGATCATCATGCAACGTGTTGACCATTGATTGGTAAATTGTGCCAATACGGCTATCCCTCCTAACATTTTCCATGACTATATTGGTCTCCATCGCATTGGTATGTAAAAGGTGTTTTTTTTCCAAGAAGCTGCGAATTTGTAAATATTTAAAAAATTCGTTTCTGGATAGACCGAATATATCTTGGAGGTTGGAAAAAGACATTAAAACCCCATTTTGGTACAGTTGCCCAATTGAATGAATCTGTCCCAGACGGAATCGATTCATAGGAATGTCTTGAGGAATACCAGGTACAGAGAGATTGCAACAGATGGGTGTATAAAAATTATATTTTAAAGTTATCCTTAAAGTTTTGTTAATTTGTCTCCACACCAAAAAAGCAGAGAGAAGAACCTTAAATCTTGTTTTTTTGTAATAGCTTGGCTCCATGAATATCAATAAGCATTGGCGCACATGAGCACCCATAAGCATCTCAAAAATGGATGGTGACATAAAAGTTTCGTTAATATGATCATGAAATAATAAAACCTTTATGTTTTTGAGAGTTATAGCCCAATAATACATTCTAAAGTTCGGGAATCCTAACCCACCGCGCTCTGGCGGTAGAATGCACCATTTTAGGGATCTTCTTGAACGGCGATAGCCCCATAAAAATCTGGACAGCATCCTGTCTATTTTATTGAAAAGGGACATAGAAAAAAATAATGGAATAGTACGAAAAAAATAGAGAAATTTTGGAAAAATCAACATCTTGATGACATTAGTCCGTCCGAATAGAGATAAATGTAGATTATTTATCCTTTCTAGAGTTCTATTAGTGGATGTGAATAAAGGATCCAGATTTAGTCCAACAATGTCATCTATATTAGGTGATATGGTTACACCAAGGTATGTGGCAGTATCATTTAGAGCAATATCAGTGGGCATACTAGTTTTAGAATGTATAATTTGGGTTTTTGAAATATTTAATTTGTATCCAGAAAATTTGCCAAATTCACTAGCAATTTCTATTATTTTGGGTAAGGCAGAAGAAGAATCGGAAGTTACAATAGCCACATCGTCTGCATATGCTAGGACCTTATGGTCTATCTCATGGAGCCGTACAGGTGGAATACCGGGCTCTATGATTAATCTGTTCAAATAGGGTTCTAAATAAAGTGCAAATAAAAGTGGAGAGCAGGGGCACCCTTGTCTGGTCCCCCTAGTAATTGAAAATGGGCTAGATATATCCGTGCCTAATCTGTATATTGTGGTGTGAATGATTGTTCATTATTGTGTTTTATGGTATTAAACGTGTTCAAAATTAGGTATCAGATCAGTTCTCAAATATGCCGCTCTTTTCGAAATTAAGACAGATCACAACTAGAAAAGGGGTACTCGAAGAAGCTGTTCCCATTCCTCCTAGGGATACTCCAGGGTACTTCATGTATCATAAACATGGCCTGGACGCCATATTATTTCTTGATTTATGGGTAGACTACACCAAGGAATTACCAGAAAGTCAGAGGTGGCCCGCAGCTGGGACCTGGGATGCAGATTGCATCGTGAAAGTAGAGGAAGAATTATGGAAAAGGAAAGCTAGACAGTCACAGAAAGACGCCATTGAATTATGGCGTAAAGAATCGTATAGACGTACAGAAAAAGCACGTAGACAGGAAGAGAAGAGTAAGGAGAATTCAAATAAAGTTCGAGAAAGTGTATTAATTGAAGAAGGTACTCGAGTAAAGTCAGAACAAACAGACAGACAAAGAAATGCCCTTGTGAATGGTATGTATCCTCTTCTGGCCGAAGGACTACCTAAGGCTACCCCGGAGATACCAAGAGACTTGCCACCCCCATTGTTTCCGATAAAAGCACATCCCAAAGGGCATCCCAGAACAGCAGAAGATGTTTTTCTTTCCTCTTATTTAGACGACGCAGCTCCCGAGTATGCTAATGCTGCGCCACATAGACCGCCTGCCGAGGGGGTTCAACGCCGAGACCCTCCTTCGTCTGTACCTCTGCAACAGCAAACTCCGACACAAGTTCCGGCAAGCACATCTGTTTCTACATCTGCATCCACACCTATGGTTGCTATATCACGTTCAACGAATCCTTTCACATCCAGCACCCCAGGTGGTGCTACCGGAGGTACATCAAGCATTTTTTCTACGCCACCCAGAACGAATAAACTTTCCTTTCAAGAATTAGCCCACCAATGTACGCCCAAACTAGTAACTCCCAGCACGCTCAAGGAACTTCTAATAGATTGTAGATATGACCCTGTGCCCGGAAAAGGGGACGAAATGATGCTGGCATCATTACGTATCCGACGAGCTGCAATATATTTAGGGAAGCTACCAGGAATGACTGCACATTTAGAAAATATATATCATTTTGTTCAATCAGGGCGAGACCCTGAGAGTATTAACAGAGCCATGGAGTATCAAAAGGTGGAAATACAGGGGGAACTGTTACGTTTCCTCATAAACTGTGTGATCAGAAATCAAGATCAACCAGGGGTAAACACGGAAGAAATGCAAATTCTTACCACATGGGTTAAGAATATATCAGAGGGGAGACACGATAAACGATCATGTATAGTAGCTATGAGCCGAAAGATCCGCAAAGAAATAGAACGAATACACGAGGAAAGATTAGCAGTAGACGAACCAGAACAAATCGAGGACGAGGAAGAATTAGAACTGCCCACAGGACAGTTAGAAACAATGGCATATGTAGGTAGAGGAAGATCTTGCAATAATACTAGATGCTTTACTGATCCGATATGTCCGATACGTCCAGATAATAACAGAAAATTCCAAACTCCTATAATAAATATAAGGTCCCCCGAACATTCATTCCAAGCCGCTGACAAATTACTCCGAGAACGAAGGGGTTATCATATACTCGATTCTATGGACGAACAAGAATTAGCCAGGTCAGCCGTTCACTGGGTTGATAGTCCTGGAAAATATGGTGATGATACACTAGCACATACGTTTTTGAACCTCGCCCCAGATGAACAGCGTTTAGCTGGTATCTACATGATTCAACAACTCCTTATATTATATAAAAGCCAACACTCCGATCCTGGCCCCTTACCTGATATATTGACTGAATTACTCACGAATAAATGGAGAGGGTCCGGTACTAAGTTAATTAGAGAAATACTAGAATCTAGAAGGCAGTACATTCTTTTTGTATGTCCTGAACATGTCTCATTGCCCATCAAGGAAAGAACGACGTATTACATGGATAGACAGAATCCCTTACGCGAAGTGCACCCGATAAAGGGTGATGACAATGAGTTTAAACGTGTGTTTGTATACACACCCATATCTAAAATAGAACTATTAGAAATGAAGAAAGTGGTACCCAGTCATGATAAAGACCCAGCAGGTTTCCATCGTGAAATTAAAGATATGTTACTCATGGGAGAATATACCTACCCCGACATTATGACAATATTGAAGGTATTAATGCCTGCGGGCATTTACGAAAAACTCAAGGAAAAGGATTGGGAGGTGGGAGACCAGAAGATAGATTGGACAGCATTAGAAAACGAAGAAAAAGCTCGAGGTCCAGATTCAGGGCTCGGGGACAAGATCAAAGCACTACCAGGTTTACTAGTACAGGTACTGCCACGTTTATTAACTACGAAAAAGGAAGACTGGGGTGCAATCTCAGCCTGTAAACAGAAATCAGATGAAGACACTAGTGATTTCTATTCCCGATTTGAGAAATGTTTTGGTATAAATAGTGGAATAAAAGCAAGTAGCGAGTCGTATCCACATCTGTTTGTGACAAAGTTAGTTGAAAATGCCTTGCCCCAAGTTAAGAATAGAGTATTGAAGTTCGAGAGTACCTGGCAAGGTAACACTCCGTCACAAATGTTACAAATGCTACAGTACCATCACAATAGAATTAGAGAAGAACAAGAACATGAACATAGACGCATGAAAGACACGAAAATGAAAATGCTAGTTTCCCAGACAGTGCCAGCTGACGGTCATAAGAAGGGTATAACACAGTCCAGTGTTTCAATAGGTCCTGTTAAATGGACGTGCAACTATTGTAAACAGCCAGGTCATTATGTACATGATTGTCCCGTTTTAAAACATAATATTGCCATAGGTAACGCAAAAGAAAGACCACGACCAATTAGACAGGATCAGAACCAACAAGGAGCTCCGCAGCATGCACAGTCCATGCCAGCTCCGCAACAGTCTATGCCAGCTCCACCACCGCAGCCTATTGCTGCTACACAAACAACGACCCGACAGATGTATCAGACCGCACAGTATGACTATCCTGATTATCAACGGTACTCATGAAACAGCCTAGAGAGGGAAGTTGGCTTACCCCTTATTGAGGTCCCTGTGGATCAAGAAGGACCTTATGTACACAGTGAACTGTTAGGTCAAGATAGAAAATTCTTACTTGATACAGGGGCAAGTCGAACAACAATAAAACGTAGTGAAGTTCCAGGGGCACCCCTCTCAGGCACACAGAATATTTCCCTTGGCTTTTCAGGAAAACCCATCATTAACGAAGTATCACAGCCTCTTCCACTTACGATCGGTCCCTTGACACGAACTACAGATTTATTACTTACCAAATCATGTCCAGAAAACTTGTTAGGCATAAAAACTTTGAAAGCTCTAGGAGCTATTATATGTTGTTCTCCGGAAGGAGTAAGATAATTTTTACGTGATTTCAAAGGGCACTACGTGTCCCGAGACATGGATCACCGACTACAGACCTTACCGACACATTTATGGGCGCAAGGCCCTACAGATGTTGGTTGCATGAACATTACACCATATCGAGTCACACTAAAGGCAGGAGTGGTACTTCCACGAATGCGACAATACAAGTTACCCCCAGATGCTGTAGTGGCTTTACTACAAATCATTGACGAGCTTATTACCCAAGGAGTGGTTATGGAAACTGACTCCAATGTATGTAATTCACCGATAATTCCGATTCTTAAACGAACCGATCCAACAGCCCCGCCAGTATATCGATTGGTTATTGATCTGCGCGAATTAAATAAATGCATAGTACCACAATACCCCGTAGTCCCAGACATTTCTTCATTACTGACAGCCATTGATTCCGAAGCAACATTCTTTACTGTAATTGATCTCAAGAATGCCTTCTTCAGCGTCCCCATAGATCCGGAAAGCCAATACTTGTTCGGATTTAGTTTAAATGGACGAAGCTTTAAATTCACACGCGCACCTCAAGGATTTACAGAAAGCCCCAGCATTTATAGCCAAGCACTGAAACGAGAACTCGACAGTATCCACATGCCAGTCAACACTGCCCTGCTTCAATATGTCGATGATCTGCTGATCACCGCTAGAAGCGAACCTGAATGTGAGAAAGCCTCACTGACGGTATTACAATTTTTGGCCGAAAAGGGGCACAAGGTGTCCCCTTCTAAGCTGCAATTCTGTGTCCAGCGAGTTGTTTACCTTGGTCACTCGCTGTCCAAGGAGGGAAGGCAGCTTACACCAGATCGCATCCAGCTAATTGCTAATATGCCAATACCCAAGACACAAAAGGAGGTGCGGGCTTTCATAGGCCTCACTTCATATTGTAGGCAGTGGATCCCTCAGTATGCATTTCTAGCAAAACCACACATTCAATTGACAACACAGGAGGCAGCCACATCGACTGTTCTCCCTTGGACTCAGGAACATACACAAGCTTTTGAAAGCCTAAAGAAAGCCTTATGCCAAGCACCTGTTTTAGCAACACCATGTTACAATAAACAGTTTACACTCTTCGTTACAGAACGCGAAGGTACTGCCTTGTCAGTACTCACACAGGAACAAGCAGGATCACACAAACCATGTGCTTATTTTTCTAGTACATTAGATCCCGTAGCTCAGGCTTTGCCTGCGTGCCTGAAATCAGTGGCAGCAACAGCTTTAGCAATCAGACAAAGCGATGCCATAGTATTAGGACATCCATTGACAGTACAAGTACCACATGCAGTAGAGGTTCTCTTGAACCGCACACAAACACAACACTTGACTATAGCACGACTTACTGGTTACGAATTAACATTGTTTCAGCCACATATAGAAATCAGACGTTGTAGTACATTGAATCCTGCCACACTGTTACCTATAAATGGAACAGACCCACTTGCACATGATTGTATCGAAGTTATCACTATCACGACGAAACCGAGACAAGATTTGACAGATGTCCCATTGTCAGACCCAGACCTGACGTTGTATGTAGATGGTTCATGTATGAGAACAGGTACAGGAGAGCTAGTGGCCGCTTACGCAGTCACAACAGACACTGAAATCATTGAAACAAATTGCATAAATACCTTGTCCGCTCAAGCAGCAGAGCTCATCGCTCTGACACAAGCCTGTATTCAAGCCACAAATAAAAAAGTCAACATATACACTGATTCACGTTATGCATTCGGAGTTGTACATGACTTCGGCGTGCTGTGGCGAGAGAGAGGTTATTTAACTTCTCACGGTGCCCACATTCAGCACGGACCCCTTATTCATGCCTTATTAGATGCAAGACATCTACCCACTGCAATATCAATTATGAAATGTAAAGCTCATACGAAAGTTACTGATATCATTTCTCAAGGCAATGATCTAGCTGACAGAACAGCTAAACAGACTGCTCAAACTCAAACATCCGACATGACAAAGACAATAGTCCCGACACCAACACATTGCATGATGGTTAAGGATCCCGCTCTTGACGTAATCGACATACAGACACATGCTACACCAGACGAAATAAAGAAATGGACTGAATTAGGAGGGATCCAAACGGATCAAGGATGGATGACGAAGGAAAAATCTGTGTGGTTCCTTCCTGATTCAATGGTCCAAGTCGTTATTAACACTGTACATAGTCCAGCACATCTAGGAGAAAAAGCTATGCTAGACAGCATTCAACACATTTGGTTCAACAAACATTTACGAGCAGCAGCTAAACAAAAAGTCCGTACCTGTATGATCTGTTGTCAGTTTAACCCAGGTAAAAGCATTCCCGTAGAACAGGGTGGATTTCAGCCTCCTGATCACCCTTTTGAAGTCCTCCAGATGGATTATATCCAGATGGAACGATGTCGAGGATTCAAATATGTTCTCGTAGTTGTCTGTGCTCTTTCCCGTTGGACAGAGGCATACCCGGTTTCAGATTACACTGCCCCGACTACTGCCAAACAGTTAGTTCGAGAATTCTTCCCACGGTACGGTTTACCACGTGTTGTCTACTCAGATAACGGCCAGCCGTTCTCATCCGAATTAATGAAACACGTTTCACTTTTGTTAGGCTATCAGTGGAAATTTCACTGTGTCCGACACCCCGAGGCAGCAGGTCTCGTGGAAAGACATAACCAGACCCTGAAAATTAGATTGTCCAAAATATGCAGAGAGAAGGGTGTCGACTGGGTAGTAGCCTTACCCGTTGCACTCTTTTACATGAGAATGGTAGCACACTCTCGAACAGGGCTATCCCCTTATGAGGTGATCTTCGGTAGACCACCAAATATGTGGGGGACGCCTATACCACGCAAAATAACTGATATTGACTGTAATATGCTGACAGATTACTTGGCTTCCTTGATGTCTGCACTACAATCTTGTCGTTCACAGGTAGCTGCAGCCTTTCCCGACAACACCGAGGTGAAACCCCATGACGTAATTCCAGGGGATTTGGTTTTAGTGAGGAACTTTGATCGGAAGTCTCAGCTGGATCCTAGGTGGAAATCACCTCAGCTCGTACTGCTAACGACGAGGACAGCCGTAAAGATCGAAGGACGAAAAGGCTGGATACATTCAAGTCATATCAAGAAATTTCATGGACTACCGTCAGACGTAAACGACACACCTTGCGTGTCTTCCCCGATTGACTCTAAACTTCCTTTGGTTGAACTGAATAGCCATGAACTATACAGACTAAAACTCAGGTCTAACCAGTCAGGCAATTTGATTGTTTAAGTCCTCTCCAAGGTGAAGCGGTCGAATTTGTCTCTGACATGTATCCCTTAGACCTGTATAGAGAAAGAAACAAAAGGATAAAATTGAAACGACATGCGTACTGTAAATCACTGCGTAGTCATTGCACAGTGACGTTATTAATTTTGTTTTTCCTAAGTCTTTTAATAATTACTGCAAGTATATTGTTGCACATATATTATCCTATTTCTAGACATGTTTATAATGTTACTGCTGAACATTCTTTTAGTGAATTACCTCCGCATGAATTGTCCTATAGATTTGCGCTGCGCAATAACACTTTTATTAGTATGTTACATCATTCCCATCAGGTTAGCAATGCTACAAATTGTTGGATATGTGGCCGACTCCCTCCCTATCAGAACTATAAAGGAATTCTACCTCTCTTTCCATACCCGTTCACACACAACGGCTCCTGTGGAGCATGGTTTAGTTTAATTAATTCCCTAGATTCGAATTCTGCAGTTTACCAGGATAACTGGGTATGGGGAAATCTGAACTTAGTTTTACTCAAAGTCTGTCACCCTAACAAGGAGGGACTTCCCAAAAGAACAGGAACTGATCTAGAAAATGAAGTATATGGATTAGGTAATTTTACGCTCAATCTCATGATCTTGAATGTCGAATCCGAAGCTACTCCAATTTTGCCCGCCATGTCAGTATTTCCAGTAAAAGGTGAATTATGTGTAAGAAAGAATGGTTCCATACATATGGGCCATAGTAGATGCACCACTGTAATAGAAATTAGTGATCAAGGCAAGTCTACATTTAGAGCTTCCCGCCATTCCTACTTCATATGTGGTCAGACGGCATACATACGTTTGCCACTAGATTGGGATGGTACCTGCTACATCGGATTCCTTTTGCCACCTGTTTTCCTAGCTCCTCCTGATTATCACAGAAATACTCATTTAGTACACAATAGAGAAAGGAGAGATCTCCCAATAGTCGATTACACTGAGACAGCATGGGAAAAATACACAGATTTCAATAAAGGTCTCTTTCCCTATATAGGTACAGTTACCAATAGTAAGCTGATACGTAGATTAACCAGAACCCTTGAAGCAGTAGTGAACGAAACTATTTCCGCCTTAGGCAATTTAACAGAAGAGCAGTCTGCTATGCGGATTGTTGTGCTTCAAAATCGTCTTGTCCTTGACGTCATCCTGGCCGATAGGGGCGGAGCTTGTAGGGTCATCGGATCAAGTTGTTGCATTTTCATACCAGAAAATTCGCCATCTGTATATAAAGCCATAACTCGCCTTCATAAGATTGTAAGCCAGATACACCAGAATCCAGGCACCTGGACTTGGTCCGGTTGGTTTTGGAGTGTATTATCTACCTTTGGATGGAAGGTCCTATCCTTCCTAGGTATTGGCTTCCTCATATTATTCAGTTGCTGTCTATGTCTACAATGTGGACCAGCGATCTGTGGTCTGTGTGCCACATCGTGTATTCCACCACCAAGATTTCATTCATCACGGAAGAAGAAAGAAGAACAAATGATGCTATATGAACAGATCGATGGATTAATGAAGATTGATATCTCTTGACGGGCAAGTAGGGGACAAGGAGGGAATGTGGAAATATGGATTTTTCTGATCAGTTATGTCCCCTATCTTGGACCCCAACGGTTTCATGTATAAATCACAAGTATATGTATGTTCCCTCCAGTTCCAGTTATGAAGACGCAAACACATGTGCGTCCACCGCCAACAAGTCCTCTTTCAGATCCGCCATGAATGGGCCGGATATTCCATTTATAAGTACGAAAGGCCACCGGCTTTATATGGTTCACTTATGCCATTTTACAGTCCAGGCAAGTAGGCCCTGATTCTGCCATCAAGCTTTTCTTGCCTTCTGCCTCTGAAAGCTTCAGTCTGAGCTCGCATCTGTATCCATGAACTTTGTCCTCATTCTATGCGCAGCTAACGGTGCCTGACATCAGCCTGTTGCCTGCCAAAAACTGTATTTCACCTTCGAAATTATCTGCTCCGCTCCCTACCCAATGCATTCCTGTCTAGTAGTTTAAGTAAACATTCTTCCAGCTACCGAGCAAAGGGCCCGGCTTCTCTGTCTTTATGCAAGTAATTCATAGCCCTGTTACTATGGAAGATTCCTGCCCTCGCATCTAGTGTAGACACTTAGACGCTTGTACACGCACTAACAGTCAGTATAGTCAGTATAGAATAAGATTCTACTCCAAGAAGGCCTCTCTTTTGGATAACATAGTTCTTTAAACATAGGATGTTAGATATGATTTGGGATTAGGTTGACTTGACCCTCCAGACTTCTGTCGCCACATGTAGAGCTAAATGTCAAGTCCCCTTCACCCCCTAGTTGCACGTCAATCACACGTCATGCTGCTGCGCGCGCATTTCTGCCAAGTATTTCTGCTGACATTGCGAAATTCTTTCATGGAACCACCCTATTGTGACATCATACCTGATGACGTTCTTTAGTTACGCCCAGTTACACCCACTTTTGCTACGCATGTATGTTTTATCCTTACTATCAATTGTTACGCCTCCTCCATTTGTTTCACTGTAATGCCTATTGTATAAAAATGATTACCTATCAATAAAGTAGGGTCTTCACTTCCTGAACCTTCGTGGTGATGGAATCTGGAGCTCATCGATTTAAATTGATTATGGAATAAAGCCCGTTCCGAACCTCTAATACCACGGATTCTGCCTCTTAATTTACTGAGCTATTGTTATAGATTTTCCGCATCAAATTAAGTTCCGGTAATTAAATTATTTACCACAGTGTCCCCAAACTTGCCTGTAGATTGTCTACTGGGGAATGATCTAGAAATCTCAGCCTGGGCTGAGGTTGACCACAAGGCCCATTTGAAAATGGTAGGAATCCCTGAGAGAGTGGATGAGACCCTGAGGGCCTCACCTCCACCCCAGGAGAAAATAGAAAGAGTGAAGCCTGAAACTATGGATCACTCTACCCAAACAGAGAGCATAGGGGAGGAGGAGCAGTCTTCCCCCCACCAGACTACAGGTAAAGGTCCAGTTTCTCAGGGAACTGATCCTGCCCCTTGTGAAGTAACTGCCCCAGAAGTGGACAGGCTTGGCCTGCCCACCTCTCTGATGGCAGGGGACCCTTCCAAGGTGGTACCCAGTCTGGAGCAGGTATCCTGCCCCTCTCTACCCTGCCTCCGTCAGCCCAGGGCTGCAGAGGTCAGGGAGGTCAGTGGACCCTTATTGGGCCCCTGCCCAGAGGAACCCCCTCATCAACAGATTAGGGACACCCAGCAGAGTAGTTTCAGCCAGGTGAATATTCCTCTACAAACTGAGGGATCCCCCTTACCCCTAGGTATAGGCACCCCTCAAACGGATGCTGTTGAGCACAGGGAAACCTGGGGCCTAGCTGCCCCAAACCTTCCAGTGCCCTCCACTATTCCAGCAAAAGGGATCCAACCCCCAGCTGTAGGCAGCCAGAGGTTGACCCTTAGGGCCAGATATGGCACAGTCATGGGCAGCAAGGCTCCCATAGTGGCCAGTGATCTGAGGAGGTTGAGACCAACCCAAGTAGGGTCTCACTTCCAGACTCAGACACCCCACCAGCCCACCTCTGACCCAAAAACCAATACAGGTAATTTTCCTAGACTTTGGAGAAACTCTAGAACCCCTTGGGGTAGGATTTCCCAAGTGGACCATGACACAGGGAGCAACCATGTTAGTACAGGTTCTTCCTTATATGGCCACTCAGGAAATAAAGGCTTATCTGGACAAGGTTTGCCTTATCTCCT